>NW_028263372.1:26884539-27484539 GCF_051168715.1 Poecilia mexicana | reverse complement strand
GGATTATAGCTAAAAATCAAACTAGATAATATGTAAAGAAACTGGACTCGGTCAAAGAGGCTCGGTGAAATTGGGAGAAAAGAAAGCACAGAGGCCTTAACTCAGATGATGACACTTTCTGATGCTTCCTTAAGCTAGAGACAAAACTAAAGATGTAGCCAAATATACAAATGAGAGTTATTTGTCTGACTGATCATTTCCATCACAATTTTTTGTCTCCTTCTTTATTTTTCACTAGACAGTAGAAATTTAATTAAAACTCATGCAAGCTGGCTGACTTTGCAAAAATGACAGCTGTTTTCACGAACGAATAAAAATGAGACAAAAATATTGGAAGGTGATGAAATTAAATCAGATTTAGTTTTATTAATCTAAAATGACTGGACCTGTCGGACAACATAGACGATAACATTCAGCGTCAGGATATCTGCAGAGAAAAACACTATCTGGAAATTATGAAAAATTATGACTTGATATTTTTTGTATTTTGTACACAATAAACATCCTGTTCAGACATTTTGTTTTAGATCAACTGGGTTAAATTTCAGCATCCTGAGCCTTTTCTTTCTTCAGATAATAACTTGCTTGCATTGTTGATGGCAGGCCCTCAAGCACTCTTAATGTTAAGCAAGTTTAACTATCTGAACTCACAGATTACTGCATATGGACAGTTTCTGCTGCAATCAAATAAGAAATAAGTTATTATTGTGATCCAGATGTGTGTCTTACCTCTGAAAAGAAAAGCGACAGGATGATAAGGCTGATCCAGTGGATGATGGTGGCAAATTGAAACGCATTGGAAACTGAAGGATGAGGAATCAGGAGAAAAATATTTTAGTTGTAAAGAAGCAATCCTATTTTGAAACACAACTCACGCATCCCAGAAGAAGTTTAAAATAAACAAAAAAAAAAAAGCCTATTTATTATCTGAGAACTCATCTACTAACTTGCAGCACTGATCACACCTCACAGCCCACTACATTCTTCTCTTTGTCTTGCTGGAGTGGCAGTGGACTTAGACGAAATTACAATAGATTTAGAGAGACTGAAATCCAACAGTCTGTGCTTTAAGACTCTGGTCAGGCCTGGACGCTGGCCAGTAATCAATAGAGTTATGCTGGCAGCCAGTGACAAGAGACTTTGTTCATTATCACCCCTCTGCATGAGTCTACATCACAATAATTCAACCATCCAGCTCTGCTGTGACAGACAGACAGACTATAAACTCGAAATTGGAAATGTTAATTATGAAAATAAGGGCATTATCTTTGCTTTCTCTTTGTTTTAAATAGTGCTTTCCAAAAGACGGATGTGCAGGAAACCAGAGGTTGAGTTAATAATGACAAATCGTGGTTAAAGTAGCAAATCTTCCCCATAGCGAGACAGACATTTATAGAGCAAAACGGGACAAATCAAATTCTTACACTGTAAGAGTTTGGTGTCTATGAGCAACTCCAAAGACAGAAAAAGCACCACCAGAATAACGCAGGCCACCAGCACACAGTTGAAGCCAGCACTGAGCAGGCAGACCTGCCACAGAGCCACTCGACGCCCACAGCAAGGCTTCAGCCAGTTGGACCTACGAGAAATGGAAAGATGGGTGGTGGGCAAGTTAAAACTTTAAAAATATCACCAGCTTTTCACATTTTGTTTGAGCAATTTAAATACAAAACAGAGATTGTAAATCAGTCGGACACAGATTAAACATAAAATATTACACATTATCTTAAAAAAAAAAAAAAAAAAAAAAAAAAAAAGCAAGAACTACATATTTGCTCTTATAAGCATCCGCCCAAACCACCGACTTGACGTTTTAGGTGCTTTGCTTGAAGTTCCAGACATGACCAAAAGAGGGCGTCAGTTTCCAGTCATGAAAGGTGATGTTTGTTCAAATTCAGACGAGGTTTGAGGTTGACAGTCAGAGCGAACGGTGGTCAGAGACACCATTGACAGAGAGAGGGACAGTGAGGCTCTGTGAACCACTATTTTCACTATCAGCGCTGTGACCAGAATACCGATGGGCTTCTTTTTACGTGGCGATGAAGGAAGTCCCTGTAGGGGATAACGCTGAGAAGGAAGAGTTTTCAGCTGCACACAAAACAGAAGACTGACTGCATTATACAGAAGGAGGAGAAACCGATATGTGAATTGTTTTTTAAAGGGAACGTGCTTTCTGATTGTTATTATTAGACACATTTTAAAAACTGAAAACTGACCAAGTTATTTTGTGATCACCGGGTGCTGATAGATATGGTAATTATGCAAACATTAAATTACTAAAGTGTCTGAATCCTGTTCTGAAATAGTAGATTGTTTCCACTGACTCGTACATATCAGCTACAAGGGCCGACAGCCGGAGCCGAGAAAAACAATGCCTCTTTTCCAGCTTTCCAGCTGGAATGGAAAGTTGGCTCTGCCCACTACCTTTCCCATCTCCCCATGGTCTGGCATGGATGAGGCAGAGTTTGGCAGAGCGTTTCCCTCCTCTGATCATGTCTTCATTCCTTGGCATGGTGCTAATATGAGCTGCAATGGTGGCAAAATGGCTGCAGCCTCAGAAATGATTTTACACCACACATGGAGGAATGTGAACATTTCACTCAGTATAACAGTAGGACTATCAAAGCGCTTCGTTTGATCCAGAAAGCAACGCTTAAAGACGTCTCGGATCCTTCGAGTAATAATTTAAGTTCCAAGACTTAAGTTTTGCTGCAGGGTTTAAAATGACTGGAATTAAATAAATTAATCCATTAAAAAAAGATTTTTACTCTTTTTACAATAAAATATACAGTAATAGTCAAAAGTAAGAGGTAGTTGAAGACTCGGTATTTTTTCTAAAGTAGCATAAAGACAATGTTTGGTTTGCAACCACTTAACACAATTGTAAAGTGCTCAACCTTGACTTTAGCACATCCAACATTTATTGTAGCTGTTTTGTAAAATCTCTTTTTTATTTTATAATAAAGAAACTATTCAAAAACACCAGTTTGCAAAAGCAGGCATTTCCATAAGTTATGGTTCAGTCAAATTTCACCATCTGATTGAAAGCCCATCCTGGTCTTTGCCTTTTATCAAGTTATTTAATGCTTCATACCACCGCTGGAAGGCAGGAAAAGGCTACAACTATAAAACTCTGGAGGAAGAGGAAGTGATAAAAATGAAATACGGTCCTCACAGAACTTTATAAAGGTTAAAGTCTCCTCCAGCTTTGATAGATCCATTGATCACTTTGAAGTATAGCAAGTAGCAACAGACAACCTAAAGCAGGGCTGTGGTATAGATCTATTTTCTGGGTTATTTTACAGAGCCTGTTTATAAATCAACAGAACCATCACCACTGTGCACTGAGGCCATGGGTGAAAGATTTTTAGTTCTTTTTTTTTTCTTACTGTCTTTGATTTAATCTTGAGGTTTTTCGCTTTTATTTATGGGATAGACCTTAAAATGATTATTATTATATGAAGATCTCTAACTAAAGTCATTCCTGCCTGGGCTGCTAGCTAGCATTTTGATCCTAAAAAATGCTTTTATTCAAATAAATGTTAGTATTACCCACAGACTTCCCAGCATTTAATAGGGCTCTGAATAAATTTAAGTGTCCACTTTTAGGCCAGTTTTTCACCAAAGCATCAATAATATTGTTTTGTGAAGACAAATTTGTTTTTCGGATTTTCTTAGTTTCTCTTTGTACAGAACCTTTGTGGCAGAATTTGCATGAAACAAAACAGTTTTTTCTTTTCCAGAATGATGAGCTATTTGTTCTGACTGTAGGTGCATGATATATATGAATATGAGTGAGTTTTATCTTAAATACCTGCAGGATGTTTTGTGTAAATGTGGACAAATGACATTCAGCGTTACAACACAAAACTAATCACAGCAAAACACTTTTTCTAAACTGATCTCATTGTAGTAGAAATGTTGACATTGTCTTGTACTCAAAGGCTGTTTTGTTTTGTCTTCAATGGGCAATTACCTGAGGAGTTTTAAACATGGTGACAGCAACTGTTAGAAGAGGTAAAAGAGATGAACAAAACATTGTTTTTTGCAATAAACGATTGAGAAATTTAACACCGGCGAGGGAGACAAATTTATACTCCAACATGCGGCCAATTAAAATGATGTAAAATTGGATTTTCGTTGGTTAGTTTGGAATAACATTTAGGTTTAGTTAAGTTAGTCTAGCTGGTTCTGTGTTTTGTGTTTATCATCCTCTCTGATCCTTCTGTAGCTTGTGAAATGTCATCATCAGTTAACACTTACGACAGCAGCATGACTTTAGTGTTGCACAGCTTTTCTATCAGCTGTTTTCATCATCTGACAACCTTAAAATAGAAAAAATATCATCCATTTGGCTGTGGTATGGCTTTTTTCCTCAGGACTTGAGATATGCTGGGATGTTGAGTCTATGAGTTCAGATAATAAGCTGTACAAGAACAACTGTTTCTTTGATTTTGATCTCTTTTTAAAAAGACAGAATAAACATTCCACCATTTTACAGTCACACTTTTTTCAACACCATATTACAAAAATATTTGCTTGTCTAACTTCACACTTGTGACCTAAAAAAATTCTACAAGGATTAGGAGTGTGTTCCTGGGAATATGTGACTTCTTCCAGAAGTGCATTTGTAAGGTCAGACGCTGATGTTGGACTTAAAGCCTAAATCCTGGTTTTCATTCCATTTAATCTTGAATCTAATTTTGGGATGAAGGCACAACTCTCTGTAGGCCAATCAAGTTCTTCCACAGCTTAACTTGTTCATCCATGTCTTTGTGGACCTTCACTTTCTGCACTGGTTTATCTAAACAAGTTAAGACCCTGGTGATGGACCCTCTTGTTTGAACAAGAAGGTCCATCACCATGTTTTAGCAAATCTGCCATCTTTACCAAACATTACACTTGAAATATTGCATATGGGCTCCTCGTATTCTGCTGGCAACTGCCAAACCCATACTCCAATGTTCAGATTGACTCATCCATTAGAGTAATTGACAGAAATGTGTGATTCCTCAGTCCAGATAACACAACTACACTGCTTTAGTGTCCAGTGGCAGAGTGTTTACACCACTGCATTTGATGCTATCCATGTAAGGCTTGGGTTGCCCATAAAAAAGCCATTCCACAAAGCTGTCTACAAGCTGTTACTAAGCTAACCTGAAGGCCACATGGAGTTTGTAGCTATTAATTTTGCAAAAAGTTGGCAACCTGCATACACTGCTCTTTAAAATTCACCAACCACACTAAGGGATTTACGTGATTTATCACTTTCTGGTTGAATTGCAGTTGCGCGTGTCACCAATCGCTGCCACTTCATTAAAACTCCAATAACAGTTCACTGTGGAACATTGGGTAGCAAGGAAATTATGACTGTTGGCTTCCTATCATTTTACCTTGCTGGAATTCATTTAGCAGTTCTGAAGCGACCTGTTCTTCAACAAATGTTTGTAGAATCAGTCTGAACGAAGAGGTGCTGAATTTCATATGTGGCTAAGAAACTGACTGGAGCACATGTATATCATCATTTGGTTTGATGAGCAAAAATCATTGGGAATTTACTGTATAAAGACTTATAAAACACTGACATGATTTCTATCCTCATTTTCAGAACATCTCGCTGTTTTGTCCCTCAGACTGTGAAAATTTGTAATGTATGAATCTTGCCAGGTACAGAAAACCCCCCAAAACACAAACTGATGTGTGACCATCTGACTAAAACCAAATTAAAGTCGACCTTGACTGAATATAGGACATATGTTCCATCAGATTACATTGCTTCAGATTAAACCAATCAAAGGTTCACTGTGAGCTGTTCCTTGTATCTGTATTTATCATACACATATGAATCCATTTTATAATCTATGTCTGTGTACCTAACTGACACTGATATATTTCCAGACATTCACAGCAAGCACTGATCCGAATACACTTACAACAGAAGGCGTTATCTGATGTTTTTGGAATTTGAATTGAGTAAATTTAGTGTGAATTTTAAAGGGTGACTAAATAAAAAGAATTTGCAGGGGAAAAAAACATACTCTTAATAAAATAAACTTGCAATATATAACTGAATAGTAAAGATTTTGTCTGAGGCTGGCGGAAAGCAGAATCGTTTAAAACATGAGCAGTTTGTCTCTCTACTAGATGGGCCTGCAGCAGTCCCTGTGGCAGAGGACTTGAGAAGATAACAGGAAGGCAGGTCAGAGTCTGAGAGAGTCTGAGAGAGGTTCTGCACTCTAATTAAATCAGAACAAATTGGCTCAGCCAGGTGATAGCCCTATGAGAGAGCATTATTCTGAAAAGGAGGATTTTAGCATTCTTGTTTTTTTTATTTTTGAATAAAATAATGCATGCAGTATGTTAAAAGAAATCAGCTGCATTTTTTGCAAGTTTTTTTTTTTTTTTTTTTTTTACTGGCTATTTGTTTATTTAGTTGTTGTTGTTTTTTTTTTTGATGCCACCAGGTTGTTATGATTTGCTTTTTAATTTGATTTAATTTAATTTCTATATTACCTTTATTTTGTTGCGCAATCTGAGTAACAAACAGCTTTTTTTCCGTGAGAATGCAATGTTTCTTACTCTGAATGTACATAAATATGGGTGGACTTTACTCCATGGATTCCTATAATTAAATATGGACAGTCTTTGAGGTGAAATGCTATTTGCTTGGTAGAGCTATATTAGGAGTAGGTCTCTTCTTGTGTCTATATTCAGAATTAACGACGAACAAATTTAGTTTTGCATACATTCAGTGCCCGTAAAATAGCTATGAATATGCCCGACAGTGCATTGAAATACAACACAATTCATAATTCATATTAATTAATCATGCAGGTTGTAAATACTGAAAACGTCACAGTGTGAGTAATGTTCAAAACATTGCGCCACAGAGCCAAATTCTTCACAAAATGATGCATTGTTATTTCCGAAATACAAGTTTGGACCTTTGGCACAAAAGCTGGTAGGTGGTACACGATAGGAGGACTTGTTTTTTCCTGTTGCTTACTACAAATTTAGATAAACCATCTGGTGTTGGTGCCTAACCATGGACTCCTTGCACATTTGGACCAGTCATACCAACAACATATGCTTCTGTCTCAGCGTCTGGCAGCCACACACCCATCACTGGGATGGGATGTGACATCACTCCGCTGCTCAGGTGTTAACTTGTGATTTCAATCAAAGGCACAAGGTGGTTTAATGAGTCAATATGGCAACTTGAAAAGAAAATTAATCAAAATTACATAGTGAATATTTTGTTAATCCAAATCCCCTGTTTTCAGACAGTAAGACCGTCTTGCTGATCATATCACTTATTGCACATTTTGAGTACGACCACAGGTTTGGTTGAGACTTACAGTTGATTTACAGAGTTTTCCATTCGACCTGACAGAACTTCAGATATTTCGCAAAGGAGAATGAGCAAAATGTCTTGTCTGTTTATCTGCAACACTCGTAGAGACAAAACCCAAAAGATTTAAATCTGTAACAGCGTCAAATGTTGGTTCTGTAAAGTACTGACTAATCAGGACTGCCTAGAGCACATATGTCAGAGTCAAGGCCCGCGGGCCACATCCGGCCCGCGAGAAGGTTTTTTACGGCCCCTGGGATGATCTTGATTTATTATTAGAACCGGCCCGCAGACCGCAGCAAGCCGGCACCCCGTCTGAAAAAAAAATATCTTCCTTATTTGAACTGTAAGTAGTTCTTTAAATGTTCTGTGAGATGATGTACTTACCCATGTATCCATAACAACCGGAACTTTCAATATCCACCAAGTTATTGCCGAAATATACCGTCTATTAAACGAGTGCCCCCCGGATTAATTACATTCTCTGCAGCTGCAGCTGCGAAGTTACCGTATTAACCCGATACTTGCTGGAAAGTGCAACGTCTCCTCTTTCAGAAACCGTTGGAATTTTTCCACTTAGCGCTACGTGTGGCGGAATTACGGTACTGCAAATTTAGATGTGTCGCCGGCGACACATCTAAATTTGCAGTACCGTAATTCGCCGGCGACACATCTAAATGCCTTGACTCTGACATATGTGGATTAATAGATTTTTGCACTTTATTTTATTGTATTTCAATCCAATTATATTTTAAAAATATTTCAGTTGTGTCTGTTGAAAATTAAAGGTTACTGACAGAGCCATAAGAACATATTGCTTTATTTATCTGATCATATTGGAATATATTTGTTAGGTTTTCAGTAGGTTCAATTAGATTCACTAGACTATATGCGTCATTTAAAAAAATTTCAATGAACATTCGATCAGTCCGGCCCTCGGCTTGTAGCTAAATTTTTTATTTGGCCCTCCGTCCATTTGACTTTGACACCCCTGGCCTAGAGTGCTAAAGCTGAGATGCTTTGAACGTGTGAAGAGGAAGACACTGGATATATTGGACAATAAATATTAATAATGAAACTCCCAACAAAAAGGGGGGGGGAACAAAGACCACATTATTTATACCTCCCAGCCTCTACTGTGTGCTCGAAAACAAAGCATGTGTTGCAAAAGTTTCATCATCTATACACACACCGCTGGGGTTCATTTGTAAACTAAGCAAGAAGTCATTTAAATAGCTGGTTCCACAAACAAAAAGGCCCCAGATCGCTTCACATAACAGATCCCAATAAAGTATCCAACAACAAAAAATACAGAAGAACAAACCAAAATAAACACTCATGAACGCTCCAGTTCAGATAAAAGCTTATTGGATGCAAAATGTCTTCAGCTGCTTGTTGAAACCTCCACAGTCCAACTGGCACAAAAATAAAGACGGTGCATATCAAAGTCTGGAGGCTACTGTTTGGAAAGACTGGTATCCTGAAACAGCTGTGGCGGCCAATAAAAGGTTCTGATGAGATTACCTCCAACAATGAGATGAGTTGATGCTACATCAATCAAGAACATAAGAGAGTAAGTATCACTTTAAAGCTGTGAAGGTTAAGGCCAAGATTTTGATAGCAGTGGTGCAAATTCTGTGTAACAACTGAAGTTCCAGTTTCAAGACACAAATGCAGGTTTGTGTAAACTGTGGTTCCTGAGACAAAATTTATATGTAGGGGAAAATGCAAAAACAAGTAAGACAAGGATTGTTGTTTTTTTGTCTTCTGTTAATCACCTGGAACCAGGCGTTAGCATAGTTCAAGCAGCTCACATTCACAGATGCGGACAGGTATGTTGAGGTCTTAAGGGTTAATGGATGTAGTAATGGAGAACATGTTGAGGGCTGTTGAGCATAAGGGGGCAGGAATCTCGAAGGGCGACGCCTAATGGGAGCAGGTCAGAGAGGTATATCTGTGAAAACCAAAACCAAAAAACCCTTTACCAGACGAGCGATGGAAAATTAAAGAGAGAAAAAAAGAACGGAGTAAAAAACAGAAGCAGCTTGATGACTAAGGGGTGTGTGGGCGGACATGAAAGTGCTGAACACAAGCCCACGCCACCTTGGTCCTTCCAGGGTTTTTGCTAGACAGGAAGATGGATGGGCCCAACTCTAATAATAACTACACTCCACTTACCATGGCGCCAAAACTGCTAACACTGCAGCTGCCCCCTGATGCTACCTAAAACAACCACCTCCCACAATGTCGCCCACTTTGCTCCTGATGGGAACATTCTGTTTGGCAACACAGCGGTCGTGTGCTGGAAATCTCCAAACCATCAACTCTTTTACCCGCTAAATTAAGTAAATCTGAATGACACAGGTTGCTTTCTTGGATGTAGCGTTGTGTGGTGCTGACAAGTCCGTACAACTGAATACAAGTCAGTGTGAGTCTGGGTAGAAGAGAGTGGAGTGGGGTGGAAATTAAACGGTACTTGCTTAAAGAAGCCAGGACAGAATATAAGTAGAAGCGTAGATACGGAGACAATCTGACAAAAAATAAAAATAAAAAATACAAAACACACAGAGAGGTGGTGAAAAAAAAAGCTTTTTTAAAAATATGCAGAGGCATCAGTAAGGGAGTACCATTGTTCCTAATGAGGTGTGACAGCCCAGTATAAACTGGAATATGAAGTGAACCATGATTACAGAGGATTAGATAACAACCACTACGCAGCGCAGTCAGAAAGCTTTTCAGGCCTGGCCTTGTTTTCTCCCTCTCTTTCTCTGTGTGTAAATCCTCTGAGTGCCGCATTTCTGCTCACGCATAAAAATATACACGTGTGGAGGAGAGACGGGGGGAGCGCGAGAAAAACGGGTTGTATATAAGTGACTCCTCTGCCACTACAAGGAGCGAGGGCAGCGAATACACTGGAGACAGCCGTAAGGTCAGCTCTGCCTTCGCAGCGTTTCAGGCCATGATATGCAAACATGCCTGACAGAAGGTGCTTCATCACACAGCAGCAGCTTGAAGTCCTTTCTCTTGATTAATCCTCCCTGCTTGCTCCCTTCTTATAAACCACGATGCCAATTATGCAAAAAGAAAAAAAAAAACTGCTGCAGTTCCTCTTTATGTTACTATTTAGGGACTAAGCACTAAAATTGAATGGTTTCACAACTTTAAAATAACCGACAGAGTTTCTAAAATAAACTAAAAAGAAAAAACGCGTCAGTTAAATCTGCATTTTTTTTTTTTTATTGGCATATACCTTTTCTTCAGAGTGGTTAAATGAGAAAACTTGCTGACAGCAACTTATTCCCAAACTACCACTGAAAATAACTCTCACCTGTCACCCAATGAGCCATCACTGAGTTGATGAAACACCTGTACTGCGTTTGTGACACTCACTTTCAGAGCTATCATCATGCCTAGCCATTCACCATGCTAGCCTTTCTTGTGACGCTTCTGCCTCTGCCTCATCGAGCCAATGAGCCAGTTAACGCTGACTGGAAGAAGTGGGTGAGTTTGCGTATGTTCAGAGGTTGGGGCAGATGGATGCCAGCAGTGGGGCAAATCCACTTTCCCAGGTGGAGTCAGCAGAACAGCCAAAACATTTCTCATCTGTATAAATGTTCATTTTCATTTTCTGTGAATTGCAAACCAACTGCTGCTGTCGTTCTTCCTTTCAGCTTTCCTTCATCGTTCTGCTAGTCTATATATACATATATATATTAAAAAAAGGGTTCATTTCCTCTGCCCCATTTCCCCAAAGGTGAGTTTAGCAATCCTTCACCCTGGGAGATGGACTCCAGCTTCCTCCTATTAGCATTCTGAAAGTGAGCGCAGATATCGGCGTGGCGGCTCGCGCACATCGCTCTAACATTTAACTCGGGTGACACAAAAGCAATCAGTCAAAGGGGATACATGAACAGTTTCTTTATTTCTGTGCTTGATAGCATAAATGCGGATCTCTGGAGTTTCAAACGACTTAAAAACTCTGACATGATTACATCCAATTAAGAAAGGAGTAAAGCACGTCCATTCTCCAGTAAACTTGTAATTTTAAAAATGTACAAATTGTTTGCAGGAAATCCGAATTTTATTGAATGTTTAACTTACTCCAGTAAATAAATGCAAAAAGATACACAGAATGATGTATTTCAAGCAGTTTTGTAGGGCTACGTGTCAGTTTGTCTATGAGGATGTGCGTACGGTGTGGTGGAAGAGTATTTGTTTCCTGGTGTAATAATTATGTTATTGCTTTTTAGGAGCATTTGTGTGTTTCAGATAATCAAATAAAATTACCAGGCACAGTTGTCTAATGGTGTTTTCTTCCACTAAGGGGGGAAAAAACATGAAAAAGGAATTACCTTTTTGTTTAATTACAGATGAACTGTGACTAATTTTAGTTTAAAGTTTTTTGAAAAAGTTGTGTTTAATTTCAGTAGCAACATTCACTTACAGTAACTGTAGAATCAAGAAATCAACTCTGAAAACATGAAGAAGGCTAAAAGATTTCAAAAGCTTCATGCTCTAACGTAAAGACATTTAATAACGTTTAGGAAACAGCTTCACTGACATCTTTCTGTCTGCAAAGGGTTACAAGTCATTTTTAAGGCTCTGGGACTTCAGCAAAACTCTTTGTGAGCCATTACCTACAAACACAGAAAAAAATGGAACAGTGGTGACTGTTTGCAGGAATGGCCGACATACCTGAACTACTCCAAGTGCGTAGCCTCAAATAACACACAAGCTCACAAAAAAAAAAAAAAAAAACAGAACAACACAACGCTCAGTTCAGATCTCACGATTCAACAATAAGGAAGAGAAATATTGCAAGGTGAAGAAATATGAACACAGAGGCGCATCTCACAAAACACATCAAGTGTCTTTTTATCTATTTTAATAAAATCATCACTTAAAAACTACACTAAGTCTGAATGAAATTAAAATCCGGCTGATTATCATAAACAAATGGCAAAAAAAAAAAGTGGCAAAAAATGCATGTGTATTTCTGAGTCTTTAATCCACTCAAATTCTCATTTGGTTCTTGTTTTTAAAAAGCACTGAAGTTGCAGTTTGCGTGACTATTCCACCCTGGAAAAAAAGTACGGTTAAAATAAATCCCCAAAAATATCATGGCATTAATGCCCATGATGAGGGATGAGTGCATGCAAAATTTCTTCCTGGCACTGAAAATGGAATTTCATTAAAGCTTAAAGAAAGTATGATTACGGTTATAACTCCTACTGGCATTTTATTTTTTTATGGGCAAATATTTTAGGCTAACGACTTTGATATGAAAGCATCCGCATTACATTGCACACACTTTGATTAAATTGAGCTCAATGGTAAAATAACTCTAGCCCCTGTCCGTTAAGAGCGTCTATCTGCCTGCAGACCAAAAAACAAAAACAAAACAGACTCAATCTTCAGCCTTTAGCTTATTTTTCACAAACCGGTGGTCTTGCTTTAGCATCACTGTACCACAAAAATCACATCTTTAACAAACACTGACACATCTGTGTCAGCACAAAGAGCAATGGAAATTCATGCTACTACTGATTCTGATATAGAACAAGATTTAACTGGGCTGTACGAGGTGTGATACCAGCACACTGTGACAGTCTGCACTACCTGCTGTTGATGGTGCGTCTGTGAAATCCATCTGTTCCTGGCTAGGTCTGGCTAACTGAAGGGAACCAATGGAGTGAAGCCTGATTTGGTGTCAAACGGAGTCTTTGGATGTGTGTGCTGAAACCTGTGCTATAGCGTATGGAGTGTATGAGCATCTCAGAGGAAGCTTACACTAAGGTTTGACTCATATTTAATGGATAATGAATAGATTGTGCATGTGAAGGGAGAAAAAAAACTACCCAACGTTGCAAATTAAAAATGAAAGACTGCTGTGTCGTGATCCGACATCAATTTGCTAAACTGACCAAAGACTCAAAATATTATTTTCAGATTTAGGAATGACAAGTGATTCTGTCTCAGGTCATTGTTGAATTATTTACCATTTCTTAAAGACGTGACCATTAGAAACTGTTCTTCTGCTGTAGATAGATTTGTTTTAGTCCTGGCACTTCCTCAGACACCTAATTGTGCAAGGAGAGCATAGGTGGTTTTAAAACTAAACCTAAAATGCAACTTTATTGCAGCAGCAAAATCTGTTAAATTTTTACAAATTCAGAGAAAGATTATATGACCACTTATTTATGTACAATCTCTCTGGACTATCCAGAGTCATGACTTCCTCTCCTTTTCATGGAGCTGTTCAGCATGATGCTGGTCGGGAACCTGTGACATAAATGCAAGGCTGATTTTGTGTTTGTTGGAATATTCTGGCTTATCATGAAGCCCATGGTAACCAAATTTAATTTAGTGTCAGAAGCTGCCATTTAAAATTTTGCAGGACATTTAAAATGTCCTGCAAAAGTCACAAAGGTTTGTAGAAGAAAGCTAAGCCTAAAGTGTCATAGAGATTTAAAACATTTTCTATGATGGATTTGCATTTTCCACGCAGAACTGATGGAGTGTTTTATAGTCTGATTTCCTGGTTGATATGCAAAGTAAAAGTGTTTTTCATGAATTGTTGAGCATACCGCCCTAACAGTTGGGATGTGCAGTACACAAGAGCATATATGGCTCATGTGTACTACGGCTGTTCAAGTGAAGTTAAAAGAAATTCTGCCAACATTTGCAAAACATATGGTCAGCTGAAATTGCCAGCATACGTTCCTGGTTACATCTAGTCTGCTGACATGATCAATCAATAATGCTCATCCACTTCATGACCCCGACCAGCCAACTTCTTTAAAATTTCTGCAAAGGCCAACACAAGCTGAGCACTGCTGTCTCGTCAGGTTTCTTCAGAGCCCTGCTGACGATGAAGCGATCAGTAACATTTGCTTTGCATCAGTCAGGTTCTGTACTGGGACATTAAAAGATAGCCCCTTCTTCAACAAAGTGTGTGTGTGCGTGTCTGAGTAGGACAGGTTGGAGATGACTGGCATGCCACTCCTGTCGTTTGCCTAAAAGTCTGATGTTTGAGTCATTGTAACTGCCTTAAGGAATGATGACAGGCTCTGAACGCTACTTGAGCTCAGTAAGCTGTTTCACTGTAATTAATAGAACCTGTCATGTAGGAAAATGCTGCCTTTTTAACCCACCACATGCAAGAGAAATTAATCAAACACATTTGTCTTCATTAAATTAATACACTAGATTTGTTTACACACAGACTTATGAATGTTTAATGCTGGATAGTATTTTGGAAAATGTCGCCAACCTTCAGGGACCCTGGAATTGTTCTGCATTCTATAAGGAAGAGTTTCTTAAACCATGTATAGCATCTAATACCAGGTATTTAACTACCAGGATAAAAGTACTAACTAAAAAAACATAAAGCAATTAACCAAGAATGAACCCAGAGCTCATGACGATGTGCTGTGGCGAAAGAATTTGCAGCATGCTTTGTGGTGTAAACCATGCAAACAGCTAAAGAAGATGTGCTAGTCATAGAAAAAGCTGCTTTTTAGTTATTTTCATACACTATGAACACAAAGAACACCAAATGTTTACTAGTCTCACTGGTCTGAAAAATAGTAAACCAGAGTTCACATTGTAAAAACAAATGAACTAAAGGAGAATCTGAAGGTTGAGAAATTAACTCTTCTAAAGCTCCATGACAATGACTTTTAGTGCATGTGGGTCTTATTTAAGTTAAAATTTGAAGCACAGTTTACAGCCGCTTACAGAATCTTGCAAAAGTATTCATCCCTCTGAACACATTCACATTTTTTTCAGCTTAAAATTTTAACTTTGATATATTTCATCCCGATTTTATATGATAGACTAACGCAAATATACTTCACAGTTGAAAAGAGAGCAAAACAAGGAACTTTTTTATTTTTATTAATAAAAATCTTAAAAGTTAATTTAGTTTCCCAGAGCAAATACTTGTTGCAGTCACAGCATCACGTCTTTTGGTTCACGCCTCCATGTTTGCTTTTCATACACACCTTTTAGGTTTTTTCCCATTCTTCTTTGAGAAATAGTTCAAATTCAGTCAGAATAGCTGGAGAGCGTCGTATAAGTCTTGCCGCAAATTCTCAATACATTTTAGGCTTGGACTTTGACTCTCCCATTCTAAGAAATTAATATACTTTGATCTAAGCTGCTTTATTTTACTTTGACAGGACGGTTGAGATTGTTGCTCTGCTAACGAGTTAAATCTAAACAGGTGTTTTGAAGCCTTTAACAAGTGTTTCTACAGGATTTTGCCATTTTTGCTCTTGCATGTAAGGTTGATTTTCTAAAAATGTTGGAAAAAGTTAAAATGAGCAAATTGCTATATTAAATACCACGCCTTTATGTAACCTGTCTGCGGCCAAATGCGTCCAGAGTCCTGAATGCCTCCCGCATGTTGCCAGTGACTTACCCTTCCCTGATTTCATCTTCGTCTGCGTTGGAGAGCAGCTGCGAGCCGGCCAGTGAGAGGTCCAGAGCTGCGAGGGGCAGATCTCTGTAGCCAAAGCTCACCAGCTGGACCGGAGGAGCCAGGAGCTGGTTCTCATCCTCCACCGGCTGGGAGATGATCTCCAAGTCTGACAGACCTTCCTGCTCCACTTCTCTAGTTATATGCCAAACCCAGCAACAGATGGGCCGAACATGTAAACACAGGCAGACATAAGACAGAAAAAAGATTTAGAAAACGAAGATTTATTTTAGAAACACGTACAAATATGTCAAATCGGTAACGTCGGTTTTTGGACCTGACAGATGGGGAAATTCAAATTAAAACATGTGGCTGACTGACAATGAAATTGCAAACTTAAGACCTTAATTTTGGGGATTTTATTTAGTGGTTTAGCATGTTATTAAAAACCAGTTTAAAACAGCTAAAATGGAAGAGTAAGAGGACATGAACTGTCAAGATCATTTCAGTCCTGCACATTTACAAACTTATCTTTTGTTAATGACACAAATTTAAGTTAATTGGAAATCAAAACAGGCTGAGAAAGCTGTTGAACTTTCATATCAGGAAAATGTTAGAATCTTTTTCATCATTATTTTAACTACTGGGGTTATTACTGTTATGATTTTTCTGTGTTTGTTTGTTCTGGATCTTGTAAAACATAAAGTAATGCTTAAGCTATTTTACTGTACTGTATGTCAGGTTTTGTTTAAAAAAATAGTTTAATAACTAATGATGAGGGGGAAAAAAACAATAAAAATGTAAGCAAATGCTAAAAGAAATAGATAATTTAGAAGGAAATGTTAAAATGTTATTATTCACATTTGCCATAATTACGTAAGAGCTTCGAACAATTTATCAGCAGAATGCAAACGTCTCCATGAGCAAATGTACACCCTTGTAAGGCTGTTCTTCAAGCAAGATGTGTGGACAGATCACCACTGTCTAGTTGTAGTGAAGCAGCATGTACCCCGGCGTGCCCACAAGCCCCAGTTGAGTAAAAGCTGGGCCATCTCAGTAGAGTGTGGAGGTGGAAATAAATGCTGAGTGCAGCTGCAGACTGACTGTGTGTGCCCTGTGGTGGGTATTTTTAGACCAGAGCAGATGCTGGTGTATCATGCCTGCTGTGACGTCATTGCCTCTCCCTTTGTCAGCTGAGTGAATCCCCACTCTCCTTCAAATGTCAAAGGGAGTCTAGAAAAAGGTGGGTCTGGAGGGGAAACGAGAGTAAGGGAGGGAGGGAAGGACAGGAGGGGGTTACACAACACAAAGGAGGGTGGAAACCAAGAAGAGACACCAGGAAAGGACATAAGGATGGAGACAAGAAAAGAAAGACTCAAATGGATTAATGGAAAGAGCTTAAAGTAAGACAGGAAACTTCAACGGTAAACGGAGCTGGAGATGGTAAGAGATGGCTGCCACAACATGGGCTGCAAAATAAAAATGCTTAACCTAAAATCAAACCAAGCACAACTAGTGACAGTAAAGTGTATGAAAGAAAGCTATGGTGTGTTTTTCGAAATGATGCATAAAGATACACCTTTTATACAGAGTCACTTCAGCACAGCGCGACGTAACACACCCATAGCAACCACACATTTTTATGGGATTTATTGGATTTTCTTTTCCTGATAGTTCAATTGCAAGTAGTCCACTGTTTTGGCGTGGAAGGAAAATGACACGTGATTTTTCAAATAAAAGTTTTAAATTAAATGATGAAAATATTTCTCTAAGTTATTTATGAACTTGGTGCTTACTGAAAGCAACTGGTTGAACCAGAGAGAAGAGAGCTGAAAACAAATATATGTCTCACTTTCTAACTGTGTAAATTCACTTCAAACCTATATGTTATTTTGTGTTGTCTATTGCATAAAAATTCCAATAGTTTGGTGAATATCCTCAATAATTTGGCAATATTCACATTTGTGAATGTCACCACATTATTTCCCAAAGTGAAAGCAAAACATAAACAGGAAAAGCAATAAATGCACAAATGTATACATTTAAATTCCTGCTGGAACTGAATTGGAAGACTGCATTGTTAGTTTAAACTTATATAACATTTTTTTAAAGCCTAACTGAGACAAATAAATGTACAACTTTCATCTAATTTTTTAACACCCTTCAGAAATGATTTATTCTTGTTGGCAAGTAACTGCATTTATCAGGTTCAGCATTTAATGTAATTTTGTTTTAGCAACACAATTTAATTGTTTTTATATTTTATGCACACTTTTACTTGGCTTTACTGTCCTTTAGTTTGTACATCACTTTGGTCAACTTAGGTTGGTTTGGTTTATTAATTTCCTACTTTAAGAAGCAAGCAGCTCTTACAAAAATGTTGTGACATGTACTGTGAAATTCCAGGTTTCGAATGTGTATAAAAGTACAGAAATGACTTTTCTTTATCCGATTTGAAAAATAACATGTAGCATTAACACGATTTAAAAGAAAGAAATGGGGTTAACCTATTTGAGAGTGGTTTGTCACTGCCTGACGTAAAACAGAATTGCTTTTTTCACTTTCAAAAAACTGTTATTGTATTTCAGTCTCAAGAGTTGCAGCTCTCATTTCAAGTTTGACAGGGATATTTCCCTTGGCAAGAAGGGCCCAACACTTTCTGAAGATTCATATCTTCTATATATTCAAAACACAAGACACCAGAGGCTGAGATGCTGTTGACTCGTAGACAGAAGCACAATATGCATTACATGTCTGAGGCTAATAAAACCAGTTTTTAAGCTCCAGGCTTTCTCTCTTTTTGAAAAAGTACATATGCATGCAATTGTAACAGTGAGCTTGCATGAAACTTGAGATGAGCCAGCAGGAAGATCATGTTTAGCTTCACAAAGACAAGAGAGCATCTGATTGTCTGTGCAGCATCGTCAATACCAATTTAATTCTGAAAAAGGTGACACTCTGTAGTAGCCAACAAGCAAAGGGAATGCAATGTAGTCCTTTGTTTCCCACTACAATTCATTTACTGTAAGTGACAACGAACAAGCACAGTGTTGTTTTCTGGAAATGTCGGCATCTCGCAAAAACAAGATTCTGCAGAGAAGAATTGATCCGCTAAGACTGTGGATATGCGATGTTCTGCTACAGTGTGTAGGCCTGAAAGATGTTGTTTTCTCCACACCTCTCCTACAAGCAACATCTCATCCATACCACCTCGCATTCACAGCACAGCAGCAGGCTTTGGCTCGATTCCCAAGCAATCAGAAGCGCGCACATAACTGTTCATGACAGACACAAGCTGTCCTGCGCTCACCAGCGCGCAGCTTGCAGCGATGCGGACGTACTTCTCTGCCTGGCTGACAGTCAAGATGTCAGGAGAAAGTGCTGACCTTGGCATGGGTTTGTAAAATATTCAGGGATTTTTTTTGGATCTTAAGTAATGAAATTATCAGTGCATCTTAGCTATCGTTCATTCAGTTATTTAGATTAGAGTGTGTTCATATTTTCTAACTTAAATAAGTGAAGTAATTTGTTTCTTTACGTTTATATTCCATCATAGTGCAACAAGAAGACTTTAAAAAACTATAAAAAAGCAGAAGGTAAAGTTGCAACAAAAAGTTGCATCAATTTAACAACCTCTTGCAAGAAGGCATTACAGGCCCTGAACAAAACTTCAGTCTACATTATTGAAATTTAATGACCAACATCAAGTGAGTCAAAATTGAGAAGTGAAAAGAAAACAAAAAATGATTTCTCATATACGCTGTAATCAAAATCTGAAAAGTGTAGCATTAACTTTGATTAACACTGAAAATAATGCAGCACAACTAATTGTTTTCAGAAGTCAGTATAGACGAACTGTGTCAAATTTCAAAAGAAACAGGGTTTGGTAAAACACATGATGGAAGAAGTGGAGGTGGTTGAGGAGCAACAACCGGATTTGAATATATGGTGGTGGCAGTATCATGCTGAGGAAGTTTTTTTTCTTCAACGGGGATTAGAAACTCATCAGACAAAATGGGAGTCCAGGTGTAGATTTCAAAATGGGTCAAAAATTCACTTTAGCATGGCCAGAGTGACAACAGAACGGTTTAATCTAAATTATGTATATACATGTTAAATCACATTGAGACTTTTTGGCAAATTCTTAATATAGATGTTCTTTATACAAGTAGACAGAGCTTTGATTGAATAAAGATATCCATCAATTCTAATATTTTAATTTGTAAAAAATAAATAAATAAAATAAGGTATCTTTTTCTTCCTAATTGACAGCTATGTTGCACTTTGTTATCATGAATCAAATCAAATTTCAAGTCATAACATGACAAACTGTTAAACATTTCCAGGACCCTAAATCATTTTAAAATGTATTGCTTATATTATTAACAAACCTGAGAAACAAAGACTCTTACTCTTGTCTGTCTGCACTCGGTACCTTTTAAACAAATACTGACCTTAGTTGGCGTTTTTATGTAACAAAAATGGGCGATGGGAAAATTCTGAATGATTAATTCTAGAAGGGAACGAAAAAAGCTTCAACTGCAGAAGAGCAGCCACAGGACAGAGGTGATATTCAGGGGAGTAGGTTGCCCTAAGGGCGGCAGATAAAATTAAATGGTGGACTGTCATGTTGTGGGTCAGGTAGGAAAGGTTATTACGCGCCAAAATATGCTTAGGGGATTTTACTGGCCATAAGAGAAGGTCATGGAAGTAACTGGGGGGCTGGAGCACCGAAGCATGTTCTCTCTCTGAATGTTAGCAACCCTGCCTTCTTTCTACATAACTCACAAGAGACAAAGGGAACAAGAATAAGCTTTGTTGTTTGCTTAAAACTTTAGCTTTTTTCACTGCACTGCAGAACTTCAATGAGTTTTAAAGCTAATGGCTAGCCAGGACAGAACCAAGACAAAAGTGATTCGTCTCAAAATGACTTGAGTCCCAGAAATGCTATCACAGATAATGTGAGCAGCATTTTATGGTCCTTTAGAGCTCTGTCCTGTTTGTATTAAATGCTCTATTACAATTCTTGGAGTGTAGTGATGACCTTCCCAAATCCACAGAGATGAACACAAAATTTACAGAGTAAAAAAAAAAGAATATTTCACAGCACTCAGCGATATGTTCGGCGCCACACATTTCCAGTGGGAAGGTCGTTGCTACGAACTGTAGACCAACATGACTTTCTCTGAAAATAACCATGAGATTCTATCTAAATAGCCAACTAATTTAAACTATGTTTTATGTGTAGAAGATTCGTAAGACACATTTTGCATGAGCTGCTGTGAAGTGTTTGAAACTAGAGATGTTTTAAGTTGAACTAGCAGGGAAAAGTTAATGGTCAGACTCTCATTATCAATGCAAGACGTAGGTGAAAAATTAATGCAGCGCTGGATGTAAAAACATCTTGTTGCACTGCAGAAGCTTATCGAAACAATAATGAAGCAAATATGTACTATAATCAAAGCTAAGGGTGGACAAATATAACTTCAGTGTGTGACCTTTTTTTTTTGATGCTGACTGTTTTCAAGGGGGCAAAAAGTGTATTTTGCAAAAAGGACTGGTCAAAGTTTCAGAATAGATGTAAACTAAGATCTGGATGCAAATTTGTTTCAAAGAAATAAAAATGTGTGAAATGCTTAAAATAAATCTAGCAAAATTTAACATTTGTCAAGCGACTTAAGGTTAAATATGGGTAAATTGAAAAATGGTTTGAATTACTATTTCAACGTAAAGCTTATATCAACAAACTTAATCTCCTGACTGCTTGTTACTTCCTTTCTAAACGTCTAACAGGATCTTTGTCAGGATTTCCTCTGACAACAGGAACCATCTTAAACATCTCGGTCGACTTAACAGACCACAGGCAGGCGTGAGACAATGAGAATGTTTCAGGGCAGTTTTTGAAGATCAAAAGCTCACATCAAACCTGGTCAGAGTACGAAGAACAAAGCAGATGTCCCTTGCTCCCACCAGGTGCAGAGGAAAAAATTTAGAGAAGCTGGACACCACCGGGCATAACAGATTTACCTCAGAGGAGTCAGAGACAACCAACAGCTCGCTGTGTTTTACTTTTATCCAATAGGAAGACGCCATGCCTCCGTCAGATGCCTGGCTCTAGCTCTGGCACTGAGGCACGCTCCTTCTCTCACCTCTAATCAAGTGTAACTTATATCTGTAATTCCCGCTAAGCATGGTCATGGATTTGAACAGTCTGTGTTTAACATAGTTAATGTTGTAGCATCTGTCACTTTAACAGAATTTAGGAGCGCCTCAGGTTATTCACTAGAAAAGCCAATTCCGTTTCCAGAGAAACTTCCATTACTTCTTGCCAGCAGATATTAATGAAGTCTGCCAAGCACAGTAGCTCATTAACAATATAACAGATTAACCTGTGATGAATTGGCAAACTGCACAATAGACTGTTCTGGCCCTGGAGTGACCAGTGTTTTATCTAACCTTTACAGATAGAAGCGGCAGAAGACACAGGAGACCCAGAGAGCCCCGTGG
Organism: Poecilia mexicana; assembly: GCF_051168715.1. NCBI lineage: Eukaryota > Metazoa > Chordata > Actinopteri > Cyprinodontiformes > Poeciliidae > Poecilia > Poecilia mexicana. The sequence continues at coordinate 27,462,259 of NW_028263372.1, read as the reverse complement.
TGCAGGGCGAAGACAGAGCGGAAAGGTCCGCAGACCTTTTTGCACAGCCTCAGTGTCAGATAATGCCAAATAATTACACAGTATTTCAATATCCTGAGATTTGAATCCTCCAAGACGAAACAACTGAAAAGACGGACTACTCATGCTTTTTTTTTTTTTTTGCATTTTGACATACAGAGCATCACAAAGTTATAAAATATGAAACACAACTTTTAAAAAAACATGAATTTAGGCCTTATAGTGTCACAACAATGGACAACTTGTGCTAGATTAATTATAAAATAGCAAAAGGGAAAAAAAGAATGAAAATCATAAAGAAAACTGTCAACTTAACATTGAATGGATACAAACAGCTGAAGAACCTGTAGTTCAGCTGACATTATATCTTATTACTACTGATAAAGTGCATCTTAAATGTTTATTTCTGTTTGTTTTGACCATTACGGCTCACAGGGAATGAAAATTCAGATTCTCCAAAAACTGTGAATATTACTTAAGATCATTATAAAACATTTTTAAATAAGGAGTATTATGTTATATTATGTGGGAAACTGCTGATTTGACAGATGTCTAGCACACATTCATAGCCTATACAATGCAGATAATAAAAAAAAAAAAGTATTTGGTGCCTGTTAATGTGCTGTACATATTTATGAAAAGCTAAGTGGAAGGAAAATATTTATCAGAAAAAATGTAATATTCAGATATTCAAAAAAATAATAATTGAGTTTTCATTTCCTGTGAACCACAATCAGCAAAATTAACAAAAACAAAATCCTTAAATACATTATTCTATGTGTAACAAATGTATTTAATATCTGAATGTCACTCTTTGGAGTTAGTCAATGGAATGATTGAACTTTTCAGTGATACGGTAATTTACTAAGATGCGCTCGTAAGATGGTTATTTTTCTACAGAATCTGTCAGGCTGCAAATTCATAAACATAAATCAAAGAGCTTAACTGACAGACACAACTTGTCAAACTTGTATCTCACATGAAGAAACGATGACAACAAAATGCAAAACATTAAACTGGTTAGGAACAATTTTGACGCCCGTCTACGTGCAGCACAGAGAGGAGTTTAGAGAAATCCCCAGGAGATCTGAGTATAACACAAGAGCCTTTCTTCATCAGCCTTCCTCTTTCATGAATACATTCAGATCGCTCTCAGGACGAATGCGACCTCAGTCATGCCGTCATATGGCGACGTCCCAAAGAGCCGGTGAACCTGGCATTGTAGGAAATAGTGAACTGAACTGGAATACTCATAAAAGCCAAAATGGAGCAATGATTTGGGGCCATTTATCTAGGTCAAGAGAATAAATGCAGCTCGTTAAGAAGAGACAAATTACAGAGTAATACGACGCCAGCAGTATTACACCCTGACAGAGAGAAACTGTTTTTCAGTGTTGCCCACTTTGTTCTCCTCATACTCACAGACCCACAGTAAACTTCATGTTCCCTCTGTTGTCTGTCTGCTCTCACTACACATTACACACAGAAGACGTTTCACCTCAAGAATCAACATAGCGGTCAGCATTTGTGCCTGACCCAACCTGTGCGCCCTCATTCAGACAGACGTGTGTGAATCCGTACAGTAAAGATCATTATCGTTCCAATGGAGACACAAACACAAACCTGGTGAGAGTGATAGAAAGAACAAAGAGAGGGGAAATGCTTGTGGGGGGGGAACTTAACTGAAGGAAAAGGAGTTGTTTTGGGGGGTTTAGTTTGAGTGGCTGGATCAGTGGTAAACATAGTGCATGATTTTTACTTACTCAGCATTAGCCATAATGATGGATGATGGCGAAGGGAAGCGATGAGGTGCTGAAGTCTCTCCACACGATTCCCCTTACTTTTTGTTTTAGAGCTGCAGTTCACCTTTCCACCTGAGAGATCCCGCTTTCATGCTAAACCTGCGGAGAGCACATCTAGTTACACCGTCAGAGATGTACAGTCCGACTGAAACTAACACAGCTTCACACAGCAGGAAGATGATATTTCATGAGCCATAGAGTGTCTCGCAATGTTATTCAAACCCCTTGAGCTTTTCCACATTGTTACAAACATGAGCCTCAGTATAATTTTTTAAGGTTTTATGTGGCATGCCAAAACTAGGCAGCACTGTTAACTGGAAAGACGTTGATACATGGTTTCAACCTGCTACAGGTTGTAAAAGACTTGAATAAGGGGGAAAGGTTCACCTGTGGGAAATTGAAAATTGATTTTCACAGACTCTTCATCCAGTCTGACTGGGTTTAAGCCGCGTCACAAAGAAGAATAGCCAAAGTTTTTATCTCTGGACATGCAAAGCTGCTAAAGACAGACGGTAGCCCAAAAGCCAACAGAGCTACAGTCTCTGAGTCTTCCAAAAGTATTAATCCCCTTGATATTTTATTTATTTATCTAATTTCAAACTCAAAATTTGATGCATTTTATCAGGACTTTGTGTGTTAGAACCACACAGACTGACAAAACAGTCAAACAGAAGAAAACAAAACATACATTTGACAATTTTTACAAATAAAGATGTCCTTCCGAGAGCAATATTTTGCTGCAGCTTTTCTGCCTGAGCAGTGGATCAATTGTAAAACCATGTATCGGTTTCCTTCGATTATGTAGTTATGCACTATTTTGTCCTGTTCCATCATACAAAATCAAAATCAAAAACATGAAAGTAACCTCTAAACTGATTCCAGTTGTTTTTCTGCTCATGTTTCCGATCACTTCCATGGAAGTTGTCCCTTGACGATCAGGATCAGCAAATAAAATGGGTCAAGAGGAGGAACTCACGAAGATGAACGAGGAGAAATCAGAGGAGCTCAAACAGTTGAATAAGGAGTTGAAGAACCAGAGGAGCCTGACTGAGGAGACGAGGAGCAGCTCAGAGAGGCTGAAGCTCAGATCGTCTCTGGAAAATCAAAAGTTTGAGCTGGAAAATTGGAAAATTCAAAAGATAAAGAAGAAGAACTAAATACTAAAAAGCGCAATCTTTGAGGTTTTAGGTTTATGTATTTAGTTTTTTTATTTTATATATATAAAAAAAATTCTTAAATATTTTCCCCTTTTTAGTAAAAATGTGCCCCTTTTACACATACATATAATTTTTAAAAAACTTAAATTATGTCATTTTGAGCAGATTCTGCTAAGTCAATACACTCCTGGAGAATCTCTCATCTGTGGAAAAGAAGGTGAACCGATAAGCAGTAGATGAGGTTCCAGTCTTTAACAGCAAACTGGATGCGATCAACCAGTGCAGGGCTCATCTTAAATGTCTTGAAGCTTCACAAAAAAAAGAGTCTCAGCTCTGCAAATAAAATAAGAGCTTATCCAGAGATCTGAGAAAGTGAAACTTAGCACTGATGTGGAGGATCAAATCTATAATCTTTATTTTAGTAGGAAAACAGATACAAACTAAACTGTATTTTTAATGCTATTCCAGTGCATACAGTTGAAACCGGAAGTTTACATACACCAAATAAAAAGAAAATGTATTTTTTTTTCTCAATATCTAAAGTTGAATCACAACAAACAGCTTTTGTTTTATGTTAGTTGGAATTACCAAAATTATTTCTATTTGCCAAATGCCAGGAAACTTAGTGAGATTTTTTTTTTTAGATTTTCTTGTAAATGCCTTAAAATTCAGAAGTTTACATACATTTGGTCAGTATCAGAGATAAATGACTTTTAAAGGGAAAGAGGGGCAGACGTTATGTAAAGTCAACTTATTTAGCTTTAATGTTATTCCCTCATCAAAAACATACCTGGAGTGTTGCTTTGATTCTTTCATGCATGTTTCAGAAATTCTTGAATCTCCTGTGGCAGCCATTCATGGGTGCCTAAGCAAGACAAAATGCGTGAGTTTTTTTATTCAATGTTCACATTCTTACAAATTTACCTGCAAGTCATTTAAGAGTATTTTTAATTTTAAAGCAGCTTTTAAATGTAACGAAAAACAACAGTGTCCGGAATATAAAAGTTCTACTTTTGTTACTTTTAAATTCACACATTTCATCACATTTAGGGATACAGTTGCCTGGCCTTTGCCTTCCTGTGCAACTCGAAAAAATATCGCTTACAGCACCGTCTGGGATTTCTCCCTTTGACTCGGATTGTCTCCGGACCCGGTCGAAGTTCTGAACAATGACATCAATTTTCTGCGCCGTTTTAGATTTGTAGTCTGTCTGTAGTTTTAGCAAGGGCAGTGGAGGAAGTGAAGGATTCCGTTCAGTCCCTGTCGGCCACGCTTCCAAATATTGAGCTAACATTAACAGCAGCCTCATTCGGATCAACACTTTTCTTTCCACAGTCGGTCGTTTACAGCGCAGGCAAGTTCCAGTAAGCTTGTTGGAGTTGAATTTCCGCATTACGTCATGGATAAAATTTAAAACCTCAACACAGTCCATGCCTCCAGGAAGCTAACATTTCTTAATAGCTGAGAGTCCAGACCCTCTGTACGAAACAAACAGCTTTTAGGGACATGTGGCTGCTTTTTTACCAGGCTAGAGAGGGAACAAACCAGAAATAAAGAATTGTAGATGTTTAGATTTTGCTAATTGATTTACTCTGTGACTAGGCTAACTGGTATTAGCAGTTTAAGCTGTTAGTAAATTATTCCTATATTTTTTACTTTCAAACTTTGATTGATAAAAAGAACATCATTAGCGGTCATGTCTTCCAACATGTCAATGATTTCCCTTACTTTGCTACTGCAAAATGTAGTTTTTGTTATTTTGTTGTTTTGTTGTTTACTTTGAATTGTATTGTTGCTGAAAATGTGCTTTACAAATAAAATTGTACTGCTGTATCTTCTGTAACAACCTGAAAGAACCGTCCACAGAAACTAGTTTCCCATAAATAGTTTCTTACACCTTTAGCTCCATTTCATTAATTTTGAAAAAAAAAAAAAAAAAAAGTTAACTTTGTGTCTTCCTGCAGCAGTAATTAAGACACTGAAGAGTGTGACTTTGTAGAGCTGGAAAAATATTTTTGAGTTTCTAGGCATGATGAAGGTGAAGATTTAGTTGCTGGTTAATTTCACAGTGCAGAATCATTACCCTTGTAAAATATATCTGCCATTTTGCATATCACTTTGATGCTTTTTGTTTGTTTTTCCTTAATGAATAAAGCTGATGCCTCCTGATGCTGGCCTCCTCCCTGGTCACAGTACGTCTTCTCAGTGCTGGATGCATTCTTACAAGCCTGGAGCTGCCAACCTGACCTGTGTCACCCTGGATGAGAACAACTGCTGTTCTGAGGGCTGAATACATGCTAAATGCTACACTTTTTAGCTTTTTAGTTGTACTTTTTTTTTCTTTAACTTTCCAAATATGCAGCAGCACTCTGTCTGTAGTTTGTCTGCAGTTTGTCCAAACATGCAGTTTGTCCAACACATTGACAAACTGCATGAAAATGTATGGTGGTAACATAAAGTCTGGAACTGTCAGGAAATGTGAGTACTTTTAAAGGATATGTTTTTAGATATTTTGCTTGACAATTTTTTTTTTTGTTGGAAACAGCTGCCTGCCTTTCTTGACCAAACAAAGCTCATGCACTGTGCTATCCGCATACTTGTACACTTAGTCAAATTAAACAAGACAGTTTTAAAAGCTGCTTCTAAAATGCCACAAACTTTTCTAGATGTTAGCTCTTATTTAGACTTGCACCTCAACATCTCACCTATCAGCAGCTGGCTTTCAGACTTCACTCGTTTCAACCACCAGTAATAGTAGCTTATTATTTGCACCTGCACTCAGAACCTTTTTACTATTAGATGCACTGAATAATAGTAAAAAATAAAAAAAAACCCAGAGAGAGCCTCTTACCTGTGAGAGATTTACATTGTTGACACGTAACTGTGCCTCCCGTTGCTCTCCTGCAGAAAGTAATGTCTCCCTCGGTGGCGCTCACAGTGAGCGAAGCAGCGGCAGCAGGCTCGCAGTGTGTGTAGGCTGCAGCAATCCTCTGCACTTTTGCATTGGACGAGCACCGCCGCTGCTTTCGCAGCTCCCTTGCGCTGCGCGGATTTCGGTGCAAAACCAGAGGCTGCAGCTCGAATGCATGAAGCATCGTCACTCAACAAGAGCCATGTTAGCTTTAAGTGCAGTCACAAGAATCGAGTCAATTGCCCCCCTCTTCTCTTTTCTCTCCCTGGATTAGACGAGTTGAATTGGGGGTCCGGGTTGCGCTCCCCAGCCGAGGGCTTCCCCGACGTGCGCAGCGGGGAACCCTGCGAGAAGGGAGCTGTCCAGGTGCTGAAAGCAGCCCGACGGCTCCGTCAGAGAAGCGCCTCCGGAGCGGCGGGAGGACGGAACACCGCGAATTTTCACGCGAAGGCGGCCAAAACATTGACGTTTTCGTGCCAAAGTCTGGCGGCAGCCAGTGAATTTTGTGACATTTGCATCGATCCGGTCACGACAGAGCAGTAAAAACATTAGCCGTGGGGTGAATCTGTGTGTATGAGCGGGATAAGAAAAACCTGCCAGTAAAAGGTGTGCGGTTCCCCAGTTGAGGCCAATTTAGGAACGGATCGTTGCCTCGGATGATTTTATTAGCTTTACGCCTGGTTGGTCGCTCCTCTCGGTGTCATGAGCTACGTTTTTTTTTTTTTTTTTCCTGGTGTCCCAAAATAAAGATACTATGGGAATATAAACTGCCTGTGCAGCAATTGGCTTAACCATTTGTCACTCATCGGGATTAGCCAGTCGATGGTTAAAGAGTACATCCATCAATCTGAAGCGTCGCTGCTTCTTTTAAACACGCCTGGATGTGGGCTGCTGAGGATGCAAGAGGTTGACGCGCATATTTAAAGGGAGTTTGACAAAATCTACCAATTTAAGTTATAATATTGCCTTTAGATACAGTTGAATGATTCGATTCCAAACAATATTAACAATAAACTGCATGTCTAATTTATTGTCTGTTTAAGGAAAACCTGAATGGGCACAAATAAGTCTGACAATAACCAAACTCTTTTTTTTCTTTTATCTAATACAATTTATATATTCATATTTATTTCAAATCTATACATGGTGTATTATGTTACAGCTAAATGATGAACAAGAGTTATTTTCTGAAGAAAAATAAAACAGGTTTTGGAATTTCTTAAATAGTTTTTTGTTACAATCACAGTTGCAGCTTTTTTTTAACAATGACACATCAGCAACGTTCAAGATAAAACAATCACCTGATAAACCACGTATATAGTGAAACTGCACCAATTAGCAACAAACTGTTCAGCATTGGTAAAAAAAAAAAAAAAAATCAACATCAAGTTTAGCATTTAGTACATTTTTAGAGGCCTGAATGCTATTAGACATGCTGTCCCATTTCTCCTAACGTTTTTGCATTCTGTCATGCTATAATCACAAACTTCAATGTATTTATTTGACATTTATGTGATAGACCTAACACCAAGCAGTAAATAATTGCAAAGTGGAAATGAAAAATGCTTTATTTTCCTTCAAATTCGCAATTATTATGACCTTTTGTTGATCTATAAACATAAAATCCTAATTAAATACATTGTCACTTACCAAAATGTAAAAAGATTCAAGGAGTGTGAATATAGGCACTGAAGAGACATCTTTAAAGCCGACCACTTTCTACAACTTGTATCTGAAAATCAAAAAGAAACAGCCAAACTAAACATTCGGCATGCAGGGCAAATTAGCATTTCAAATAATCTAGCATGTAATGATCCAAAAACCCAAATACTGTTATCGCCAAGCTCCCAGTTTGCACACCTTTTCCCCAACAACTTGACTCTAGCAGAAAACTTGAAAAAAGCCTAAAACTTCGGAAGCTGAGATAATTTGACCAGTGTGCCAAGCTAACAGCTGGACAAATTAAACAGATATAAAAAAAATAATAATAATAACAGAAATCTGTAGGTTAACACTGATGACACAAAACTGTGTCAGATTTGCTAAAGCTTACCCTGATTTTGTGGAGGAAAAACAAACCAAATTTCTTTACCTCCATGAACAAAAAAAGTGCAGCCACAGGGAAGAATGTGTCTTGAATGTGTGAGGAAATTGGAGTGAAAGACATAAACGTACTACTAACACAAGCAGAATTTGATGTCAGTATGTACACTCTGGGCAAATCCTTTCTTCTCAAAGTTTCCAAGACTTAAAACCTCCAAAGGTTTTGCCATTACGCCTTCATGGCTGAGGGGATTATCGTCCTGCTTTGTAAGCATAAATGAAGAGAGCAATATCCTGGGTGACACTTTGTACATAATGTCTGCTGCTCCAAGTCGTCGTTGACAACAGAAGCATGACACGTCGACTTTTTTCCTCTTACTCCTTCTTCCCAGTCAGCCAAAGTGGACCAGGGTCATGACGGTGGTGTACTCGTGCTGCAAGGTGTCGGAGTCGGAGTTGCAGAGGGTGTAGTCGTCTTTAACGATGCGGTCACAGCCGATCTCGCCGTTGCCAAACAGACCAAACAGCGGCGTATTGGGGAAGACCTTGTGAAAAGCGTCGGCCTCCACGTTGTGCTGGTTGTGGTAGTAGTTCTGGCCCCTCCCCACGCAGGCAAACATGAAGCCCAGGGTGTTTCTCTCAGGAATCCTGGCTGCCTTTAGCCGTCGGACCGTGGCCTCCGCTTCCTTCGCGGTGCCGACGTCTTGGTCGAGGAGCACGGACGCCCCCTGGACTTTACGGCCGCTCAGAGCCAGGCCGATCACACCGTACGATCCCTTGCTGCAGCTACAGAGATTGAGATGATGAAAACCGTAAGCACTGCGCCACGTGTATTAAGTCGTCAAATCCGCTGTGGAGCCTTAAACTCACCAATCTCTGGGCGGATAGAAGACGCCTTCCACCAGCCCTCCTGCAATTAAAGCCTTGCTGTTTGTCAGCGGCTCCAGGATCTGGCTGAGGAACCGTGCTCCTCCAGATTTATACGCTTCATAGATGAACATCACCACTACGCGTAGCTCTGGGTTGTCAACTAGTCCTAGAAAAAAAACACAACAAGACAAAATATAAGGGGCTGCTGAGGATTGGATTTCTCTTGACTTACTGAACAGCTGCACTCACCTGCTTCTTTCATGGCTTCCAGAGAGATCGTTTTCTTACAAAAGTGAAACGGCTTGATTTGAACACCATCAGTGTTGGGGAGCATGACTGCAAAGCCTGCCTCCCCTTCCTGGTACTCCTTAGGAGCACCGGTCCACGAACCGGTCGGAGTTACTGTTAAAAAGGTGAAAACCATGCTGCGTGAATATACATGCTACATAATCTGGATTTACCAAACTCCTAATTAGTCATCAAATTATTCATTCTAATAAAACCGTCACAAACTGTTTTCTTCATTAGTGATCACTAACCCACATCTCAAAGTTCCTTCTTATTCATTTTTATTTTGTCATTTAGTCACAAGCAAAATAAACCACAAAAACTTCAAATTCAAGAAAATAATCCTTAAGAGTTTCATGCTGGCTTTTACAGTCTCTAAGTCACCACCTACCGGAGTTTAGAGGAACTGCAGCAGCACACTCTTATTACAAAAAGAAATACGAGTTTCATTAAAAAAATAAATAAATAAAAATGAAACAACCACAAACTGACAACAAAAGTAATCAGTCCAAGATATGAATATGTTGCTATGGAAATTAGAGAACGATAAGCCGCTCTGCAATAGATATAAAGATTCGGAAGACAGACGGCCTCAATCACCACTTCTAAGCTTTTATTGGATTAGGATGTTAAATTAGGTTGTAAACTATTCCTGAGCCAAACCGTTGATGTACAGCAGAATTAGTACAAAGAAAATACAACTCCTGAAATGGATAAATGTTGCAAGTGCCTGCAATCCATTCCTATCCCCACCTAGTTCCAGATTTAGGTTCTAACTAGTATTTGCCTCCAGATGTAAAACAGCGAGTAGTAAAGTTACAACCTGGACCTCGTTAATCAGGGCCAACACAAAGATTCAACAGATGGACAACCAATTTACCCACACAGCGCCTTGCTAAACTATTCATCTCAATCAAACTTGTCCATGTTTTGTCATGCTGTAAGCACAAACTTTAACATATTTTATTCATTTACTTACTTATTTATTCATTATGTGACATGCCAACACAGAGAGGCACATAAGTTTGAAGTGGAACAAAAATTACATATTTTACAAACACTCTAAAAAACGTGATATGCACCTGTATTCAACCTACCTTTCTCAATTTAGGCTGAACACAATTGCACATCAAATTATGACAAACTGTGTTTTGGTCACTCACATAAAATCTAAATAACTTACACTGAAATTTGTGGCAGACAGACTCTTACTTTTATCAGCCCTTAGAACCTCCTGCTACATTCCTAATGCCGTATTTGGTTTCATTAAACAAAGCACTTTTCTTTGTAACTATGGCAACACTGAAGTACAGCCAAGATATTTTAAAGTAAAAAAAAAAAGGAAAGAAGGTAAAAGAAATTATAGCGGATAAAAATTCTGTGGACTGAATACAGAAAACGGCTTCAGCAGTTATTTCACACCAACACATCCGTCTCATCTCCTTCAACCATTTAAGCCAAGAAATCTAAACTAACTCTCTGCAACCAGTAATAAAAGATGCATGATAAAACCACTTCTAAATATTAAAGCAACATGGATGAAGGTGGTCTGTTAAGTCTTAGACTGCATCATCCTTGTGGTCTAGACTCATCAGGCCACACGAAATCCTTGGAGCAACAGAATAAGAACATCGGCAGATAAAGTGATGCACCCATCACACTTAGGGTTATTAATAAACGAGAGAGCAGCGGTATGTCTGAGGCCACGTCAGCTGGTTGTGAATATGTTAAGTAACACCAAATGCTCAAAAACGATTTGACCAAATATACTGAAAATTAAAGGAAAAGTTTTGTCTTCTGAGTGCACTGTGATTTTACAAGCCGATAATGTCGAGGTTCACCAGGTTTAAATTGTAGGAGTAATTTGAGCAACACTGCAGATTGATCTGCAACCAACCTTCTCAAGTTAAGTGTTTTAAGCAGCAACCGTTTATGATCAATCCAAGTTGTTGTTGGAAAATGAATCCAATTCCACAAAGACAGAAATTATGTCCTTAATAAAATATAACTAATCAAAACTTAAGGTGGACTACATACTGTATCGCCAGAGGGTGATGTTTTAGTACAAAGAGCTGCATTATGACATCACTTCTTTTTATTTTGAATACAGCGCTATTTGAGACGTTTGAATTCTCACCACGCTGACGATTTATTTTAACAGAATCAGTTTAGCAGGCTGGACCTGTTTGTCACCTATGGCTGCAATATTACAAAATGTCAGTGTTGTTACCATCAGCTCATGCAGCTATTAAACATGGCAGACAGAGAGCCTCATAAGCACATTCTCTGGAGGGAGGAGAACAACGCTGATGGAGAATCGCTTCTCCAGGGGGACTGTGATTATAACGAGAAATGGGAGGCTCAGCAGCGGGGACAGCGGGCCATCGATCAGCGAGAGACACAGCAAGATGCAAGCCGTGAGCGGAGCTTTCCAAAGCAGGCAGAAGCAGAGAGAATTCACTGGTCGTCTTATGGAGGTTCAACGAATCAGAGAAACACAGCACAATGCATAAACAGGTTTACAGTTCAGATTTACAACATTAATTAAACACACTGGTGGAGAATTGTGGCAGGTTCAAATACATATTTTATATGCAAAAGAGTTAGTGTGCGAATTTCTTTTTTTTTTTTTTTCCTTTAGGTAAATAAGTAGAAAAGAAAGAAGAGAGAAAAACTCACAGACTATGCCTGGTGTAGCGATGCCAACAATGTCACAGCCTTTGGGGAAGATCTGGTTCAGTTCTTCAGCCGTACTCATGCATTGGCGACTCTTTTTTGCTTCAGTTTAGAGGAAGAAGCAAAAACGTTGCAATCAAATCGATTCAGAACTTTCAATTATTTGGATTTAAAACTAGCATCAGAGAGGCATCAGATCAGAGTGAAACTGAATTTACAACATTATGAGAATCTCACATTTAAAAGATTAAAAACCACCACTTTCTGCAGCTACTGGGAGGCAAATGTTGGATTGTTTGCTGCATTTGAACCTGAATGCACTTATTTTCACTGGAATACATCCTTTATATGCTGAGGGCCTAATATAAATAAGCCAAATGTTTTAAATCTGCATCTTAGTCTTAGTTCTTATCAGCTAAGCTACTAAAATTGCCACTCAACAAAGCTGAATTTATTAGGAACCAGTCTCTAAAACACATCGAGTTGTATGAAAAACATCGAAAATAGCAAAATCATATTTTTATGTCGTACTTATGTAAAGTAAGAGCAATAGGGTGAAGTTGGCAACATACTGTAGGCTACAGGGCTAATCAAAATTTCCATAATGAAAACAGTAAACAGGAAGATGTTTTTTGCAAGTTGCCAAAACAAAAAGTATAATGGTCCAAACAGTACGAGACGAACATGTTCTCTACAAACAATCTGCTGAGTCACAGAGAAAATTATTACTACTGACCTTTGCTCTGTTCATAGCAATACTCTTGTCCAGTCAAGGCCTCACAGTCGACCATCATCAGGACCGTTTTAGGCAGGAGGAATACTTTCTGAAAACAATTGGAGAGAAAATGTTAAAGCACTTACTGTTAAACTGATGAGTAATGTTGGGATGTTTGAAGCAATTATAGCTGAAAGGCAGCATTATCAATCTGCTGGCAACCTCTAAGTTACAGAACTGTGAAAAACTTCTAGGTCAGTCCTCATTTCACTCCATTTATCTTAAAAGAAGTCAAAGTTTTTTAAGTAGCTCTAATCAATTTTAACCTAGGACTCAACACATTTAATTCTGCTTTATGTGTCACTGTACATCACATCTATTATGCTAACTGCCTCTTAAGATGGAGAAACATTGTCAAAAATGGTTAACGTTTCACGCACCTTCCATTTAATCTGATACATCCTGTGGAGAATCTGTAGACGAATCAATTCCAGAACTAACAGATTCATCATTCACAGAGCCATAAGTATGCAAAGATGTATTACCACCTGTATAATTTATTAGCCACTTGATATCTGCCTCAATTGTGCAATAATGCACAAATTGTAGGGCTTTACAACATATTAAACAGATATAAATACAATATTAATGTGCGTGATATATTAAAAGCGTACAATCAATGTTCTGTGTTCAGTCTCACTGCAGTGAGATTGATCAAGGTGACAAAGATGGCACTGTCCAAGACGTTTAAGTTTACAGAAAGTGTTGGAAGCATCAAAATGATGGCTGAGAAACAGACCTGTCAGGAAAATGTGGATCAATTACAACTGTCACCATCATTGCCACAATAGTATAATTGTTGATTTTACCATTAGAGTTGCATGAATTTGTAATATTATGCAGCACAAACCTGTTTTACTTCCTTAGCTAAACAAATAGAAAACAGCAAAGACACATGTGTATGAAACTTATTAAATGTACATTTGAAACTGCAACCAATAAGAGGTTTTACTTCTTTATGAATTAGAAAATCAGTGAAATGTTTTTGATTTCACTGATTAATTCAAAAAAAGTAAAACTAATACAGATTTATTACAAACAGTGTTGTGTTTGTTAGCTCCTATGTCAGATCATTTTAATGATTGCAGTTTACAATTAATGAAGACATGGGATTTGGTTTCTCAAAAAAAAATTGAATATTTTACTGTATTGGTATGGCCTCCAGACTCCTGTCCTTGAAAGTCACTGTCCTGCAACTTTTAGATGCATCCCTAGTTCAACATCTGAATCAAATTAAGGACTCATTGGGGAGGTTTCAATATGCCAAGGTGTTGCAAGTTGGAACAGGAATGAATCTAAAAGTTGCTAGACAGTGGCTCTTAGTGACTGGAGTTCAATCATGAAGAAGACTGCAGACTTGACATTTCTTTACCAAACACATGGAGATGGCCCAAACACCCAACAGAGTTGGTCTATTGTAGAGAGGAAGATGAGAAACATCAGAGGCATCAATGTAGAGGAGCTGAATGCAACTTTTAAAGTAACCTGGGATTCCTTAACACCTAAGATCTACTAAAGACTGATCTATGTGGCACCGATAGAGCGCCAACCCAACATTTAGTGCATATACTGTATGGGTATACGTTTCAGCAAAACGACACTTTACCTTTAAGAACCCCATTTTTGATTGGTCTAAATAAACATTTAGCTTTCTGATGAAGTGCATTTGGAGTTGTCATTTCCGGTAAGCCATAATTATGAAAATAACCATAATAAACGTCATACGTCACACTGTGTGCAATTGAGTTTCACTTTCTGAATTGCTGAAATAAATTCATTTAGCGATGATTACTCTAATTTAATGACACAACTGGACATTAACAAAGTTAAGGAGCAACATAGATTCTACTACCGTGAGATTTCTTTTAAACCGACAAGAAAGGTTCTTTGTTTTTCCCTTTCCGAGTGGTTGTTTCTCCTCTACTTCTCCTTTTCCGTTTATCTCAAACCATACTTTTTACGGTTTTCAGTTTTGCGATTTACCTCCACTTCTTCAGCCAGGATGCTGCAGAAAGAGTGAAGCTCTGTGGTGGAGGGTCCAGAGGCGGACACCCAGGTCAGATGCTGCTGAGTCCGAAGCACTCTGCGGGCACAGTTCCTCCACAATCTGCACACACTAAACAAGGACACACACGTTCACCTACTGCCCAACCAAAACCACACACAATCAAAAAGAATACGCTTCTCTGCTTACAATCTAAGCATATAATGTTTCACTTTAATAACCATCTACCGATTTTTCTTTCAGGTTACTCTCCAGCTTACTTTTTTTAGATAAATATTTTCATTTTTTTATTCAGTAGACATTATGGCTAGCCAAGATAGCCGTTTAGCTTGTAAACATTTCCCATTACCTGGCGACCCGCAGAAGCGATTTGGTTGGTATAAACATGAGAACTCTCTCAACCACTTCGGCGACATTGCTGAGCACATATGCCGCCTTGCTATCTTGAAAAGGTTCGCAAAAATCCAGACTTTCACTCATATTTCAATATCCGATGGTCGGTCATACAGAACAGCTAGGACTTTTACCTCTGCACTTCCACAGCTGTTAAACCCTCTTGTAAATTTACAATACTGCCCCAAGCGGGGCGGAGGGTAAAACGCACAGGCTTTTTCCATGACCGTCACAATTTTAAAAGCTATGTTACTGTTCTTACTTTTCCCCAAATACTTTATTAGGATATATAATTCCTCTTGTATTTTGCAGGACATTTCAACATTTTGACTAAAAGTACATTGTAAGCTATGACCTTTCATTTGCACAATGGCAATGGAGTGTCATGTGAGTTTACATGAGTCTATCAAAATGTCCACACTCACACCTTGACCCTTTATCATTTCACAACCAGAAATCAGACATATTTTTCTGTCCTGCACCACCGGACACAACTGTTAAATACCAGTCCCATGGTAACTCTGGAGGAAGGCCAGAAAGTCCATAGCTCAGGTGGAGTAATATTTTGACCAGACAACAGTTGTGTCTGAGAAGAGAAGGGAATCTGCAAACATGTGAAATGAGGTAAATGTTACACTTGCAGGTACAGTCTTTCAGAGTAATACTCATACCTTACAATACCTCAAACTTAAAACCAACCACCTGTCATTTTTCATGAGATCCATCCATCCATCCATCCATTTTCTGCCGTTTATCCAGGATCGGGTCGCGGGGGCAGCAGCTTCAGAAGGGAGGCCCAGACTTCCCTTTCCCCAGCCACTTCTTCCAGCTCCTCCGGGGGAACTCCAAGGCGTTCCCAGGCCAGCTGAGAGACATAGTCCCTCCAGCGTGTCCTGGGTCTTCCTCGGGGCCTCCTCCCAGTGGGACGTGCCCGGAACACCTCACCAGGGAGGCGTCCAGGAAGCATCCTGACCAGATGCTGGAGCAACCTCAACTGGCTCCTCTCGACGTGGAGGAGCAACGGCTCTACTCCGAGTCCCTCCCGGATGTCTCTAAGGGAGAGCCCAGCCACCCTGCAGAGGAAACCCGTTTCGGCCGCTTGTATCCGTGATCTCGTTCTTTCGGTCATGACCCAAAGCTCATGACCATAGATGAGGGTGGGAACATAGATCGACCGGTAAATCAAGAGCTTCGCTTTTTGACTCAGCTCTCTCTTCGCCACGACAGACCGGTACAGCGCCCGCTTCACGGCAGACGCTGCGCCAATCCGCCCGTCAATCTCCCGCTCCCTTCTTCCCTCATTCGTGAACAAGATCCCCAGATACTTAAACTCCTCCACTTGAGGCAGGACGACCCCCCTGACCCAGAAAAGGCATGCTACCCTTTTCCGGCTCATAAGATTTGTAGCCATTTTAGTTTCTGGCATTTGTACTGAACTTGAGCCAACGCCATTTCAAGTTGTGCATCAAATGTATTTGACAAATTAGGATTGAGATATTCTAGAATAAATGCAGACTTTACAGCAGATTGTGAACATTATGACTTATAAAAGGTATATATATAAAAAAAAAAGCATTTAGTGTAATGTTCAGCTTTTTAAACCAGAAACTAAAAGACCACAGAAATTCTTGTGAAATTCAGTTTCACAAGAATTTCAGGTTTAAAATTTTAAATGTCAAAATGGTTTCAGGGGGTTTGAATGTATATGCATGCAGTCAGCAAGTTTAAAAATAAATAAAAATTGATGGTTAAAAATTTAAAAAGTTGGGATTTGGCAAACTAAAGATGAAACATAATAAATTTAAAGTCGTGTTTAGACATTTGTCCTTTAGGACAAAAGACTTTTCCTGTAAGTCCTTTCGAGGAAAAGCCTGGGTATAACAGCAAACCGCAATAAAAAAAAAAATAAAAATAAAAAAAAATTCTCCCCATTTATTCAAACTGCAAAGAAATTGTCAAAGAAAACATCTCAGACTGCATAAGAACTGCTAGTTTTCAAACAACTAAAGCTTTGTTAAAAATTTTAAATTGAAAAACAATTCATCTCTCCCTTTACAATTAAAGTAAAGGGAGAGAATGGGGTGGGGGGACATCACAAAGTTCCCCCCCAAAAAAGACCAATGAAGCTTATGGCTGTAACATCACCTACATTTTCTAGTTTTGTCACTTTTTTTAGTCAAGGAACATAAAAATTAAAACAAGATCTGGTTTAATCTTTTATTCATACATTTCCAAGATAAAAATGTCTGGGAAAACAAGCAAATTAGCTTCCAAGGGAGAAAATGTTAGAAATGGTGCAGAGCACAAGTGTTTGCTTCATGTAGCTGAAGTACTTAGACTTCAGAAGGAAAAAGATCAGACATTGAATGCAAGTTTATAACAAAAAAACAAAACAACACATACATGATCTTACAAAAGTACAGATAATAAAAGTCCCTTTTATACAGGCTTGGCTTAAATTATGGCTTCATTCATAAAGACAATGTGCAGTATTTTTTTTATCAAAAGTGCAAAATCCCAACACATATGTAAACCATTGGACATGTACAGTGAACTTAAACAGGTCTTTGAACAGAGCGTGCAATATGAACAGTGTAGCTGAGCTGGAGCTCAATGCCTTTTCTGCTACTTCATACAGAGCTTGTGTCCTGTAGATGACAATGCCAGAGGTACAGCTAAACACAGACCCACGTGTCCACCGTCGCAGCAGCATGTGGGAGTCGGTCATTTAGAACATGTGAAGTCAGGTAGTGGAAAGGAACAGAGCTGGGTCAAATATTAACCATCTCCAGTAGGGTCTGATCCATCATCTGCTTAATGCTCAGGCCCTCTTCTTTAGCGCATCTGAGTTTGTCTGTCAATACAGCATTATATCAGTTTAGGACCATTAGATAAACAGTGCAGAGAATATACATTGTTGAGGTTCTGGTGGACAAAAAAAAAAAAAAAAAATCATACATGCTGATGAGCCAAAAAAAATCTATTTCACCTCTCCTCCCTCAGTCCCCATATTAAGTGTTCACACCAAGTAAATGTGAAAAGCTTCATGCTGTGAACTAGTACCAGAAACCCAAATTAATGAAACATTTGACAAGGTTTATCTCAAGCTATTGACAGAGATGAAGTCTAGACTCCAATGCATTTAGTGGGACTAATTACAGTGCTCAACCTTTTAAAAATAATTATAACTTTAAATCCTTTTCTTTGAAATTAGGTTTTCAAACAAATCCATTACAGCTGAAATACCACTTCAGCCTCTCAGCCTAAAAATCAAGCAGAAATATAAACTTAATTTTTACTGCATGACAAATTGTGTTAAAAAAAAAAGGTTAAAATATATTCAACCAAGGTTTCTGTGTGGTCTTACAGTTGGTGTTTTATTTATATTTAAGACCTCAGTCTGGAGGTGAATTGCAAATCTTACCGATTCTCTTGTTTAGAACCACAAGTCCCAAAACAAGTGAGAGTTGTTTTGGGGCTTGTGAAACGCTACATGTAGAAGTAACTCACTCCAGCAGCTATAAGGCTGAGCAAGTCAAACCTGCAGTAAAATAAACTTAACTCACTAATTCAGAGACAAACAATACCCCTTCTTTAGCATCTGAGTATACAGCAATATGTACAATTTGATTATATTTCTGTGGTGTAGATGTGAATCTCTACCTGCTTAATCTAACAAATCCACAATGCTCTTGGATTATGTTGCATCATAAAAAAAAAAAAGTGCCAGCATAAAGCAAACCCTTTCCAGGTTAGGCCTCATTTAAGGCTACTCTCAGTTCATTGGTCAGAAGACGGTTTTTATCAAGCTGCTTGTATAGATGATCTTGACCGTCAGAAAGCAGTAAGGGAAGAAGGGAAAGAGACAGAAGACAAGTTAGTACATAAAGACAAAGTTAGTGGAGAAAGTTGGGTAAAAAACTGCTAGTTTTGTCCTGGTAAACTACAGACTTTATGAATTGCTTAATCATTTTTTTTTCCACAACTGATTAAAAGATGTATACCTCTAATTGGATTTACTTTTTAACAAACAGTCTTAAGACTTTACAATACATTAGTTTTTTTCTAGGCCCCTTGATATTTCACTCGCTAACCCAAACCACCAGTCAAACTTAAGAGTTGGTCTTGCTTGCAAAGAATTGCTAAGTTCAACTGTATGACCAGGTTGTTTGGTTAAAAATGTTGAATGATCTGCAGCAGCACACCAAATCTCACACACGCTTGACAGACTGAGCAGAAGACCTCTCAACTGTGTTCAGGTAAAGCCCTACCCAACCAATCTCTGACAAGCTTACATACTCTGGTATTTGTCTCGATATACCCCCTTAGGAGTCGACACTTTAAATAAATTAGGTAAAGTTTGAATTTTTTTCATTGATATTCAACTAAACTAACATGCAAAAAATTAGCTTAAATTTGACTCTGAATACGTTTTTCCCACTCAGCAAACACCAAAATAAAAGTCTGGAAACAAAGAAAAACAGACTTGAACTTTATGGTTACAACTATAGATGCCTAGTGGAGAGAAGAGTGAAGAATGCCCTGTGTGCATAGTCTAAAGCATTCAAAGGTGTCGACACTGAAAGATCACCTTTGAGCCGTCAACACAAATAACGCAAATGATTTGACGTTTTGAGATTAGTGAAACGTATATAAAAAGTTTGGATAATGATAACCTCATGATCTCTTGATTCCTTGGTGGGTTAAAACTTCCACATTCATCAAGCAATAAACGGCACATATACGCAACGTTTAACTGCTTGAACTATTTTTTTAACACCAACTGGCTTAATATGATGTTAAAGCTCTCTTTTTAACTGAACCACTCATATTTTCTTCTCAGAATTCAGCAACTTCTGAACACAAACTGGAAATGGCTGATGGTGTTAAAAAGGTTCCATTTACTTCAAAAGTCAAACCAATGACAAGGAGTTCCATGTTCCATTACCGTCCTCATAAACAGAGAAACAAACAGCAAATAGGGAAGGAGCTACAGAGTTCATTTAAAAGCTATTGAAATAAATTAAACAGTGAAGACACAAAAAAAAAGCCAAATGAAAACGGAAAGGAAAAGATGGATCATAGACATAGATGAAAGAGTGTTTATTTTACAGAAAGCAATATGGCTCAAAAATCTGCATAAGACATGGAACAAGGGGTGCTGGCAGCAAAAGCCCGGTGTGCAGTCCTGGCAGGGCAATAAAGAAATAGACAAAAAAAAAAAAGATACAGAAAGTCGGGCTGAGCTGCGCAGGAGTGAAATGATGATCGACAAGCTTCCACAGTGAAGAGTGAAAAGGTTTAGCTGTGAAAACACAAAAGAACAGATGTTGGAGGGGAAAAAGAAAATAAGCAAAACAAAAACTTAGATGCAGGGAGAATTTGAAAGTTGGGAAATTAAATGTTACAATGCAGGAGAGGGTAAGAAAAAAAAAAAAAAAAAAAAACTCCTTAGGCTCTCCAAAAAACTATTTGCATAATCTAACCTATGGTGTTAGTCAAAAGGTTAAATCTAGAGCCAAATCTAGTTCACTGCAATCAACATGCCACAAGGGGGAGCTACTAAGACAACAGTTAGCCCTAGTGGGATCTAAAGCACAAATCAAGCATGTTGTAAATTACATGGATGTCATGTCGTTGAGGGCGTGGTCCAGCTCTTCGCTGATGGCCTTGTACTTCAGTTTCTGGGCATACAGCTCATCTACCAAGTTGTAATTATTAAGTGGCAGTGGATGGTGTAAAAACAGAAAATATAAGTGTCAGAGCATAGAAGTAAAAAGGAAAATAGAAACGGCTAAAAGAAAGGAAGGAGGTGCAGAAACGAGGAGGGGTGAAGGAACAGCTGCTGATGTCGGGTCAAATTCCTGAGGAGTCGGAAAAACCTGCTTCACATGTTCCATGACCCTGTGATGAGTGCCGTGGACTGAACAGTGGCAAACCACAGCGCAGTGACAAATACTGCCAACATGAACAATTTCATGCTTATACCTTTTATTCTTATGATTAATAACTCACCATGCAGACAGGCATGGAACATTTCCTGGTGCTACTGGAAATGTGTAAAAACCCTTAAGATAAATGAACATTTTCCTTATTTTAGGCCCATTTAGACTATAGGAAAACAAATGCCAAAATAATTGCATAACTAAGGCCTTCATGACAATTGTTGGCACTCCTTCTATAAATACTTTCTCCTCTAATTTTTTGTGAATGGGGGATATCAATTAGTCTTACCGTAATATTTAAAAGTACAAAAATGGACCGTTGCATTCCTATTTGCAGAAACTCTAGATTGTCAAGAGTTTTGCGTTTTCTCTTCTTCAGCTCAGCCCACAGGTTGAGCTGCAAGATTTAGGTCTGGGAACTGAGATCAGCCACCACAAAAAATGTTAACTGCATGTGATTTGTCCATACATCTTGGATTATGATATTCAATAACCCATATCGAGTTTTCTGGTAGAGAGCAATTGATTATTTTCATAAAAATCTACCTGGTACATAAAGGTCATGTAAAAAGTTTGAACTTGTATGCATGGTATAAGATCTGTGACACTGTGGACCTGTTGAGTGTTGCAGAAGCTTTGAGAATCTTGTTAGAAACATGTTAGAAAACATGTTTCTAACAAGATTCTCAAAGCTTCTGCAACACTCAACAGGTCCACAGTGTCACAGATCTTATACCATGCATACAAGTTCAAACTTTTTAGCAACAAACCATATCCATTTGGATGGTTTGTAGCCAAATTTCAAGTTTAGGATGAACCCAGTTCCTAGCGTTAGCCCCGTCCTTTGCCCAACTGCTTGGCACTTAACTCAGGTTAGAGACTGTGAGATGATAAAATGCCTTAAGATGGTAAAGAATAACTATTCCATAAACACTCAAGGCATCTTTTAGAGGACCAATAAAACACCATCTTTACCAAGAGGTGCCAACAAATTAGTCTGGGTCTAAAGTTGTCCTGTGAACGTTTCTGCATTCAGACTACACTAAACCTTACAGCGCCTTTGTCGAGCATTGATGTGCATTAGCATCTTTCAGAGACAAATATTAATTTTACTTTGATTTAAAGTCTCAGCAGTTACAGCTTATGTTGTTTACCCGACTGCATGAATAAATAGAAATTCCCTTTAAATTTGAATCAAGCATTAGGCAAATGAAAAGTGAAAGTAATAAAGTAATCATACCCTCCAGGTCGTCGATGGTTTTCTCGAGCTTGGCAACTGATCTCTCAGCGAACTCAGCACGAGTCTCAGCCTGAGCGGAGCAACACAGCAACATCAGCAAACCGCCAGTAAGAGGTCTACATTAACAACTGAAGCCTTAATGGGTTGAAATTAAAAGTGCTAACTAAGCAGATGTTAAAAAGCAGCCAGTACGGCAGACCTTTTCGCAAAATGCCTAATCAAAGACAAGATAGGATGGATGAAACGGAAATATTTTCTGAAACGCAACACATGCAGAGATTAATTCAGCACAGCTGTAGCTCACTCACCTCCTTCAGCTTGTCTGTAAGAACCTTGATCTCCTCCTCGTACTTGTCCTCCTTCTGTGAGTACTGTGGTTACAAACAATGACTGAAATCAGAAAACCTGCAGCACTCATCATCTCCCCTACGAGTTTACATCAAGATGTCATCAAACCTAATCAATCGGCCTACCTTCTCCGCCTGGGCCTCCAGAGACTTCAGGTTGTTCTGCACGGTCTTCAGCTCCTCCTCCAGCTCAGAACATTTACTGTAGAGTGTCGGCAAAGAACAAAGTACATTGTAAATCCTATTTAAGGTTGTCACAAAGAACAAATGGAGGAAGGGGGATGCTACCTCTCGGACAGCTCGGCACGCTCCTCTGTTCGTTCCAGGTCGCTCTCAATGATCACCAGCTTACGGGCCACCTGCACTCACAGCACGGCGTTCTTTCACCAAACGGATCCAAAATACTTTTATGCTTCTACTGTGAACGCGAAGGCAGCGTGGAGGCTGCTGTATCTGATAAAAGAGGGTGGAAAACACTTAAGTGCAGTAAGGAGCTGAGAAGCTCACCTCCTCATATTTGCGGTCAGCCTCCTCAGCGATGTGTTTGGCCTCTTTCAGCTGGACCTCCTGCAGCTCCATCTTCTCCTCGTCCTTCATTGCTCGGTTCTCAATGACTTTCATGCCTCTGAATGGAGAAAAGCAAAAAACACACACACACAAAAAAAAGATTGTAGGCAAGTGCAAGCAATGTTTTCTTGTGAACTGAACATCACAACATGATGCATCTCAATAGTAAAGCAGATTAAATCCTGCCCAACACAAGTGAGATTAATGTCTTGTTGGAACCGATGATGTAGTTTTCTATAAGCAGTGACACGCGTTCATACGGTTTTCTAACAGGTTTCAATTCCTGGACATATTTATCATTCTGAAAACAAAAGAAAGTGATCCAGAGAATCCAACAATAAGACAAGAAATTCACAAAACATAAGACCTTAACAATTAGCATAGTTAAAATATTTTTTAACATGAATATGCAGCGATTCATTTCTAAAGATGCACCGATAAAGCTTTTTCTTGACTGATGCACGTTTCCAGTTGTCTGTGTTCCGATTTGATTCTAATTTTTTTATTTGAAAGCTTAAAACACAATATGTAGATGTAATGGTTTTGAATTCAACAAAAAGAAAGTCACAACTTATCAAAGTTTATTTCTAGCCTTCATCTGTTTTTCTAGTGAAACAAAAACCTGCATCATTGTACATTCTTGTTGGCTGACCAAAAAAATGGAAACCCCCTAATTTTGAGTACTTGCTCAACCAAGTACTTTTTTTAAGTTTTTGACTCAGACTTTTTTTTTTTTTTTTTTTTTTAAATGACCTTTGTATTTGATGAGTAAAAAGACGTTGACCACCCACCTCTCGCTCTCATCGGCAGCTTTCTCAGCCTCCTCCAGCTTGGTGAGGGCAGTGGCCAGGCGCTCCTGAGCTCGGTCCAGCTC
This sequence comes from Poecilia mexicana, assembly GCF_051168715.1. NCBI lineage: Eukaryota > Metazoa > Chordata > Actinopteri > Cyprinodontiformes > Poeciliidae > Poecilia > Poecilia mexicana. Next base: position 27,438,348 of record NW_028263372.1, on the reverse strand, counting down.
CTCTTCAACCAGCTGGATGCGTCTGTTCAGGGAAGCTACATCTCCCTCAGCCTTGGAGAGAGCAACACAACCAAAATCAGATCAAGTTTATTGGCCAAGCGCTGATAAATCAGGTCTATGCTGGAAAACAAGACGGGCTTCTCTAGGAGCAAGTGGGGGAGGGATGTTAAGATGCATGATGCAGATTCTGGTTAGGGAGTAAAACGGCATTTCTCTCACTTTAAGTTGACGTTTTCGCAATATGCATGAAGAAAATGCTGTACAATTTCGTAAACTGCGCAATTCCTACTGTATTATTTTGACCAATAAATAAAACAAGGCTTAGTTGAGGATAAAGGCACCTCCCCATACTTAAACTAGCTGGTGGCACCGTTAGTGAGGGTTTTATCTCTCTCCGAGGACCTGCTCTCACGTCAGCCTCTTATTAACGGAGCGGCCGCTGGTTTATCCGGAGCGCTCAGGGTGGTGTCCCTTCCAGACACCATCCTGTCCTCACCTCCGACGCTGAGCCACTGAGCTCAAACTCATTCGCTTGATACCCACTCAGCTCTGTTCGAACAGGAACCGCGGGGTGTTGGGCCTAGCGGCCACGCTTTTTGACCAGCTTTGCACCTAATGCCTCCCGCAGCCAAGAGCCCTAATTGCCTTAAATCATTAGCAGCTTACTGCTTCCCTCGCAGTCCTCTCCTGGTTCAGTTCCCGCTGCAATAACGATGCCCGTTCCTCCGCCGAATCGGCCTGCTCCTGCAGCGACTTGATTTTCTTCTTCACGGCTTCCAGGGAGCTTCCACCGGCCATTTTTTTTTCGCTTTGTCGTTTAATTTTGCCTCGGTTAAGCTAGTTTTCTCCCGGCTGTGCGCTGGCTGCCTCGCCCGCTGTTGGGGATGCTTCGCGTTTGATCCCTGCCCCCACCGCCTTTAATCAACCACTGATGAGGATTGGGACGTGCCACCAGCCCCGGAAGTAACTCATTTTACCCGCAAACCTTAAAATGTGTCCACCGAATAAAAAAAATAAATCTCATGGATTGTTCTTGTGTAGTCTTTAGTTGTGGTTTTATATCGTTTGTTGTGGATTTGTGAAGATATAGATGCAAATAATTGTGTTGCAATTTGACTTGCATCCCCGAATCTTAAATTGAGCCAGTCCCATCAAGATCATAGCCGCAGACATCACAGTTTACTCCTGCACTGTTAATTGAATTAATTTGACTTCTAAATAAGGACAGCAATGTTTACGAAATCTTTCGGTGCATTTTTCCTGTCAATTATGCCTTCATAAAAATTGTAATAATAAATAAACACTGACACATATTTTTTAATTTTTTATTGTAATGTATTTGTTGTGTTTACTGTCTTCCTTTTTGTGTTGGCATACTACTGCAAATTCCAGTAGTGATTGTAAAAATTACCACAATTACCAGCCCAGAAACAAGCAGGAAATGGGATCTAATTAGCTTTAAATTACGATTGTATTTAACATACCTTTCAAGCCATAAAGCTATTTTCCCTGTAGTTCTTAATGTGTAAGTTTGCAATGCATTTGTCAAATTGTCTGTGTAAATTTAATTTCTGGAATGCAGATGAAACTAAGAAAAATAGACATTTTGGGGTGTTTTTGTACACTGAGTGAAAGATGGGCATATAATAAAAATATTTCTGTTAAACACATATTTTAATATGTTATAATATTGTTGATGGTAATTCAGTAATAATCCTAATCTAGCCTGGGCTCTCTGTATGCTGTGGTTCCATTTAACCGAGCACTTTGCTCTTGACTCTTGAAACCCTCCCTGTTGAACTCTGTATTTTAACAACAAAACAACAAAAATATTGTTTGTAGCGCAACACAATAAGGAAATGAGAGTTGTCCATAAACTTGGAGATGCACAAACTAACTAAAACACTAAAGTGAGGTTTTCTTTTGTCTCTGGGTTCTGTCACATTGCAAATCCCCGCTCCTCAGCTTCTTCAACTATTTCTCCATCCTGATCTCGGTCAGTGTCACTGCCACCGTGTTTCCTAATTCTTCCTTTTTCTGCAATGTTTTTAGGGACTGCGTTTACTGTCCTGCTGAGATTTCATAGAGATTGGTTTCACTTCCCTACCTGCAATTCATTACACTTTTACTTTATAATGTAAACCGACACTGTAAATTACACAGCTGGACAAATCTGCAAAACACATTGTTTTCTCTTGAAAACAGTATGTTTCAGCCTAACAACATTTTTTTTTCATGCAAATTGTTGCAGTACTTCCAAGAACAAAATGAATGAATCTAATCACAGTAGGTTGCAAGTTTGTAGCCTCTATAGGCTTCAGTAGATTACTAAGGATTACTCTACAGTATGGAGTGGATTACAGTGTAGAGTATAGAGTAATCCACTGATGAAGTGACTGATATGCAAGTATACCACACATACCAAAAAAAAAAAAAAAACAATTTGTAATAGTTGTCCACACTAGTGACCAATATGCATAAAAGAGATATTTATTTCAGGAGATTTTTTTCCCTGATTTGCCAAATGTACAAAAGAAAGTATTTAATGTTCTAAGACACCAGAATACCAGGATACCAGAAAACTTTCTGTTCTTTTTTTTATTAACTGGATTTTTTTCTACATCAAGTTATTTATTTATTTAGAAGAAAATAGAAACTTCATAGAACATCTGTTAAATATTTCGTTGTTATCGTTAACTTCATTGGTCAGTCTATAAATTTAGAACTACCTATAAACCTAAGTTTATTCTAAGCTGATTGTTATTAAGGTTTATCTTTGAGCAAAGTGTTGTTTTATGAGCTTTTTAACTCAATAATGGCATAGGCTAATTGGCTAAACATTAAACCAAAGTCAACAGTTTTGATCCATCTGACCCTGGGTGTGACAACTGATCCCAGAGAGGCCACAAATATTTCAAGGATTTTTTCAGTCCAAAATGTGCCTGTAAAAACGCCCGACTGAAACTGGACACTGGCAATAACATCCATCCAAATGGCACAACAGTTAGCCTGTGAACTGTGACATTACCATATCCAGCACAAGGGCTAAATTTACCTGCACCCTTAAATTCCTCCTATGCAACCCATAGGTGCATTTTGTAATATATTACTCTGGTACTTCAGCATTAGAGTCAATCTGTATGGGGAGCAGCGTTATTTTACTGAAAGTGTTTCTCTCCTCAGTTCAAACTCACATCTGTGGCTTTCTTCTCAGCGAGCTCCAGTTTCTCCTGAGCATCCTTCAGGGCCTCGGAGTACTTGTCCAACTCATCCTCAGTGGCCTTCAGCTTCTTCTGCAGTGCTACCAGGTCATCCTCAAGCTGGTGCACAGAGAAACCAGAAACGTTTGCTTTAAGCAATAACAAAATTCAAATAAATTATTCTTGTTGTCCTCAAAAGACACTTTACCTTGTCATCTAACTTTATATGACAGCCTCAGGTCTTGCATATAAAATACAACTGTAACTGTTCTCTACATATTCAATGCATAAAGTCATCATATAACATAGAAAATAATTACAATATGAGAGCTTCTTATGTCTTGAGCCGATACATGAAAACACACGGCTGCACAGGCACAACAGTACAAGCTGTGCAAGGCATCTTGTGTGCAAAAACACAAGAACAGGTTTCAAACCAGACACCCACCTGTTTGCTTCTGTCCTCAGATGCTTTCTTGTCTGACTCGGCCTGCTCAGCTCTGTCCAAGGCATTCTCCTTGTCAAGCTTGAGCATCTGCATCTTCTTCTTGATGGCATCCATGGCTGCTTAGTGTTTTGAGTTGGCTGCAAATCTGTGAGCCTGAACAGAAAAGATGGGAGCGTCTGAGCCACACCGAACACCTAGCTGGAGTGCGAAGTCGCAGAGCCTGTTGAGGGTCAAATAAGTCGGATACTGGACACCCAATGCTTTTTTGGAAAGGGCTGCAGTTGTTTGCCAACACGGGCCCTTTGTTTATTCTCAAATCTCCACACCGATTCGCTCTCCCAGGACATTTGACCACTTGTATGACTATACATGGGGTGCAGGCGTCAGAGAGGAACCTTCCCACTCCCACGCCTCGCAGCAAGACGTCCTCTCCTATTTCTATCACCCTCCAAGAGGAAGTGGCGTGTCAAGAAGTAGTAGTGCTCCAAAGGGGGGTTACTTGGGAGATAATCTTCACTCAGTTATCACTTAGAAAGATGAAGTAAAAACACTGAGATAAGAAAACAAACTGATCACAAACTTTTATTTAATTTCATCAAACAGTGAAACTTGATTTCAAATGTGCTTCCTTGCTCATGCAGAGGTCTGTTCCGATGAATTACAGTAGCATTTCAAGCATGACAACTATTCACACACAACACACAGAGGCAATTGGATAAGCCCCTGTGAAATCCCCTCTCACTCTGAGGCGTGTCACGTTAGCCAGCGCGGCTTGCTCGTCCTCCGCTGATCATTTCAGCGGCTCCCTTACAACACGGCTCAACACCGGGGCAGCAATCAGAGAGGATCAACCGCACGACCAAACCGTTAAGCTTGTCCGGCTTCTGTGGTGGATTGAGGATTCCTCAGAGTTCTGTCACAAATGGGCTTGAGGGAAAGCGATGCTGTTTGTGGGGGACAATGGAGAAGCTTTGGCATTTAAACAACCCCCACTGTAACAGTTCTGTTTCTCAGTCGCAGCTGTCACACACAGCCTGCTGCTAAGAACAGTGGCTGGTTGGCCATTAAAGAGCCACTGTCAGTTACAGTAGCTCGACTTTTGCACATATTTACAGCAAAATAAGAGAAGAAGAAATATTTCTTTACTAAACGGTATTATTTTAAGTTTTACGGGGTTGTGTATATAAAAATGAACTCTCAGGCTTTCACATGATGCTACTCTTCCATTAGCTTCTATGATCTGCATGTGTTTTGTTGAGTGTATATTTTAGGATCTGATGAAGTGTGTGCCACCTGTTGGACACCATCCAGGCCTCATAGAGTTCTGTAAAAAAAAAAAAAAAAAAAAAAAAGTATTTGTTCCGTAAGAGATTTCTTCTGTTTTTTCTTTCTTTCATCGGGTTTAAATATTTAAGATTATCAAATGAATGTAAATGTAAAAAAAAAAAAAAGATTCAAATAATGCTTTCATTTATAAAGGGCAGAGAGTTGACCCGAACCAACCAGGCTCTATTACAAAAAGTTACTGCCCTCTTAATAAATCAGAAATTAAATGTGACAAATTACATATTTTTTGGAGGCTACAATTTCACCCCCACATCCAGGTAGGATTTCTGTCAGAGCTGCAGATTCAATAAATTATGCATGCTTGGCCTGTCTGAAACATAAAATAAAAAATTAGAGAGCAGATGAGAAACAGTAGCTGACTTTTATCAGTCTGCAAAGGTCACAAAGAAAGTAAATAAAACTTTAGTTATGTAACACTTTTCGAGATATAGATCACAAAATGCAGTGAACAAAAAACAAAAAACTAAAAATATGACTATATAATCAATTAAAGTCAATTGTAAAAAGATGAGGTTTTAGTTGGATGGGTGTCCTGGTACACTCACCGTCAAACTAACACAGCATTTCAGGAAAACATGTGCCTGCAGTCAAACATGGTAGTGGTAGAGTAATTGTTTGGGCTGTTTAGCTTCTCCCGGACCTGAATGACTGCCCTTAATTGATGGAAAGATAATTGATGTGCTACGTAAGAAAATCCTGTGGGCGAATTCCTCCATGTCAGTTTGTGACCTTAAATTCGAGCACGAGGAACAGATGAAATAAGTTGCTGATCTTTTTAAGGTTACTTCTACCCTACCCCTCTATTTTATTTCTTGGTGGTCTGGCGTGTGCAACATCGTTCCTGTGAAGCTTTTTTGAGCCAGTCAGCTGTCACCATGTTGTCATCCTGCCATGTGTTTTATGGAGCCCTTCGCAGCCAGTCACACATGCCAGTCATAGTCAAAGATCAGAGAGCCTCAATCCGTGTCACCCGTAGACTCTGAATAAACGAAGAGACAAAGATCATCACATTGTACCTGTCCAGCAAATGATGACTTCGTCTGATTAGACCGGGCGTTTTATTCAGAACAAAACACTTCAATTAGTATTGAATTTAAAGACTAAGAGATAACACTAAGGAGCTATTGATGGTCATGGATCTAGCAAACTTTTAGAAGTTGGACTTCTTCTAAGACAGCTTATTGAACAAAATGTGAATTGAAATGATTAAAAAAATATTAGAGATAAAAACAAATATGCACGGTGCATGGATTACCCTGAACTACCCTCAGTATTCTTTGAATTTCCAATTATAATAATATATTAATCCTTTGAGTCAGAAGTGAGATGTTGAAGCTTTTGAAATTTGACAAAAGCTTGTCAAATTTCAAGCTTTTGAAATTTGACCTATTGCCAATAGGCCAATAGGTTGGCCTATTGCCAACCCTTTGTTGGCAATAGGCCAACAAAGGGCTGTTTTCTAATTTGCAATTGAAATCTAAAAAGTGTGATATTCATTTGTGTTCAAACACATTTATTCTGATATCCAGACGTCACCTACATAGTAAGTCTATATAAATCCACCTGTGTATAATTTAATCTGATATATGGACAGTATAATGTTGGAGGGTATTTTATTTTGAATTTTTAAGAAGCATTTAAAATTTTATGGAGGATTAAAGTTGAGGTCCTGTCTCATTTTCCAAATTTCCACCTTAACACTTTTCTTTACAACATGTAGGTGAGATCTCGCTAAATTATTAGCACGCATAAATTAAGTGCATAGTACTTTCTGTATGCCACAAGTCAGTAATCTTCCATCAGGTTGGTAGGTGAGACACCCTGAAAAATTAGAAATATTTCAGAACTGTAACAAAATGGAAAAAAGAAAACAATTCCTCCATGTTACAACAGGTGTTTTAATGACACGAAAGTAGCAGCGTTGCCATGTAATCTGCTGTCGTCATCAGTAACAGTATCGGCCTTCTGACTTTTATTAGAATTAGATTTAGAAGAGGAAAATACTAGATGAGATGTCTTCTATCTGCTGCCAGTCAACATTAAATTCAATGCCGTCGTTAATTTAACCAAGTTCTTCTTTCTTCATCTCAGCCAAGTCAAATTCACAAGAAAACAGGATTGAAGTCATATCAGCAAGCATTTACAGAATTGCAACAAAAAGCTGATTTGAGTAAATATCAGAGGATGGAAGGCAGATTTGAACTCTGTCCCAGGAAGCAGCTGTGCCACTGAAATTGACGTCGCCTCCTTGGATTTTAGTGCCGGACAGATTTAGCACGAGTCTCAGCACACAGTCTGGACTCAATATACCCTGTAGATTTGTGCTGACTCAGAAATGCTATCTTGTCTTGTGAATAAAAAGGGAACCTTGTTTTCCTGGCAGAACTGACCTCCCTCGCTTTTCCTCAGAAGACCTTGACTCGGCCTGAGTCAAGTCAGTGCTGCTGATGTAGAGAGAAAGTTATTCCAAATGTATCTGTAAAAAAAAAAAAAAACTGTTAAAACTAGCAGTACTAAATGTATTTCACAAGCAAAAGTTGGATAGAAGAATGACGAGAGAAAATTCCAGCTGAGTCTTTATGGTCCTGGAATCTCAACCATAAAAGCAGATTTGTGGTTTAAATCAGAAAATCTATTTTTACTCTGACTGCAAATAAAATAAAATGTCATTTGTACAGGACACAGACTTGGTGATTGCCAGGAGAGTTCAGAGATTCTGGATCTGTTTTATTAAGGCTTTGTTCCTGATCAACTCAAATGAACAAGAACAGAAAGGAATGCCAAATCATACAGTGTCTGAGACAGTTTATTTTAAAGAATAAATTGCAAAATGATCAGCTAAAGGAAATATTTTAATGCATTACTTTCCGTCAGTTTTCCAGGATACAAATCTCTTTGAAGAACTGGGTTGTAAATTAGTAAGAAAGATGAAATACACATAGCTTAAAAAAAATTAAACCTGAAATGTGTACAAAATGTGTGCACAGTATTTTAAAAATTTTAGTTTAAAAAAAAAAAAAGAAACCAACTCTGTCACATGAACTTTTTACCGATATAAAGTTGTCCCTTAAATTTTGTCAAGGTACTGCACAATGAATCTTCAAAAGTCTTAATGATTTCTACAGTTAAAGTTTTAATCTGACTGAATCTTATGTCATGGAATTATTTACAATAAAGTATTTGAGAATTTGCTAAATACCAGGCAAATTGTCAGAAATGTTGCTCAAAACCCAAGTCTTGAGAACTACAAGCTTTTTTTCCTACTTCATTTATAAAACTGCTGTTTTTTCAGTGATCCACACTGAAACCAGCAGTTTTAAGTTATCAAATATGTTTGATAAATCAAAACCTTGATTTTTGTTATGAATTTCACTAAGCGCATTTCAAAAAATGTAATTTCTTGAACTTTTCCACTTTGATCACATTACAACTACAAACTTCAATGCAATTATTAGAATTTCATATGAGTAACACATTTAGTTAACCTGAAAAGTACTTTAATTAGCCCAAGAGAAATTAAATAATTATAACGATGGACATGTGTTCATCCTTTTCAGATGATTGAACATCGCTCTTCCATATGCAGAACATTTCCACAGAAATGCCAGCGACTCAAAAAATACATGCAACACATCAATTACATTGAAATGCTTTATTTTCAGTGAATACAAAAAAATAAGTTTTATTGAGGCCAGATAAATATTCTCAGTATCCTAATTTATCATTCTTTTTTTTTTTTAGTGTAGCAACCTTTTAATTCAGTTTCTTTTACCGTAGTGGGAACACTTTTATTACTCCACACAGCAATAAAATGGTGACAGATATATTGAAATATTCCCATCACATTTATCTTTTGAAGTATCTTAAAAGCACAAGAAAAAAAAAAAAAAACTCATCCGTAAAATGTCGGGGACTTCATTACACACAAAGCAGTTGGGTTGACACACTTCCGTCTCTGGTGGGTGTATTTGTTCAGAAGCACTGTGGTTACATGCCCATAAAATTCAGTACAAAAATGTATTCATATATGTAATATAATACATTTTAAACTTCAAGCACATTTCAGACAGTCCATGTCATCCCCCCCCCCCCCCAGAAAAGGCTTTACATGTGGCAGAGAGGAGAGATAAAGGAGGCGCAGTTGTTTCAGCACTTAAAGGAACAGCATGTTAAAATACCACAGACAGGAACCGACGTTTCCGAGCAAAAACTTGTCTTCTACGTGAAGCTATCGCTCCAGCAACAGACGCTGTATGAGTAAACGACTAAGGCACTAATAATAATAACACTACAGACTGTACTGATAAGCGGTGGATGCTCCCCATCTCTTTCAAAATGTCCACACACACACACAGGTCACAATGCCAGAAATCAACTGAAACAAAAGTCAACTTAGAAAAACACATTGCTTACATGCTGCAGGATACAGTGTTGCTATGTGGAGGTGTGATTTACTCACCTAGGACCTAAACTTACATTGCAGTGTAACATCTAACTGAATGATGGCCTCAAGAATAAGACGAGGGAAAGGTTTGATGACATCACAATCAAACGCTGTAAACAAAAGCTTGTTCTGCTTGTTGATCAACAAGCAGAAAAAGAACAAGACAAAACTTTGTGATTATCTTTGCACTTGCTTCACTTTTACTTTCTCTCAGCACTCAAACGTTTGAGAGATTTAGCTGATCGCAACGATTTTTGTCGCTGAATGTGACCGAAAGAAATACCAGGCAGTGAAGATATTGCTTTAGAAACTGCCGTTAAGTAACTCTAGAAGAGACGGCTACTGTTCTCTCCAAAATAAATCAATGTGCTAACAAGATACTTTTTTCATAAATGTATTCTCACTGTTCTTTGTGCAACTGCCAGGTTACAAAGATCATTGAAATATTTACTTAAAAAACAAACACACATTTCACTTTCTGCACAGCATGAACGTAACCAATGCTGCCCCCTAAAGCACCTGTTATGTTATTGCATTGTTCATACTTTCATCGCCAGAAGGACAAGCAATTAAAAAACAAACATGTTTTATGGTTTGGGAAAATATCCGACACCCTGCTTGGAAGCCACACAATTCTCTGCTGTTGGTTGCTATAAACTCAGACCATATCTGACCCTGAAAATAGACCCCTCCCAGCTAAAATTACCCTACCGTAATAAATAATCTCTGTGGTAACATGTTTTCCTGTGTAGAAGAAAAAAAACAAACATTCACATTGCAACGCAGTGGTCACACATAACGAAACATATTCATAGTGTCTTTGAGAAATCAGTAAAAAGTGTTGGATCTTCATATGTTTTGCCTAAAGAGATGAGAAATATCAGGAAGAAGAATGAAGGAAAAAATATTTATACGACTGGATCATCTTACTTCACATTATGGTTACTGACCACTGAATCAAAGCGGAGACGTGCCACAGCGCTTCACGTGATTCACACAGACGTTAAGGTGCAACCGGAGCATAAAGGCCAACATTCACACAGTCAGAGTACCAAGCTGAAATGTTTTGGGGAGTTTTTTTTTTTTTTTTTGCATTCAGTTTCATGTTGTGTTTATATGGCTAAGCGATACAAGCAGCAGTACAATCAGTTCTTCATTTGAAAGCTTGTGCAATGGAGCTGCAAGCGGAAATGAGGGGGGGGAAAAAAACTTATAGAGTGAAATGTGAGCTGTGCTGTTCGTCCGAGGGATGTCACATTCTGGTTAAGTAGTTATTATAGACAGTATAAGAGAGGACTAAGTTCTGTCAGGTCACCACAATCTTTATGTTGTTTGCAGGAAGTAGTTGACTCCACACAGTAGTATTTTAAACCTACTCGTAGCTATTTGAGATCTGTTCATGCGATGAAGTTGTACCAGTCTTTCATGAACCGTTAACAGAAGTCACTGTGGGTTCATAAGTCCTGTCCAGGTTTGCCACACCAAACGCAGACGTGCTCATCACACAGCATACGGCATCAGTTGGCGTCTTCTCGTAGCTCAGTCGGCAGAAACTTGTACTGCTGCTGCCTGATCTGAGCCAGCTTCTTCCTGGCATCCTCCAGCTCCCGCTCCTTCCTCAGCATCTCTTCCTGGGCTGCAATGATCTGTGCAGACGGTACAGGAATTGTTTTTTTTTTGTTTTTTTTAATACACAAGTTAGCACAGGTGGCAGAAACATTCAGTGCAAAAGGTTACGCATACACAAATAAGCTTGTATGGCTACAAAGGTGAGAACATCAACAAAACAAATCTTTTAAGGTTTTTTTTCTTCTTTACATCTGAATGACGGTGAACAAAAATCCCCACGATTGTTTTATTACAATAACACAAACTCCACTGAAATAGTGTAAATAAATAAATGTAAATCATTACCTGAGCTATTCCACCCACAAACTTTGTCTTGACAACCACGTTGTCCTCATCCGCTTTGTCAAAAGCTGCTTTCTGAGCCGCCCGGACCAAATTGTCCGATGCCTTTTTTACTGCATTCCCGGCAATCTATGGAGGAGAAGGAGAAAAACAGAACAGTGGCAAAAAGGTTAAATGGAAAATTGTTCATGCAAACAGTTTTATGTTAATACATTAATGGCATAAAAAAAGAGAGAACATATCCCATTTGAGAAATGCACTTTTCAGCAGCGAGTGCGAGCTGCTGAAAATGGAAGAGACTATTCTTCCATTTACTTCAAACAGCTTTGAACTAAGAAGTTTTTCTAACAACCAGGAAACAAATGGAGCGTCTGGACATTACAAATTAAAGCTTACCACATGTTCTCAATGAAAACTGTTAATTATTCAAATTTTTCTTTCCTGTTATTAACCAGGCCACAACAAGAGAGAAAAGTAGTGTAAATTGTAAGAAAAAAAGTTTGTGAGATTATCAAAACAGCTTTATAACACCATAATCTCACTTTTATTTTTATGGCACCAATAAGCATAAAATGAGATTTTCAGGATGCTAACTGCATACCTGCAGTCTTCTCATGGCCTCGGAGTCCTGGTCCGCCTTCACCTTGCAGGCCACCAGCAGCTGGGCGGTGGAGGCCGCCACCTGTTTGGCCGAAGAGATGAGCTTCTCCTCGCTGGCGTGGCCTTGCACCGAGGCGTTGGCGGCTTCGCACAGGTTGCTTGTCGCTGCCGCCACCATACGCGCCTGTGAGATAATAAGAAAAAGGAAATTTTACTAAATGTTTGCGCCGATTGTTATCGGCTGGATTTCACGTCTCTTCAGCGGGCAAGGACTTACAGCAGAGATGAGCCCCTGGGACCACTGTCCATCATCCACAGCATTGGCAGGGATGGAGCCCACTTTGCCCTGGGCCACCAGCTCCCTCTGAGCGGCCGAGGCAGATTTGACCAACGCACTGGTGGCTGCGGCAATGGACTTGGCAGCCTCCAGGATCTGCTCCTCAAAGTTCAGCGTCTCGTCTGCTTGCTGAGGGCGGAAGGAGGGGCGGTCAGTAAAACACCAGAAACACTAGTTCATAACTCTTAAAAAGAAACTAAAAATTAATCTGGATCAACTGAAGAGGAACAAACATTCAGTGTTTCAGACGTTCTCACACACAGACACACACATTCACACCACAAGTCTGTAGACAGAGCGGGACACTGTAGGAATATGTTTGATATATAGTTGGGACTGAATAACAACCTAATATATCAAACATATCAGACAGAGCCCTGCAGAGAAGGCCTCCGGTGGTGGGGGGCGGGCAAGGGAGGAGAGGATGGGGGTTTAGATGGCAGCAGACTCAGACGGACTAAGCTAAAACCAGGACATATGAGTTGATGGGGAATGGATTAGGGAAAAGGAACAGGAGGGGGAGGAGAGGGCTGTGGACTGTGTTGCTATGGGAGCGTGGGATGTAAACAGAGACGACACCTCAGAGGCTGGGTTTGTGCGTTTCACATAAAAATGAGAAAGAGTGAAGATGAAGGTGGACAGAAATCTTCACAAAGGTGTTCTGTTTTAGAAAGACACCTAAATAACTAAAGAAACTACGCTACTTTTTTTTAATTTATGTATTAAAAAACACTTAATGTGCAGTAATATTAGTCAATTTTGGAATGACAATATGACGATATATTGTTATTAAAAATATAACAGTACTAACGTCTTTCTGTTTAGGTTTCATTGCTAAAACAGACACCAGATAAAGAACTGACGCAAAATTTACTGCATTATTTACATCTCAATAACAGTTTTATTTTAAAAAGTTGTTTCTGGCCTACATAAGCTGTTTTGACAATGAAACATCCTATTTATAGTTCCTAAATGCAGAGCATATTCTAACCTTTACACATTTCTTTACTGCATTAAACAACAGACATCATAAAATCCTTTGAAGCATTTGAAGCAGCTGCGCAGTTACAGTGGGTTTTAATAAAATTATTAACTTTCATTGCCAAATAAATACTAAAAGAGTAGTTTGACTAATATTTAGAATCGCCGGTGAATTATTATTTTCATCTTTGTGACACTTTACCATTGGTAACAAACGTAAACAACAGATTAAGGAAATTGTATCCATTGACATCAATTCAAAAAATGTAAATTAGATCTACCTTCCGGAGAAAAAATTGTGAATTACATACTTCCATATCCATATCTCGTTCAGCTGTACATTTACTAATATAGGCCCAACAATCAATTTTATTTTTTATTACATCAGCCGACAAAGTTAATGTCTACTTTTTTGTGCAATTTAAGAAATGTTAAAAATATTTCCCCCTTTTCATCCCTCAGTTATCCATCACTAAGTCCCCCACCTTTGGCTTCGCTCTGGGTTTCAGCTGCTCCAGCTTCTTCGCTGCCGCCTCGATGGACGCTGCGGCCCCGAGCAGCTCAGTCTCTGCTATCACTGTAGGGTCCTCGGGGTCCACCCACTCCGAACCTGAAGTGCGGAATACACACACACACACGCACACACACACACACACACACACACACACACACACACACACACACACACATCGTTAGGTTTTAAACTCGAAGGCAGAAATCAAACATTGCCTTAGAAACCTGTGCTGCATCAGAGCATGCCTCAACACGACGATCACAACAGAAAACAACAGAAGAGCCGTGAGCACAGGGAAAAAAAAGCAAATCTCTGCACATCTCCATGCACAGCTGATGGAGCGCACAAACAGGCTGAAAATGAAGTAATGTAGATTAAATGGGAATAAGGTGCGATAAATAAAGACAAAGATGCTCGAGAAGCCTGATGGTGGCTGATTAAAGAAACCCTTGGTAGTGCTGAAGAATCACAGTACACAAATCAATGCTAACTTACCTCCATCTGTGGCAAAATAAGAAGGGACAGGAACATTATTAAAATGTTTAAAAATGTCTTGTTTTTTTACAGGGCCATGCAAAAGTATGCAAATCTCTGGAACTCTTACGCATTTTGTAACCAAAAACTTCAAGTGATATTTGGTTTCAGGTGATGTACCAACACAATGTAGGGCATCCTGGCAGAATGGAACAAAACTGAAAAATGGTCTTCAGTAAGATGTGGTGCACATTTGTATTTGAGCCCCTTCACTCTTGATACTCCTAAATAAAATCCAGCGCAAGTCATTATCAAAAGTCACCTAATGGGTAAAAAAAGTCAAAATAAAAAAAGACAGTGTGACAGAAATCTAACACTGGACATGATCCTGAACACAACATCTAATTTCTTCAGCAGAGTGAAGCTCATCAGCGTTAGTGGAAAGATGGATGGAGCTAAATACATATAATGACTTAATGTCTTGAAGAAGACATGTCAGAGGCTGCAATAGACTGACTGTAACCTTAAACACCATCTAAATACCACCAGAACTCCAACACAAGTACTTAAATCAAAGCTTATTCATGTGTGAATGACAAAAAATAAAAGTCTAGACCAAAATCCATTTGGGGATTTGAGACAACAATTCAGAAACTTTCCATCTAATCTGAGTGAGGTCGAGGCATTTTCTGAAGTAAAATGTTTCGATACAGTATTCACATTGGTTGGCTGAATACAAATGCAAACACTTGAGATTCTTTTTTGTAAAATAATAATAATAATAATAATAATAATGTTGAGAATCTTTAATTCTTTTTCTTCAGTCTCACACACATATGATCTACCTTGTGTTGGAATATCACATAAAACCCCGATAACACACATTAAAATCTGTGGTTGTAATGTGACAAAATGTGGAAAAGATACAGGAGGCTGGAATACTTCTGCACGGCTCCGTCTTTAGGTGCAGGTCTGGGTGGGGTCCGTTACCTTTCATGGCCTCGGCAGTCTGGATGAGCTCCGTGACGGCGCCCGCCACTCGTTTGGAGCAAGCTGCCAGGTGCTGCTTCTGCTCTGCTGAGGGCCTCTGCATCGCCTGAACACACACGCTGATCACTTAAACACACTTGTACAGGGAGAGTGGGAGCTAGCTAACAAAAAGGGGAAAAATTATTCAACATGCAAACCCTTCCTGATGTGGTTTCGGACCTACCAGCAGTACTTGTTCCAGCAGATCAATGTATCCGATTGTGCACTCTGCTCCGAACATCAGGGCTCTTTTCTTGACCTCTTCGTTGACCTCGGGATGGTAAGCCGCTTGCTGGAAAGGAAAAAATCAATCAATAAACATTTTAACTTTTACAATTTAATCTCTCCAGCACAGGGCAGCCAGCATATATTGAAGCGGCTCGGCACCTTGCATGTCGTCAGCATGTCAGAGATAGCTTTGCGGCTCAGGTTGGCCGTATGGATGATGTCCTCTTGGCGTGCAGAGTTTCCTGCAGCCACAGCTTTAGCGGTAGCTATGGTGATTCCCTTAGTCATGCGTATAAACTCCTCTGGGGTGGTGGTCTTATTGGGAGCATCCCTAGACTGAAATAGCTGATAGGATGGAGAAAAAAAAGACAGTAAAGTTACATAACTAAGAGACTAAATCACTGAGTCTTGGTGGGGAAAAAAAAAAAAAGAAAAACTGATGAGTTTTTCCAGCTAATCAGGTTTTTATTTCCAGGCCCTTCTTACAGCCATTTCCTGTTTGATGCACTCAATTGTAGCCTCAAGTGCCCTGGTGCCCCGAGTCGCCTCGTCCTCCACAGCCTTGACAGTCTTCAACAGGGACGTTACATTGGTCACCATCACCTGGAACACAGCATTACTGGTTTAACATCCAGTTAAGATGCTCTACCCTCATGAAGCGAATCATTGTTAAACCAGTAAATAAAGGCCTGTTTATTCACAGTTTGGTTAGAAAGTTATAAAGGTGATAAAATGTACCGTACATAAAAGTAAAATGGAAAGTTACAATCATAAGTTCATTTATCCTCTGCATATTGTGTGTTCTGAATAATGATTAAAAGCCACCAAATTCAGTAACCATCACACATCCTGACTCCAGGGGGCGCTGTAATATAGATGGTCACAATTCAGATTACTCTTGTCATAAAATTAAACCATATTGTAACTTAGTGGTTAACCTCATGTCAATATATGTTCAAGCTTTTTGTCATATCAGTAAAACGTGTTTTGTATGCAGTGTAAAGATACGAAAGTCACATACAAATAATGTTTTGGTTGGTTGGGAATGAAAACATTTCCTTTAAATTCCGGTAAAGTCACAGAAGGAACGACAGAAGGAAAATAAACCAAAAATCTTTAAAACAGTTTCTGTTTTCCAACCTTAAACCTAAATCTGGATGTTTTTTCACCATCTGTAAGACTTTGACACCCTGAGCTGTTGCTGACTGAACTGACATCTTCACAGCTCAGAGTGATAATGAGGAGTCGAACAGTGTAATCAGTGAATTATGAGCTGCAGCTTTAACACTGCATGCGTGTCAGAAAAGACAATTCAACTGTTCATCATTTCTGATGAACAGGGTTTCGTATGCATTTCAGATTTCCTCCTGCCTCCTACTAGGTAAAGTAGGAAGTTCCTCCTATTTATCATGGCCTCCGATGATACGCTATAAATAACAAAAACAACAACAACAAAAAAAAAGCATTTTAGAAGGGTTTATTTTTTTTGTTGCTCATAAGGTTCACCGTTCGTATCGTATTACACCAATGTATGGCGAAATTGATCCGTCAAACACTTTTTTCCAGAACGATCCCCCCACCTTAGCGGCACTCTTCAGCTGGTACATAGACGGATCATCTGCTGCCTTCCCGGCCGCACACTTGGTGGCACTAATGAGCTCCGCTAGCGCCTTGGCCACGTCTTTGACTGCATTGATCAGAACCACCTGGTGAAAAACACAGACAGGGACTTGTTACCGTGACGTCCGGGAAGCACAAAGAAGTGACGTGACATCGTTTCACAAACTCATGGTCACCTGTGTCTCAGGGTCATCAGAGCCAATGCTGGCCGCTCCCAGTTTGACGACATCGGTGAGCTGGGTGATGGTTTTGGCAGAAGACTGGGCGGCCTGGGCCAACCTGTCCTGACCGGAAGCGGCTCCGGACACGAGCATCTTTGTGTCCTCAACCAGGGCTTTGGCAGTCTTCAAAATGTTTTCCCTGATGCCAGAAAGGAAAGTAAAAAAAAAACCCAAAAAACTACTTATCCCACAAAATATGTCAAGTAATCATTCAGTTGAGCTTTGGCAGAAAATTTTCAGATATTATTTTGAGTAAATAAAAGATTGAACTCAAAGCCTAACACTTGCAGAAACAATCATGAGAATGATGTGCAGATGTTTTGATTTCCAAGCAGAACTTTTTCCAAAACTGTTAGGGAGGACAGCCACAAATCTGCAGGAAAGTCAAGTTTTTAAGACTTCTGTACACCCTGAAGCCAAATTGGTGCAGCGCTACCACTTATGCTTTTCCATTCTAGCATGAGGCAAAAACTGCCTGAGCACTCCCTGAAAGGATTCGTGTCACCGTGTCATGTAATGTCAGAGGTCTCAGCTTGAATCAGCAGATGTGTCCGTCTCTGCACTGCGCTGCATTCAGAGCTCCCTTGACAGGACACAATGTGCCTTTTAAAAATGAAGAGGGGCCCAGTAATACACAAATAAATCTATCAATTCATCCTAAAAACAGTAAGATTGTGCATTCAGAGTGAATTACATTCCAAAATATGAATTTAATACAGTGTGACGCCTCCGCCATCTTTAGTACCCTCTGGGTAATTTGTATCCTTAAACACCAAAGTCTTCCTTTGCATTTAGCAGGTTACACTTCATTCTGTCAGTCTGGGATGAAAAACTGCCAAAACCAAGAAGCTGTAATTATGTTTCCATTCGAGCATTTCATGCTCCGACCTGTGGTCTGCGAAGGACTCGTCGTTCTCTGCATTGAGCGTGCCTGCAGATGCAAACATGATGGTAGTGTCCAGATCTGCGATTATGCCCGACACGGCGCTGGCAGCGGTGATGCAGGCTTGGGTACCTTTATTACCAGCCTGGAGGGCCGACAGCACCAAGGACACCTGGAGACATAGAGAGATTAAAATCCATAAACATACAGGTGAGGATGGACAATTACCTGCAGGTAAAAGTGTTTCTTTTATTTTGTTTTTTGTTTAAAGAACAAATAGTTGAGTGAGTTTTGTTTGCTGATTCTTTATTAAGGGGAACTAATTGCTTTCAATTAAATGTTTTTTTTTTTGATGAAATTTTTTAATGAATGTTTTTTTAATTTTTTTAGAAATGCCACGCAGCTACATTTTATAAATCCGATACCTTCTCTGTGACAGCACGGGCGCAGTCGATGAGCTCCCGCTTAGTGAAGCTGTCGGACGGGCTGATCTGCAAAGCTCCGGCCTTCTGGACCAGGAAGATGCAGCCGTGACCGAGCTCCTGCACTCGGCTCTTGATCTGGAAGCCGATCTGCAACGACGGAGAAGTCGATCGGAGGACTTCAGCGCTGATTTACAAAGACGAGATTTTAATTGCACGGAAAGATCCTCGTTAATTAACTGGCTTCTTTGTTCCCGCGATGACTAAATATCTCCGTGGCTTGTGAAAGTGGAGTTGCTTTTATGAGCGTCTCAGTTTCCTCCTTACCTCTTCTGGCTCAGCAGTGTGAGCAGCCAGCCGCCCCTGGACGGCCAACTGGCTGTAGTCCACGGTCACTTGAGAGGCCAGAGCCCCCAGCTCATCCGGACTGGTCACTGATTTGGTCATCTAATGGTTAAACACACACAATGAACTTCAGCGTAGAGATAAAACACACGGGCTCATGTCAGCCTAGTGATCAGCGTTTTAAAACTGGTGACCTTTCATAAAGCATCAGCCAAATTACTACATGTCACAACTGTTTACAGGACATATAATAATAAGTTTGTTTATTTTCTCAACTTTGTCATGTTGGAGTTGTACTTGTCGTGAAGGCTTACCATCTCCTGGGCAGTCACTGCAATAGCCTTTGAATGTTTCACCATGTTAGTCTGGTAATCCACAAAGGAGCCTTCAGGTTCGGCAGGCGTTCCTTCATCAAGCTAAATTTGGACACAAACTAGTTAGAAATGGCGCTGCAGCTCACTTTTATTTCTTCACTACCGCACACAAAAAACATCAGAAAAAGAAAAAATCATTTAAATATTTAGCTTCAGGCATAATTTCACTTCCAAATCATCTTTAAAAGCAAATAAAATGAATTATTTACACTCATTACAAATTGTCCTCCCAAGTTTGTAATTATAGCTTTTAAAAAAAAAAAAAAGCAATACAGGCATATTGTTTCCAGCCCTTTTACTAAATTAGACAGTGTTCAACACAAGTGCCTGTCACAGGAAAGGAAGAGGCAAAAAAAAAAGATAACCCGTGGGAAAAGCACGCCCGGATCGATAGGAATTCATAATATTATAAGTGCGTGATCTTCGCCATTCCCGCTGAGAGAAATCGCAGCTTGGAATCTGAAGCCTCGAATAAGTGACTGAGTTCCTGAGAAAAAGCTTCAAATGAGCTCTGCACGAGTCACAGAGGACAACAAGCCATTATACAGATTGATTATCCAAGTTTAATCAACTGCGCTGAAGGTCACGCAGGCAAATAGACTCCCGAATGCTGAAAATGCAGAGCTACAACTAATCATTTTATAAATAATCCATAACGTTAAATGAATTCAAACACGTCATTCTCTCTGCTGAGATCACACATCTGAGGCATTGTTGCCTGAGTGATAATTTATTCCTCACCTGTTATCAGGGTAAAAAGGTTCCTGACTTTCTTTGCACTTTATATTTTTGCCAACAGTTTGGCTGTTGGAAAAAAAAAGCCTGGCTTTGTTTAAGGATGGATACATCAACAGTTAATTTCCCCCCCACTGAATTATTTAAGTGCACTTCAACAAAACAAAGGTTGCAGTCATTATGCTGCGAACATGAAGTGACGAGCTAAAAAACCCAACAAGCTTTTTAATAGAATAAATTCTGAAACGTATATTATTATACAATAATTAATTCTAGATTACTGCAAAAGCATCAATACACCTCGAGCCCTCGGACATTTTGTCACATGACAACCACAGGTGTTTATGTCTTGTTAGGGGAATTTATGTGATAGAAAAAGTCAACCTATAAATGTTCTGTAAAGGCCTCAGGGGGTCGTTAAAGAACCAGAATCACAAAGACCTGCAAATCACAGCAGAGAGAAAAACTTTTAAATCAGTGAAGTTGTCTTCTGGAGAACTGTTCAGTCATTCAAAACTGGAAAGAGATGTTTATGTGAAGGAAAGTAAAACGTGGTTTCTAATTTTCCTTTCATTTTGATTATGTCAAATATCCTAAAGTTTTGGGGTGTAACATGACTTATTACACATAAGGTCAAAGGGTAGTAATACTTTCCAAGGCACTATGCAGTTAGGAAGCAATAGCAGCAAACATTTCTTGTAAAAACAAACAAACAAACAAAAAACAGAAACTAAATGGGCTAATGGGTTTGTTTGAGTTTAAATACAAGAGTGAGAGAGTTTCCATTTATTCACTGTGGAGTTAAAATTTCCCCGCCCTGATGAACTTACCTTGGCCATGGCCTCAGCGATGGACTCCACCATGCCTCCCACCATGCCCACCTCACTGGCCGCCTCGTTCAGCGTCACCATCATGTCGTCCACTGCCTCCTTCATGAGCTGAGCTGCCTCCCCAATGGCATCGTGGGTGTGGGCCGCCTACCAAGTTATCACACAAGTACCAGCGGAGACGGTTAAATATCCTGCTGGCGACTTCTTAGATCATCTCAGCTGCTGGGCAGAATTAGTTTAAACAAAACATAGAGGATTAAAAAAAAAAAAAAAGATGTTCTTGCCTTTGGATTTCCTCCACCCTCCTTTGCAGCATAGAGCATCTGCAGTGCAGACTCAGCCAGCGTCTTTGTTTGGTCCAGGAAAGTCATCTGCTGCTGGTGGTCACTGAGTTTGGAGGCGACACCCACAGAAGCCTTGATGAGAGGTTCAAAGTAGCCCGCCAGCTGGGTAACCTGATGGGGAAAAACACACAGAAATATACAAGTTCTGTGAGCAAAGACTCAATTACACTTGAAGCTAAACATATTTTCTAACTTTCTTTCCCTCAAGCGTGCAGCAAACCTTTTACGGAGCTCGTACACGTTTTCCATTTAAGATGTGTATGTGTTCAGCTTCTGAACTAAAACTGAAGACTCTGTTTCAGTTCAGAAGTCTATTGTGCTTAAAGGATCACAGATCCAGTTTCACCTGAAATTTAAATCAAAAACTCTAAAACTTTTGAAACGACTCCGTTTTACTTTTAGATGTGTGTATGCATTCAATCAGTAAGTCAAAACTAAACACCCTCTCGGTAAAATGTTAAAATCAAAATTACATGTTCAAACTGTAGATAAAGACTGTAAATCAATAAATATAAGTTTATAATCAAAAAAATGGATGTTAAAAATGGCTTTTTATGGCCTTGCCCCACTCTGAGCCTGTCTAAGATAAGTCTGACCTTGCAACTGGTATTGAAAGGCATCTGAAGTTTTGGTCATTTCCATAATTTTGTCACATTTTAAGAGAACATATATATAAAAAAAAATAAAATCACAGCACTCTGTTGCTCCATCATTGTGATTACCGTCCCTGGCCCACATACCTTGTGTCCTAGTTGGGAAGCTTCGCCTCTGGCAGCTGTTGAAACAGGGTCAATCAAGTAACCAATTTCCTGCACAGCAGAGGTCAGCTGCTCCTGTAGCGCCTGAACAAGGAATTAAAAGAAGTTAAGTGGCTTTATTCGATTTGATTTGACTAAAATGTATTGGTTTGTGTAAACAAGCCGTCAGGGAGCAACGTAAAACAAAGATGCAAAGGAGAAACGTGAAGATTTTTGCATTCTCTTGGCTCAAACATTCAGCAGAAGGATCTAATGGGATCAGAACATTGTGATAAGATTGTCTCGTCTCAGCCGCTCACCTCCAGTGAGATGTCGTCCCTGCTGGGGAGGTTCTGGCTGACGGCGGCCAGAGAGGCCTGCTCAATGTCTCGGATGCATCTGTTAATGTTATCAATTGACGAGTCGCACTCCCGCTGGCCAGGTGCCTTGTCTCTGAAAACCAGACAAAAAAAAAAAAAAAAGGGTAAAGAACCAAAAGCAATGAAATACTCTGAGATTAGGCCTGTCACAATAACACATTTTGCTGGACGATTAATTGTCTAAAAAATTATTCCGATAAACGATAATATTGTTTCAAGACCTTTTGACACTGATTTAATGGAAATGACTAATGCATGCGATTTCCTGCCATAGATAGATGCACTTTATTTTCAAAAGAACACATAACACTGGAACCGATAAACTAAAAAAACAAAACAACCAAAAACAAAAATAAAATGGATTCTCAGTCTCCATTAACAAAAAACGTACTTGAATAAAAACTAAAGTGGAAATAAATACTGCATTCAACCAAAAGAGTGCAGAAGTCTGTATACTATATTGCCGTTCAGTAATCACTAGATTTAAATAGAGAAGATGGGCACATCCGACTGCCTAATGCAGTAGTTCACACTACACGACTTTTTGCCCCTATTTTCTCCTTATGACAATCTTAGATCGTTGGCTGATCTAACATTGTCGCTGGTGATTTCGTATCCGATCATCCTGCAGTGTGTGGTGTGTTACGGTAGATCGTTGTGGCCGCTCCGATCTAAATCAGGGGTTTTCCCCGACTGGGAGCTTAACGCTGAATGTGACAGGTAGCCAATCAGAAAGCACGGATTCTCCTCCGTGATTTCTGAGGGAGAAATCACGGAGGGGAATCCCAAACAGCTGGCACGGCGCAACCCGAAGTCCAGCGGACATTGGTGATGATATGTGGAAACAACATTAATGTTTATTCAACATTTCGTGCAAAGAATATAGAAATGACAAGGGTAGGAGTTGGAGCCAAATTGCTAACGCAGTTGATGAACCCGGTAACTTTTCAGCTGTTCTTCGTTAACGTGACATAAATAGGTTATAATGATTTTCATTCAGTCAGGACTTCTTTAACCTGTCTGTCACTAGAGGACCCAAATTTGGGTCCTCTAGTGACAGAGGTGTCAAACTCCAGTCCTCAAGGGCCTCTGTCCTGCAACTTTTAGATGTGCCTCTGCTGCACCACACCTGAAAAGAATAATTAGGTCATTAGCAAGGCTCAGGAGAACCGATCTACACAGGGAGGAGGTAATTAAGCCATTTCATTCCACTGTTTTTTACCTGTGGCACATCTAAACACTGCAGGACAGCGGCCCTTGAGGACTGGAGTTTGACACCCCTGTCATTGTGAATGAAAACCTGAGACCAACAGGTTAAGCTGACTCTAGCCACATGCATCACAGGTAGATTCTAGTAAAGCATTGATTAATGCCTGATATTAAAATTAGTTAACTGGATTTGCAGCCATTATTTTGTGCCCAGGTGGCTGGACACCACATGGCACAATCACTGTCGGCTGATGTGTCTCTCAGGTTTTGAAAATGGGCCGACAATCGGCTGACAACTCGTGTAGTGTGAGCTGGACATTACACTAAGGAAATGAGGATGGGAGGGTCAGTGGAGAGCACCGGAGCTGAGCCTTTTTTCATTCAGTGTCATCAAGAGAAAGAAAAAAGGCAGGAAGAGACGATAAAGACGATAAATAAAATGAGGTCGATAGGTTTAATTTATCGTGCGATTAATTGATTTATCGTTTATCGCGACAGGCCTATCTGAGATTAATAAAAATGAAAAGATGAAGAGGACAGGATGACAGAAGAGAAAAGCAGATATATTTTTAAAACATTTTCTTTGTGCAAGAAAATCAAGATGGGAAGGTGATTTAGTCGTCTGCGGCCCTGGCCTCTTGGGCAGATTAAGTCTGGTAAGCATCAATTTGGCCCCGTGTTGGGACAGTGAGGAAATCTACCAGAAAACCTCATCTTTGTGTTTAATGAGACGAACAACGTTATGAGATCGACCTCTGCAGGACAGAGAGGTCCTTTGCCATTTGTATTCGCCAGCACCGCAGAAGATCATAGAATCCCATTAAAGGCATGGGCCGAAGTCCCAGTGGTGAATTTGCAGTCCATGAGGAAGCCTGCGATAAGAGCAGCAGAACTGAAAGAGATGCTAAGCTGGCTGGCTGTGTGTGAATGCTAATTTGCAGATGTTCTGGGAAAGAGAAGAACGCCTCAAAATTCAGAGCCCCTGTTGTTGGGGGCCGAGTCCCTCTGCGGGATCACTGTTGTTCTGAACAAGGTCAGGAGCAAAAAAAGTGTGAAAGAGAAAATTAAACCTGCAAAGATGCGTGACTGTATAAAGACAATTTTAATCCTTAATCTTGGCTGAGCAAGTTCAACATCCTTTGAAGTGAATTTTAATAAATAGGGATATAATCAAAATATGTTTTAATTCATTCAGTTCAACCTGAAGATCATAAGGATTCATTATGCACACATTGATATATCAAAAAAAAAAGTATGACTACTTAAAGGTAAAGGAACCCTATAATTTGACACATCAATATGAAGGTCTTTACAGGTGGTTTTGGCAGCTTTGAAGTGTCATCAGGCACTAGGACTCTCTGAAAGTTAAAATCAGCATTTCTATAAATCATTTCTATAAATCTAATCAGCAGAGGGAAGCATGACCTGCATTAATGCTTCCTGACAGACAGCTGCAGAGATTTAGACTTAATGAAACACGGCTGACTGCGTTTCATTACCAGCAGATGACACAGATCATTACAGACTCTGGAAACTCCATAATGGACCCTGAGCAGCATGGATTCCATGCCTCTGCCACACTTTTGCCTTCCACTTAACTTTCCATTCATATGTTTGGAGGCAGCACTCTGAAGACTGTGCGTTAGTTTCAAATGTCAAGTAAGCAGAAGTCCATAATGATGCAGGCCGCAACAAAGCAGTGTGTTTTTAATCACACTTTTGTGATGTTCTACTTTTATAAGAACTTTCGATTAGCTGTAACCAATCCTGATCAAAATGAACAGAAATAAACATGTGTGTTTTAGATCTAGTTTTGCAATTTTAACATCTACATCTCTGCATAGAAATCAACGTAAACATGATGCATGAGACCTGAACAATCCCTCCCTCACTAACCGGATAGCTGTGATGAGACCCTTGATGGAGTCGGAGACGGTGCGAGAGTGACCAGCCAGAACGGACCAAGTGGGCGGGTCCTTGGGGTTGATAACCAATGAACGTGCCGTTTTGAGCAGGTGGGTGGAGCTGTCGAGCATGGAGCGTGCCGAGTGGAGGATGGGCTCCTGAGCTGCTGAGCCCTTTAAGGGGAAAACATGCTTTTTAAGTAAATTAGAAAGACCTGAATGCGTTCCACACTCCTCTGTTTCACCACAAAGGTGTAAACAGTGGCTCCAGATGTTCTCGTGGACACACCTCGTTGCTGATTTTAGCCGGGACGCTGGCAAACTCGGGGTTGGAGGCGAACGTCGTCAGGTTCTCCACGGCTTCGATGAGCGGAGCGGTGGCGACCCGACACCTGTTCCTGTTCTCCTCTGAGAAATCGCCGTCTAGAGCCTTTGAAAACGGAACAGAACCAGTCAAAAGCTCGATCAGTGGGTCGGATCTCAAGAAACGGAGAGAACATTAAGACTGGTCGCAAAATTATTGAGCAGAAACGTCTTATTTTGGAAAAATAAATCAAAGTAAAAAAAATGTGATTCAAAGCTATTTCAACCAAATTATTGTTACTATGCACTGCGGAATGCCGGTTCTGACCTACCTTGATGGTTTTGACCAGGTTGGCAGTGGTATTAGCCACCTCCTTGGCAGACTGTACAAAGTGCCTTTTAGCAACTGGGTTGGTGGTCTTGGAGGAGGCCAGACGGCAGGCGTTGCACAATGCTGAGGTGTGCTTTGCAACGATTGTGGCTGCAGACAGCACCTGTTGTATTATAAACACAGTTATTCATTTAAAACAAAGCAGGTACAAAAACATCCTGCCTTTTACAAAAAAAATAAAAAATAAAGTATAAATGTTAAAGTGAATCATTGAAACTTCGCTCAGCAATAAAATGGCAACTAGGGTCTTGTATGGAAGTGTGAGGAAAAGAAAAGATAAGTACTTTTATATTAATAAGCATCTCTTTCAAGCTTTAGGCTAACTGTACTCAGGGAGATAAAAGAAAAATTCAGCTGATAATGAGAAATATCAATATTAGACTTTCATATAAGGAGGATGGCCATTTGAATACAAATCAGTGAAAGGTTTGCACACGAAAAACAAGTTGGGTCACTTTTCTTATCATTTTCACAAACACAGCAAAAGTATAATCACCAAAGCTAAAAATATATATTAAAAAATATGTTATAAAACCACCAGCATGTTTCAGGTCAAGATGGATGAAAAATGTAGACAGAAAAATGCAGATTTTTGTAACAAAATATTTTTTAAAAAGTGCTATGAAGCAGTTGTTATGAAATCACTGATAGTTCAAAGATTTGCATGTATATCTGTGCACCTGGGAGGGGCTGCTCTGTGGGTCCACTAGGTTCTGACAGGCCATCTGGATAGCCTGGTTGGCCCTGGCAAACTGGATGGGATCCACCAACCCCTGGTGTCCGGCCTGACTGTTGGGGTCCGATACGCCCACCAGGTAGGAGGCCTGAGAAAAACACACACAACTGTTAGTCACAATCACCTGGATACACACACAGCAGCTTCTCCACTCTGTACCTGTGCTGCAGCTTCAGTGAGGCCACAGAGGGCTTTGGAGGCGGAGCCAACGCAGTCTCCAAACGCAGGCACATCCCCGGTCTTACAGTTCTGAGAAATGCCGGCCATGGACTCTCCCAG
This sequence comes from Poecilia mexicana, assembly GCF_051168715.1. Taxonomy (NCBI): domain Eukaryota; kingdom Metazoa; phylum Chordata; class Actinopteri; order Cyprinodontiformes; family Poeciliidae; genus Poecilia; species Poecilia mexicana. The sequence continues at coordinate 27,411,122 of NW_028263372.1, read as the reverse complement.
GACCTGAACAAAGCAGCAGCAGGAGGGGGACCAATGATTAGGCCGTGGTAGGGCAGAGCACTGCTCTGATCTTCAGGCTGCTGGGCATAACGGCCTACCTTGGAGTTCTCCATCACACTCTCAATGCAGTCAAAGTACGAGAGGTCGCTGACCGGTTCGCTGGGGTTGTCCAGCATTCCTCTGACAGCCTGGTGAACAAATTAGCAGGACAGAATGAGTGACTCCTATTCCTACATAAAAGAGAAAGACAAGCGAATAATCAGAAACTAATGGATTTACCTCCAACTCTCTGAGGGCGTTGTCGCACTCCTTCTGGCCGGGCGCCTGCTGGGTACACAGCGTGATCAGCTGGTTAATGCTGTCAGTCACAGCCCTGAAAAACAAAATGAACACAAAAACAATCATCAAAGGAGTACAATTATTAGTGTTGCATGTTTCATGAGCACATATAGGAAGTATAAATTTCATTTCATGGAATTGTTAAGTATAAATTTTGCTTTCAATGTCTTTTTTTCCCTTTTTTCTTTGGAACAAGGATAATATGTTATGGCTAGTTTAGTTTCTCCAGCTTCTCATTTACTTCCAGTGGAGAGGCATTTAGATCCTTGGATCAAGTTTGAGTGTCTCTAGACTCACGGAGTCTGCTCCATCTTTCAGTTTTGAATATAATGGAACTTTAAAAAAAGTATTTACTCCCCACAAACATAACATTTACACCTTCAGTCAGGTTCTAACCACAAACTTTAATGTTTGGTGGAGGATTTTAAGTCTTAGATCATTTCAAAAATTCTGTTAAGAGTGGTGCGCATTATTAATGTGATGCCTCTAAATAATAAAGAATGTATTCAATTGCATTCACAAGTAACCTAATCAGTAAATGCACCTCCTCTGTGTGGCCGAGTCTCATAAAGAGGCACATAGTACAACCCCTGGCAAAAAGTATGGAATCACCAGTGTTGGATGAGCAGTCATTCAGACATTTCATGCTGTAAAACAAACTCGGATCAAAAACATGATACAATATTAAGGTCATTCCAAAGTGCAACTTGTTGGCTTTCAGGAACACTCAAAGAAATGAAGAGAAAACATTGTGGAAGTCAGTGAATGATACTTTTATTGACCAAACACAGGGAAATAAATATGGAATCACTCAATTCTGAGGAAAAAAGTATGGAATCACTCAAATTGGAGGTAGAAAAAAGGACACACCCAGTCTATTTCCTTTCCCTAAATGGACACCTGCCCCAGATTAGATGTGCCCGTTAGTGTGCAGTTCAAAACACCTGCAGTCATGACACCTTGGAGGGCTGCTGGACGAAGTGGAGTGGCGAGAACCATGACTCCAACAAGAGAAATGTCCCTTGAAACAAAAGAGAGGATTGTGAAACTTCTTGAAGAAGGTAACCCTTCACGCATGGTTGCTAAAGATGTGGGCTGTTCACAGTCAGCTGTATCCAAGATATGGTCCAAACACAAACAGCATGGAATGGTTGTTAAAGCCAAGCGTACTGGTAGACCAAGAAAGACATTAAAGCGTCAAGACAAACAACTAAAGGTCATTTGTCTTGAAAACCAAAAAAGTACAACTAAACAGATGAAGCATAAATGGGAGGAAGCTGGAGTCAATGTATGTGACCGAACCGTAAGAAATCGCCTAAAGGAGGTGGGATTTCAATACAGGAAAGCTAAATGAAAACCAGCATTGACACCTAACCATAAAAGAACAAGATTCCGATGGGCTAAGGAGAGGCAATCATGGACTGTGGATGACTGGATGAAAGTTGTCTTCAGTGATGAGTCAAGAATCTGCATTGGACAAGGTGATGATGCTGGAACTTTTGTTTGGTGCCGTTCCAGTGAGATTTATGAAGAGGCCTGCCTGAAGAAAACAACCAAATTTCCACAGTCCTTGATGATATGGGGCTGCATGTCAGGCAAAGGCACTGGGGAGATGACTGTGGTTAATTCTTCTATCAATGCACAAGTTTACATTGACATTTTGGACAGTTTTCTCATCCCTTCAATTGAACAGATGTTTGGAGATGATGAAATAATTTTCCAAGATGACAATGCATCGTGCCATAGGGCAAAAACAGTGAAGGCATTCCTTGAAGAAAGACACATTCAGTCGATGTCATGGCCTGCAAATAGTCCAGATCTCAACCCAATAGAAAACCTGTGGTGGAGATTGAAAAAAATGTTCCACAAGAAGGCTCCAACCTGCAAAGCTGATCTGGCAACTGCTATCAAAGAGAGTAGGCACCAAATACTGTTTGTCCCTCATCAAGTCCATGCCTCAGAGACTAAAAGCTGTTATAAAAGCCAAAGGTGGTGCAACTAAATACTAGTGATGTATTTTGAATGGTCTTTTGTTTATGTGTTTTTCATGATTCCATACTTTTTTCCTCAGAATTGAGTGATTCCATATTTATTTCCCTGTGTTTGGTCAATAAAAGTATCATTCACTGACTTCCACAATGTTTTCTCTTCATTTCTTTGAGTGTTCCTGAAAGCCAACAAGTTGCACTTTGGAACGACCTTAATATTGTGTCATGTTTTTGATCCGAGTTTGTTTTACAGCATGAAATGTCTGAATGACTGCTCATCCAACACTGGTGATTCCATACTTTTTGCCAGGGGTTGTAAATCTGGATGACCTGCAGATATTGAAAGCTCAGACAGGAGATTCTGTTACTAGGTTTTTAGTGGTACACTCTATAAATCTGGCCATCTTAAAAAAGGAGCAAAGTTATTTAATTTTGAAAAAGCAAGCTGATACGTTCTGTAGTTTGTAAAAGCTACAAAGGGGACACAAATATGTGGAAGAATGCACTTTGGTTTGATGAGTCCAAATTGAAATGTTTTCACTTACATGTGACGGTGCGTGGCAGAAAAGCGTCACTAAATGAGGTTAGGCTTTTTTGATAAGAGCAATGACAAAAATTTATAAATTTCTAGATGTGAAAAGCTGGAAGAAAATATGAATGCAACAAAAAGTGGTTCAACAAAGTCAATTATTGTCAAAAGGTGTTGAAAAACGGGCTAAATTTTTCCTGGCGTAGTAAAATTACAGAATACAAAAAAGTTAGTCTTTGCAAAGGACTCTTTGTGTCTAGTTGTCCTACCTTGCTGCAGCAGCGAGCAGGTTTTTAGCATTTGCAGCTGCAGGGTCCACAGACAGACTTTTAGCAGCCAGCAACAATTTACTCGAAGCCATGGAGATGTTTTTCAGGTTACCAATCACTTGCACCTGGTCATCCTTTTTCTGAAACGGCAACATCATCGACGGCAATAATCAGACTGAGAAATTACGAGAAGTTTGACATAATTGGGGGAGCTGCTGATTTTCAGTAAATCCAACCTGTGTGTGCCCAGCCATTTCTATGCCAGCATCCAGAAACTCATCAAAGTCCTGGCTGAACTTTCCAGAGGCTGAAGCCAGCTGGTTGCTGGAGCTTCTGGAGGCGTGGACCACCTCGCCTGCCGACTGGTTCAGGTCTGCTGCCGTCTGAGTCAGATCATTCTGGGCTTCCTGAAACGACTTGGAGGCCGGAGGGATCTGAGCAGGGCACGCAAGGAGAGATTTATTATAGGTTTTTTTTTTTAGATCAAACCCCAGAAAGAGAGTGAAATTTTAGCAACATGGAAGCTGTTCCTGATATTATCATTTATTGCAGCGGGGAAAAATACATAAACAAACAATAAGTGGGATGTTGACTCACGGTTTCAATCAGAAGCTTCTTGCTGGCCTCGCCGATGCTCTTCAGAGCCATGTCCACGTCCTTCTGGCCAGGCAGACAGTTGACGCAGTTATTCAGGGAGTGAGAGACGGCTTTGGCCACCTGGAACGCACAGCAGGATCACAACACAGGGTTTACAGAGGTAAGAGGAGGTGACCTGGCTTAGCTAAAAATCTGCTCGTGATGTTCATGAGTCAGGCAACACAGAAAAAAAAAGTTAAAAACAAAACAAAACAATCAGCAGCAAAATAAAACCAGATAAAGAGCCTGAAGATTCTTATAAACTCAAAATATTCATTTTTTTAAATATTGAATGGCATCATTTTCTTGGAAAATGCAATTTTTAAAAATAAAATAAGTTCCCGGAGTAAAACCCGAACCTTCTCACCTGCGCCAGCCTCTGCTGACTCTCGGCGTCTCCGTCGGACATCAGCGCCTGCTTGGCCTCGTGGATCAGAAGAGCCGAGCCCTCCATGACGTCTCGGGCCGAGTCCAGCATGGCGGCGGCCGCCATGGGGTCCGTGGTGGAAGCAGCGACGCCTCGTGCCGCCTGGGCGAGGGTCTTCAAGGCCTGGGCCGTCTCTCTGGCAGCGATTCCTGGAAACAGATTCACCCAACAGCAGCATGCGTCACCACAGGATGCGTGTCTTCTAAGTGAGATAGCAGGTACGTTTGTAGCATTATTGTCTGACTACAAAAAAAGTGTCCATTTTGCAGAACCAACCAGTGTAATGTTCATTTCCTTGAGCTGCACATGTAAGCAGCTGAGCCATGGAGGATCCCACTGCCTTTGAGGTGCTGCCCAGATCCTGAGCACATTTCTCCAACTAAAGCAAGAAGAAAGGTGGAAGCAAAAAAAAAAGTGAGCCAAGTGCAGGGGGCAGGGGGTTTGTGTTTGGAGGAAAATCCCCCTTGAACATCTCTTCTTGGGCCGAGAACGTCTCGTACCGACTCTCCAGGCAGAGGTTTGAGCTGGGTGTTCACTGCAGCCAGCTTCGCGTCTTGCAGTTCGCTTCTCAGGGTCTGGATGGCGGTGAGCGCCGAGTCGATCTCCATGGGGCCACAAGCTTCATGAGCCTGGAAGAGAATATTCAGCCTTCCAATACAGCTCCGGCAATCATGTGCTGCTGTGCGTCGAGGCGCTCCGACATTTTAAAATGTGTCATTTGTAAATGCAAATGTTTCAGTTAATTGAAGGTTTCAGTTGTGTTTTTGCTGGCAGGATTAAGCTGTGGCGTTTTGGCGAGTTTCTCTTTGCTCTACCTTCTGTGCAGATGTCCTGAGCTCAGCCAGGCAGGTGGCCAGGTTTTTGGCACACTGACCCAGTTGCATGGCCGCGGCCTGATCGGTCACCGTGGGAACAGATGACTTGGCCGAGGTCACCATCTTACTACCAGGCTGCAGAATGAAAAGCAGATGCATTTATTTTCCCCGATTCCAACTAAAGAAATGCTCACTGAAAAGATTTTTGCTTGAATGAAATAGTCTCGCATTGTGCTCATTTCGTTTTCAGAAGTTTCGCCTCATGCAGCCCTGAAGCATTAAGATGACAACACTATTAATGTTTCTTTAAACAAAAAAGAGGTTACAGGCCTACTTTAACGGGACCTCCCATGACAGAAGCACTATTAATAATTTCAGCCTGGTTCCTAATGTGGGACTGAAGTTATTTGGGGAAGAGTTTGGGAATATGAAGTTTCCAGAGGTCCTTAGGGAGGTAAAGTTAGGAGCGCTGAGGCCGTAGGATGCTGTACCTGCAGGAAGTTCTGGCTGGCTATGATAAGGGCCAACTGGGCACTCAGGTCCTCTGGTTTGGCCTGGCTGCCTCGGACTCCCTGGACGAGCTGGGGGATGTGGTCTGCGACAGCCTGTGGCCACACAAACACAATCAATACTGCAGTTAAAATCCTGTTATATGACTTTATAAAAACTCAAGCGGGCAGATCACTTATTAAATTAAAAAAAACACACAAAAAAACAGATGCCATAAAGCAGTGGTTCCCAAACTTTTTCTTCTGCGCCCCCCCAGTGGTTTCCAAACATTTTCTGCGCCCCCCCTATGGATTACAAATGGCTGTCTGGTTGAAACGACGCGTGTACATTCATTTTTTGGGGGCAAAATGAATGTACGTAGCTGAAAATAGACACCAACATCGGTAGCCTACAAGGTGCTTGTTAAGCTTAAGGTTCTGTATTGATATTAGCTAGTCATCTTTTAGCTAACATTACCTGCATCCAACAGCTTTACTCAACTCAGTCGGTTAGTTTGGAGGGAAAAACTGTGAAAATTTCTTGGTGTTTTGCTGGTTTGCTGCCGTGATTCTAACACAAACCTACGTAGCTCCGCCCAGCAGCAGCAGGTCTCCTTCACAGGTGTAAACCCAGCGCGAGCGTCGTAGCGCTCATGTTGCGTTTAAAGGCGGCTCGGAAAAACAGGTTACAACATATTAACAACGGATTAAACAGTTTTAACTGCTGATAGAAGTGACAGAGGACACAAATATGGGAAGTGTGGAAGCCTCTACTGTATCAAATTGACATAGGAATAACAGAGAGTTGGCCATTTTAAGGTAAAAACCCAGCGCATACAGTGTTCATGTTTTGTTTTTTTTTCATCCAGACGGCTTCCCGCGCCCCCCCTGCAATGACACGGCGCCCCCCCTAGGGGGCGCGCCCCACAGTTTGGGAACCTCTGCCATAAAGGCACTCGTCTGTTTGCTCTAATCCTCACCTTGCAGCTCTGCACCAGCTGCTGGTGAGCTGCTGTGTTCTTGTTGGAGACGGCAGCGTTCTGAGCGGCAGCGATGGTCTGTGTGGCTGCAGCCGCAGCTTGCTTGGCAGCGTTCTGAGGAGATAAAACAAAATATTCACGTTCAAAATGCAATCAAAAAGCAGACACCTGTATTAACACTGCCATTTCGCAGCTCTGTCACTAAATATTCAGTGTGAAAGTCTTAGAAAACATGACATTTGTTTTTCCAAGAGAAAACCTAAATATTTATGCTTTTTCCCCAGAATACATGCTTTTGGGATAAAGAACTATAGAAACATTCCTTCTTATTTTTCTATTTCAAAGCATTCCTATGTTGCTTCATTTCTAAAACGGGAAGTATAATGCATGCATGCATAAAAGTGACTAAACATAAGAATAGAAACTGTAACTAAAAACTATGAAGTTGAACATTACACCAAAGTAATGGTATGTAGCAGAGAATTCAACATGCAAAAGGCAAATCTGCAGAAAATACTAGATCAGATAAATGTAATTACCAACAGTTTGTTCAAAAAACATATTTGTAATTATATGAAAAAAAAAAAAAAAAAAAAAAAACATATACAACTAAAATATTTTGGTAAGACAGATATGCGTCCGTTTTCGAGGTTGATTTCGCCTCGCTAACCTCCAGCCTGTTGATGAGTTTCTTCTTGATGGCGTTCTGAGCCGCAGCGTTGGTGGCCACCCGCAGGCCCTCAGCAGCCTCCCTCAGCCTCTGCTGCTGGTCCTCGTTCTCTGGGTACGCTGCTGCACCCTGAAAACACACACCACGGGATGTGCAACTTAGTAAATCAGATTATCAAAAATGGAAGTTTATATGCAATATAGATTTATTATATACAGACTGATGCATTTCGAGGATTAATTTGCTTTGTATTGATGATTATGACTAACAGCTAAGGAAAAGCCTGATTTCAGTTTCTCTACTAATGTGAATACTAAATGAGACCAATTAGATAATTAAATAAGATTCATTTTTAATACAGAATTGTGAGGTTACGTAACCATAGGGAAGACAGTTTAGTGCTGTATCCAAGCATTTAAATGGGAAAGTTAAGTGAAAGAAAAAACTGCATAAACAACAGGGATAACCAATCTTTATTACTGTGAAATATTCATGCATTAATTCAAGCTAAAGAGCCCCACCAAGTGCTAAGTGCATATTTTGCACAACCAAGTGCTAAAATCGTTGATCTAATTTTAGTAGATCAGAAATTATGAAAAGCAAATATTATGTTGTATATAGAATATCTATTAAATATTTCCTTTTTTTTCCTGAAACCCTTAAGCTGACTTTTTAATGATAATCAAATGTATTTACATGCATCTGATATCTAAAGGATGAGCTGAGGTCAGAGTGGTGGGAGAGATTACTCATTCATAATCCCTTTGCCGATAGTCAAATTTAATATCCGTTTATATTAAAGAGCTCTTTCCTTTTGCTCTCTGTGTTTTTCTTTTTTTATTCAAGAGAGCAGATTGCTGAGTTTTTGAAAGCTAACACTTAGAAAGCTTCCTGCTGCTGTAGAAAAAGCCTCCGGCTATTAAGTTAACAACTGGGAACATGGCTTTGCATAGAAACAAATCATTAGGGTAATTATTAAATTTTCTGCAAACGATGACAAGATTTCCATGTTTTATTGTTTGACAAGCTGTAGTATTTAAAAAAAAAAAAACATCTAAATTGAAGTCAAAGGTCCTGATTGGAAAAAAAAAAAAAAAAAAAACAACCTTGCAAAACTACATGTCTGCTAAAAGTGAATACAGCATATCTTGGCCTGACAATTTTTAAAAGCCAACACAGAGAAATTAATGAAGTGAATCAAATTAATAATTAGTTGCCAAATCAACTGTGGGCCTCGGCCTTCATTAACACAACTAAATATACAGCTGTGATGGTGGGAAATCTGGCATCAAACTCTGCAAACCAGCTGGAGGGCATCATTTCATTTCCGTGGAGGAAGAGGAGCGTTATTAATATCGGCGAGCAATCCTGTCGACAGATAATGAGACTGATGTGGGGAGAGAGCAGATGGATGGAGCAGCGAGGGAGACAAGTCTGAGGAAACGCTTCTTTTACTTTTAAACTCGCTGCTCTAAAAATATGAGATGTAATAAAAAGCAAAGAGTGACAAAAACCCTGTACTGACTCAGCTTATTTCTGTATTGACTGAACACCGAATTACTGCTTTTTATCAATAATTCAGTGCTAAAATGTCTATATACAGCAAAGTGCCATTTCCAAGCAAAATGTCTGCCTCTGCAAAGGTTAACATTCGTTTATGAAGAGACAATAATAGCTAAGTAGAATAATGATGATTTTATTTACATATGCTGTCACATTTTCATTGGAAATAATAAATGGGAACATATGTGGTTTGAGCAGCAAAATCTGACACTGCATGGCAACCAGACCCACCATATTTCATGATGAATATCCACACTTTCAAAGATTTGATTTTAATGCAAACTTTTGCACATCTTGGTTATGTGGGGAAAAAATAATTAAGCTTGAATCTTCTTGAACAATACTTAACGCTTGACTGTAGGTTCCACCAAAAAAAGTATTGAGCCTTAATGTAAAAGTCAATAGATTGAAATAAAAATACAGATGAGTAGATCAAAGATAAAGCATGTCAAATCAATATGAAATAATGTGACAAGTAGGCATTAATGTGCTATAGTTAAAAAGGTGAAAAGCAAAAAATATATATATATACATTTTCAAATGGATATTTTTCTATATCCATCCAGACCTGAAAAATGAGGAAAACAAATGAAAGCTGCCAAGCAAAACAAACAAATTCATAAATAAATGTAAAAAAAAGTCTTTTTATACAATGCTTTGATTTTGAACCTGCAGATGTTTTAAATGTCATCTTTTATCAAGAAACTGAGAAGCCACCAACAGGACAAAGCAGACTTCTGCACCTACGAGTCCCATTTTTCACACCACATTACCGCTGTGGTTCCTGGGTCTGCGTTTTTTTTTCTCCCTGCTGTCTTAGAAAAGGTCACCAGATAAGCAGAGAGCAGCCGTTTCCCCGGTTTTGAAAAATGCCACCCCTGTCATCAACCTATTAGTCGCTAAGATGGCCTTGAAAACATTCTGCAATGTAGAATGAAAGCCGTAGAAAAGCGTTTTAACCTCGAGACATTTCTGAAGTGGACACGCATCAATAAATAACCATTTCAGTTCATGATTTTTAAAACAATCTGAAGTCACAAAACATACTTTTTTTTCCCCTGCATTTGTTCCATCTATTTTAACGTTACATCTACTTGCCACAAAAAACAAGACGTAACTGTCTGCTCACCTTTGCTGCCTCCACCATCCTTGCAGTGGCGTCTGCCAGCAGTTTGGCGGCTGCCAGCAGCTTCTTGGAGTTGTCCACGTCCACCTCGACCTCAGCGTCGGACCTCATGGCATTCACCAGGTCTGAGGTAGCCTGAGCCAAAACCCGAGCCTGCCGAACCATCTCTCCTGCATGGCGACACAGACAAACATGAATGGAGATGAGGAAAGAGACTGAGTGCAGAAGATGTGATCACAACAACCACACAGTACCAGTTTCTTAAACTGAAGCGTTAATGTTTAATGTTAAGTTTTCTGAATCTGAATCCAGTTTTCCTGGGCCCAATCCCTCCCTTTTCCAATGACTACGTTTTCTTTGGCTATCTGAGCGTTCTGATGTCTTCCTGCGCTTTCACAACCGTTTCCTTTTGTTTGTGCCTGCTTCAAAACTTTACACATAGCTGACCACAAACAACTGACAACACTGGACACATACATTGAGTCACTGTCTAACAAAAGTCTAAAAGGCCATACTGTTGCCACCAAGGCTCCTGTTAATCAGCTACATGTAGCAGGAGACTTTTTGAGGTACAAAATGCAGAGATATTCATTATGGTTCTATTATAATTAATATAGTCAAATTTGTAGCTGAAAACAATCTAATTTACAACAAATCCACTAAACCACTGGAACATCTAAATTGATTTGAATGTCATTAAAAAGCACATTTATTTCGGCAATTCAATTATAAAAGTGGCACTTAAACTGAGTTATTACAAACAGTGATTTTTTTTTTTTTTTTTTTTTTGCCAGAGTGAGTTTGATAAATCTAGTTTGTAGCAAATGAAAACCAAAACGCGGTTTCTCCGACTTCACACAAGACCAATAAAAACACGTATTTTAATACAGAAAAATTGTCCTACAGAAAACGGTCTCTATATAATGTACTAAAGATGCGCCTGACAGTTCCCAGGGGCTCGTTTTGCATGAATCACTGCTCCGATGCGGCCTGACGTGGAAGCAACCAGTCTGCAGCTCGGCTGAGGTTTAGAGGAAGTCCAGGTTGCTTAGCAGCGGCCTCCAGTTCATCTCTACTGTTGGATCTCGTGTCCCTTAATCTAGCCTTCACAGTTCCACATAGGTTCTCTATAGAACCTAAGCAGAAGTAAATAATTAAAGTATCAAAAAGTTCCAGTCTGCTGTAATCTTTTAAAGTTGCTGTCTCTCTCTTTCACCATCAGGCGGGACGGAGGAGGTGGTTTCAATCCGACAGTCTGCAGCAGATATCAGATATCCCACTTCTCTTATTGGGTCGATCCGTTTCCTTGTTTGACCTCCAGGCCAACAACATTCTTTGTGCATCTTCTTCCTTCCCTCTGGTCCTTTTCTACTGTCAGACTTGTTAACATGACTGTCAGCTTTTTTCTGTGCTTTCAGCTGACAGCAGTCACTTCAAACACATCACTGTGTCAGCAAAGCTGAGGAGAAGACGGGCCGGGATGGGACTACAGCCACAACAAGGCATCTTCAGAAACTACTAACCAAGAGCTCAGATGGCCCTTTCTTAGTGGAAAACTTGGTGAATCTTCTGAATGTACACAGACATAGATTAAACAATCAAAATCTTTCAGTTAATACAGAGAATCCATGTGGGAAAAATAAAGATGTTTATGCATATTTATGGATCAAATGCATCTAAAAGAAGCACCTTTCCCTGTGAAGAGCATTAAAAATAGGAGTATTGTGTTTGAAGATTTTTTTTCCCCAGCAAGAATAAAAAAAAAAAATAATTGCTGCATTAATTAAAAATATATATATATCAGAAATTATACTCAGAACTCTTAGACATATATTTCCCACACATAGCCTAACTGTATCATTTTTTATTTTTTTTGGGTACTGTAACCTCTCCAAATGGTGCGTTCGCTCTACCGCTGAGTCACGCGTCGCCCCCTACGGCCTGACCAGTTTGGCTTCATTTTTCATGTGTATGTAAAAAAAAAAAAACAGGGAATAATTTTACACATGAAATGTGCACAGTTTTAGTTTATTTTACAGCGTCTTGCTGCTGGTTTATGACTGTTTCAGGCTCACCTGCGTCTCCCATGGAGGTGAAGATGCTCTCCGTGACGGTCATGATGGTGTCTGTGGCCTGGTCGTAGCGCCCGATTGGCTCTCCCCTGGCGGTGTACTGACGGACATGTTGCAGAAGATCTGCCAGCGCCTGACTCACGACGCTTGCTGCTGCGCTCACCTGCAGGAAACAAGACCAGCGTCACCAGTTCTGGTATTTTTTAAACAAATCAAACTTCCTGTTCGATTAAACGAAGGTGCCCCATTGTAACCTGTAATGTTAACATTAGAACTAATCCTCAGAAAAAAAAGAAAAAAAAAAGGTAAAAACGACAGATTTGTTGTATATCAGTCGGTGAATCAAGCTGACCTGTTTAAGCAGCTCCCCGTCCTCCGTGGCTGAGAGGCAGGCCTGGACACAGCTCTCCACCGAGCGGTCCACCAGTTTCCCGGCTTCGATCAACTGCTCCTGACAAACCGGAGAGCTGATGGTCGGACTCACCACCTGAGACAACCAAAGGGTTAAAAGCATTAAAGCTGTCACTGAGAAATATTTAGCTTCTGTCACCAGCAGCGGACAAATTATCATCACCGAGTGGATCGCTTTCCTCTTGTTAAAACGTCGAAAATCCTCGTTTTAATGTTAATCGAACACTCAAATCATCTTGATCCACTTTTTCAGCGTAAAGTGAAACTAATCAACGATCCAAAAGGAGAAAAAAATGATTGGACAGGGATAATCTCAGCACACTGCAGCTAATAAATGAAACTGTTCCGACTCAAAGCCAGCAGTGCAGTTACACTGATTACACACAAGTGGGCCGTATGATTAGCAATGAGCAAAATGATGAGAGCACACAGTGTTTAACTGCACCATCATACACTCATTTTTCAAAAAAATAAACAAATACAAAGATCTCCAACAGTTAAACATGCTCGTTTTCTTTAATTCACTTAATTGCCCAGAGTTTATTAATATTATGTAATGTTAGTATAAATGTGCTTCTCATTAAATTAGAACAGCTTTGAAATCCAATTTATTTCAGTATTTCATTCCAGAAAATGACACATTTAATGTAAATTCGCTAACTACAGATATTCATTACAGCTAATAAAAACCCTAGATACAGCTTCTCTGAAAAGTTACACACCACCAATAAAACATATTTTAAACACAGAAAATCACCAAATACTGAATCTACATCATTTTTAAAATCAAATTACTAAAACAAATTAACTTACAGATGATGTTCTGACTTACTGAGGTCTGTTTGTAAAATGTTCATTCTTGTACCTTTGCACAAGCCACAAGTTGGGAGGTGGACAGGGCGCACTGTGTGGCGGCAGCGATGACCCGATTCTGCAGGACAGTGTCCTCTGCAACCTGGGCGACGTTCTTGGCCTTCAGCACCAACATGGCCGCCGCGTTGGCCACCGCTTTGGCCAAATTCATCAAGATGTCCTGCCATCACAGATAAAAGTAAGAGATCACCAAATATTTGCACAAGCACTTTTAGAAAATGTTCTTGTAAAGCAGAAAAAAAAACACTTTTTTTTTTTTTACTTTTCATGCATCGTGTTCAGCTACATCGGTGAAAATAATATGTGCATTGATAAACTTTTTTCTCTCTTCACATTCATAATACATCTATAGCAGAATGATAAAACGAAAGCTGATGAGTTACCTGGAACCTCTCGTCTGTCTCATTCTCTCCGATCTGTCGCAGGAGGTCTCCACTGGCCTGACCGATGCTACCTGCAGCGGTCAGCACCGTTTGTCTGGTCTAAAGTCACACAAACAGAAAAAAGATCAATCAGGACCTGGAGTCGCATTTAAATCTCTTCTACTACCCTGGTTTGTAATAGTATCACTGTCATTTATTTCACCATTTGTGGCTTTAAAAATTGGCTGAAAGACAAATACTGAAGATTAAAACATGCACAAACAGGCTTTGATAAAAGCATCAAAATGCAAAACGACAATTTGTCCCCTGCAGTAATTTCAAACCAGCTCCAGGATTGATGATTTAATGAGGTCTTGAATCTTTATTTTGATCACCCTGGACATTTTCAGTTAGCTGGAGGCAAGCAGAAGAGGATGTTTATATAATAGGGTTAGGATTTGGACCAGCAGAGAGACAGAATTATTAAGAGAAGACGAGTCGTCTCGGGATGCAGCTGCTTGGCGACAAATTTAATTAGCCTTTAGCTGGCTGTTTGACATCAGGTCTGAAATACAACAGATGAGGAGTCTGTTTTGCTGCTTGAATTTAAATCAGAAGGGATGCCTGTTTCCCACAAATTAAACAGCACCAGTCTGATAATGTGCTTTTAATGAAGACGTGAAGAGGATAGATTCCAAGTACGAGTGAAGAGAAGAAACCCAATCCAAGTCTGAAAGTTTGGGATGCCATCTCTCACCTCTCCGGAGGTCGGCTCCACGGCCTTCAGGAGGTCGGACACGGCGCCTGCGAGCGTCCTGGCAGCCTTCATCAGGTCGTTGCCTCCTCCCACGTCATCCTCCATCAGCGCGGCCAGCAGCTTCACGCCCTTCGACATTTCCGTCAGGTTGGAGGAAATGGTGGTGATGGCGCAGCCCACAGCGGTGTAGTCAGTGTCAGTGGGATCACCTGGGAGGAAATACGGGAAGACAACACGAGGTAAATGTAAAACAAAGCGCAAAATCGTTTACTTGTAGGGAGTTTGTGCGAGACCTTGTACAAACTTACAGTTGACAAAAGACATGAGGGGAAAAAAAGTGCAAAAAAAAAAATCAGAGATGGAGTGATTTGCAGGCTCCCAGGCCACTTTCTCCCACATTCTCCAAACCACAGCAGGATATGAGGGAACTATTAGATTTTACATGGCTTCTAACAAACAGCAGCCTGATGGAAAAGTTCTACTTTACCCAAACAAACTGGCCAAATAATTTTAACTGCAGAGCACACCATGAAATAATTTTTACTACAGAGCACACCATGCCTTAAACGCACTAGTAAAAAATGTGGGTTAAGCCTGTTGACATGCATTGCTTTTAACAAAAAATTGGACTTCCTAAAAAAAAAAAAAAAAACAACATATTTTTTCAGAAATGCTAGAGATACAGTCAAAAAACAACAACAAAAAAAAAGCCAATATGATTTCTGTTGAGTCAAGAAGCGCTGACCGGCTGTGAGGTTCACAACAGAAGCTGTTCCTGCAGTGATGGCGTCAACCTGCGAGTGGATCTCGTGTTTCGATTCGTCCATCTTGTTCTGGATCCACACTTTGGAGGCCTAAAGCGGAGATGGCAGACATTTTTTTTGGGACGTGAGCTCATTCAGCAGGTTTCGTCGCTGCTGTGAATAAACACTTAATGCTCCTTTGGGTGTGAGAGCGTGACTCTACCATGTCCTGCCCCAGCGGTGGGAGGTCGTCAACCTCTCCCAGGTCTATTTGGGCTTTTTGAACAGCTTGCATGCTGGTGTTGATGGTTCCCATCAGAGCCTGCTGCGCTGAACTCTGCATACAAGCAATTCATGATAAGTTAATTAGCTTTCAGTCTCCTGAGGTGGCATATTGCAAACTAATAATGAGAAATGAAATGTAAACAAAAACAAAAATCAGTTAAGCGCTTTTAGACACAACACAGCATCTAATGTCGTACCAGTGGAGGCATGTGGCCACGGTGCATCTGACCCATGGTGATCTGCTGCTGAGGGGACGGCATGGTGCCCATGCTGAGCGACTCGGTGCCAATGGAGCCAGAGCGGATCACCCCCGGCAACGCCACGGAGCTTTGGTTCACCTGACCCACACGGTTAAACTGCTGCTGAAGTATTGTGGATCTGCAAGAGTACAACACGAGCATCCTCAGGACCGAGTCAGACAGCCGTGCAGCATAATGACGTCGAAGGCCGATGCTTGTATAGCAATGTTTTTTTGAAGTGCCATGCAAAAATGTTACTCAGACTTTCTCACAAATTTCATGTAACAACCACAAAGTTACATTTATAAGCTACACTAAGAATAAATGACACATATATTGACTAACTGATTTCTCTTTTAATAGAGTCCATCACAGCCAAATGCTTTCAAAGTTAGAAGTCTCAATACAAATCCAGGCACATTTGTTAGATTTTAATGTGTTCAATTTTGAGAGACTATGCACCATTTAACTTCCATTTCACATTTTATGAGCTGCCTTGTGTTTATCTACCACATAAAATCCCATGATGATACATAAAGCTTCTGGTCGTAATGGAATAAAACGGGCAAACACTCGTTTAGTATGAATAATTCTGCAAGTTAAATCCTTTAAAACCATTTTCTGAAAGAAGCAAACCATCAAAATGGATTGTTCTAGAATTATGTTTTTAACTGGACACGCTCGTCATCCCACTGAGCTAGTTTGGATTTTACACATTAGCCACAAAGACCTTAAACACAATAAAGACCGACAGGGAAAAATCTTTCCACCTTCAGCAAACAAAGGCTTGTTTGTTTTGCTGCAGAACAGACTTGCAAAGTTGGGTGTGCAACGTTTCTGCAGTATTACAGAATGTTGCCTTTGGCATCAGCACAGAGATGGGGGGGGGGGGAAATGTGCATAAAAGTATAAATGTTGCAAAAAAGCTGAAAGCAGGAAAACTATCAGCTGAGAATGGACAGAAACACAGTTTCACCTCAGGCTAAATGAGGCAACGTTCCTCCCACAGAAGGATGAAAAATGCCAGGCATGTGTTCTCTGTGTCAAAATGTTGTCCAGGTAGATGGATGGATGTTAAAGCTGTTGTAGTGGCTTGTTTGAGTGATGTGTGCATAGCTTTGTTATGTACTGGTTATGTGTTCAACATCATCATCATAATGTTCCTCTTCAAACTGGGACATGTATGTTTTAAAAAGAGAATACAGTAAAGCGATTCTTTGTTTTTTCGTTTTGTTCAAATCAGTCAACAAAATGCATAAATAAAGAAACGGCAAGTTTCAAGCTTCAAACATGAACCAAAAAGGTCTGATTTCCATTACTTTTTAGGGGAAACCGATTCCTCCAGCATGGTTGATTCCTCATCACCCTCCAATCCAAAGCGGTCCTTGCTTTGCTTCTGCAGGAGAGAAGCAAACACAGCAGAAAAGCAGGAAATCAGACTGTGGTTTAGTTAAGCCCTGTTCAGTTGGAAGGAGGACAGCAAATCATGAAGATGAGATCAAATCAACTTGTCTTAAAAACAAAATAAATCACACATTCAGATTCAGATACATTTCCGATTTTACTTAAATAGTTACATTTCAGGCTTAAGAAATGAGCTCCTGCTGTATACCAGCACCACAGGATGCCAGCCTTCCTCTGCTACTTTTCATTTAACTGCAGCGGCATGACGGAGCAGCACGGTCTCCATCAATCACCCGCAAAGCCGAAAACACGTAGCTCTCAGGAGAATACTGAAACATCAGGATTAGGGGGTCTCCTGTGATGAATGTCTCACCTTTTTGAGGATGATATCAATATAACCAGCGATGAGCTGGGAGATCTGTTCCCCTTCGGTGGTCTGCACTGAGTAGTAGCTCTCCTGGTACTCCCCAAAGTCCTGCAGAAACGCATCCGCAGAGTGAAACATCCGATTTGTGCGTAATTGTAAAAGGAGTAGCCGAAAGCAGAGCGTGTACGGTATACAGGCTGAGGATTTTCTGGGAGGATTAAAGTGAATCCATGGAGACGGCTCGACTCAGATGAGCACCGCACATTGTGTTGGCTGATATGAAGCTGCAGCAGAGAGTCAGATTAACCCGAGAGCCGTTCTGGAGGTAAACCTTAATGCAGGAAAACTAACTGCTTCCATGAGGAAAGATTTGGCTGCAGCTTGTATTTATTTTTAGCACCTTTCCACAAAAAATAAAATAAAATATTCAAAAGGGTAAATAGAGAGAAGCTAAACAACCTCTAAATCAGTGACACCAATACAGACAGCCTAAATGGTTAAAAGCTCTCCAGCAAATTAGCCTTCACACAACAGGCTGTGTTAATCGAGCTGCAACAGAGATCCAACACACCTACAAGACTAAAGCTGTGTGTTTAGTGGCTGAACCTCTGAGTGCTGACACAAAGGAGAGTTATTGGCAGCAAAGAGAAAAGAGTTTGTTCAGAGGACTGAAGGAGACGAATGAAAAGGTGAGCAATACACAGCATAAAAGTAAAAAAAAAAATCTCAAAGGCAGAAAAGTCAGAATCGGGGTTCAATATTAAGTTAGAAGTTAAACATATTTCCATCAGTTTTCTTTATAATCCTCTGGGCTTTTGAGCACAAAATCTTTACTTTGATGAATAAGATTCACAAATCGCAAAACAAGACAGTATCCGATTCAGCAGGTACCATTTTAATTTTGGGTTTTGGTAACTGCACGCTATTTAGTTCATCATACTACAATCTAAAGTACTAAAGCCAGACTGGATTTTCAATAAATACTCCTCTAAGCCAATTTGTGATCTTTGAAACCTTATTTTGTAAACAAAATATCCCAAAGATTTGTATGAAGGTCTACAATATGAACTACCTTCAAAATTCCATATTTTGTGTGTGTGTGTGTGTGTGTGTGTGTGTGTGTGTGTGTGTGTGTGTGTGTGTGTGTGTGTGTGTGTGTGTGTGTGTGTGTGTGTGTGTGTGTGTGTGAATTTATCTGCAAATAATGAGATGGATCAAACTTTATTTTTGATGTGGAAATCAATTATTGAAAGAGGTCAGCAGTGTAGAAACTCAAACCTTTTCCAGACTCCATTCTTTTTTCCAGTTCTTATCCAGACTTGGAAAATAACAGAGATAATTTAACTACTTTTCCAGACTATAAAAAGTATTTATGCGATAAATGTGTACCATAGTGTGTGCAGCTTTTCTCTTTCTGCCTCTGGACAGAAGGCGGGCGTGTGCCGCTCTTACCAGCGTAAAGCTCTTGGGCGACGCGGCCCACCTCTTCACCGTAGTGAGAGGCCATTCCTGAACCACATCTTTGGTCTTCTCGTCCACTCTCATCACCGACTCCTTGGTGATGCCCAGGAGCCGAGGCACCAGCTTGTTCTTGCTCTTCATCTTTTCCTGTAATAAAAAAGAGAGACTTTACTTCAGCCAAACACATCAATAGTGAACATTTAAGCCTCAAGCATTACAAAGAGACGACTCTTGGCAAATTAGAACAGAGTGAAGTTGATGTATGAGGATGTATTAATTTCTGTTCAATTTTATCAATAAAGTAAGTAAAAGATCCAAAATGCAGTTGCTAAAATTTATAACATGACATAAAAACAGTGACATCTGTTTCAACCCAGGAATTTTATGGCACACAATCATGGAAACGACTTCATTCTTGACAACAATGAATGTACATCGTTTGAGTGAATTTAAAGAGTCATGAATACAAAGAGTCAATTTAAACCATTACAAGTTCGTAAGACCTTTATGAGGTTTAGTTGACAGATTACAGACAGAAAACGGGACAGAAATTCAAGCAAAAAAACAAAAATCAACTTAGATTGATTTAGTTTTCATATTTATTTCCTGGTGGCACAACTTTACATCAGTCTAAGCAGCAAAGAAATATTAGAAACCGCCTCAATTAGTAAAAAAAATAAATACATTTTTTTTAAAAAGTGTGTCCTTATCTTTAGATCAGCTTATTGAAATCTCTTCCTGAATTCTCTTAGCTTTCAATATCATATTGCAAACACCCTCTCGAAAACGCCCTCTTTTGTGTTTTCAGTGTAGAAAAGAGCAAAGGCCTCTTGTGGAAGCGAAGCCATTGGGAGCGGACCGAGGGAATGTGATGGGCTGTGACGTGAGGGCCAAGAGGTGAGGTGTGCAGAAGTCCTGCAGGGACCGTAAACTCTCCGCGGGCCTCTGAGAGTCAGAGGTTAAGGAGCCGCCAGGCTGAAGTTTTCCAGGGCTGTTTCAGAGACGTTTCTGCTCCACCGGATTAAACTCAAGATCCAGAGACTCAAAGACAAAAGGAGATACCGAGCTGAACTGTTCAAGGGGAATTCATGTGGAGGACCAAGACGTTTAAGGACACTTTTAGATTTCTGTGGCATTTTTAGGAGGAATACAAATGCAGAGCAGAAACTGTGACATGTGCTCTACTGTTGGAAGTGATTTCATTCTTCATACCTACTCGTTGTAATTCATTTCTAGAGATCAAACTATCTGACGATGAGATAAAAACAACTTCTTTGTGTGAAATATTGATTTGTGTAAGAGTAATATAGTCAAAAAGATTTTAAAAAATTGATTTCAGCTAATAGAAAGATTTGAAGTGATGTAATGCAGAATATCGTCTTTATGCATAGTAGTAGAAATCTGCTGGATTCACTTGGATTCCGATGCCAGTCTAATGAACATATTCCTGCACATTGTGCCCTGCTACCTGTCAAGTCATTCCAACCGCTCTGTATTCACTCTGAAACCTCCTCTGCTGCACAGACAGCAGTAGTTTCCTTCCAGCACCACCACGAACTGCCTGCAACCGACTTCTTCTCTTACTCTGTGCTTCAATTTCATAGTATTTCGTGCAGCTCGTCAGAATCTTTTAGCATAAAACACTGAATTTTGTGCAAAACTGCAGACTCACCTTGACGAGGAAGAAGGAGACGCCGTACGTCCGCAAAGACCGTGCCAGTTTGACATACTTCACTTTTGCTTCGATCTCTGTCATTTCTCCGCAGTTTTTGTGTTCCTGCAGGTTTAATTTTGTTTAGAGGAATTTATTACTCATACGACATTGTTGAGATAAAAGGAAAAGTAAAAATGAGGATGAAATTCACACACCTGAAATATTTTCTTCTCAGCTCCTCGTTGCTTTATGTACTCTTTGGGCAAGAACTCTTTCAGACTTTGAAGGAAAGTAAAAACATTAGAGGATGTAATTAATGCAGCAAAGATGAGTTATACAGTTTCTCCACAATCTTTAAAAAAATTCTAAGCATTTTATTTTTATCTTGAATCCTCATGTAAATCACAAAATGAAGTCAAATACTCACTCTAAGAATCCAGGCTTGTGTTTGTGCTCTATGTGAGGTCCGAACTGGATCTGGGCCTGGATGCCTCCAAACTCACAGGCTTTGTCAAAAGATACTGGGTGGGAACCATTCAGGATGTCATCTCGTGCCTGCAACAGCCATAAATAATATTTTTTTTGTTTAATTTTATTTAGTGCTCTGCTGTCCCAAAATTACTTGCATACATATTTTTGTGACTTTATAACATAAAAGCATATATGTATTTATTTATTTTCCAGGAATAATCATTTTGATCAAAAAAATAAAAATTAAAGAATTGGTGGACCTTTTTTAACAAAAAAAAAAAAAAAAGAGAGAAAAAAGAAATCACTCTTTTGCCAGTCTCTTACAGCAAAGGACATTAAATACATCCTAAACACTTCACCTGTACGTAAAGCAGGTTGAGTTGGACCGGGTCTCTGGAGTCAACGTTCTGGTCCGAGTAGAAGAACTTGCGTCTGAGCAGCAGAGTCTCGTTTTCGTCCACACCCTGCTCTCTAAACGTCCTGCTGTGGTCCAGCCAGTTCACTAAAAACACAACATTAAATGAAGTGAACCGATTTAATTTGCTTGAGCTGTTGTCAATGCACTAGATTTAAATAATGTGTTGTCCTTTATATACATTTATTACCTCACACTGTGAAGCAAAAATGTACAGAGAACGTCATGGGAAACAAATCGCTGCCATGCTTCTCACAACATTAAAGTCAGTTTACAAAACTCTAATTGGAGTGGAAATCACAGGTTCATTTCACCACATATATGAGATCAGTGAATGTTTATGAGAAGAAGTGACAGCTTGTGTGCAAGGTTGAACATATCCTTATGGGAAAACTTTTCAGATTCAAATGGTAGTAGGAACTTTAGATGTAGAGCTCCCATATTCCAGCTAAGGGTGGTGGACGCAGAAAGTCGTCATCTTTCTAACACCTACACTGCAGCCATGACTCCTCTCTCTTAGCGGTTTTACAGCCAGCCGTTTCTTAAGATGTGACCAAAACAACTCACTTATTTCTTACTTGAATGACGACACAAATATGAAACCGAGTAGAAGGCAGTCCCAGTGACTCAAGTACAATTTAGACGATACTCCTAGCCTGTGTTCCGAACCGAAGAAACTGTTTGGATGAAAGGTGAAACGTCTTCAAGAGACAAGAAGTCCAGCTTCATTCTTTATAAGCAGCTGACATTTTCTCATATGTGTGCATTGTGCAAGAGATCCACTTCATTTAGGTTGGGAAACTTTCCAGGTCAGTTAAAATGCTCTCCTTATTTTTTCTTAAACTTACAGTCATCATCCGTGTGCAGTTTGGCTTTCAGCTTCTCCATCTTCCTCTCGTCTCGCAGCAGCGTCCTGTCCTTCTTCAGCGTACCCGTCCCGTCCTCCTTCTTTTCCTCCACCGTCTCCTGGATCAGAGAGTACTCCTCATAGTTTGTGATGCCTGAGATCAAGAGTAAAAAATATTTATTTTAGATAAAAGTCCAGTGGTTTTGTTTCGCAGACCTAAATAAAAATCTTAAGATGCAATGAGCGTCATTTGCAAAAGTACTGTCACGCTACAAAAGAGCAAAAACAGGTTCAATACTCGCTAACCAAAGCGAAGTTGCACATAACTAAGAAAAGGTAACAAAAATGAAATTATTTTAATTTTTCTTTTAAATTTCATATTTGATAACTGCAGCATTTTCACCTGAAAACTACATAAGCATGAGAGTGGGGGCAAGCCACAGATATAAATATATATATTTTATTTTATGGATGTGCAAAAAAACTGCACCAACAAAAGCAATAAAAACAGTTTGGACTACTTTTTACTCCAAGCAAAATCAATGCTGTTCGACTGCAATATCTAATTTTACAGTACATTCTGCTGGGGAAAAAGAAAAAAAAAAAAAAAAGGAGAAAGAATGCAGATCGGATGATTATGATGTACCTATTCTGCTGCAAATAGTCACAAGCAGCTCGCCCACTGTTTTTGAGTCATCCACCATGATTGTTTTAACGGCTCCGTCCAACATTTTGATTTTCTGGGGCCTCTGCTTCTTCTTGTATTCAAGAATATCCTGCTCAAACACAAGAGGGAAAACATAGATGGAAATAATAATAATAATAATAATAATAATAATAATAATCAAAACCAGAAGAGGTGAATCTGTAGGTTTCACTTCAGAAGGAGAGAAACGGAGAGACAAAGCGAATGTTTCCGCTGAGGAAATGATCATTTGCAACCAGGTCGCATGCAGGGAAGGAAGAACAGAAGCCTGAAAACCTTATTTAACGGCTGTCTATCATGGCCTGCCGTTCCCCTTCCAGTCACAACAATGGGCTGAGATTTGGTTCACAATAAACGGTCACAGTCACGCCTCCTACCTGGGCTGCCTTTGGTGAATTTGAAGAGGGGAACCAATTTAAGAGTGGCACAGCTACAGCCAGGCATTAACTGACAGACTGCTGATGAGTTTGTCCACGTTATTCACACATCCGTGTCTGGTGTGTGACTCACACAAAGGTAGCAAGATAACTGTGTGTGTCTAGTGTGTGTCGTTGTGGTCTCATAATTTTCATTTAAGAGTTCCCTTAAGCTTTGCTCTATGTTCAAAGCAAACATTCATGCCGTGATTGCAGCTTCGCCCCATGTGGGTGCGGGTTAAACAGACTGATGTGTTTACCCCGTTACGGAGCATGTAATAGTCCAGTGTCCTTCCAGACTCCAACCAGATCCCTTTCCGGGGGTCTTCATCAGACAGGAAGAGGCCGTAATCTGAAGCTGAAGCAGTGAGGATAAACATCAGAGGTTTAGACGATGCTTATCAAAAAAGAAAGAACATCAGAAAACATCTTGAGCACAGAGAATAAAGGTCAACATCAGGCACAACATTTGCTCAGGTTTCGTTGAGATAATGGTATTTTCAAGGAATTTCTAAATTAAAAGTTTGTTGGAACAGAGATCCCGAGTCTAAAACATTTGCAAACATAAAGGAGTGAATGATGACTTGAGTGGAACCATGTGGAACAAATAAGTCTGACATGACATGAAAAGATGGAAAGCTACGATTGATGAGGCTCCAACATGTGGTCCAGGATGTTGTGGAAAGAATTTCAGATTTTACAGCCAAACTCATAAAAGGAAAAACTGTTTATCTATTGTACAATGTACAAACACAGAATTAGATTAAACTTAGTGAAAGGAAGAAATTTAAGAATATCTGTAAATTATTATGTCGCAAAAAAAAAAAAAATCAGTGTTCCTAAAAATATCACAGAAGATTTTTTAGAAAAGTTTCCAAAAATATTCACCCCCTTTAACTCTTCCACATTTCTCACAAACTTCAATGTGGTGTTCGCATAACTGTGTAACAGAAAGAAAGTAACAGCTTATGAAAGTTTTTACTAAATAAAAAAAGAATATCTATATTTAAATTCAGTCTTCTTTACTTTCACACCCCTAAATAAAATCCAATGCAGCCAATTGCCTTTATAGGTCACTATTAATAATTAATCAACTAGAGTAGAAAGTCACACTTCAGGTTGAAAAATCCAATGACAAAAACTACAGTGCATGTGCTCCAGTACTCTGGAGCATTTAGTAGAAATGTATTGTTCTGTTGAAGGAAACCCATAAAAATTCACGTTTAAACTTTGGAACAAGCCATGTGGAGGACAGTGCAAACATGTGGGACCAGGTGTGCTGACTTAAAGCTGTAACTGCAGCTGATTTTTGGACACAATGCACCCTTTTATTTCCACAATCATGCACCAGTTTGTGTTTTGCTATCGTATAAAAAAAATATTAATATAAACAGTCAAAACAGAAATTTGTTGTTGTAACATGACAAAATGTGGAAGAGGATAGGAATACTTTTGCAAGACAATGCATAAATGTTGGCTTTTTTTTTTTTTTTCCATTTTTTGAACTCTCCAGAGTTTTGTCGATTCTTAGCTGATGCTGCAGATTCCAGTGTCGTTGAGAGGCTCACCCTGTCCAGTCTGAGCCTCGGGGACCCTCTCTCTGATAATCCTGCAGGCATCATAAACAGCTGTGGAGGGCTCAAACTGCATCGTCTTCACGACGTTGCATTGTCGCACGCAGATTTTGAGCGACAACACCACCATCTTGACCGGCAGCGTTGGCAGGAACTGCGGCTACACCTGGGCATAAAGAAGACGAAGTGGAGCTTATTAGACAGGCAAACTTACCAACTGAACCAAACGAGAGACTTTTCAGAGATGCGCCATTATCTAAAAGGTGCTTTCAAAGTTTACTCAACCAAAAAGCTGGGTTTCTTATTTTTATACTAGAAAACGTTGCCTTACTTTATCTGCATAAATTTGGGCCATCTACTGAACAGAAGCTCTATCCCTCACTTCCACTGTCATAAACAATTAAACTTTATGAAAGTGCTAATTTGTGCGCAGAGGGCCCATTGTTATGCTTCATAAGATAAAAGAGCCGACAACAAATTTATCACTTTCAGGAGACGACCCATCTGGTCCCCGATAGGGACAAAAAACACGACTCAATGATCGGAGTTGGTAAAGCAGCAAACTGTGCAAAGTAACTAGAAACCTGAAGATATTTCTCCTCAGTCTTTTCCTTAATCCGTTGCTTAAACAAAGTTTAAATTCAATCCAATTATTTAGTTAGTATATTTAGACTTGGAGCTGCTATGATGACAAACTAAATGGAGAAAGGGCAACAAAAGAGGATTGTGCCATCTCCAACAGAGGACATCCTGTGAGACACCAACGGGAACAGAGAGCCGCTGTGAGACAGGGAGGTCAGAGGTCGGGTCAGATCGCGGCTGACGTTCGTATGCGACCTCTCCTCCGGTCCGTTTGTTCGTGACCCTGACCCAGACGCTCAGAATCTGGTTCCTATGTGAGATCTGCTCACACACAGGATCGAAGGTGTTCGAGCGGCTGGCCATGTTCGCACGTATCTGCTGCTGCGGCCGACACCGGCAAACACAGCAAGGCATTACTTCAAACCCATTTGGCTCGTTGGCAGAGGATTGAACGATATACAAGAGTTTCAGAAAGTCATCATTCATAATTCGCCAACGGAAAAACATGGAAGCACTTCAGCATTTGAGGAGATGGAAAATAAATAAATTGTAGCAGGGCCGAAGTAAAGGTGTCGTGTCTGATTTGAGAGTTCACAAACCAACTGTTGCACATTGTTGAGCTTCAGGCGAAGAGCAGCTTCTCTGAACTGTAGCTGCCAACAGCGCCTTCAAGCTGCCAACAATAAAAATTCCCCACCATGACGTCTCTGACGTGCCCTGAACTCTGAAATAGATCTCGTTAGGATGAGCCGGACAAACAAGCCTTCATGGCGCTCTCTGTACGCTTTTTGCCATTTTTATCTTTTAGAGACAGAAATAAAATTGTGAAATTTCCCATTCGGACTTCAAGAAAACCCCAACTCTTCGGATTATTTATGTTTACAAGAGAGTTTTACCTATGGGTGCAGAAGATTTTGCCCGCCACCTTAATACAAGAACCGACCGCTTTTCTATCACATTATTCTAACACCTGTTATAACCATAACCCCTGTGATGATTTAATCTAACTAAACAAATCTCTTCGTAGAAAACACTAGAACATTGACCATGTAAAAACTGTCGGTGGGTAAGTGCAGTTCATTGGCATAAATATTTGTCCTTTATTATTACATATCCTTTCTCCACAAAGCTAAATTGATTTGGCTACTTACTAGCGGCTGAATTGTCTGCCTTCTCCTCTGTATTTTTTTTTCCTTCTGCAAACAAGCTATAATAGAGTTACATCTATAATTAATTTTCCTTTTCTTTCAGTGTAATAGCTGCAGCATAAGCCCACAGGAGGCAAACAGCTGGAGAACATACAGACACAAAGCAATGACAGCAGAATGAAGAGGAGGGTGATAAAGCAGTTAACGGCTTATTGATGCCCCTCAATAGGCACAGACATAAAAACCGTTCATTTACCTGTTAGGTACGTTTCTTTTATTTTTTTTTCTTCTTTGAGAATTTAGTCAATGGAAACCCTTTACTGCAAATATCATCTGATCATCCATGTGTGCAAATAAGAAAAGAATAAAACAGACCAACCTGTGTACTGTACGTTTAAGAAATTCTACCTATGACTTTCAGTGATGTAAATCAGCTAAATTATTAATAAGTAATTATAATGAGGAGATGAATAGATTAACACATTGTGTAGACAATCCAACTAAACAGAAACTCTACATAAGAGTTAGGTAAATCCAACAACCATAAGAGGTGAAAAGGGTCGTTACAATTTTAGCTGACAGTAAGCAGCATTACAGCTATAATATGTCAAAATTACTTTACATTTGGTCTTAAAATGTTAAGTTTGACTGACTTCCCTTTGCTGATGCATGAAGGAAGGATGACAGACTGATGAGAAGGACAACAGGTTTCCAGATTAACTAAATCTTTGAAGCTTTGGCTTCTTCATTTACATTCAACCCAGTGATAAAAGTGCAGTACAGCGAGCCATAGGAAGTTAGAAAAGTAGCAGCTTGTCTCATAAGCCATTTTCCAACTACTTTTTTGTGTTCTTATTTTATACTGATTATGATCTTAGTTTTAAGCATCTAATCAGTCTTAACCTATGCATTTTAGAACGTGTATGTCAACTTTATGCATTTAATGAATAAGGTTTTTTGTTTCACCTGTGGTTTCCCTGTCAAAGCAGATCAAGCAATCCGTTTCAATCACTGGCAGAATCACTGATCCATCAGTAATAGTGACGGTGATCATTGCAGTAGTTTGTTATTGATGTTCCTTTGGAATTAACGATTAGCCATTATTATAAACGTTCCCCGAGTGATGTGATGACTTCTGCTTGTCTTTACGGGATTACATGGCAGAAATAAAACCACATGCTTTAGCATCCAGCTACAGAAATGTACACTGAAAATAAAAGACGTTATTTGTTGTGAAAAATATTACATCTGAATTTGCCTACTGCCCCCTGGAAATGTTGTCTCTATGTGCTTAAATATGCATTTCATGTTGATTTAAATCTAAATCGATTCTAAAAACAATCCGGAGTCCAGCAAGCGAAATAAACACTTGTAATATCCGCAGACCAGTTTTCTACATTTCTGGTATCAACTGAAATAAGCATAGTATTTACACATTATTGGCAGGATTTTTAGAGTAATTTCAGAAGTAGGTAAATCTAGAAACCATTTTATATTAAAAAAGGAGGGGGAGAGTCAAAACAATAAATGTAATTGGTTCAAATATAATCCTCTTAAGCTTTAGGCTCAGTATGGAAATTGGCTATGTTACACACCATGGTTTATTTATTCTTCCCTTAAACCAATCTGAAGCTCTAGATGTGATTCCTTGGCAAATAACACTTTACTTCACCGCATACAAATATGTTTACAACAATGTCTGGTTTGTCTCACAGTCAAACATGACCGATGAGACATTAAGCTTTCATACGTTTTTTTTTTTTTTTCGCCTTTCTTGATATTTTCTACTCCTAGATCCGAGGGTTGATTGAGCAAAAGAAGCTCCAATAAAACCATTACAAAAACAATTGAAAGCAAATCTCTCCCTTGCGCATCAAGACAAAGCAAAGTCTCCATCAAAAGCAGATTACCACTAAAGCATCTTATCATTGATTTTTCCTTCCTTGTGATAAGACATTTTCTAAGATCAAATGTTGTTCCAAATCCCCCCAAAAAACTAAGCCAGCTAAAGCCAACTCATTAGGCAGCTAACACATTTACAAATTCCTTCTGTGACCATCCCTGGAGGAGGAGGCAGCGCTATAAAACTTTGAGATTAATCTCTAAAAGATGTAAAGGAAATAAAAATAAGAAGGCTTTATGATGTAATTGACTAAATTGTTGGCAATTTGTGGCCCTAAAGAAAAAGTCGAGGGCATCAAAGAAAGTTTTTTCATGCGGAGAGTACAATACAAATGTTGCTGCCCGTTACCAGCAGTCAGTGGTTCGAAAGGTGGCGTTCAGGGTGGAGAAGGTACCAGCTCGCTGCAGACCCGAAACGGATACATTTACAAACTCACATCCAGGAACCTTCTTGTTATAAACACAGCACCGACGTCCCCCCTCCAGCAGCTGCACACAATTTGCAGTTTACAACATCAGGCCTCCATTTTGCTGAACAAACTTAAAAACCTCAACAACAGTGATAATCTTGTGTAAACCTCCACCTTAAACCTAAGCTGGAAGTAATGACATTTTTCTCAACACACACACAAACAACCATGAGACACATCAATTTTAAACCACTTATGCATGCACACTGTAATGCAAAAACACAAGGTTTCCTTCCCTCTGCCAAATTTAAATTGAACTCCACCAGCTATGCCGCCTCTTCTTTCATCTGAATCAGACCAACATAGCAAACAGAAACGCACTCCACTGATATTTATTTCCTTCTGCTCTGGAGCTGGGATTCCCAGAGTACTTAAAACTGCCTTTTGTATGCATTTATGTCTGAACTGATGAAAACACCATCACCTGTGAATAAAATCACTCTCTTACAATGAGATCAACAAGTTGAGTCAGCAGCCTGACTCAAATACAAAGGTATACCAGAGTAACAAAATGTCTAAAGAGGCGCAGTTAGGCCAATGAAAGAGCTTGGCAGCTCTGTGCTTGTGTCAAAGACTTGAAATATGCTTTTAGATGTCAGGTTTTTACCTAAATTTGAATCACATCACATTTAATAAAGGAATCAAGAGCATTTCACTATGTCACTCAACACCTTGGCTGAGATAAACTCACTTATTTTCAAGATGATTTGTTGAAACAAAATTCCAGGACAACAGAGATATGAAATATGTATACCTCTAGTATAAATACGTCTAGCTTACCCATTCATTCTATGTGCTGCTGCATATCCTCTTGCTCTTTATGGACAAACACATGCAAGCTTGGAGGACTAGGGGAACTTTATTTTTTAGGTGAAAATGCATAGAAATGCTGGAAGGGATGCTGGAAATCAAGATATAAGTGATTAAAATATTGTTAAATGTTGGCGTGATTATTTTAATTACAATTAACTGAAACAGTTCTCTTGTTTTTACCATCAAAAGGTTTTCCTGGGATATCAGTCATTAAGATCTTTATCGAGGGTTGGCAAAGTCAATCCAACTGTAATAAATTTTAGAAATCAAAGTTCAAATGCATCTAAAATAAAAATTGCATCTAAGCAGTCATGTGCAATTATATTTAACACAGTGATACTGTGAAGATGTCTGAGCTTCAAAACATTGTGCAGCACTATGTGACCGTTACTGACAAAGCAACATAAACCAATTTAAGACGATGCTAATTAAAGTGGAAATGGTTATTTCAAATGTAGATAAGCTCGAGGTTCACATGAGTATTAAATGAGCATCTATACAACTTTATGTTGAAGACAAAGAATTGAAATCTTTGTGCCAAGTAGCATATAGCTCAAACTCCAGACCTCTAGGACGTCTGCCCTGTAACTTGTAGATGTATCTCTGCTTCAGTACACCAGGTTCCAATATTAGCTCATTAGAAGAGCTCTGTAGAGCTTGATTGGAGGCAGTTTTGCAACTTATTTTAAGTGTCTTAAACAAGGGACACATCTAAAACTTACAAGATTTTGGCCATCGAGGATTGCAGTTTGAGACCACTGGGGTCTAGTAATGCCTCAAAACTTTGTGTTACAGTTCCCTAGGTTTGTCAAACTTAATATCAGTTAACTTTGTTTTTATTAGTTGGGAGTAAAAGCTGAAACTAAAGGTGTTCCTCTTAACATTTTGTTCCAGTTACTGATAAAACAAGTGAAGAACATTTGTATCGATTTGATCTTCCGCCAGGCTCTGAAGGTGCGATTTAGCCTTGTATCATATGTACCCAACACAAAACGTGAGGAGATACTTCTGCCCGATACATTGTGGTAGAGAAGAAAGGTAATACTGCATAAGTATACAATTCAACAGTTGCCCAGAGCTCACACAAAAACTTGAAAGTTATTGTAGAGGAGTCACGTATTTTTATAAGATTAGCAATACTTCAAAAATACATTTATGTACAGAACAGAAATCCATCCATAATAATCTCAATTTGAATTAAATCTGACCTGAAATAAGAAATAATCTAACCGAGCTTACATATGTATAGACCTTAATCACTATTACACACTGCTTTTTGTACTGAGAGTCTTTGGTTATTGAATAAGCAGCTCAGTCTAATTTAAGAAACTTTGGTCTATTTTCAGGAACACCATCCTAATTTTGGTAAGTTTTTCAATAACCTCACAGCATCTTCATCACAGGATCTACCAGAGTCGCCTATAGGAGGAAGAGTTTGTGGAGATGTCGGACAAAGATATATCCCCTAAAATGGTAAATCTATATGTAAAAAGCCTGATTTTATGAGATCAGTCGTAAAAGTATCGATCCAAACAAAATGAACATCCAATGGCTGCATCCGATATCATTACTTCATAGCTAAAAGAAATCAAACTGAAACAATTCTTCACTTACATTACCTTAAGGTTGGACCATGCTTTCTATATCTTTCTGCTTCTTGCAGGTATTTCAAACATAGTCAACTCTACACATTTGCTTTGCAACAGTTGGAAAGAAAGAATTACAATAAATGAGCTGCTGGGCCACTTGATGGCAGAGTAATTAGGGCGGAAATCACATGGCCTTAAATTGCATCAAGCACCGGGTCTTCAGTTCGATTTGCTGCCAGAGAGACATTTACTGCATGTCACGTCTCTGCAATCTTTCCCATATTTCCTGTTTGCAGTGACTGCTCCCATCTGATCAATGGCAATAAATATGCCAGAAAAAAGATGAGCTTATAAAATATGATGCACTTGAGCAGATTACATTACTTGGGAGTATATAATCTACAGCTACTGTAGCCAAACACACAAGAAGAAGTATATATGCACTAAAACTTAATGGAGAGAGTTCAACTTGAAAATATAGGATTCAAGATCCAATTATGTGTTTTTTAAGGGGCAGTATTGTGTTTTCCAGGTACATAGTGCCATTTTATAGCACAACCAAGTGATATACAGCATTTACAACTGAAGTTATATCAAATATGACTTAAAAAAAATTGCCTTTGTGATTTAATGGCCTGAAATCGGCCTCTGTCTCTTTAACAATGATCTTTGTGAATAATGTTTTTACAGCATTTCATTGAAAAGTAGCTGGTATAATGAGCTCAGCTGGTGTGCAGTTCTTTGTTAACCGTTACTGGCTAGGCTGAAGGAGCCGAGTCGTGTGCTCTGTGAGGCAGAAGGAGGAGCTGCGTCTCAAAGGCGGTGCTTGGTTCACCCAGCCATTCTGCACAGCTGAACGATTTCCACAGGAGGTTAAAGGATTTCTGACGCATGAAAGAAAGAGTCAGAGCAACACTCCAGGTATGTTTTTGACGAGGGGACAACATAACATGATGTAAAGCTCAAAAAAGTCAGTTTTACATAATACTGCCCCTTCAATGCACATAATGTGTAAATATACACCTTTCTGAAAGCGTTTATGATGATATTAATCAATGTTTTTCTGTTGACCCATCGTTCTTCACTAGAAGCAAGTAATCACTTCTAGTTTGAAGCAATCCCTCACCTGGTTGTCATCTGTCCCTAAAGTAATTCCACCTCAGCATTGCCATCTTGCTCTATTGTGTAAGAGATTTTGACTGCAAGAGGAAAGATAGTTTCTCTGCATCTTTGGCTCTGCAACAAGCTCCGACTGCCATTTGTGCTCATGTTTTGAACACCAGTTCAAAGTATTCATCCTTTTTTTTTTAAGTCTCTGAGTGAAAATTGCTGAAGGCGTCCCCTTCCGAGCTTAGAGGCCCCAATCTGGGAAAGCTTTTATTCTCACTTACTTCTAAACGAGCATTTCTATAATTCCAAGAGTGGAATAAGAGCCTAGGTTGAGGGTTTTGTACTTGGATGGGGTCGTTTTTGGCATACGACATCAAAACTCAAGATGAGGGCTTTTTGAACTAGTGGTGGAGGCAAAAAAATAAAATAAAATAAAATATGAGGTCCAATCAGGGAGCTTAGTGATACTTCTACAACCTGAGATTATTCAGGTGTACACTTCAACTGAAACCATGAGCTGCAACATTCAAAACCTTACTAATGTAATTATCTTCAACAACGACCACTGTGTAATTATAGATGCATTTTTTTCTATGTATATTTATGTCAAGTCAAGACATTTCAGTGGGTTTCTTTCAAGCCCACAAGAGAGTCAGGCTTTCAGGAAGTAACAGGAAGACTGAACTGAGTACAGCACAGTTGTGATGTTGTTGCTTCATCTTTTTTTTTGCCATCTGTCATGGACATTTCTGAAAATCTTAAAGCGGGGATCTAAATTCTCTACTTAACACAGAAACTGATGTGTATGACTTCTAAACATGACAGATGAATAATCTGTAATCATGTTTTGTTAGATTTAAAAAAAAAAAAAAAAAAAAAAAGTTAAACCGTATCCTACAGTGCTTGCTCTCTGATTACCATGGTGTGTACTGTTGCCTCATTTACAAATATAAATATTTAAAGCTCACTCACCGCAAGAAACCTAGAAAGCTTTTCTTGGATCTCTTCATATTGTAGTTATTGTAGTACAATCAGAGAGCTTTAAATAAAACCTGAGCTCTGATTTGACCAGAAAATTAGGATCAGTATCATTGTCAATCTTTCTTGAGAGAAAAATAAACTTTTTGGACCAACAACTTGCTGTTGGTCCAACAACAACAGGTTGGACCAACAACTTGTTGTTGATCCAACAAGTTGGACCAACAACAAATCACGATAACAGCAAATCTTTTAAAGTAAAACACATTCCCTCCTAATTTTAGAAATCACACAAAGAGAATTCATAATTTATGGTTTGGCTCTGTGTTGCAACATTTACAACCTTCAGATGTGTCACAACTGGGGTTTTTGAATCCATAACTGAGACCTGCAGCCCTCAGGACAAACTGAGGGTCAGTTCAGGACAGTCTGTTCACTTTGTCCCCGGGTTCATCACCATAGTAACATACTGTATACCGGAAACCTTGTCCTCCAGGACAAGTTAGTTTGTTACTTGTTAAAAGTAACATTCTGTTTCTTCTATCCAAACACTTTAACATTACAGACATGTACGTTTGCAACCTGTTGGACTGAGTTGTTTTTATCTTTGGAGATTATTTAGTGCAAACAATATTTGCTGAACCTGTACACACGACACCAATTTTGGAGGGCAGTTCACAGATGAAAAAAAAACCGAGTCAGAAGAAAGCAGGGTACATTTAGTCATGGTGTAGACATAAGCAATTCAGTTTCATTTAAGGAAAACGCTGAGCCAAAGAGGCAGACAAAGGGTACAGGAGATAAAAGGAAAATGAGACTGAGCATTGGAACATGCAGCTTTTGTTCAGCAGATCAATGAAGCAGTGCGGAGCCCAGTGGGAATGCCCAGGCCCTATTACAGTAACATGGCCTTTAATCCAATAATAAAACGCCACACAATTCAAAAAAGATAAACCACAGAGCATGGTGGTAGCCTCGAAACAAAAATGACCAGACACAGTTATTAATCCTTCCGATTACTGATGCCAACCAGAAACCTTTGAAGTCAAAAGTTTACCAATTTGTTCTTAAAATCAGGAGTACTTAGTCTTACTTGGTAATACGTGATATCACGTAACCACAATTTAGTCATGTCATATGGCAATGGTATTCCTTCTGTTAGATTTCTGCTGGTGTTAAAAAGAAACTAGTGCTGTGATGGCATTTTCAAAATACATTTTCAGAGGCTGGGATTCATGATTAAAGACTCAACAAAGAAAATGTCAAATAAGAAATCACTGCCTATAAAATCTCAGGAGCAAAGGGAAAAAATTATGTGAAGTTCATTATAATGGATAGATAATTCCTGGAGCCTGGTGTGTTTTATGGCATTTATTTTATGTGCATTGCTGCCGAATAATGAGCTTGTAAAATTGACCAGGTTGTTAAGGTTCAAAGCCTTTATCACATCTGTGTTTAACAGATTTCTATGAGAATCTGTGATGATTTAAAACGCTAAAGATTATTCTGAAGCAACATCAGTTCATATCTTACAGAAGTTTACTTTTAAACAGTCATTGATATGTATTTATACAACTTTTTCCCCCCCCAAATTACTTTTCTTAAGCTTTTAGCACCATGTACTGTAATTAATGATACATCGTTTTCTGAAAGGGAACCCTGACTCATTTAGTCTGATGTTTAATAGAACAGCCTGAGATATACAAACTCAAACTTCATTAACCCTGGCCAGTAATTCCAATATTAAAAGAGAAAAAAGATTTTATCTTTCATACTCATTAATATATTCAAATGAACAACTCCCAATGTTCTTTGTTCTTTAAATACGCCAGTCACAAGCATGTGTGTTGATGCACTTCAAAGAAGTTTAGAGGCGTATGCAGACACGGAGGTGGTTTTGAAGTTCTTCCGTTTCCG
Source organism: Poecilia mexicana (assembly GCF_051168715.1). NCBI lineage: Eukaryota > Metazoa > Chordata > Actinopteri > Cyprinodontiformes > Poeciliidae > Poecilia > Poecilia mexicana. The sequence continues at coordinate 27,375,726 of NW_028263372.1, read as the reverse complement.
TTGGAATCAGAAATGCTACCTTCTTCAAGGAACCTGCAGGACTTTTTATTTTTTTATTTTTTGTTATAACAAAAATCAATAGAAATATTATCTGGAAATCAATATCAGCCAGGAAAAATATATCAGGCGTGTCTCTAATTATACAGCTTCAATGAACATATTGAACACATTGGACGAAGATATACGTCGCTCTGCTGTAAGGGATTTAGAAGTTCAATATTTTTTCTGGACAAATTCTTGTCATCAATACTGCATTGAGAGTATAGCTCAATAAAAGCACCAATTGTGCAGCTGACAAGTTGTTGGTCTCCTCTGTTGCTCCAAACGCCTACTGGCTTTTCATAAGGCCAAATATATATTTAATGTGTGTTTTCTCAAGTCGTCCTACAGCCTCACACGTAGTCATAATGCTAAAGGGTCAAAGGTAATATTCCATGATGAATCACAACCGTTAACATGTAGAGCCAGAACAAGCAAAACATCTCTCTTAATAACCTGGGCTGTTGATAACTATGATTGCATCTGTTGATTTAGCTTTCATCGTACTCATGCAGTGCAAACAAGGCATTCAATACTCTGGCTGCTCGCTGGGAAAATGTGAAATGAATCTAAAGCACACAGTCTTAGTCACACAAGACCAATCCGGCACGGTTCAGAGTGAGGTCACCACTATTCGGCACACTTAGTATGGCGGCGGTGGAGGAGGAGACTGTGGGGAATACAGGGAGGATGAGGAACAGAGGAAGGTGCGACACCGAACTCCTGCTTAGGAGCCTCAATCTGGACACAGGCTGAAGTAGGGACAATTTTTAATCTAATCACTATCGTATTCCTGTTCAATAACTTGACCACTAAATAAGGTTCCCTCCTCACCCTGGGTTTTCACTGCACCACTACGTTTAAATGATCATTACACGTCACAGTCAGGTGGGATGAATTTATAGCTTTGCAGGCAAAGACCTGACATGGGACAAAGAAAGAAAGACATTTTGCATAATTATTAGCATGGCCAGAGGAGTCAGGTAACAGGCTGAGTAGCAGGAAAGTCTTTGGTCTACATGTGCATCTTTTGCATATGCACAATTTGTATGCTATGCATTTATACTTGTTTGAATGGGAAAGACAGCAGCAGGCAGGTGATGCACCTCTGTCAACAGCAACTTCAATGCAAGTGTCTGGTTTCATGCACGGAGCCCAAACAGTCCCACTAGTCCACTGAAAAGACTGTTGACAGTTCCAGATAATATACCATCATACATTAACATGGGGATATATTAACCCCTGCTTTTCTTTTCTTTCTTTTTTTAAGTTTCAATATGAAGAAAACTAGAGCCAGAACTGCTGGCGAAGATTAATCAAAAGTGGATGATTAAATGTCTTGACTCCATTAAATATAACAACTATGTAAAAGCCCACAATTCTTGTTAACCTTGCAACACAGCAGCCACTTAGTCCCACATTATTGCCCCCTTGAAGGCTGTAGTTTTCTGCAAAACATAGAATCAGTCTGTACCTTCTTTTTAGCGACTAAATGATGTCTTCAGCCACGGATCGCCATGGTAACACACTCTGGTTGTAACCTGACTAATATCTGATGTTTTTCACAAGGACAGCCAAACGGGAAAACAATAGCGATCAAAAGGTGTCTGCCGCTGCATTTATTTATGGATTAAAATGTCAAATTACACAAGATTTGCAGGAGTCATCTGTGGAATGATCTTAGCTGCATTCAGCCCACAAACCCAGTTTATAGATCAATCCCTGCACTTGAGACAGAGTGACGGCCCATGTCTTACTAATCATTCTGATATATCTGACAGTTTTGCACATCCACAGATGCTGATGACTCAACTAGACAATTAAAGGAATCAATGACAAGTAAAATATCAGAAACAACTCATAAGGTGATATGGTAGCAGCCTAGAAAACAGAACTGCAACAAAGTTGAATTTTTATTAGGGAATTTTCCCAACACATAAAATTAACATCATCACCTCAGTTCAATCTCCCTGCTCTACACTGGTTATTAAGTGCTGCCTCTGGCAAAAAGACTGTCAAAACATGATGTTATCTGTGCAGCTACATCACCACAGGACGTGCGCACACACACACGCACACTCACACACACACACACACACTGCTTGGGGACAAACACTTTCCAAGTGCAAACCTTCAACCAGCTCCAAGAGCTTAGTCATCCACACAAATATCACTTCCTGGAATAAGCAGCCAAACTTCTACACACAACCAATCAGAAAAGAGGGTGTAAGTCGAGGAACCTTTCTTAAAATACTTGAATGAAATAATAGTCCAGTACAAAAATAAACTGCACAAACCAACCAAATGATTTCTGTGGTTATGCTGTTCCATGAATGAATGTAGAAACCAGCAAATGTAAGTGAATTCACACAGAGTTTGATTCTGAATTGATGCTGAAAGTTTGTCCATTACACTACCGTATAGCTGTCCTGTGTTTCAATAGTATGTGAAAATATGTGGCTCCAAGTAAGTACAGAGTTTCTTCAAATTTCTCTTTTCATTTGTGTAAATCTTTTGCCTTTGCTGGTTTTATTATTCTGAATCAGCATGGTCTCTGATATGGCAGATAAGTGAAGGGTAATTTTATTGTTTCCTTATATGGAAAAACTTTGATCTGTTAATTCAGGACTGGATTGTCCTTAGACTCATATTTTGCAAAAAGTAATCGCCTTATTTAGCAAATTTCCAAAGGAATCTCAATTTGTTTCTAAAGGAAGCATAGAAATCTGGATTCCCTAAAAAGTTGTGAAATTGCTTTTTTGATATGTTTTTGTCAATAGCTCAAGTAAGAGCAGTTGGACAAAAACTTGAATTGTGTTGTGGCAAACAACAACAAATACAAGCAATGGACTAAGATAAAGTCTTTCAATTTTTCATATTATTCAAGCATAGAAATCAACAATTTCCATACTTTTCAAGACTACATAGAAACCCTGGAAATAATGCTTCAAAATCACCTTTATATGCATTTGATAATGTAGTAAGATTTGATTTCCAAATAAGGTTGATCACCACTGATGTTTGGGGAACTGTTGCAGCTTACAGATACAACATACATCCCATAGAGACACTACAGCTAGAAAGTTTACATCAGTTCTGCACAAACACGTAAAGATGGATCATTTCCTCACCTCGGCATTCCAAATGTTTGAAGTGCAGAAAAGCTGGATACATTTTCTCCTTATTTTAGCAAATTAGCATTCAGACTGTTTATGTACCACTGAACCTTCTGCCCAATATACAGCCAGTTCATAAAGTGCAAAAAAAAGCAATGTCAAATGCTGTTGAAGAAAATGCGAAATTAAACCCACATAAAATTTAGAAATACTAACATACATGAGACAAAATATGGTCTTATTACTGCAATTTGCAGCATAAGAAAAAAATGGTTTCACTCAGGTGTCCCTCAGATTATTCAAACATTTTATAGACATCCAGATACATACTCGCAGATGTATAAAGGGATAAGTGTGTCATCTAAATAGCTTTCATGTATTCAGCTGTAGTTTTACCTGAAGCTTCAGTGAACTCTTTATTGCAGGGCCATGTAACACCCATCCATCATAGAGATGTAAGAAACATTAGACATGACACAGACCACCCAGACATTGAGATCTAACACAAGCATATCTCTCAGAGTGTGTCAGCGATCATTTGTTGGAAAGACCCAGCAGAGAAGAAGAGATCTCTGTTCACTTGTATTCTGAATAACCTGTTATTCCACAAAGCTTCATTCCATCTCAAAATGAATTAGGTTTGGATAAATTGAAGAATTCTCATCAAACACTGGCATAGAGGAAGAGAGAAAGACAGTTAATGGACCAAGAAAATATTTTGTAATGTTCATTTATCCCCCCCCCATTTCAGCTTATGATCCCATTTAGTCGAACAGAGCTTTTCACTTTATGCATTTTTATGCATTTTTGTAGCAGGGCAACACCTCAAAAGCCAGAAAGTTATAACAATCTTCCCACTGAAAATGCAATCCTGACTTGGGTGAAAGAGATTTCTTTCGTTAATGTCCTACATAGTTTGATAGTTATGCCTCATCATATTAGAAAACATCTCCCTTTGGAGATTTTCTGAGCACATTTCACTGAGAGGAGACCCTGACATGACCCAGCACTCGATGAAGGCGCTTCATATCCCATCTCTCCTGGGAACGCCTTGGAATGACCGGGATGACCTGGATGATGTTGGTAGGACGAGGGACCACCAGGGTTCCCACATGGATATGTTGTCCTTGAGACTCAAACTCATATCAGCTGAAGACAACAGGTGGATGGATTGATAAGCTATGTCTTAAAGGTATGGTTAACTTAATTGCATTTGTCTCTTTTAATGTGTTAAATCTTTGAGGCAAGTGAAATTTCTTCCTAAAAACTGATCATCCAACATTTTGTCTCTTTTTAGTTCTACAGATTGTAAGAATGGTCATGTTGCCATGCTTGCAATAAAGCACTTCTGATTTCAAAATAAAAAGCAAAATTTCTTCCAACAATTGCCTTTGTTTATTTTATTTTATTTTTTTCAAAACTGTCTCACATAAGACAAACACTGCAGCAGTTAAATATGAAAGGCAGTTTTTTTTGTGTGTCATTCACAAATGAAATCATTACAATACTTTAATCTGAACAGTGTTTATGTTAAAAGAAACATTTCTCCAAGCAACAAAACAATGTCAAGTTATAGGGACTGGGTTGTGATTTCACAGAGGTAATTTGGTTTGGAGAGTAGATCTATGAACTAGTTTGAATAAAGGTTAATATGTAAATACATTTTTTTTAAAATAATGAAAGGCTGGAGAGATCTACACCTGAAGATGTAAAGTATTCTGACAAAGCACAATAAAAATATCAAACTATAAGAGTTTCTCTGAATAATAAGTTTGAACAAAAACATCTTGGTAAAACTACATCATGGTGTTTCGATTTTTTTAAATTAGACTATAATGAATAACATGATTTAAAGGCATACACCCCTACTGCTTGCTTAAATGTTTCAAAACACTGATTTTCACCGTTACATGCATGCCATCTATTTTGATTTTGATACACAAACTCATGCAAAAATATATGATAAAGATCAATTACCTACCCTGTTCACTACTTAGTCATTTTGACCCATTTAAAAAAAAAAATAAAAATTGATTAAAAAGACTCAAAACACACAGCTTTAGGGTATTCATAACCTCTACTTGATTGTATATAAAGCCAATGAAGCACACAAAAATACTGTAACGCAGAAACAGCAAAAGACTGGGGGCCAATAACAGAACCAGAGTATTTTCTTTTAACTTACGGTATATTTCATACTATTTTTTTTTTTATTTCAGTAAAATCAAGGTGCATATATACACCTTAGAGCCATAGCAGAACAAGAGGACCAATCAAGCTGCACCCCAGCTTGGTTCCCAACCTTCCAGAAAATACAGCTATTCTGCCTTGAACAAAAACAGGTGGCGAATGCTTCAGTGATCCCCCATCAGGAGTCATGACAAAGCTTTACCAGTAAATGCCTTGTCGAGGAAAAAAAAAACTGCTGTGAAATCATGAAAGAGCTGCAGCATTTGGCCAGGGGCCAGTCATTTTTCCAGACTGAATAAGAACCACAGAGAACTGCCTCTGATGAGGCACCTCATCGTCCTGTGGGTCCACTTATACTAAACATGACGTCACAGTCTCGTTCAGGAATAATGACACATTTGTACCATACTGGATGTCATCCTGTACACGCAGTGGACACTTTCTTTAAAAAAAAAATGGTGACATTCCCCAAACAGGCAGGTTTCTGCAAACCGTGATGTCACCTCAGTCATTACTGAGCTCAGCGCTGCTCAGATCTACACATCTGGTCGTGCCGCTAAATGATGCCGCTCAATGACTCAATACTTCCAAAACATCTGGTCATAGTCGGACGTGAGCTTGCCTGCACAGTCACTACAGTGAGCGAAGTCTGTCATCAACTCCATGAAAAAAAAACCCACAACCATGAAGTATTTCAACACGAGCACATCCTTAGTCATGTTTCTGGAAATCTTAAAGCTCCGTTACAAGTTGAAAATAGCTTTCAGCGTAGCTGAAATATGTGACCCCAAACAGACCTCTTCTGAGTTTGAGTTGTCGCCCACAGAGGAATACACCTCAACCATCAAGCTGGAAACCTTCAAAAACGGAGTGTGCAAACTCTTATACCCTGAATGATGTCATAATACATCACTCTCACTAAGGACACAAAAATGTACCACTGCTAATACAGTGTCTTTGACTAATACAGGGACAGTAACTCTGAAAGGTTCATCGGGAATAATGTGAGAAACTGGACCCGACCATCAAGTGGATGGACGGGGAACATCTGGTGAAAGCTGTGACTGAACTAACACAGCAACACGAGCACGCGTTGCGGCAGAGCAGAAAGTTAACCCTTTTTAGCAGGTCCACAAAGAGATGAATTAGATCATTTACATCCTACCTTTTCTGCAAAGACCACTTTCTGACCAGCAGAAAGTGGGTATCACATTGACTTAGGACTTCAAGCACGCACAGTTATGTTGAGATGCAGCTGTTTGCTGAAGCGCAGCATGAGGCAAATCAACATCCGAGCTCATTAATTGCTGCAAAACTAAAACACAGAGCGACTGTAAAGTCGTTTGTGGAGCGGAGCGTGGAAACAGAGAAGCTGGGCACCAGATGCTTCCAACTAATTGCCCTCTGAAAATCAGCTCATCAAGTCAGCTTGAAAAGCAACATTGTTGTCAGACAGATATCTAAACAGTGGCATACTCATAATTAATAGAAAAGCCATTGGTCTTCATTTGTTTTTAACAGTTATTATAGTATCCTGCAGACAAGATCACATCTGCACTGATGTAGTGATCTTTAAATGTCTCCTCTTGAGAAATGCATCTAAAGACCATTTTGTTTCAGTCCTCAATTTTAAGTGCATGCATATGTTTAATGGCACAAACTGTTAACTCTCTTTCTGTGGGAAATTACATTAAAAGTGTTGGGTGGTGCTCCTTTTATTTTCGCCCCATGATTGCTTTTGTTTTCCCGGTTTAGAAATACTCTCAAATGGACAAATTTTGCCATTATTGAAAGCATGAAGCAAGTGTAGTAGTCTTTTTTTCAGCCAGCTGAATCGCAGTGTGCAGCAAAAGATGGGTTAGGGGCAGCATGTGCTAACTTTACGCACCATCCAGCCTGTGAAAACTTTGGTCATATGTACCGAAATGCGAAACACAGACAGCTTGCAGAATGTAAAAGCCCAAAACCTTTAACAGCAAATATCCATATAGCTGCTGGAAACTTGTCCATATTCAGATTAGACTTTCCAAAAGAAAGACGTACCACACGGCACACTAGTCATATGATTTCCTCGGCCAACACTCATCCTGCAAGTTAGGACAGCACCGATAACAGCAATTACTGCTAGCAGTACATATTAGTAAATAGAAGTTGTGCCAGCCATGATGATTATTGCAAACTTAATGACCCAACTTTTCAGGGAAGTGCTTTATTTTAGGTATGCATATGTGAAATTTCACACTTCTGTTCAGCAATCACATGTCTGTAGAAACTCTGCCTCCATAAGCCTGTAGACCATCTGGAGTGACATTTCCAAGTTTATCCAGCTCCAGTAACATTCTCATCCAGCATGTGTCATTATTAACTGCTTCCTACCTTTTTGCTGAGGAAAATGCAGTCTGAGGGTTTCTGCTGATCTTCACAGCTGAAAAACAAACGGTGAGACATTTGAGACAAAAAGCACATTTACCCCTTTTTTCAATAGAAGATGTTAATCACTGCCTCATCTAAACAAAGACAACATGGATCCGAAGATGTAGTTAAAGCAAAATAACTAGTAAAATATATATCCCTTATTTTTTCTACATAATAACTCAAAGAAGTGGCCTTGGCTTAAACTGATGGATGGAAATCATCGTTACAAGCCACATAAAACAAGGATTAATGTAAACATGAATAATGTTAAGACGTAACTGAAAATTGTAGTATAAAATAACTACAGGACACTGAACCCACAAATGTTCATTAGAAAAAGAGCAATCTATACCTCTGCGATTCCCTTCAATTTGGCTTGTATTTCGCTTAAAATATATTAAAGAAAAGAAGAAAATAAACCACCTTATTTTACCAGGAAGTCCCTTGAGCTAAAATCTAATTTTTAAGGGAGAACTAGCCAAGAAGCACTGGCTTATAGTATACGAAATTGCTATGATTGGGCTTATTCTTCTTGACCAACAGCATCACTGGTTAAAATCAAGGTTTCACAGAGAAATCAACCGGTCACCAGAACTAGCCAATTCATAGTTTGATCAACTCAAACTCAAAAACAGCATCTGTGTCTGATGAATAAATGCACCAAAACACTACCAGGTCACACTCTTCTGAGTGAAGATGCAAGGTTAGTCATTTTCAAGTGAAGACAAAGGGAAGCACATGGAATTAAGAAGTTACTTAAAAGAAAATTGCTTTTCATCAAGACAAGACATGTCTGTGGTTCACACAGGCTGGAGGAGCTTTAGCAGATAACAAAAGGGCTCAATGAAGCCAGCTTTAATCGCTTTAAGCTTTAAATATTTCTGTTTTTAGAAAACTCAAGCCAAAGTTAGGATCTACGTTAACCAGGGAACACACAGAGTGGAATCAGTTTTGTCCACTGTTGTTTCAAAACTCTGCCCACAAATTTCAAGCTTTGGGTAAAAAAAAACAAAACAAAAAAACAGATCTAGCCATGTTAAATGAGGAATTGCACAACTTTACCTCCTTTGCACATTTTCTACATGTGTTTACAAGAGAGTATCGCAGCCCTGCTGTAACTTTCTAAAACCATTTCAAAGCCCACATCCGAGATTGTTTCAGGCTCAAAGCAATTAGGCGTGTTTGAACTGAACTTTTCCTGCAGGGTTTTAGCCAGACTAACACAATTATACTGTTCCAGATGATATGTAAACATTCAGTGAATCAGTAGTAGCCAACAGAGAGCAAGCACCAAGATATCATTGAAGCAGAGTTGCTTAGGGTCTCAGATTAGTCACACAAGTAGGCTAATAAGACTGAAAAATCAGTTCTGACTTGTCTGTGTTATAAAGAACAGGTAGAGCAAACAGTTATACCACCAATTGTTCAATCAAATATCTTAAATTGATCACATTAGTCAGGGCTAGACTGGTTGTTGGCTAGCTGATTGGACACAATGTGACGGGGCAATCTGCTCTGGTAGCGAGGGCAAAGAAACCTCCCCTCTAGTCATTGAAAATTGAAACTGATGTTTTGTTTCAATCAGTCCACTTTCTATAATAACTGAGTTTCATATTTGCTGCAGTTAGCCACAGTTTGCAATTGGACAGGAATAACCAATGTTGCAACATCCATAATGTTCCCCAATGAGCAGTGTGGTTTATCGTACCTGTCCCTACAGTAAAGCATCATTCCCATCGCCAGAGGAAATGACAAAAGCTGCAGCCTCTGCACTGACAGGAAAGAGGAACGATGCTGACAATGTAAAATGTGCTCCAAATGTGGATTGGTTTGGATGCTTTGCTTCCATCATAGATGGAGACTCTCCAGACTTTCAGATCTTCCAAGGAGAACTTGAATAAGGAACAAGGAGAACTGTTCAAGTTTATGCACCACTTAATTCAGTTAACTGATTTAATTTTACTGGCATGGTGAAAAGGGTCCAGATCATAGCTAATTTTGCAGAGTCCGTTATTTGAAATGCTAAAGCAATGCAACCAGGAGCAAAGATATGAAAAGAAAACAGAAATAAATGGCTAAGACGAAGGAGCAGCACTTTTACTCACCATTGTTAAATTGGTGCAACAATTCAGTTCAAGCTTGGCTCTGGAAACTGGCAACAACAAAGACCTGTCTGTTGAGCATCATTGATTTGCTGACAATGGCAAGAGCCTAAAAACAGATTTAATTTTTTTGTACTTTTACTTAGAAGTGATGAACCTATCAAATTCTGCTGAGGAGGTAATAAAAAAGTAAATAAACAGAATCCACTGCATCATATCAGCTTAATACACTTCTCAGTAGTCAGACATTTTTGGATGGGTTTCAGCTGTTAAATGTAGGCTGCTTAAATGGAAAATGGGGGTACTTCCATCACACGTTCCACCTTACATAAAATCAAGAGAAGCCTATTTAATGAAAATAATTTATTTGCAAACATGATTCAATCAAATTCATCTTAAATATATTTGAATAAAAATACTAGAGCCACATTTGAAATAATGCAATTAGTGCTTTTTCTCTAATTTCTCCAATTTGTAGATCATGCCTTGATTAGGTTTTTAGCAAATATCAATGTAACGTTTCTGAATCGCAGCATGCGTTTCTCTTTAGACATAAAATTGCCAGTAAATTTGAGGAATCTCTTGAAAAAGGCTTGAACAAATGGGGGCCACAGTTGAATGACAGCATGCAGAGATGTGTCTGAGAAGCTGCTGCAGGCAGAAAGAACGGTCTGCAGTGCTTGGCCAACCTCTTTGTTCATCTGATTTTGCACCATGATGCTATTCAAGACAAACCTATGAACTCAATCGGTCCATGTTTTAAGATTGTCAAACCAAAACAGCAAAACTCCAGCTTTGATTAGACCAGAAGGCAGAAGGAGCTTAAATGTTTGTTGTTTTTTTTAAATAAGATCTGAATCCCAGCACTGCTTCTATAACGTATCTTGATTCTGTCCTAATTTAATTTAATTTGTGATTTTGTTCACTCATGAGAAATGAAAATCTAAGAAAAATATATAGTCACCTGTTAAAATATGTATTTAATAAACAAATAGGGTTTACACATTAGTTTAAAGGGTTTATCTATTAAATAAAAGTCAATGAGTAAGTAAGCCAATATAAACACAACCTCTGTTCAAGTGCTTCACACCACAGCATTCATCTGACAGCAGTACTGTAGCTGTGGAACATAGAGTTAGAGTCTGGATTTAAATTAATGGAAAAAGACATTTGAAAGAATTAACCAGTCACTGGTAGGCGTGTGATCTGATCCTCCAGCACATAAAGAAAATGTGATTAAATTATATCACTGTTGAACGTGGAGGTTTACTTAAGTGGACCCACCACTGTTCATATTCTGTGATAATGTATGGTTTATACAGAGCTAATTATTAAACTCTCTCCAGGACATAAGAGGAACTTATAGATCAAACAACAATTTTAGTATTAAAAAAAAATTATATATATATATATATATATATATATATATATATATATATATATATATATATATATATATATATATATATATATATATATACATATACATACATACATACATATCCTTGTAAATATAAATTATTGTATAAAAGGAAATGAATGTGATAACACAGTTGAAACCAAAACCGCCCTGCGACAGAAACATTACCTCACAGAAATGGAAAACATTTGCATTCTTGCAATTCCTTTCTCCAACTCTGCAAAGCACGAACCTCCATGATCTACCATATCCTCAGAAACAAAAACCCGTTTTATAAAATACATTTTGCTGTTGATAAAATCTGCCAAATTAAAAAAAAAAAAAAAAGAAATTAAAGGAAAGTGATTAAGCTTGAAAGCCCCTTTTAAAATCTAGCATTGCCTGCGGTGAAGCAGATCACAGCTGGTCAGCTTTGCCTGTCACTCGGGAATTCATTGTTTCTTCCGTCCTGCAGTTTCATTAATCACACTGTGCAGACGGGGGCAAAGTGGGAACAAGTCACAAAAAAAAAAAGGTGCCTGGGAAACATCTTGCATCAGCTCCAAACAGGAGCCTTTCATAAAACTGCCCACCGTGATGCCTCAAGATCAAACGGAGCCAACACAGCTGGATTACACACAGGCCAAAGGGGCAGCATGTATCAATTACAGGGAATCTGCAAATGAGTGTCTGAGGTGTTTGACAATAAAATCCATTGCTGAATTACAGGTACTCTGACGAGACATTTCACATATCAAGCAAAAACTACAGTGGAGCCTCATTATATTCAGCTGATTTACTGCCCAAACACGGTTGCAACTAGGCAGCTCTTTTGCAATTAAAGAAGGCTGAGTGCTAATTTTGATCAGTGGCAGCTGCTCACAAATCTGAAAAATCATCTTTGTCCATGCATATTTTTCTTTAGCTTTCAGGATTTGTACAAAGAAATCTGCATTCTGTCAATAAATAACCAGCTTGATGAGTTTGCATGAGAGAATTAGGAGTATCCTGCATCTCATGACTTCTACAACGTACATTACTGCAGAATTTGTTTAGATGCAACAAACCTATAGACCAAAATAACCTGAAATGCAGTTTCAAAGAAAAAAAAAGAATCCAAACCAATATGGCCCTGTATGAAAATGTAGCTTCACCCTAAACACAACTGGTTGTGCTGCCCTTGGCTGCAGAAACTGCCATCAGGCGATAGTGAAAACTGGCAATAAAAAGTTTTGCTCACTCTTTGGTGCCAAATTGTTTTAATTCAGCCAAATTGGTGGGTTTTCCAGTAAAAATGACTGTTTTTTTTAAGTATTTTTTGTATTCAAGTCCAGACTTTCATTTTCAGAGCGACTCATAAAAACTGATACCAAGACATTGCAAAGCAGTCCCAGACATCACCATGTCTATTAGTAAAACTAACAAAACAAACAAAAAGAAAAACAACCAAAAAACGCCACACATTAAAAGGTAAAATTCGCATTTTTGAGGCATCTGGGAAACATCTGGGAAAGGAAGGAAACCTTAGAAGCACGTCGTTTCTGTCCAGTTATCTGTAAGTGAAAAGTACGATCTAAATCATGAGAAAAGCACAGCTCAGTCTGTAGTGTGCAGGCTTCAATCAGTCTACACACTCCAGACTGATTGAAGCCTCATTTGATTGTGTCTCCCAACACCATCAAGAGAAGTAACAGAGCAGACCCTGATGTTCAATTAGCTAAATGGGTCCATGGGATTTGGGCTTAATGAATGAAACAGAGGTGGTGTGATAGAGGACCAAACACCCCTACATCCTCATGGGGAGACACCTGTCTGCAAGGGAAATTCTGAAAGAAGGAAATAAAACAAACACTTTTGATGAGTAGGCATGCATTTCTTGTCGAATGTATTTTATAAAGAATAAATAAATAAGTTGCTGAAACCCTCCTACTCTGAACTGTCTGTGTGAAGCAGATCATGTGAACGTTTGTGTCAAAAGTCAGAACCCAGCACTGTGTATGCGTGATCAAAGTGAACATATCTGCAAAAAACAAAAAAAATCAAGAGGCAGAAGATTCATCTTGCAGGAACATAATAGAAAATAAACTTGTTTTATACAAAACAAGGTTTTCACAGTGACCTACTGTGAAGCCATTAAAGATTCTTCACCAACATTTCACTTTAAAGTTTTATTTGATCATAGCTTTTCAAAAAATGTTAACATCTCATCTTTTACTGATCAACACAATAAGCTTTACCAAATTCTACTGACAACACCTCACTTCACTAAGCAATTTCTTAACTGTTAATCTATTATTTAAAGTAAAGACATGAAGAGCGAGGTGTAAAAAGGCATTTAAAAAGGAAACCTATGAAACATCGATATGTGTCTGCAGTTCAATCAAGCTGCAAAAGAGCAAGCGAGAGCAAGACATTTAGCAGATAGCAGGAAGGGTAAACAGAGCAGCAGAGGGTGCTTTTTAACTTTCAAATTCTGTTGGTCAGGAAAACATTTTGGACTTGAACATGCTGTCAGCTTTGCAGTTTCCACAAAGGCCAAGATAAAGATCTACATTCTCCACAATGTGCATAGTACTGCACATTTCTGTTGTGCTGTTACTTGCCAATATGAGATGCTAAAATAATGTCAATGTCATAAGCATTTCTTCTTTTAAAACATTAGTAAAAACCCTATTTTTATTGTGACTGTTCTCTGAAAGTGCCATGACATCATCTGTGCTCTGTCCAACATGAATAATTAAATACTTTTGCCACTGCTCTTATTCCTTCCTATAACAGATATCTTAAAGTGAAAGCCGAATCACAAAAAAAGATGCATCACATTAACACTTTAAGTGCATAGCATCTGAGGGTAGGTTGAGGATATCATGTTACACTCCTTTTTTGGAAATTTGAGGACATCTGGAGAACAGCTGTTGCTTTGCATCGCACACACTCTCGTGTTTTAAGTTGCTACATGGCCTCTCCATTTAAGGACGGGAGGTCAAGCCGGTCAGAAGGTCAGTAAGGATCCAGGCACACGGCTTAATGAGGTTTAGCTATGAACAACCGTTGGATATCAAACGCCACACAGTCACAATTACAAACACCATAATTGGTATAGTGGTATTCCTCACAAGCAGACACACAACAGAGCTCTCTCTTCTACTCTATACAAGGCAGCCGGTCTACTCTCTCCTGGGACGGCAGACTCTCAGTGATTAGTTCCATCCTTCCAGAGGGTTTGGGGGTGGGGATGGGTCGGGGTCCTTTACAGAAGGACAAGCTTTTAATTCAATTAGACAAATCCAGCCCTCCAACACAACCTCGCCCCTGTTCAGCTCCATTCATGGAGTGAGCAGAAGGGGCGGCAGCAGAGAAGAAACAAGGTGTTTACATTTGTAACCGGCACGCAGCTTGCTAGATACTTTATGTTTCAGTTCGGTGGAAATGTTACGGTGCATGGGAGAACCGAGTACCGCGAGGCGAAAAACAAATGCACATCACACCTTATTCATTTATATTAAAAAACATTTTTGAAAACCACCTGACTTTATCATTCTACTTTGCTACTATGCATTATGTTGTGTTGGTCATAAAATATGTGGTTTATCTTAGCTCTTTAATATACACTAAAAATAAACAAACCATTTCAAAAGACTGAATGCTCAAATTAATTTACCCACAATGCCGTTTTTACATTTTTCTGACAAAAGTCTGACTTTTTTTCCCAGATTCAACTAGAACATAACTATCAACAACAATAAAAAAAATACAAATCCAGTCTAACAAAGATAAAATAAAAAGACAGAACAACATGAGCACGGAAGGCTTGAAATAGAACAATACATAAATCACATGAGCAACAGGTTATAACGTTAGGAAATTCATCTTTTAAAAGACGATTTGGACTAATTTTGTCGTCCACTGAACTCGCCCTGAATTAGAACACGTGGTACCTTTTAATTATTTATTAAACAGATTTTCTCTGACGCTGTTGATGTGGAAAAGAGCAGATCACATGAGGAGGATCTTAGGTCCTTGAAAATAAAATTACTGAGCAGAGCATGCTACCCAAAAAGGTTCACATGACTAAAAATCACCTGCCATTACTGAAGGCTCTCAGTAAGTCATTACAATTCACAAAGATATATATATTTTTCTTTTTTTTATTAGAGATCATTTTGAGAAAGTATTTTTCTGGAGTTTAAGATCATAACTATTGCCTCTCTTTTAGTGTTTTGGCTGAAACTCCTGATCAAGATAAGTGCTGGCAATTTATCCTGTGAGAAAAATTCCTGAGATTTGGCTCTGCAGACCAAAAGGTAACAAAGCACTGCCCCACCCCCACTTGTAGCTGAACTAAAATCAGATGGCTTAAAGAAGCCTGCACTTTCCCCTCAGGGAAAAAAGCTAAATTAGGATCATCAGGTCTTAAGATTTCAAGCTATACATTGTGTGTAGCTATAAAGAAGCCACAAAGAGAACAACTGCCTGAGAAAATAGACTAACCAGTTAAAATCAGCTTATTATGCTTTTGATTCCCTGTAAAGAGCAAAACGTTGAAAGTATACTTTCAACGTTTTTTTTTTTGTTTGTTTGTTAAAGTCTTTACATTAAGATCACACTTATAGGCGAGTGTTTGGTTAACACTCGCCTATACGTGAGTGTTATCCAAACACTCTGTAATCAATATATTATGTTACATTATGTTAACTGAAGTTTGAATAATTACTGCTTTTTTTAAATAATAGTATGTAAAATCATATGTTAGATCTTAGGCATAAGTTTATCCATCTCTAGTTATGTATGGTCATTTTATACAACACCATCCTTAGTTGTAAGTCAAATAATACACCAGCCCAGTCCAGATATGGCACTTAAATAGACAGAGGATAATTGTTTTTCCCACTATTAGTGCTGGAATTGAGCTCCTGTCCATTAATTAAAGCAGAATGTGGTAATAATGTTAAGTGAAGCGAAAAGTGTCTGACTAGCTGCGCTCTTGAAAGTGCCGGTGGTACTGATAAGGCCAAACAAGAACAAAAATAGCATAAAGAGGGATACTGCTTCATATCGAGCAGCATAACGAGTTACCTCGCACTCTGTTTAGTGCACGTCCTCACCCTGAAACCCATCCTGACAAACGACCCACAAAAGCAGAAAACAGTGCAGGCGGCCACAGGAGAGAATACATCTTTTCCACGGCGCAATAAATCATCAAAGCCCAATTTTAAAAGCCGTGTCTCAGCGCTGGCAGCTCTGCAGATTAGGATGGACCAACCCTCTTCTTGAGCTGCTGGTCTAATCTCCCTTTTGCATCTCAGCCGTACGGATATGAGCATCTCATAATCCACTCGATGAGTGGACAGCTGTGAGCAGGCATTTAAGCGGCGTGCCCCTGAACCTCCAGCTGTGTTGGCGCTCGAAAACGCACGGGAGTCAGGAGAAATATGGGCCAACGTATATTTTAATCATCCTTCTCATTAGCTGCTTTTGCTGTAAAGATTTTATGACAGATGAAGGCCGTTCGAAGCGTGACACTTTCCAAAAGAGGGGAAAAAAAATAAAAGGGGGCCACAGTAATTCCAGGGCAGGTGGATGTGATCAGAATCTTAGGTGTGCAAGACGACCAACAGGCACGGAAACCAATTAAAAATAAAAAATTTAAAAAAAGAACGGTTCTGTTCAGAGGCTCTGGGACACGAAAGGAGAACAAAAGCATGACACAGGAGGTAAGCGACCATACAGGCCACTGGCTGCCTATTGTGGAAGGAACAATTCAGTTACTTCAAGCCAGTTTTTTCCACAGCGGTCTGCAGTAAAAGCCTAGCCCCCTTACATGTCAGGTCCATTGTCAGGAGCAGACAGGAGCCACTCCCAGCTCACCTCATGCGCATTAAATAGACTGCATTGTTTAGGGAGAAGGGGGGAGTACAGGATAACAAGCTGGTGCAAATATTTTTAGAGTCAAGTGATATTTTAGAGTCAAAGTCCAGTTCGAAGCTAATGTAGCTAGTTGCCAACTTTCCTGTTGGTGGTGTTTGTGTCAGAATCACCGTTTTAGCAGCTGCTAAACATTTTCCTATTGAGCTCAAATTGTGTTATTTGGACTTTGTCTTACAACT
Source organism: Poecilia mexicana (assembly GCF_051168715.1). Classification (NCBI taxonomy): domain Eukaryota; kingdom Metazoa; phylum Chordata; class Actinopteri; order Cyprinodontiformes; family Poeciliidae; genus Poecilia; species Poecilia mexicana. The sequence goes on along the minus strand of NW_028263372.1, from coordinate 27,358,358 downwards.
GCAAGCTTCAATGCAGAAAACGCAGAAAGAGACGAGCATATAAAGAAAACTGTCATGAATTTGTATAGGGCCTCATTTATTTTGATACCCTTAAGCAACTCCTTTATGCAAGGCACTGTAGCTTAAAAAAAAAGATGCTTAAAGTCCTATTAAATCGTTTTATTTATGCGACTGAAATTATTACCTCCCAGCAAGTTTTTTATCAAATTTCGACTCATTCTTTATCAAAATGTGCTCTTCCATGTTGGAATGGAAACCCATTTTCCATTATCACAATTCATGCACTGGAAGTGTTATTTTTAAACTCGGGCAAACTAGATTATAGAGGTTCAAAATATCACACCAGCAGCATGACAGATACATTCATCTACGGTACGTGGCGCTTTTTGTTATCAATTTTCGTGGACGTGTCGGCTGATTTACAGCCCAGTGAACTCTACCGGTGCCACTTCATCCCTGTGAATGGATCGCCGGCCAGGTGGTGACACGCTCGCCGTCGGCCGCTGGGGAGGTTTTGAAGGGAGAAGTGGGCGGGGTGTTGAAACAGAGATAGGGACAAGAGAAATTGAGTGAAGGGGAGATAAGAGCGGCAAGAGAAAGGGGAAAGCGAACGAGCTTCGGCTTAGTGAGTGGAGAGAGACTGGAGGGGCGCTGGGAAGGAGGACTGCTACTGTTTCCTGCTCGGTGAGCAGGCTGGGGCCGATTTCAGGACAGCTTATCTTTCAGCAGGAATACCACAAACGCACCAAAGAGAGACAGAGGGGAAGGAAGTCAAGCAGAACTCTGAATTTAATCCATGCTGCATGAAAAGACTGCTATAATATAGCTCATTTCCTTACTCTGAAGTATTTTACAACCTTTAGGAAGTTTGTGCTCACACATTTGATGAAAGTCATTTATTGGTCACATTCATTCTTCGCGACTTCATTTGACAACATGGTCACACATCACCTGGTTGCAAGCAGTCAGCCACAAAGAGACTGAACTATCAGAGTCTCTGCTTTCATCTTCTAAATGCTCTGCTGTACTTCTCCAACAGTGACCTGGTCTTTTGGGTGATATGCTGACTATCAGATAAGTAGATTTTTGGCCACTTGATAGCCAAAGGGTGACACAGTGACCCGAAACTGTATGTCAATACTGCTGCATCTGAACATTAAAGAGCTGGATGTTCCTCAGTGGTTAATTGTCCACTTTCCAGAATAAAGTAAATATCGTTTTTTATTTTGAATACAAGCTCAGTGAGTATGAAGGGAAAGATGAGTGGCACATAGTCCAGGCTCTTGGAGTGTGACGTTTCCAGTCTAATGTCTTCAAGAGTCATTTTATCACCTCAGGTTGGTCCACTGGGTTTTATCAACTCCAAAGTTGGTGCAACAATCTACAAGAAAGTCCTGGAGCATTTCATGCTTTGCTTTTCCTGAGAAGTTTTAGAATTTATGCAATGTTGCAAAGGGAAAGATGAGAAACACCAAACCCAACAATGGTAGTTCTGGAGAAACTTTCGACGATGCACAGTCTTTGTTGAAGAGTGGCGAGAAAGAAGCCATTTTGAAACTTAAAACCATAAGAACCCATTTAAAATGTTTTCCACAATCGACATGGGAGACAGTAAACATGTAGAATGGGGCGTTTTTGGGAAATTCAGCATTACAGCCGATGCAGAACACTGGATGTGTGGCTGAAGAATTATACCACTACTGTCCCCACACAGAATGACCCAGTTGGAGACCTAAATCAAATAGAAAAAAAGTGTAAAAACTGCAACTGAAGTGGAAATTAGTTCTGCAATGAACTGACTCAGAGATCTGAATGCAAATCCTCTCCACACTTTTCACATTTCTACTTGCAAAACTGTTTTATGTTAGTTCCACTTCAGCTCCATTTTGTGTTGGTCTCTCATAAAATGTCTGTTAAGTAAATTAGATTTAAATACTAGAATGGATACATGGCAATGTTGACCTTAACGTTCAAAATCATTTTTAAGATGTTTCGTTCATTTATCAAAGGATGAACTTTGTAGCCCAAACCTCTGCTGTAAAAAAAAAAAAACTGAAGTTGAGTGAGTGAGTGTCTTCCTCAGGTTAACACAGGCTGCTGCTATAAATCCCAGCAGAGAGAGAGAGAGAGAAAGCTGTGGAATGCTTGGCAGCCCGAAACACACTGCAACGCCAGGTTGCTAAGGAGCATTCACCTGCTCTCACAGCTGTGCGAAAACTAAAACAAAAAAAAAATTAAATACAAAATGTTTGGCAGCACAGCTGGAACTCTATTCAGGGACCAAGCTGCACTTGGTATAAGAGGAAAGAGATCAAATGCTGCATTTCTCATCCGGCAATGCGAACAAGGATTTGAATCAACAATCCTCGCAGGGTGTGATGCCAAATAAAAACCCAGACAGACATCATCATCAGATCCCTACCAGGAACATCACAGCTACAGGAAGGTCACCCTTCAAAATTATTCAATCATTGTTAAAAAGGATGTAAGAATGCTCCCTTCTCCCTAATAATTTTCCTGGAGCTGTGCTCTACGAAGGGAAGATAAGTCAGCAGACTGAGGACAAGGCTGGCATTCTCTCCGCACTCCGAAAGACAAAATGCCTGAGTCCATCTAGACAGAGGGATCTGACAATGCTGCATTTGTCTCTTTGCCAGCTGGAGAACAAGCTCCCCACAGACAAGTCGATATGAAACGCATACCAACTTTAAACTCAGAACCATGGTTGTCAATGTCATTATTTTACTCTGCCATCGCAGAAAACACAGACTTTTGGATATGCTGCCGTTCTCAAACACTGGATACTTATGATTGCTATTTCTTGAATAACAGATCAAAAGAAAAGCAAAAATAAGAAGGTTGGACCTTATAACACTAGAAAAGATAAATGCAAAGATGGTGACAGGGGCCCACCACAGAACACAGCACAACTTTCTACCGGAGAAAAGACAAAGCCATTGATTGTTCATATACAACCATTTAAACGCATCCATTAAAACCAGAAGTCTGAGTCTTACATCTGCTGTGGTTTGGCCCAACCCAACCTGGAAACTCTAGCAATAACACCAGCAATTCCCTGCTCAGATGAATAAGTTTTAATTTATGAAAGACTGACATGCAGCTAATATAACGACAGCATCCTTGTGTCCAACTGCATGCATGCCCAAGGAATGGCTATTTTCAGTCACTTTATTAACACTGGGCTTCCCAGAAGTAATACAGACCAGCTGCCACAATCATTTCACTGCCTTTAAAAAAAAAGGAGTAATGTTTACAGCTCCACATTGCAGAGTACACTGTTTGAGTAGTGTTTGGTCCTCTTCTCTCTCTCTCTCTCTCTGTCCTAATTTTTCTACTTCGAGGGCCTGGCAGCCCTTCCATGTACTCTCCCTTAACTAATAAACAAAGAGAGGATTCCCTTATATAGCTTTATTCAAACTCAACAACCTTACAGAGCAGCACCAGAGGGCTGCAAGGAAACAGGGATCGCATGCTGGACTCCTGCAGACAGAAAGGTTTCAGGCCAAGGGCACAGAGTACTGACAGCATGATTGTGTAATACTCATATATTAACAGCCACTTAAAGGGCTATTTCTGGGACCATCCATGCACAGAGTTCTGCAGTGTCAGGTTAGATTGGCTTGAGAGGGCTGCAAAGTGAGGCACAGCCGTACCAAAACTGCAAGGAAAAAATAAATAAATAAATAAAAGTTTGCTCACTGTGGGCAAAATTCATCCTTTGGGACAAAAATCACCAGAGATGTTTAAAACAAAGCTTCAACCTTCAGAGTTTGGTTACAAATGGCCAGTGGCACTTTATTTGTATGCACTTTGCACTCTGAAGCCATGTTAAAAATAGAAAACTCAGCAGGAATTTGTACACAGACAGAGAAAAGCACAATCAGCCAGGTCAGTCTGACATTAACATAAACACTGGAAACCAGATACACAAAGGAAATATTTTAAAGCCAAGCCAGTCATTACCGACGATCCACATCTGTGGAATAAGTTGAGTTGAAGAAAGTTGTGAGGTCTTATTTTAAAGCCTCAGATGCACATTTTTAAAAAATATCTAATAAAGCATAACTCCAGATGTAAAATGAATCATCCACACCCAAAATGAGTTGGATACTAATCATAAACACCACAGAAAATGAAATAAAAAAAAAAACACACTACAGGTGAAATGTTTTTTTTTGCTGGTCAATAGATCAATCAAATATTTATGTGACGTATTGTCTGTGAACAATGCACCGCTTGGCAGAAACCAAGCACAAAGCAGTGTGATATTAGTGTGATGAAAAAAACCTATCACATGCAGAATGTGTGGTTTTTCAAATATATTGAGATTGAGCACTTGAGATTGCTGAGCCCGTATTCTCAGCCTCCCAGAAAAAGAGAGAACAAAAGCTAAGTATTTTCCTACTTAATGCATATTAGACTAAAAGCATACAAACTGTTAGCAATTATAATTATGGCTCAGAACAACAAACTGATTCGGAAAAGTGGCTGATTTAAAAATGGGCAGAACAAATATTTAAAGAAAAACACAGCACACATGATTGATCTGAAGACTCACTGTTTTGCTATTCATTAATATATCTACACCAAATGCTCCCTTTTTTTTTTTTTTACTTCATCAGCAAAGTAACAAAAATGAACATCTGAAATCTTGCACATGCACACAACTACTCGACAACATTTTGACTGTTTACTTTCACCCAGGCTCATCACTCTTCTCTAGAGTGTTTGGTCCAGGCTGTTCTGCTAAACTCGACCCCCTCAGCCAGCACAGTGGCCTTATCCCAAGGAGGGCAACTCCTCATTCAAGTCAGCTGCAAAACATTTGAAGGAGGAATTTATCCTTATGGAAAGCCCAAGAATAGCTTTTTCAGTCTGCAGGAGGGCCGAAAGGGGGCGGGTTACATTTCCAGTATACGCCCACCACGACCAGTCCTTCAGCTTCTAAACAAAGCTGTGAGCTGCTCCAAAGTCGCTTCCTGGGGAATTCCAACATTGGATGATTTTCACAAACCAGTGTCACAGACACAGAAATACCTTGATGAGTGACATAAAGTTTGAAATTTGTCAACAAGCCTGTTGAGTAATGCGAACGCCATTTCTTTCGGCCACAGATTCGGTTACAGCCAGCTGCTGAGGGACCCCCGGAGCCGCGGGGAGGGGGCCGTCAATGAGCTCATCTTTAAAATAGAAGAGTGGGATTTTCTTTCATATGATGTCTGGATTTTTATTTTTGCTTCAAAGCCGTTCTAGCCAACACCATCTTCTCCTCATTTTACCCTGCGATCTGTAAGCACCATAAAGTCGTTTTTTTAATTTTACTGCCGCTCCTACAAAGTGCTTTTCGAATTAATCTACAAGGTCCATCTCAAATTAAACTTAATGGAAGCATAACTGCTTGGTTCAGTTCCTGACTACAGACTTTCTGACTCAGTTTATGGATTCCACCCTGCAATGTAATAGGTGTTCTCCTGTAACCTTCGGGTGGCTACTGGGCGTTCCGTTTCCAGATCGAATGGCTCCAACCAGAACGAAGAAGACTGTCCCATTTTATAAAGCAACACCAGGAGAAATCTAAAAACCACAGGCTGCTGTAAAGTAACTGGGGACACATGGCTATGGACACAGAGCCATCTGGACGCTGTTTGCAAAGAAGTGTGTTCATGTACTGGGAGCCACAGACACCTGATTAGGTTACATTTCTGCCCTGGTGACTAAGAGGCATGAGCCTGGAGGTGGTAGCAACCATGGCAGCAGGGATTTCTGTCGGAGACGCAGGCCAGTAATAGCTGAAGACGCCACAAACCCATTTCTGAGCATATACTCTGTCAGCTAAAGGTTAGCTGATGCTGAAAAATGCCACAAGTTAAGTGTTAAATATTTCACTGTGCACCTGGATTTGTTTTGACAGCGATGGTTTGGAAAGCCTACAATAGCAAACTGCAAATGCAATCAGACGAGAGTCGGGTTATCAGAATCAATGTGCATCAAGACTGGATGAAGTCACGGTTTAAAAATCACAATCGTTTTCTGACATATTTTTCCTATAGTTTAAATTTATCTTAAGATCGCAGGAAAAAAAAAATCAAGAGAAGACAAAAGGCTTCACCTGGCTATTTGAAGAAAAACATAACAGAACTGCCTCGCCACAATTTGTTCCTGCACATTGCCAGCCAACAGACTCAAAGAAAAGGTTCCTACGCTTTTGCATCCTTTGTTAGATAAATGTGTCTGTATGGAAATATTGTTGGTCACTTAAAGCATGTCCACATCAGTGCTATGTAAGACCATCAACTTTCCTAAGTTGATAGAGATATCTACCTATCTTTATTATGGTTTATGTTTTTGTGCAAGCACCATGAGTATTTTTTTTTCTCTTACTGGGAGTCATAATACTGTACATCCTACTGGCTCACGCCCAAAATCTTTGCAATGGTTCATCTCTATGGCAACCTCTTTGGTTCCAAAACACTGAAAAGTGCTCCAAACGCATTCTTAGTGCAAACTGGTGAATCCATGAGTTGCATCGCAGGACACAATGAGCCTCATATGGAGAATGCTGCAGAGTACAATTTGCTCATATACAGGCTGGTCAGCTTTGGAAAAAAAGGTACTTTATGTTTAAATATAGACTGAACAACTGAATGTCAACATGCTCTGTCCTGGAGCTAGTCTAATATTTAAAATCAACTAATTAGCAAAGGCCAAAAGTAAAGAAAATTTGTGTGCTGTCATGCAGGCAATTGTTACCAGTTTATACTTCTACATACCGTGTGGGAGGTGGGTAAATGAGAAGTTTGTGGGAGGTGGGAAGAAAAGCTAGGAAAAACAAAAAAAAGTCAAAGTTATGGCCTCTATAGCTGAGCTTCATAACTTGTTATGCCTTAACTTAGTTTTATGAAAATCTTTTAGAGTCTGAAATGCAGTCTCAGTTGTAATTGGGTGCATTTGCATTAGTGTTGTTCAAAAGGTTCATCAATGTACAATGTCCATCTCAAGCAAATAAATAAATGAAATCAAATTAATATTTCTAAAATGCAGTTTGATTTTAAAAAATCTGCTATTGCTCAAAATTAGATTTTTTTTTTTTTTTTTTTTTTAGAAATCATACTTAAAATCTCATGACTTTTATATTCAAAGGTTACACAGGCCAAGGCTGATCCCAAAAAAAAGTAAAATTCTGCAACATTGCCAACTTGAACTAGGCCACACATTCCTCCACCACCCTTCAGAATCTCGCACAGCAGTTCAGCAGCTTCCCATTCCAACATATTTTCTGTTTGTTTTACATTTTGTTGCATGGGTTACCTCAAGAGCATCAAACAGCATCTTTATCTTGCTGGATCAACATGGGATATGTCAGATTGTATAGTCAGCATTTTTACCAAGAAGCTCTGAATTTATTAAATAAAAAAAAGAAAGAAATTTGGAACAATTGGGAATCTAAACCTTAAGTGTCATTTCCATGGAGTTGTGCCTAAAACATCTGCCTGGCAGTATCCTTAATGCTTTAAAAGACAAATGGTTGATCTAATTTCTTGTGATTTTCTTTTGGATTATGCTGGGGTTTTTTGTAAACAGTTTCTATACAGGGCTTCCCAGATGGCTCTGAAGCAAACCATCTGGAATGTCAGGCTAGGTTAATGCAACAGCCAGCAATCCTTACATATCTGCATTTTGGCAGAAATGCATGAGAACAGCAAAGGGTGGTTATGCATATATAGCCAGCATGAGGGGAAGCAGGCGCCAACACTAATGATGTAAACTATCACATATACAGAGAGCACAGCACATTCAATAAAGTGGTGAAAAACAAAAGTAGGTTGGAAATCATGAAACCTTTCTGTATTACAGTCAACCTAAACAGAAAGCTAATCCTTCAATAAAATGTCAAAAGCATGTTTCACCTGATCTGTAAAAGCAGAATGGAGCATAAATGTTCATGTGCCTTTAGGTGTTAAGAGGTAGAACACATCATTCTAACTACCTAGTTATACGAAAGCACAACTACAGCAGAGCTGTGGATATGGAGCATACAAAAAACAAAGAGGTAGAGAGTTTTATTAACGAGGATGTCTTTTTGCAACCATGTGCCCTAATGATGGCATTTTAGAGGAATTTTAACACCTGGGCCCCACAAACAAAACTCTAGAAAAGAAAACTAGAATTTAAAGAAAAATCAGTCTATGCCTTCTAACATTCAAACAAAATATCAAAATAAATGTTGTGCCAGTTTGACATATTTAAAATTGTGCAGGGACAAAGTCGAGACAATGTGAGAAAGGAAGATAAAAACAAATTCTCTTTTTTTCAGTTCAGTACTGCAGGTGATAGTGCAGACAGCAAAAAGGATTAAAGATGCCTCTTAGACATGTTCTGAAGGGAACCATTTTTTGCCAGCTTGTATCTGAAGTTGCGTACTATTTGGTGTTCTGGTACAACTTATTCCCTAACCCCCAGAGACTGGTGAAGCTCCCTCTTCTCTGGGTGGGCACAAAGTCCAGAAGTACCTGTCCATTTGTTTCTCCATCATCCTATCAAACATAAAGAGGAAGCCTCAATTCTACTGAGCAGTAAGGAACGAGTCGGTACAGTTCAGTACGCTGTCCGTTTCCATTATAAAAGCGGTTCACACCCATAGTGCATTATTTCTGGGGCCCCTCCAGTTGGAGTTCCACAAGACAATAGTATGGCAAAGTTAATGTAGAGCGATTGGTGTCACACGACAACAGTCCACTGATTGGATGACAGAAAATACTCGTCTCGTGATTACAACAAGCACGAGGCGAGTATGTCGACATGAAAGGCGTTTGGGTTTCACCCCACCTGCCCAGTGAGAGCCCAAGTGGTGGTGGGAACACTTTCTTAAATACGCCGTGCCGTAAAATGGCGTACCGAACCACACCGACCCGTGCCGTGTTGTACAGCTCAGTGGAAATGAAGCTGAGCTCCTTTGCTTGAAGCCGAGAGTCTTTTCCAATTTGTCTTTTCTTTTACTTTTCCAGTAAAGAAGCCAATAAGTGAAACCTTTAGCAAAGCAGCCAACTCTCATCTAAACTGTTCCACACAAAAATATCAGCCGAACAACGTCTTCCTCTCTGAATAACAAATTCAGATAAAGAGCCAATATAAAACATGGCTAATAAACTACAGCTGTGGTTCGGCATGATGTCAGCGGTAATCATTTTCTCTCGATTTGTGTACAACACAATGATAACCTCCAATTTGAAAAAATCTCTCTGAAGTAGGGGGAAGGAAAGAACAGTACACAGATTATATCTGGCAAGTTTGGCCACCAAACACAGCTTGCTTAGTTACCAACCTGGCAACCATTTCCTAACATTTGTCTCAGGCTTCAAAATTGCAAGGAAAAAGAAAACGGCAAAGAGGGAAAAAAAAAATTCTTTTTTTAAAACTTATTTCTGAGCAGCGTTGGACCAGGTATTAGGGGATGCAAATTAGAAATCGTGAAAAAGCACTGTAAAAAAGCATACTTGATGCAAGCATGCTTTTTTATTAAACCTAATTGCATTTCATCCATCTACATCTAACAGGCTGTTAATCACACCAATCGCAAACTGTGCTCCCAACACCATTACTTGCAATCTCCTGCAGGTAAATGGTAATAACCAAGCTGTACTTGCAGACCGCACCTCTGCAACAATGATTGACCTGGATGATAATGACATTTCCCGCCTGGCCATTTTTTCCCCTGACTGCACAGCAGGGCTACCTGACCGAGCACAGCTGCAGCAAACTGTTTGCTCTCTCTCCTTCTGTGATCCACGCTGTGATTAAAATGTCGTTATGGGTTCATGCTCATTACTTCCCTGGTGGCCACTGGTCGTGACAGAGGCCTGTTTTCATGCAGAACAAAGACACAGATCAATAAATTGGCCACGTGTAGTAGAAGTAACCTGACAGTGTTGGTAGGAAATGTTAGTCACCAAAGCTTCCTAGCAAAACAAACGACTGTCACTGATGGTTTTTACAGCTTTCTTCGCCGACCATTAACAGACATTATATAGATTCCACCAAATCTTATTCTATGCTATAAAAAATGAAGATGCTTTAAATGGCATCTTTAACCAGCAGTGCCTTTCCTGAAGTGATTTCAGCACTATATAACTGAACAGCTACTCTGTTTGGTGTATTGGGTGATAATTCTGTTACGGGAATATCAAATAACAGAACAGATGCATAAACACGTTCCCCCAAAGGTCAGTGCACTTAGAAATGTAATGAGAAGGCTGCTGATTGTTGCCGTTGTGCGAGTTTGGTCGGTTAAATAAATTATATGTGGCTGTCACTGGTGGCGGAGCCGCATACCAAGCAGGAGCAGCAGCAGCAGCTGATGAAGGTAAGACTTAACTACAGGGTTCTGGGGGAAAAAATCTGACATTTTCAGGGAAGGGAAAAAGAGGCAATGGGCGCAGAAGTGCGAAAGGCCCGCCTCATTAGACAAGGAGCTCCCATTCTGAAAGGACAGATTTTTAATACGGGACACTTTGGGGAGCGGCGGGAATGTTCTCTTTGCTGCTGCAGATTTAGGATGGATGCTTTTCACTCCCACAGGAACCGCCATGCTTACTGGACGAATGAATCTAAACTAACAGCTTTATGCTATTAAGAAGAAACTGTTTCATTTCTTTTTTTAGTTTGTTCCCCACCACCACCACCACCACCACTTTCTTAAAGTTTAAGCATTTTGACTATCCTCGTCTGCAAGCTCATTTCAATAAATGAAAAAACAATTAGCAGAGCATTTACTTATTTCAGTTATTGAATTCATTGAAAAACAGAGTGAAATGTTCACAACAATTTGAGTATTGTTGGGGTTCTTTTGCATGCGTTACTGCCTCAGTGCAGCGTGGTACGGATGCACTCAGCCTGTGACTCTGCTGTGATGTTAAGGACATCCAGCTTACAATAGTAATAGTAATGACCTTCATTTCATCTGAACGTTTTTCTCTTGTTTCTATTTTCTTTCTCTTAATAAACTCTGTGAGTCAGGTGAGTTTGTTGGCCGTGTTTAATTGACATCGACTATCATCATTAAATTAGTCATTGGTGCCTTTTAAAGTGCTGCCAGAAGCTTGTAATCAGAGGAAAGCATGAAGTGTTCAAAAAGCTCCAGGTTGATTAGCTGCACCGACTTTGACATGGCTCCACAAATTACCAATCACTGTAGAAACTTCACACTGGACTTCAGGAAAGTCTGATTGATTCCGACAGAATCACAGAACATAATTTTAAAATGGATTAACACGAGGGAAGTGACGGTGGTAGCTTGCATGTGTTGTGGAGGCTCCTGAAGCTGAAGCAATTTTGTATCAAAATTGTTGATACAAAATCCTCCCACAGAAGTGGTTATGCCTATAGTTTGTACACCTTTTTCTCTCATGCTTTTCCTTCCACTCACCTTTCCCCTTATATACTTTTATTGCTAAAGAGATTGGGTGTTCATTGTTTCCAAACACTGAACACTATGAGGGTGGCTAACCCTCATTGTAGAGGAAGTCGACTTATGTAGGCCAAAGTATAACATTTGCATCATAAAAATACCTTTTCATCGTTCTAATTTTCTGAGAAATTGAATGCCATAATTATAATAATGCTTAAAATGTCACCTGTTAAGTACTGAATCTATTTGAGCTTCAGTTTTTAGGTGGAATTACTGAAATAAATAAACCTTTTGACGTATTTAGATACACGTGCAGCCATGAGCACCAAACACAGTGGAAGTATAACTGGTCTAATTTATTATTTGCCTGCAAAGTGTTAATGCTTCTCATCTGAAATACACCCAATATTACCTCTGAGAAGATCCTTTGCACTTGGTAAGAAGATTGCTATTCCATTTACTGTTTACCTCCAATCCAAACACACAGGCTAATGTTCGACATACCCATGGGATTTGTAAGACAACAGCTAGGAGAGCACTGGTTCCTGAGGAATTGCATACACAGTGGAGCTGCTGCAGCCTGGAAGGTCATGTGTCTTTTTCTGACAAGCCAAGGTCCAGGCACTCAGAGGGGGGAGAGTGTGTGAGAGGTGAGGGGGCTTCAGGACAGGATTTACTTTTGGCCATTAAACTCACTTGCACATCAAACAACACAGGTTGCCCACCACCCCATCCCCCATCTCATATGACCCGTCACGCCTGCCTCCTGGCCGACTCGCAGTCTACAGACAGCCACTCGAAAATTCATTGGCTGCTGATTGATCGCTCGGGCTGTAATACTACAGCAGCCATGAGAGCCTATTGATCCGCGCGCACAAACTTGCGCACGCAAACAGACGCAAGGACTCGGCGTGGGTGCGATGACATCTGAAGACATCACGAGGTTTCCTGCGCCAGCATGCGTTCACCTGTGTATAAAATAAAGGCTGAATGTATATCGGCGCCTCGGCTTTCAATGAAGGGGTGTGGCAGCGGAGCGGAGGCAGAGGCAGACTCCCATCATCAGCGTTTACCCAACACAAGCGGGCATGCATGCGTCGCATTTGACGCTCTCTCCAGCACACTCGTCGTGAAAATCACAGACGCTAGTTTGGTGGGGAATCGCAACCAAAGCGTGGGAACCCACGCTGGACTGAAAGATACGTTGGGAGCTGCAGAATACAGGCGCGTCCCTACAAGTTCAATAAAGTGCGACGCTAAGCAAACGAGAAATGCGAATTTGCGTGGGTCGTCAGTTTAAATAAGCTGTGGGGGTGGAAAAAAAAAAGAAACAGAAACAAAAAAAAAAGTTAGAAACAGTTGCCTTTGGCATTTAGTGGAAGCTTTGACTGACATGGAAACATGGCGGAAGCTGGCTTCTCTCTGGCCAGTGTGGTGTAATTCATGATACCAGCCTATCCGTGAACTCTCCACGCTTCCGAGTCCTGCGCACCCGCCGCAATTCGCAGGCTGGAGAGTTGCGGCTTCAGGAGGAGGATAATTGTTATATTTAAATACCCGCAAACTCACCAGGCGAGCCCCAGCTGTAGCAGCCCTGTGGCTTGAAAAACTCCCCGCAAAAACCAAACGGAAAAAAATGAAGACAGCGAACAAGTTGTTTCATATGAGAATCAACAGTAAAATTGAAAAAAAAAAAATTATCCACAGCGTATAAAGCGGGACAGTCACGCACCAACACAAGCTCCCGTGCATGCTGGGACCCACGCTGGGCGCTGTTTGAATATTATACAGAGAGGAGGTCACCCAGATCTGCGGGGGAGATGGGCTCCACAATAAGCCGATTACAGGATTGGAGTGTAGACCTACCTTCAGATGCGCTGCTGGGGCATTTCAAGAGACAAGACGCGCATTAACCAGCAGCCGGCCAGCCTGCAGTCCCGCTGCTTAGCACCGAGATATCCTGCACGTTGAGAGAAATTTCCAATTGGCTCCGGACGGTGTGCTGTGTGTGTATGTGTGTGTGTGTGAGAGAGAGAGAGCGGCGAAGCGACAGTGTTGTTAGATGTGCGTGGATGTGTGTAAATGGGGAGTGGGACAAAGAGGAAATGCGTCATTATAACTGGCCAGTACGTTTTGTAGTCCGTCGGCTCGGATGCGCAACCCTTGGAACTACACAATGGGTCAGAATAAATAGTGCATGAGTGTCTTAATAAATTCAGATACTACTGAAGAGTTAATTTTTTTAAAGTAATTCAATTGAAAGAGTAAAAATGGCTCAAGTGTTTATTTCTACTAATTTTGATTAATACGGCGAGCAGTTCTGAAAACTAAAATTTCAGTTTCTTTGCCACTGCTAAAAAGCAGGCGGTTCACAGAGTGCTTTATCCAAGCACACAAAAGGAAAGTTAAGTGGAAGGGGAAAAAACGTCTGTAGGGAACAGGAAGGTGGACGTGCGAAAGGAATGACTGCAGCTTTAGGAGGAGTTTTAATCCAAAGGCCATTCAAGAGTTTGGGGAAGATAACCATGTGCTTCATGAGCCACCACACATGGACGTATCCAGGACAGCTTCTACATTCACACCCCTTTACATCTGAACTGTCTTACTTGCACTGACGAGAAAGACAGTCTGCTCCTTAGACCTTTCAGATGACAGTGAAGTATGCATTTCAGATATAATGACTGACGAGTCCAGAGGAAAAGGTGAAGGCACAAATTTAAGTTTCTTGAGGTTCTAGTGACGTTTCAAGTACTTCATGTCATCCTCTGTTGAGAAGCTTTATGGAGATGCTGATTTTATTTTCCAGCAGGTTCCTGCAAAATGCCACACGTTCTCACATTAATGACCACGGTATCCCTGTGTATACCATATCGACATATTTTTCAGCAACCAGGTGTTTTATATATATATATATATATATATATATATATATATATATATATATATATATATATATATATATATATATATATATATATATATATATATATATATATATATATATATATTTAATCTTACTGAGATGCACGATGTTCCTGAAAAAGAACCAGATTAATGGCTGTTTGTAGACATATTGTGGTCAGGTCAAAACGAAGTGGTCAAAATAAACTAATAAATAATGAATAATTTGTTCCACAACAGCTCTACTGTCTCCTTTATTAAAATATATCTGGAATTGTTCACCTCTGTTTATTCATCCCTTTGTAGATTGCTTTATTATGTTTCCCTTTTTATATGAAAAGTGTGTCTGTGAAAGTCTAATAAAAGCACTTATCGAGGTGCACTGTTCTGCTTAAACTGTACACTTTCGCTGTCGTTTTATCCATTTGAAAATAAAACAGTATTTTCTACACTGTAGCTAAACTTGCATCCAAATATCATAATTTCTGCCCCTTTCCAAAGAAGGTTGCTCAGTCTGTCAGCTTGGTCTAGGAAGCTGCTTACACAAGTGTAATATGTTTCTGCTTGACTGAAAAGTGTTGTTTTTCTGTTAAAAACAGAAACACAATTCATAATTCATAATATGTTGCCTAACAGCAGCTTATTATGTTGTTCTCTTGTATGTATTTAATCTCCAGAGCCACAAAGTAGGCAACACTCCAACTGATAACCGTCTCTATTCAGCAAGTGAGGCTCACTGGGCAACTGGAAGTGTGATACATGATGTGCACATGTTTCTCACTTTAATAATACTTTACTTTAGCTGGGCTCAGTTAAAAATATAAGTTGAGGGACTGGTAGCAGTTGCTCCACATGCTATAATTGGAGACTGGGTCTGTGTTGTCAGGGTACAGTTTGATAAAAACACGATCCTGAATGAGGAGGGGTCAAAGCTTGGGGGATGTTGACCCCTGGCTGGAGGAGGATAACTACAGCTAAATACCAGACATTCTGATACAAGCCTCTTGTTACTTAAAATTAACACTGTCTGCCTAACACTGATATTAGTCTGCTGCTATAATCTCTACACAGTCACAAGCATTCCAGCAGTCCACTGCCATTTGTTTTTCATAAGACCAATTTAGTTGCAGCAAATGGAAGTCAAAATTTAGCTTGTTCTATTTTGGACTGGTTCATATTAAACACATATATTTTGTCCATTTAAAATAACATGTAAAAAGATGTCGCAACATCTCTAGACACTCCAGATACTGTGTCTGAAGCTGACAACAACTTTCCCTAAAACTAATCATAAACTGGTTCATGAAAAAAAAAGTGAGCTACTGAGAGCCAAGTAAAAATCAGATAAATGTCGCCATCGTGTGGTTAAAAGTATGCAATACAGGGTGCATATTTTTTTTTCTACAGGTTAGAAAGATACCAAAACATTTACAAACATAAAAAAATAAAATAAAAATCAGATTTTAATTTAAGCAAGAAAATAATGCTGACTGTTCAAGTCAGGCATGAAATATAACAATTTTCATTATGTTTCATAATTCCAAAAGATCTCTCAACAAATATGAAACAAATATGAAAAGCATACTTTATAACCATACAGCAGAATAAATATATAATACAAAGAAGTTTTCTACACCAGACTTTATTTTATTTTTTCAGAATTTTTCATTTTTGTTAGCCTGAAAGTAGAAAGTAAAAAGATCAGATTTAGACAATGTGAAAATGCAACAAATTCGCTTCAGAAAAGATATCTTGTATTTGTACAAGGCTGTAGAGAATACGCACATAGAATTTAATTTAATGAAAAGATATTGTGAAACCCAAACAATTGTTGACCATGCAAATACCGGAAATCATCTTATGCGTCTACTCAGTAAATATTTTTTGTAAATTCAATGACTGCTTTAATTTAAAAAATAGCTTTTTATTTCGATTACAGCAGCATTGTCCAAACTTTGTGCGCCTTGGATCCAAAACTGGCAAGTTGAAAGCATTCAGTGGCCATATTTTTTTTATTTGTCCAATTAAAAACAGAAAATCAGAATTTGTTACTTTTGACTTCCTTTGCAATAAATTAAATATGCAATACTTTTCATCAAAGTAGAAAAAGTCTTCGATGCATGCCTTAAAAATAAAAGCGGTGCACAGTTTCCTGCCACTCTTGAACTGCAGATGAGGGTCACACAAAACAAATCAAAGACAGCAATTTGGACACCCCTGAATTAGAATTGAAATATGTCTAACAACAATAATAATCACAGAAATATGACCAGCAATACAACATTTTGTTCATCATTCATGTGTTATACAATCAGTTTCTCTGATTGCTGTACATTAATTATCTCCCAACACGTGAATCATTTGCTCCGTGTTTTCCACTTTAGCTTTCGGCTCCTGGATCTCGGATTTCATCCCTGGCAAACTGGTCTTTCTTCGAGCTGCTGTCTCGATGTTCTGCACCAGCTCCACGTCCCAGGGGTGCGTGACGAAGCTGAGCACCTCCCCGTCCTCCACCCCTCCCGCTCTCCCCACTCTCCCCGCTCGGTGGATGTAGTCCGTGTGGGACTCAGGGAAGTCGTAGTTGACAACCAAGCGCACCCTGGAAGTGTCCAGGCCACGTGAAGCTATGTCCGTGCATATTAGGACATTCACAGTGCCCTTCTGGAAGGAGTGAAAGATTCCCGTGCGCACCACAGCAGGCATCTCCCCCTGCAGGCGAGCGTGCTTGACCTTCATCTCCTCCAATGAGTAGCCCAGGAAGTTGACAGTGGAGGACTTGTTGCAGAACACCAGAGCAGCACCTCCTCCTTTTTCGTGCTGGAGCTTATTCAGGTATTGGTAGAGCTCCAGGACTTTGTCGGCACCCTTGACCTTCAGGAAGGTCTGCTTGACATGGGGCATGAGATGGTGCAGCATCTTGCTCTTAACTGTAACAATTTTGCCCAGGTCTGTCACCTTGCTGAGAACTTCTCCGACCCCATCTGGGAAGGTGGCGCCGATCAGGAGCAGCTGGGTTTTATGGCCCAGGCCTCGTGTCTCCTTGGGATCGCTTGCAATGTTTGCATGAGATAAAATTTCCGAAAGTAAATCAGAGAAGCTGAGGTCAAACATGGTGTCGGCCTCGTCCACCACCAAGAAGTTCAGCTCACTCAAATCCAAGCAGTTTCTACGCAGGCCTTTAACCAGGGCACCTGGTGTGGCCACCAAGATGTCTGGATGATTCCTTCTAAAGACGGCCTTGATGTGACCCACACCTCGCCCTCCACCCACAGTACTAGTACGCAAACCCAACGGTGCACACAGAGTCCTGGACACAGCCGCCACCTGCTCAGCCAGCTCCCTGGATGGAACCACAACCAAGGCTCGGATCCTGTCCGTCGTTTCGTCTTGCCTGTTCGCCTGCAGCCTGTGAACAACAGGCAGCAGGTAGCTCAGGGTCTTCCCACTGCCCGTCTCTGCAGCACACAGGATGTTGTGACCTCTCATTACCTTTGGGATGGTCTGAAGCTGGACGACAGTGGGGTGCGTGATCTCGACTCTCTCCAAAGTTTCAACCAGCTCCTCGCAGATGTGAAGATTCTGAAAGGTTGGCGGTGATTTCTGCTCGATGTCCCCACTCTGGCTGGCTGCAATAAAAGGAGCCACTTCTTTGATGTTGTTGATGGTGAAGTAGTCACCAAATGACTTATTGTGTTTCCATCCCTTGGAGCAGAGGACGGGCTGCTCGAACTTCCCCGCGGTGAACCCGGCGGACTGGTTCAGAGAAGGGTTCCTGCTCTGGATCAGCAACTTGCCCGCTTTGACGGTGCTGATCTTGGGTTTGCCTCGAGCCTGTTTCACGTTTTCCACGCGCTTTAGCAAGTAGCGTGGGACGCGGATGACCACCGTGTCCTCTGGGTTCGGCTCGGTTTTACAAAAACGAGTCTGTGTCGCTGAGAAATGATGGCTTAGAGACGCCGTGAGGAGCTCAGAGCGGAACAGCCTGCCTGATCCGAGGGATTTTAATGCTGCTGAGGCAACCTGGGCGACCTTCAAAGTCTGCATTATGAGGCCGGACTACGTCCCGCAATCGTCCAGCTGTAACTTGTCAAGAAGGAAACCACAAACCCAAAGATGGTAAAACCAGTTAGATGCGCTGAAGATTGGGGAGAGCCTTCAAAAGTCTTTAAAAACACCGTTGCGCTGTTAGCATTCTAGCTGCTGAGGAGCCCCATGCTGCCTTGGTAAGCACTGATGACGTCAGTGTCGGAGTTTGATGACGTTTTCAAAACAAACGGTACACTAAATGTACCGTGACGTAAGGAGCAACTTTCCTTACGTCAATCCCACATTGCTGTTTTATTTATTTTTCAGATGGACTATTCTAATCTTAAGTGTTGTGTTTGTTTCCATTGACTGTATAGGTGGAAAATCATAATGATTAACAGAAATAAAGGTTTGAAAATATTATAAACTATGTGTGTAATTAATTTATATATTGTGTCACTTTGTGGACTGAGTTACTGAATACAATGAAAGATTTCTCAAGCTTTTTGTACTATATATTTATAAATGGTATATCATATATGTATGTATGTATATTTACATACTCCAGAAACAAGTGTCCTATATGAGCATTGAGTTTGATGGCTTGTAGGCCATCAAACTCCGCATGCCTGCTCTAATGATGAATCAATCAGCTGATCGTGGGCCCAGTGAGTCAGCACTGTAATGTCACAGACTGTAATAGATTAGGCAAGGGTGAGAAAAAGGACTGTCACTGACACAACCATGGTTGTCAATAAAGGTCCACATGACTTTGAGTCATGCTTTAACACAGATAAACCAAATTAAATGTCTGAAAACAATTAAAAGGTTTATTTCTCTAATTTGTTTTTTTTTTTTTTGTAAAAACGCTTTAGTTTTTAGCCATGTATGAAGTCATATTTAATCTTCACAGATAATTGAGCAGATAGGGTTAGGGTTAGGAAAACCCAGTCCAATTTTTTTTTTTTTTTTTTTTTTTGGCATAGCCATTCCAGAGTTCTTAAGGGGATAATCCAGCATTTTTGCTTTGCCTGGTGAGTAAGCTCATAAAAGAGGAGTCTAATCTCCCCAAGCATGCGTCAACAGGGCTTCCAAAGGAAAACACAGACCTCTGCTGTTTTCTTGTTTCTTTCTCTCCACAGATGAGAGTTTTATTTTTTATTATTTTATTTCTGTTAAAATATCTTCCCTTCATGTAGTTTTCTAAAAAGTTAAATAATGTGTTCAAAAGGCACACATATAAAGCCCCTTTCTGCATTAGTGATACGGCCACATTTTTAGCATTGATTGCGCATCGACCGCTGTTAACATGTGCTGAATGAATCAACTCACTGATTGATTTGATGAAGCTTCAGGGAACATCGCTTGTGCTTTCAGTCACAGAGTTGCTCTCACATGTTTGCCAGTCCAAATAGCTGGCAGCCCACAGTCCCGATTAAGGAGTAAGCTGCCCGCAACAAAGCAAGGAAAAACATGAGCCAGGTGTTGTACTGTCAAAGGACAGTTTAAAACATGTTCGCATCATTCAAATAAGGCAGAAGCAAAAAAATCGAGACAGTTTTCCGCTAATGAAAGTCATTTCTGTAAATGGTTTTTCAAAAGACATTTTTCATAATAACTTCAGCACTAAATAATGTTTTAATACAGGATTGTGAGCATTGTGTTCATCCATCACACACAATTGTAGATTTGATTTTTTTTAAAATATTTTTTATAACATTATTTGAAATTCTAATGTATTGTGTTAGTCATTTTTGGTGTATTTCATTAAATTATATCATCTACCTACACCTTTCACCACTTAGTTAAGAAAGTACTATGATATGTATATATTCCATATTAATAATACATGGTGCATGGTTTTAGTATGGAGAGGCTTTGGTAAACTGTGAAACCAGATATCAACTTTTTAAAATCCATTTTATAATACATAGGTGAACCTGATGTAATTCCTTGTAACCACAAATAAACAATCAGCAAATCACATGGCAGTAATCCATTGTGTTTAGACCTCTAAAAGTAGTGAGAACAACAGCTTGCACTGACTATCAGAATGAGGAAGAGGATTTACATGACTTTGAATGAACATGGCAAGGTTATTAGCAAAATGTGGATGAGAAGGTCTTGCTGATTTCAGAGGAATATTTAAAGAATGATTCAAAATGATAGAAAGGCAAAATAAAAAGGCATAATAAAAAACGTGTTCCATGATAGGTATGAAAAAAAAATTCTGAGCTTGTAACGTGGAATCTTGAAGCAGATGGACTACAGCAGCAGAGAAACACACCAGGTGTCCAGCAAGGTGTACCTAAAAAAGTGACAGGTGAGTGTAATATATATGAGCTGAAGGCTGCTCAAATTGACTTTAAAAAAAAAAAATTAGTTGTACATTGCTATTTGGAGCTATTTAAAAGACATAGCTCAACATCAGACTTCTCATACACCTGTCAAAGTTCCTATGTAAAACAAGATGACAGAAAAAATTAAACTTAAAAATTTACAAAGAGAAACACAATTTTTTATTGTTGCAGCTAAATATTTCCTCTGAACTTTTTATTACCAAATATTAGTTAAATATTATAGCTCCTCTTTTGTTTTCTCTTAACAATACAATTAAATTTTGAACCTTATACCAATGGATTTGACTTACTGCTTCACACAAGTTGCTAATAGCAACATAGCGTTTTTCAGTTTTATGATTTGCTTTTTTGGTTCCATGGAATTTAATCCTCATTTCACCTAAAGCTTTATGTTTAATCCCTGATGACCGAGTTGATCTGAGTATTTAATCAAACACGCACTTCCACATACTGAACATAAGAGGGCAGCATAAAACATAAAGGAACACTTCGAGTCGCCTGAAATCTTCATAGTATTACCAGTTCTGTCTTCAAACTTCACATTGTTTTGCAGCACAAACACAGAACAACCTGGAATATGTCATTCAAATTCTAGATTCCAGAGGAGAACCCCAGGTACTTTTGGATTATGATGAAACCACAACTTTTACTATTAGATTTTGAGAGTCCTCTTTTTATTTTCCCCCACAGCAGTTGGTGAAGACTCTTTTCTCCTCTGACAGGAGACATTCTTCCTCATAACCACACCGTCTGATATTCTCTGACGTTTATGTGTAAAGTTGCACCACATCGCCATGGTGCTGCGCTGCATTTCTGCACTGTGTGCAAGCAGCAATCCTTGAAAGAGTGACACCTCTGAAACAGGACCAGTGTGGGGGCAGACAGTGTGTGCTTCTTCTTCTTCTTCTTTTTTTTTTCCCTCCGTAACTTTCTTTACAAGAACAAAATATCGCAAACCACATCTACAGCCTCCCACACAATTTGTTTTCTTTATCTCCTCCCTTCAAAGGTCATCAGCGAAGATAAGACATGAAGGTAACCTGAATTAGACCAGGGTGGGTCTTTAGCACAGGAAATAATTTAATCTCCAAATACGAATGACACACACACACATATAGGAAAAGTGTCATTTTGTTTGGTAGGGAAGTTTAAATTGCAGCTTCATTTTTGTGTGGGAGTTGTGGAAAGGAAAAAATATTTGGATTTATAATAGCATTTATGATAGCAGTTTTGCATTTAAAAAATGTAGTTTGAATGGAGTAGACTAGCAACAGTGTATCTAAATGTATTTTAGAATTTTAAAGTGAACGACGAAAAAAAGAAGAATAGAACAGAACAGGAACAAAGAAAAAGACTCTCATGAGAAACTCAGTCAAATATTTCCCTCAGATTTGTTTGGATCATTGTTTCTTTGCATATGTAAATCATATCAGGCTCATGATGTATAAGGTGACCTGGATATAGAGTATAAATGAACAAAAGTGAAAAATAATAATATTCTTACTTTCATTTCAGATTGTTGTTATTTCACACAACAAAATAATTAGATTTGTTATGCATTCTCATTTGTTGTTGGTTGCAGCAAAGTAGGAATTCCTTTTGAAATTTCATACTGAGAAGACTGTAAGTCTGCTTGTAACTTGGCTTATATGGAGATCTGGGGAACAAATTACATGTACAAAGAGAAGTGCTTTACACGACTGCAAATAAGTTGGAAAAAAAAACAACTTTGTACTTTTGCTTGGAAATAAAGACCACAGGAAATGTGATATTGATGCTTTGAGCTGCATTTGTGAGCTGAGAGCTTGTCTGTACGCCCACATGCATCGAGCATATGTGCGCCGTGTCTGTGTAAGAAAAATAAGAGGGTGTTATCTGCAGAACCTTTAAAAACAACAGCTGAAAATCTATGTTTTGTTAACACAATTTTCAAAGAAAATTTAAATGGTCTTTTGGATTTTAATTATTAGAACAGCTCAAAGTTATTTATTTCAAAAAAGCTGGCATGGAATTGATCATAAATAGTGTATCTTTATGGTTGATTTTTACAGCGGGGCGATCATTAAGACCAAACAAGTCATTGATCTGTTACAGCCGAAGTGAACAGCAGCCTTTATGTGTGTATGCATAAAAGTTTATAACTATGTTTATCAGTATTGCATAAACCTTTGGTAAAACATTACACACTTGTTTGACAAAGAAAGGTCTTGTGTAACTACACATATGTGTTTCTAAAGAGTGCATACTTGCTATAAGTGATTAGTTGGGACTATAACAGCAGGAAATAACTATTCAGAAACATAAATGATGTCAGTCAAGACGATAATCAAAGCTAGAAACCCATTACAGCCTAAAACTGCATCACCTTCTGTGTTGTTTACCCAATAAAGGTAAGCGTCAGGAGATTGATGAGCTAGAAGAGGTACAGAGGTTAAAGGGAGTGGAACATCTAACCTACGAACAATTTTACTGTTGCTTTGTTCTTGCCGCACTTGTACCTTTTCCTTTTGTCAAGTAGGAAACAATTAGTAATGTCTGGTGATAGCTGACATGCATTATTTACTGCTTGAATATGCAATCTGAGAGCTAAATATAGTCAAAAGCAAGTGTGTTATTGCACAACGGCATGACGATGACATCATCCACTCAATTCAACTAAGCCACACAGTTCACAGTGTGTGGCAATAAATAGGTAAATAAACTTGCTTTTTCAGTTAGGTTAAGTATAAGATTGAGGGCACATGGGATAAAAAAAAATGCTCACAGGTGCAAATTGATCATATTTTTGGATGTGCATTTATTTTATTTTTTTGTCCATGTTAATCTGTGCTGGTTTTATGGTGAAAGTGGGACATCTTCTTTGAGGCTTCTTTAGAAGAAACAGTGACTCCCACAGTGTCCGTCAGACACCAGAAAATAAAAAGAGTGATAATTTCATTGCTGTTGTTTTTAATAAATCCAAATACAGCCAATTTTAGTTTGTGGCATTTAAAAAAAACATTTAAGATTTTTCTTTGTCTTTTCAAATAACAAAAAACAAACTAACAATAAAATAATAAAAAAAAAAAATAAAAAAATAAAAATAAAAAAAACCCCAGAAAACTAGAATTTTACCATTTGTACATACTGTCACTGCAGGACACACTTTTGCTTTGGTGCATTTCCAAAGTGTTACATTGGGTGCCACTCCCAAGGGTGATAATAATATTGGGAACTCACCTTATTTTGGGAGTTTTATCCATTTTGTACGCAACTTTGTTGTGATCCAGGCCGATCTCGAAGACATTTCCTACTCAATTTATCATCCCGCATTTTTATTACCCTGTTGTCCTAAGTCTTCAGATTGTAGTACAAATACTTATGATTCTATCTCATCTTAACGCATCTTGATTGATCAACATGAGTGGTAAAAAACTTATTTGTAAACAATTTAATGCTTTAGTTTAATATATTTTAAAAAAAATAAATGAAAAACTGTTTGCTTTAATTGTAAACAGAGGGTTATCATCAGGAGAAACTGTTGAAGCTTAAATATGAAAATGGCAGGTGCCGGGACAAAATGGTAGACACTTGGCGATGAAAAGTTTTTCTACTGATACAAAATGGTAAAGGAGGAAATAGAAATGTGTGAATATAAAAGAAGACTATAAATTGCCCTAAAAAAACCTAAAACTCTCATTCCCGCCATAAATGGTCAGTGATGTCATGGAGGAACCAAAAATATTCCTATTATTTCTACCTGACTTTTTCTGCACAAAATGGTGCTGTCTACTGCGGAAGGTTGTAACCACCAGAGGTTTTGACAAGAAGATTTAAAGTATTTAATAATATTTTCATAGCCCAATGCATGAAAATAATATTATTACAGTTCTTTCAATACATTTTCTTATTATCTGTCTTTTTCATTTGTCACTTGCCTCAAGTACGAAAATGAACCAAAATTGAATATTAACAAAGTTTAACATCATCTCTAAACTGATGCATAATTGAAACGATTCATATGTAAGATTTGGGCATATTTTAGCATTGAAGTCCATTTTTCATGAAAAACTTCAGTACAACAACAAAACAAGCTCACATGCCATAGTTTAAGGTCAGAACTTGATTTTTTTAAAATAGGATTTTCCTCATTAGAAACCAGTAATTAAAACCAAAGGTTTGATCATTTGTTGTTTTAAAACACAACATATTACATTGAAATGTGATTGACTTTTTTCTTTTTTCTTTCAATAAAAACAAAAATCAAAAAAGAAAATCAGATGAAATTTTTTGTATTTCTGAACAGACACCTAATTCTACGAGACAAGCCATCAAATACTCACACTGTAGGAGGCGCTGTTTTGCCCCATGTCGTACATCTTCACCAGAAAACAAGTAGCCTATAGCAGAATAAGAAAACCAAAAAATTAAGTAAATGCATCTCTGAAATTTCGCTCAGTCTGAGCGAGTTCATCTTAAAGAAGAGGACTAAGAACAAAAACAACTTTTCAGCATTTGTATCACATCTGAGTCCGCTGTTGAAAATGATCATCCCAACCATAGACATGTCTATGATCCCAACTACATAATAACATTGACGTCATGGTGTGAAACAAATCGCTAGCGCAAGTCGTGTGAAGGAAAGAAGGGGCAGATTTTAATTTCTCTTCGAAAGGTATTTAATGTCTTTATTTTAAATATTAAATGAAAACCCAAATTAAAGGTTCTGCTCATCCTTTTTTGGCAACAACATCAAAAAGAAAAAAAAAGGAAAAGAAATATAGGACAATATTTCAAGGCAATACTTTATATATTGAAACAAACAAATAAATAAAATTACTACTTGTTTTCTGTTTTTCATCTCATACAAACCTCTTTTTTTCAAAAACGTGCTAAAAGGAGCTTAAATTATTTTTGTTTTCCAGTTTTCTAGAATAAGGAAATTGTGATTTATGAAGACGTTTTATTGACAATCTGATGTGATTAATTTATATTAAGGACGTGTTATTGTAGTTTTTTAAGTAGTATCACATTTAGGCAAACCATTTAAACAAAGCTACATGTTTGGGTATGCTAAAGGTGTATTTGTAATTGTTTACTAATTAAATTGCTTATAAAGGCCGATTTAGCGAGCTCGTGTGCGTGCCCTGTGTTGTGTCTGCTGACGTCAGCGCTGGAACTGCCTTGTCACGCGGGGTTAGTAAAAGTTGGGATCGGAGCTCCAGGGAGAGAGGCAGAGAAACAGACAGGAGGGAGAAGGAAGCGTACAATTAACACGGGTATTTCTGCAGCCGTACAGAGAGCGTTAAACAAGAGGGAAACGAGGGTTTATTGTTAAGGTTTGTGTGGAAGACAGAAGAAAGCAGACAAGGAGAGGCAGAGGGGGCAGGCGGCTCTCTCTGAAAGTTCAAGTCAGAATTTCGCTCGTTAACTGCCGGAGGAAGAGACAGAGAGAGAAAGAAAGAGAAGAGCCCTGTGAGCTGCTGTTGCTTTTTTTTTTTTTTTTTTTTTTGGATTTCGATTTTAAAGCGAGAGCGCGCGTGTTACAGAAAGCTTAGTTAAATGAACAAAAGTCTAAAGTTTTGGCGCCGTGGCAGTCGGTAAATGTTGTGACATTTTCGGACGGCGCAAATTGCTCCCAGCGGTCGTCGACGGTCGAGTGGTGGAGGGGGGTGAGAACCCGAGCTGTCAAACCCGATGACTACTGCAAACTGCCCCGGGAATGAGGAGCTGGACTTCAGACTGATTTTCGGAGAGGACGGGCAGCAGCAGCCTTCAGGCCCCGCAGGTCAGTGCGTTTTCAGTCTGCACACACACTCAACACTGTGTGTTTTGTAAGTGTGGGTAGTAAAGTTAGGGCTCAATATGTTCTATCATAACTTGCACATCTGTTTGTTGCGCTAGCTTTTCCCGGCAACTTTTGCTTGCAGTGACAAAACAGAAAATAACCAGTCGGAGCGCCATGCTGATAATTTATAATGTGCACATTATTAAGTCATTTAATCTGACACTGTAAGACACGTCCACACTCCAGCTGTCATTAGCTTGCTATGCTAAGTTCACGTGTTAGCAAAAATGCAAGATATTGCCACTCAATGACAAAGTTGAGAGTTTTAGCTGTTACAGACCTGTTAGTTGCAAAGGCGTTAATGCAAAGTGGTGGCGGGGAAAGCGTGGGAGGCATAACCCCTCTAACAGTCAAAAACATGCGCCTACCCCCACATTGCACATTAATTGATCAGTTTACATTCTTCTTTAATAAATGTTGGTGCTTAAAATAGTTTCTTAAAAAACTCGACTAGTTTTTCTAAGACTGCTTTATGTACGCTGGATATTGATATCCACACACAATGGGAAACTGCTAAGTAAATCTTTGTAAAGTGATCAATTTGAAATAACTGATTATTGGACAGCATGTTTGCATAATTTAATATGTCTCATTCAGAAAACAAAAGCCTGACGAAAAGATTATATTGTGCTCATTGTATGAGTTTGTTGGCTCTGCATGGGGGGGTTGCAAAAAATAATTATAATAATAAAAAAAATGCAACCCTTTTGGCATTATGTTGAGTTTTATTTTGAATTGTCATCTTTTGGCCATCTGGCTCTTATCCTAATCTAACATCTTGTTGAACTTAAAGTCATCGGCTGTGTTTTAGTTTGGTTGATGTGGCATATGTGAGGTATGCCTGAGCGGGAACAGCCTGAATGTCATTGTACCACATTTCTGCTTGGTTAGAGAGGCTCTTGTTGTCAAAACTTTTATTACCTTATTTACAAAATAAATCAGGACGAGAGCAGAAATAGAGTTGCAGTGTTTTAAAAACAGTTGTGACTGGAACGGATAACTGCATGTGTAGTTTTCATGTATGTAAGACATTTCCATTGTATTTTTAATGGCAAAGAGAATTTGTTTACATTTCCCAAAACTGTTAAATGTTCCTTAGTATGTGTAACTTCTAAGATCTAGAAGAGTTAAAAGAATTTATATAAATGACTCCAAGGAGAGCAAATTGTGCAGCATTGCAATTATATGTTGGAACTTGCAGTGTTAGCAGATTGCATCTTTCCCACCTTGAAACAAAATGACGTAGCTTCAGTGAAAACCCATTAATAATAATAAAAAGAGAAGTCTGATGAAAACTACGGTTCTGTTTTGATTTTTTTAATCAAAACGTCACATTAGTAAATCTGAACAGATATCATAAATATGGTCCGATATGAGATTCTAACAGTACGATTACCTTGAGTAACTGCATCACATATAAACTGCACTAACACAAAAATGTATAGCATAAACTCATTGTTCTGAATTCAAAACAAAAACATTGTTTCATGCTGCTGCTAAATAAAAATATAGCATATCAGCTATTAACAAATATGTTCTAAATATTGTAACATTTTTGTTTTGGCATTTTGTCTATGATCGGCAGACTTGAGCAAAAACTATAGTATGAAGGAGATGTAACCTTTTAGAGTGATGGGGGGGCGTCTCTCAGTTGTCAAAACATGATTCTTGACCTGTGATTAGAAATATCTGGATAACTTTTTTTGTGAGCATGAGAATAGTGTTGTAGCCAGTGCACAGCAACATGTAGGGGAGGGGTAGCACTGCATTGTTTTATACTACACAACCAGAAAAAAAAAAAAAAATGTTGTACTCTTTCTGGAGTCTTAGAAGAAGTACTTTAAACCGTAGGAAGGATTTCATGCAATTCTCTGTGGTTTTCAAACAGTAACGTACTGCACGCCATACACTTTGGTATACTTTGATACCGTTAAGCAGTCTGCATTTTGTTTCATGATGAGAATGGAAGTAATGAGGAGGCGCACAACATTATTCTATGATCAGTATAAGTTAGAAACATTCTTGTGCCACTTAATACATCTTTTTATATTTATTATTTCTCCTCTTTGGACTACTAGAACTAGCAAAGTCAGAATGCAGAAAAATATTAACAGAAAATAATTAATTTTTCCATTTTAAGTTGATGCCACTTAAAACTTATAATGATGATTTCAATTATGATCAAAATAATTGCAAATTTAAATGCACGGCATTTAAAGTTGTGTACGTGTAACATCTTTCATTTATCATATCTACACATTTTTTAATCCCTGTGTGTCTCTTTATGATGGTAAGTGACACACAAAGGGGTTAGGACAAAATTTGGAAAGGGTGTTGCTCACTTTGATCCTCTTATAGTTTTGGTTTCCTACTTTTCATACAGTGATTGCACTACAGTCCACATAGAAGTTGTCCTTGTTATCGTCAACTTTGACCCCCTTTATGCATTCATACCTTTCCAAACAGAATGGTCAGGGCACAATGGAGGCAAAACATTGTGCCTGTCAATGTACATTATGGAAAGCCTGTGATAGCAAGCTTGTCTCAGATGTCACAAGTGTACCATACTAAAAAAGATGCTTTCGGTTAAAATCTAAATAAAGGTGAAACCGTCCCTTAAAGGGGATCCTACAATGGTAAATTTCTCCTGATATAGGTTGTTTCTACCTAGTTTAATCATTTTGGAGGCCAAGGTTGTATAGGTGATGGAAATATTTTACAGATTAATCATTATTTAAAGTAAACTTGCAACTTAGAAGTTATGGACGAAGTCAAACATCTCTGTTAGTTATTGAGCGTTTCAGAGATCTACTGTGAAAGAGATCACATACAGAAAAATTAGGATATTTGATGATTTTCCTAGCCAGTAACATTTGAGATGCATGTTTATATTAAATTACGCTTAAAATTTGTCTCAGAATTACTAGAAATTATTTAAAGTTTGACGTTAATTATTCTTGAAACAGTTTTTTTTATTTTATGCAAAATTGTATGATTATATAGAAATATGTGTCATGATTGAAATCAGGATGACACCATAATTGTGAGTCAAATGTCAAGTATTTTATTTTAACATATTTTCAAGAGTAATGCCAAGACAAATGCAAAAAAGACTTGTGTGCGTATGTGAGTTATGGAGACAATTTCATACCCAGCATATGTTAATAATAAAAGACGAGCACAAGAAAAGAGGTTCCTCAATTGTAGGATATCTTCAAATTATGAAAATACAAGAAAAAGAATCAAAACGATACGGAAACGTGTACTTTCAGATGACTATTTAAAAAACTATCCTGAGCCAGATGAGCACAGAGTTGCGGTGCAGTGGGAAAGATGATTAAAAGTGACTGATGATGACATTTGCAGCTTATTTGTTTTAATTTATCGGGGGAAGATTCTTGATTGACTTCTAAGAACATACTTATTATATGCAACCCGTTGTTGAACTCGTGTCAGGTTATTTATCAGCAATAAGCTCAAACTTCATTTTTTTCATCTGTGGTTTGAAACAAATGGAACAAGTGAATTTCCTGCCATAGTCTTTTCATTAAACTTGGATCAAGTAAAATAACTCCACAAGGGTTTGGCTTTTGCAGTCTTAAATCAACTTTTCCTCTTGATTTAAAAAAATGAAGTTTGAATTGGCATTGGGACGAGGAGGAAAAACTTCATTTGGAATATGCATTGGAATAAAACCTCTGCTATGCAAGTGGTTTTCGTCTGGTTTTGACTGTATTGCTCCGCCAAAAGTAGGAGTCGAGCGAGGGTGGGGGTGTGTGTCTGAATTAATAACTGGATAACCCGAGCACAGAAATGGGGAATTGCTCATTTCTGACTTAATCTCCTCCTGTGAAGGTAAATCTAATTTTCATAACAAATGGGGGGGGAAATCTCATGAGAATAACTGAAGTTTCTATTTCCTTGAGTCACTCGTTAGTTGTTGCTCAAATAAGTTCAAGTCTTCACAACTTTTATTAAGTATACTTTCCAAAGAAGCATTTCCCTTTCTTAATTTTTAGTAGTCTGTTTTATGAATCTTGTTTTTTTTTTTTGTTTTTTTTCTCAGCCTACGCTTGTTGTTAACCCAGTGTCTTCCTACGCATATCTAGGAATGTACTGAAGCTCATTGCGATGTTAGAGTACTGTACACCACAATTGTCTGTTTATCTTTTATGCTTTCTTCTTTGTCTGCTTGCATGCGTGTCTCGCTCTGCGTTTTCTTATTGTTTAGGAAACGGCTTGTTCTTTGAGGTGAAATATTCCACTCTTCACTTCACAGGCACTGGGCAAACCTACTGTAAGGGATTTCCCCTGATATTTTAAGGCGAAATTAAAGAACACCTTTGCCAATTTCATTCATCATTACTCTTTTTTTTTTTTTCCTCTTTTCTTTTCTTTTGCTAGTTCTGTAACGCTGCCCTGCAAAGATATCTTACAAAAACAGAAGTCACCGTCATATTTAAGAAAGTCAGCACAAGATGTCTGAATCTGCGAAATCTGTTACAAATGTCCATTTGTTGTGCTTATATATATTTTAAGTTTGGTGTTGTAAAACATGATAGTTTCTTTGCTGTATTTCTTATAAAATTTCACAAAGCAGTTTAGTCTATGTATTTATAAACATTATTATTATTTTACCTTTAGTTATACAGGTTAGCCTCACAGATCCACAATTTCATTTTCAAAACTGGTACAGAATATATCACACATGTCATTAAAGTATCCATGTACAATATTCGTATTGCAAAGGACTGTTTGAAGTACAATAATTGTCTCTCTTTACTTATTTTAAATATTCAAACACCATAAATAATTGCATATTGCACTCAGGTTTAACTGTACTTCCGATTTCTCTGCATTTCACTTTAATAGGTTCTATAAACATGTCTTTCTTGTGTTGAACTGAAATTCACTTTGAGTTGGTAATTTATTTAAATTGACTTGTGAACTTAGGAATATGAATCACATTAAGTCATGGGTAGACTAAAGATTGGCTCCCTTATTGTCTTGTTTTGAATGCTAACTTAGTTTTTCAGCCTCTGTCTTTTGGCCACAAACAGTTTTTGAAGAACTGATGACTGTTGAAACAAATAGTGACTCCACATGTGTCTCCTTTGCACAAACGGATGAAACCACTTACCAGGAATTTCATCCATTTATCCAGTCTGAATTTAGGTGAAAGGACTGTGACTAACTAGTCAATTCCAAGGCTAGAAGAGGAACAACTACAGTAATTATGTACCGCATGTGAACATAGGAGTTCAGAACGGATAAACTTACAAAAATCAATTCTATGATAAACATGTTCTGACGTTGTTTGATATTAACAGCCCACCTACAGAAGTAACATCAAGCATAAGCAAATTTTATTTACATTAGAATGTTTTTTGGGGAAAAACAAAGACACTTTATGGTTGTATTGTGAACCACATGCTCTTTTTGAAGCATGGTGGTATGATTATTATGGTCAGTGCTTGTTTTGTTTCGACAACCTTTAGAAAAATATCAGAACATATCTCAACAACTTCAGTCAGCAATGCATAAAGACACAAGAAATTAAAGAATAATGGAAGTATAGTTAGACAAATATTTAGGATTGGAGAAAAAAAATCCTGGCAGAAAAAATAACACAAAATATCTAAATTTATTTAGGCTAGAGACTGATTAAAAAAAAATTAGACCACCTGCAGCAATCTTCCTTGATGAATGAAACCACGTGTTGGATATGTGAGTCATATAGCATACGTGACTAACTATGTAAAAATCAGTGTCAGTTGATGGCTATTCACTTTATAAATTTCTGCTGTCATTGTGAAACAAATTCTTCTGAAAGTGGCGGCACCATCAACGGATGAGTGATGTTTTTGCTTACAACAGACAACTTCAAAGTTTTGTTCTTTTCCGTTTTATTGTCTGACAGGTAATCCAAAGATGCATTTAAATTCACAGATCTTTCTCATTCTTGTCTTTAAGCTGTTTTGTTACTGTTGATGTACACTTGATGTTTTTCTTAAGGAGAGGAAAACATAATTGATTCAGTGCTGAAGTAGACAAACGTGGATAAGGCAGAACAGGATTTTGTGGTGGACTAATTGGGGGTTAGAAATAAAGAAGGGGTGGGCCAGCAGTGCCGCTTATGGGTGACAGGGTAGTAGATCCGGTGTAGAGGTGTCTGGCTTTCTGCCCGATCATACCATGTGGGGTTCAGATGGCAGGGAGGAGTGATGGAAGAGGGGGGCGCAGCATGTCTAGCTGGTGAGAGGAAGACAGACTGTGTTTTTGTTCTACTTAAGTAGCCTAATCTGTCTTTTTTCAAATTTCATTTGTACTTACTATTGTTGCTGTCATACGGCAGGAAGTTTTTTTTTTTTTTTTTTTTTTTCCCCACTCCCTGTTTATTGTTCGTATGGTAGCAAAAACAGAGTTGCAGACCTGCCACCAGGATGCCTCAGGCTTCTTTCCTCTTACGGCTCTCTCAGGATATGAAAGAAACCACGGGTGACATCAGAGAGGCTGATCTAAGCTAATGAAATATCCAGATGCCAGCAGTCACCAAAACCACTTAGTGACTAGTCAGGTTTGATTTGCAACTGTTATTGAGCTGGGGCTTTTTTTTTTATACCAGCGCAGTTGTCGCTGTCATGTTTGGATGTAAAGAAATGTCAAGCAGATGATTTTATAACGGTGAAATGTTTAAAGTGAGAACAAGTAACGGACAAAGCGCTTTTGCCCTTGTGCCTGTTATTGTCATTGCTCTACTCCTGTGAGCCAAGAGCACGATCCTCCTAGTCCTTGTCGTGGGAAAGACTGAAATTACATCGCTCTCATGGTGGACTATTTTGAGCTCCCAAAGAGAGTGGCAGAGGGCAGGCGGCAGGTTCTAGTGACTACTTTGTACTCTGAGCAGGAGAATCCCTGTTGTCCCAGCAAGTCTGCACTCTTCGCCATTTCATTGTAAGGAGGAGAAGAGTGGAAGTATGCTTTGTGCCACATCGCCAGGTGAGTTTGGCGGCAGTCCTGTATTCTAGCCAAGTGTTGGTTTTATGAACAGGAGACAGATGAGTCTTCTAACAGCTGTTTAGTACAACACAACACATTCAGAAATGATCAAAAATGTTATCACATTTTCCTGGGTTAGGAGATGACAAGAGAAAACGCTGCCGTTTTGTACCGATTACATTCTTTTTAAATTTCTGATTCTGAAGTTTTTATTCTAAGTATTTATCCTCTAAACATATTTTTATTCTCTCATTATAAGTTTGATTTCAAAGGTTTTTATGTTTCTGTTGCTTGTAGAGCAAAAACAATTAAGAATTGTATATAGAAAATTGAAATAATTAAGAAAAGCAAATTGTATCAGTTGTATTGATGAACAAATTTTAATAGAACTCAAGTTTTAACCAATACTGGAGACAAGCTTATGAGCTTACAGTTGTTGTATATCAATTTAAATGTAAACATTGTGAGGTCAAAGGTTGGACAGTATATGGTCGACATCTAGAGTCAGATAATCATGTGGGTGCCCCCTAACCCCGCAGAAATGAGGGGGTCCCGGCACCCAGCATGATGAATGAGACGTTTGTTTCCTGGGGTGAGGCATGAGTAACTATGCAAGGCATCTGTCTAGTTTAAATTTAGTGTAACTCAAGCTACTGTTGGCTGCGCTGCATCAACATGTCAGAGTTTGTATTACAGCAGAGTGAAATCTGTAAAACTTCTGCATCTACGGATTTTTTTTCTTTCTGCATTCTGCCCTTTTTTAAAGTGAGGAAATAACTTCAATGTCGAAATTTCTTCTTTAAACTACAGACTATCTGTGGTTTATTTGCAAAATGGCAACACAAATGTTCCCAACAGCCATTGTTTCTATGTTTTTATCAATTTCAAGCTATGGTTTTGTAATATCTTTCAACAGATTGATGAAACTAGTGTGAAACTAGTGTGACTGTCTTATTTCCTCATTTCAAGACCCCTTATGTTCAGTCCCCAGTGAGGGTCAACTCAAGTAATGGGAACCAATGTTTTTACACTGTCCAATAAAATCCTACATTTACATCAAAATTTGTGTCGTAGCTGGAGCACTGTTCCTTTTTTGTTAGTTTAAATGCACCAGAACTGTCAAGGAAAAAGTTGTGTAAAGGCTTCAGAGGTTGCAAAACAATCGTTCAAGCTTTGAATATTTCACAGAGCATTTCTTGATCTGTCATCTGAAATAGAAAAGTTTGCCAGAACACTAATTCTACCAAGATTTTGCCATCCATTTAAACTGTGAAGAGAGAAAGACGTCCATTAATCATAGATGCATCCAAAAGGACTATGCTAACTCTGGAGGAGCTACATGGAAACAAAAGTAGGACAACTATCTGTTCAGTCTCCCAACTGTGGGGGATATAGCACATGTGCTGAGGAAGATGAATTCTTCAGATAAGACAATTGTGTAATTTTTTGCCCCATATGCAAGTGTGTGACCCAAATATGTGGTGAAAAAAACTAACATTCCTCTTTACTTAGTGAGAAACATTATGGCGGCAGCATTATGCTGTGGGGAGACTTTTATTCATTTGGGACAGGAATTTTGTGCAGAAATGATTGAAGATGGATGGAGATAACAAAAGGGCAATCCCAGAAGAAAAACTATTCACACTTTAATTTACAGTCAGTGACTTGAAAACTGATGCTGTTGATCCATCTTGTGCTGTTTTGCAAATCAGAATCTGCAAACAGTTTAGTCTCCAGAATACAGCAGAGACATCCCTCAAAACACTTGCAGCTGTAATTGCAGTGAAAGGTGGTTCTTAAGATGTATGGGATCAGGGAGACTGGATACTAGTGCAATATACATTTTTGCATATTTTTGTTTGTTGATGTGTAGAGTTTTATTCTCCTTCCTCTTCACAACTACACAGACATTTTGTAGACTTTTTAAGTAAAATCCCATTATGTTGAAGTTTAATGCTCAAGGGATATTAATACTTTTTAAGGGACTATGCTACTTGAATAATAACCATTTGAGCTTCACAATTCTTATAACATTTGTGAAATTTAAACTTTTTACATTTAACTAAAGAAAATGCAACTATACATATTGAATGGTCCTAGAAGTATTTTATGCTTTCACAATAACATTTTAGACATTTTAGTCAGAGCATGAGCACTTTTTAAAATACTTTTCACAGTGGAAGTGGGAAACCCATTTTAAACCTGTTGCTTGATCGTGTCAAGGCGAGTCTTGTACACCAGCAGTTTGTTTCATAGGCCAAAAAAAAACTTGCCTAAAAATGCATCATCTTTCTCCTCTTTTGCCTCAAGAAATCTTTTGGAGACATTTCTAGAGACTCTCATGTATCATGTTTAAAGATCAGATCCAGCCTCTGAAGTAGAACGATTTCCAAGTACAGATGATAAATGAAGCTACTTCTGTTGGAGCCTTCTTCTGATTCCAACTCACTGCCGTTGAAGTTAGTTATTTGAAGATGGGTTACAGGTTTTTATTGGTTAAGATACACACCATCTTTTTGCAGCCGCTAGGATACTGCCTATAATTAAAAAATAGCAACTATTACCCTCTAATAAACCTAATAGATTTTGAATGTGTGTCCTCAGATCTCGGTGGACTCATGATTTTTTTTTTTTTTGTTCTTGCTCTTCTCTACATGTCAACAGAGTCAAACTGCTCTCTACTCAGTCTCAAGTAATCATTGACAAGTGCAGCTCCTGAAGGAGTTTGAAGTGTCCTGACTGATTGATATTGTGAGCCTCCTTCTTGCTGCCCCTCACTCTTCCTCCTAAATGTGAACCCATTCCCTCCCTCTGACAATCTTAACAGATACACACTGCATTCAAGCTGCAGCTTGAAAAACTAGCTACTTCCCTTGGTCTCCCAGCAACCAGTGCCAAACTTGGGTGCAGTGCATACGTGCATGTCCTTCTCCCCTACTCTGTACTCAACTCCATAATGAACTCAACATAACCCTTCCAATCCAAGGCCCTTTTTGCAGCTTTATTTTTAGGTTTATCATGCTAAATCAATAAAAAATGGCAAAATAATAACTTGAGCTTAAAAAAAACCTAATAAATCAACCTGAAGTTGTTCTTTTATAGGGTGACAAAGCTGTGGAGCGGATAAAAAGAATCTTAAAAGCGATCTTTACTTAGTTATTGTCATAGAGCTTCCAGTTGTATTTTCTTTGAGTGGAAACTGCAGTCTTCCTGTTTGCGCCATAATTATTTCCTGCTTGTTTTTCTCTTTTTTTGGCCTGACTACTGAATGGGAAGTGCTTCTGTTCTGTTGCAGAAATGTTAATGCTTTTTTAATAGGTGTTTGGCCTACAGGCTCTAATCGATGCATGGACTTCAGAATTTGTGTGCTTTTGTATAAACTGTGATGAGAAAATTAGGCATACTAAAGTGTTTATCAGTGGCCCGTGGATCAGCTGTAATTACTGTCCTTTAAGTCCCATTATTTTTAACTCTTGTGTCTCACTTTCCCTCTGATCTGTTTTTCTTCTGACAGCTGTGCTCCCTTGCATTCTCTCTCACACGAAACAAAAGCACCGTTTCTTTGTATGGCGCTCTGCCTTGCTCTCTCGCTCTCTTTCTCCCTCTTCCTGATTGACTTTTTCAGGCACGTGCACAGTCAGCTTCAACAGAATGTTTAAATGTCACTCCTGTTGGCAGTGGCCTCTGATGTTATGCATGTCCTCGCCGCAGCGACTGTTCAAATGTGCAGATGCTTTCTTCTACTTTTCTACAGACCGATGGAGACATTTAGCAAGTCTTTTTGTTTAAAGTCAGATATTTCCAAGTTGGGCTGTGTGAAGAGTTTATGAAAACTCAGTATCTTACCAGCAGTCTATAACTCTCTAAAAATGCTCAGTTTGCAAAGAAGTCGAAGCAAACATGTCCTCATAGTTGTCCTTGATAAAAAGCACTAAAGTTTAGCTGTGCCACAGTATTTACACAAACTTGTAGGAGAGCGGCTGTGCTGCATTACCCTTCGTTCAGGCAGTAGGAGAAAGTTATTTTCCAATTTGCATTTAAGTGAAAAGGTTGCTATGGAGTGTGGAGAACCTCAGTTCTCATTGTAAATAACCACACTTTTATATAAATAACCATCTAATTAAACATGACAGTGGTTTCAACTATAAATTGCACTGAAGTTGATTAAAAACTACAAAAATCCAAAGCAGAGTCTGGGCCCTTCAAAAGCTGTTAGGTTTAGCTTCAAGGCAAAATTAAATACTGTTTAGTCCAAACTGAAGATGCTCAAAGATGAACATCTCCATGTAAAGTTTGGATTGTGGTATCCTCTGTGTGCCTCGTAATATAAAATGCAATGTGGCAGATTTTTTTTCATTTTTTTATTTAGATGGCTGAAAGCTGCATCAGTCTCGGTTTTAAACTTGTAAAATAATGACTGCTCATAACCTTTCCACAGAATCCCACTTAGAGGAAAAACCCTGTAGTATCCCTAGAAGAAGAAAACATTATTTTCATCATTCATAAAGCTGGGATTCTAAAAATGTCTTCCTGTTATGCTACATGCAGGAGCACAAGCTCTTTGGTTTATTTTTCTTGCTTTGTGGGTGTCACTTACTGTGGGGGTGTATTTAACTTGCACCATCGTGTGGTTCACATTTGAAAACAGACTTACAAAGGTCAGTCACTTTTTTTGTTTTTTTGCGCTCAGAAAAAGGTATTTAACACCTTTCCTCATTTCCCCTTGCATTATAAATATAAAGTTGTTTTGCCTGAACAAAACTTTGCATTGCAATGTCAAAGATGTGGCCAGTACTGTTTTTAATGCAGTCATTTAGGATTGTAAGATACATAGTAAAAACCTGAATAGAGAGCTTCTCAGATGGTCACATTAACGTTTCTTAGATGGGTTGATCCTGTACTGCTGAAGGATCTTTATCTGTTGGTAAATATTTGGTTCAGATGGTTACTTGGCACTCCGTTTATCCCATAATGTTATCACGGCATGAGATTGTTAATTAGGAGCTTAATTTAGCTGCCGGCATATGTTGGCATTGGCTTAGACTGACATTATTAAGTCTCTACTGGCTACTCAGTCTTAAGGCTTGTTATTATAAGCCAAACATACCATTGCAGATTACAGCCCCAAAAGGCTCTTCTTCATTTGTCAGATTAATTTTGTGATGTATGGCATTTCTGTTATGATTCTTTTATGACTGTGAGTATGCTTTCTTGCCTTACTTTTAATAGAATGTTTATTCTGCACACTTTTAATGGTTGTTATTATATATATTTTTACCTGGGGTCCCAGGCACATCCTACATATAGGGATCAGCAGTGAGTTTGGCCCAAACCCAACCAACAAGGATTAGAGACACAGGTGTAGGCCAAGCCTTACAATACGTGTGTGCATGTGCGTCACTGGGTCTGTGTTTAGAAATGCAGGGCACCGGCCAGACGCAGAGTTCTTGGAAAACCTTGGGTGATGGAATTAAATTTACCTTTGTGAGCTCTGCCGGTAATCACTGTATCTGTGGAAGCTCAGAGGTATACATTCATAGTAAAAATTTACAATGTTTTTGTTTCTGAAACAAAACAAAAAAAGTACTTGTATTTAATTATAAATGAGTTCATATATAAATTAAAGCCTGTACCAGAGTCATGGCGAAACCTTTATAATTGCTGAAAAGCTTTACCAGTTCAGGGCACTCTGTTAACCTTTTTTTTTTTTTTTTTTGGTGAAACAGTTCTTAGGGGTACACTTACTAATAAAAGTAACGCTTTTAGTTTTTAACAGTTTTGTGGATTATGACATGAAAGAGGGGACCTAGATTTTCTCTGTTACTTAAATCTATTACTGTAATAATAATGCAAAAAATACAATCAGCCTTTGTCAGGGCCAACACTTGGCAGTGGAACTGAATTGGCCAATTTTCAGGCTGACTGGTGAGGGACATTTAACACACCACAGCAGATAATTCTCACTTATATTTACATGTCTTTGTTGTGGATATATATATTTTTTTCAGTAAGAAAGACCTAAATGAAATTTTATAACCAACATGGTTCCAGGGCTAAATCAGAACAACCAGTTTTAGCTGCACGTTTTTCCCCTTTGGTCATAAATGGGAAAAAAAAGGCAATGGTTGTACTTTGGGCGCAGACGTATTGTTTTGTGGCTAATTGTTAAGAGGGTTATCATCCTAAATCCGTCTGCCTGGCAACAAGCCTCTGCAGTAGTGGTGTGATATGTTGTAGCTCTGCAGAATAATTTGTTTGGGTTTTTAGTCATTTTCCAATTTTAGCTTTTGAAACAAATCTATCAGATCAAATGTTTGCTAACATTAAATTAAATGAGCAGATCACCGATTCTTGCAGATGTTTGATAATAACATTTAGTAATTCCAGTTTATTTATTTATTTTTTATTGAATAGCTTGTATGTACTTTATCGTTGCAAAATTGGTTTGAATTTATTGAAAGATTTTCTGTCTGGCCATGTCTTAAAACCAGATGGTTTTTGTTGTGTTTTTTTTTTTTTTTTGGTATCAAGACTGAAACAATGATGAAAATTTGGTGAATGTTTTTTTGTTGTAATATATTTTACAGACGTGTATACCTCTAAAAATAGCTTTACATCTGTAAAATCTGTCCTCCATCTTGGATAATTATAGTAATAATTATCCAAGAAGAATAATATAATTGCTATTCAATAAAATAATATAATTGCCGTCGATTCTGCTTGATGTGTAGACAGACTTGAATTCTTGTGAAGTTAAACAAAACATGTTTTAATTTGTTTGCCAACCAGATTACTAAAAACCTCTGTCTCAAAACAAAGCAAT
Source organism: Poecilia mexicana (assembly GCF_051168715.1). NCBI lineage: Eukaryota > Metazoa > Chordata > Actinopteri > Cyprinodontiformes > Poeciliidae > Poecilia > Poecilia mexicana. The sequence continues at coordinate 27,317,997 of NW_028263372.1, read as the reverse complement.
GCATTATTTATCATATGTTCTGTATAACGTATAGCATTTTTACCAGGATCCATGGTGCAAGGATTACTGGGACATTTATTTCTGTGCTCTGTTGACTAGCAGCTCTTGATGAGTGCTGAAAGAGGAGACTGACCAAAACACAAAGCCTTCTGTACAGGGGATGTAATCAGAGCCTTTCCTAATCAACCTGCCTGCCCACAAGAAAGGGAACCCTGGCTTGGATTACCACTCTGCTTCAGCACCACATGGTGTTAGGGCAGGTTGGTAACCTGAGACATTAATATGTTAAGAGCAGATGCACATATGCATAAGCACACAGAAACAATTATTTGCAAATTGACACACAGAAAGAGCTGGACTGTAATTTGGTAAATACCAAGTCCTGTAGTATCTAAAAGTAGCTCTGGTTTTCAGAATGTTTTTATTGTGCAATTTTTTCTATTCCCATTCTTGCTGTGTAGCACAACTCTTTACATGATGGTATAGAGATGTTTAAAAATATAAGAACCCCCTCTATATTAACTTAAGTTTATGCAACAAAAAAGATAAGGTTAACATATTTATAGCCTAATAAAGAGGTCTAAATGTGACAGGGCTTTGGTAAAATATGTAACCCCAAATATTTTAAAACAAGAATATGTATATCTATACATTAATGCAGTAAATGTTCACAGTAGACCAGCATGAATTAAACTAGATGTTAAGCAGTAGATAATTAGAAAGTAGAAGCAGAAACATAAAGCAGTAACATTAGCGTAGAAAACAGTGCAGTTGATTTATTAGCCACAAAGATGAGGATCTCTTTTCCAACGTGGTCTCCTTTGTGAGGGCTACAACCAAATCTTTGGATTAGATCTTTAGTACTACATGGATGTTTATAAGACTGATATGTCTCAGCAGCAGCACTAACTTTAGCTTTAGTGTTTTATTAGTACCCAGGGCTTGAAAAACTCACTGCAAAAAAAGCGATGGCCAGGATTTGTATCTAGGACCTTCATACTGTAAGACAACAGTGCTCACAACTGCATCTTCACACAACTGTTTTATACATTTATTTTTAAATTATGACAAACGGTAATTCAGTAATGAATAGTTCATCTTATTTTGATACAAATCCTTCTTTGCCCTTGTAGTAAACCAGAGTTTGTCAGAATGTAGGCCTGTGTGTCATTACTGGTCACAGCACCCTGACACACTTTGTGTGTGGAGAGAATAGAAAGAGGGAGGAAGAGATTATCTTCCAAGTGAGAATCATCTGGCAGCGTGATGTTCAGCCAGGGACCTGTTGAGCTTTATGTCAAGGAGCTATGGTAAATGCCTCCATCAGCAGCGGATCAGGCTGTTCCCTGTGGTTACAGTGAGAACACAATGGTCTTGGTGGTGTGTCACAAACATCCACCAATCCTTCCTTCACTGAAGCATCTCCCAGTGAGGCGAAACTATTATTAGCTTAGGTACAGCAAAGCCTCTTAGAGATCTTTATTTAACCAGATTGGCTGTCTGATGTATGGACACTTGAGGAGTCTGTGACGCACAGGCCTTTCAGGAGCGTTTGGTTTGCAACACTGGCCATTGATAAGGAAATGGTATTACATGGTCCAGTCTGACCTCCTTTCCTAAGGTGACTTTGGCTCTTACAAGGGGGTTTCCCACCACCCGCCCCTTTCCTTACACTGTGCAGTTTTAGGTAGCAACCTAATTTTAACTCTGAGCATGAGGGCTGTGAGCCAGGCGGCCTGGTCACCCCTAGTATCACTCCCATCTGTTTACTTATTTGTCTATCTTCATCATCAAGTGGATGAAAAACATAAACTTAAAAACTCACGGTTTTGTCATAACTAGTGTTTTGATGCCTTATATTTATCTAATAGATTTGAAAATGACATGAATACCATTTTTAGATCAAGACTTTATTAAAGATTTTCTATGATGATTTCATGGAAGAATTATACCAGCTGGCCAATTTATTAGATATTGCTAGTATTGGGTTAGATTCGTTTTCTGTTCAGAACTGCAATATTGCTTGGTTGGAGCGTCACACAGTTGCTCCATATTTGTTGGCTGCACATTAATTTTGACCTTTCCATTTGAATCCTGCAACTGAAACTGAGACTTGTTGAACAATGCAACATTTTTCTAAATATAAGAGTTAAAGTAGAGCAAACCGAAAAGGTATAAAGACGAGACAGAGCAGCTAAAAATCACAAGTGGGAAGGCAAAGAGAGGCAATTAATTAGAGCTGTGTGTTAGATAATGTAAGACTCACTGTCTATCTCAAAAGTAATACACCCACCCTTACAGTATATAAATCCCTCCATATGCACTTTAAGCAGGAATTCCCTCCCCCCAACTCTCTCCACTTGAAGTAGTAAATTTCAGACTCTGTAGCTGCTGTTTGGTTTCTTTATTTTTTCAGCAATTTAAAGCTCTTGAGAAAAACATTCTAGTTCCCCTTAAAAAGGAGTAAGTCATTCTACACAGAAGGCATTACTCTGGAGCTGCCTGAAATAACTTGTTCATAATCCAAACTCTTTTCCTTCACTCACCATGAAACATTACTTCTATACTTCCTAATTACTGATTAGTTTTGCAACCCAATGCATCAGGAATGTTTAGTTGCTCTGAGATCTGTCTACTACTTGTTACAGTAGGCTAGTCCTTTAGTAATGTGTGCCTCAGAGATTTACACAGGGCGCTGTACAGAAGGAAAGCTTGTTCAGAATGGAGAAAAAAAAGCACATTTTTACCATGGTTCAACTGAGCTGTAATTACTTCAAGTTTTAAAAGAAACTCTTCTTAAAAACAAAACAAATGTTGGTTATTTACAGCAAATAAAGCACACTTTTGTATTTATAAATTCCTCTTAAATACATTAAGACAACAGTCAGCCATCATCACCTTTTACTTCTTATCTTTTTTCAGCTGCTTTTTAAAATTTTTTTGCTTTCCCTTTTCTGCTTGTTGTTTCTCTTTTGCTCCCTGTCAGTTAGTCTAGCTGTCATCAGAGGATCCATTACTGTGTCTTGGGACAGACAAACAGGGCCAGTCAGAAACCAAGTAGCTATAAATATGTACAACTTGCCACTCCTGCTGCTGTTGTTGCTACTGGACTGGATGGAGATGTTGGAGAGTACATACATCCTCTTCAAAATCTGAGACTTTTGCTTGCTTTTGTCTAAACTTAAATGTTTTACTTGCATTCGGACATATTGACTATAATGTTCTATCTAAAGTGAAAGGAGAAAATAGGTTTGTAAATTTAAGGAATACATAGAAGAGTTGTGTAAGGATTTCACAACCGTATCCTGTACAGGCTGCATTGTGGTTTTAGCCAAAACCAGATAATTTGTGCATACTCACGTGGCCATTTTTTGTTCTCCAAGTCTTGTTAGTCAATATATTTATCTTTCCTCCCTTTAAATAAAATGACTGTACTTGTCAGCTTTTGATAGCTTAAGAGTGCTCAAGTTAAATGATGCCTTCAGTGTTTTGCTTCTGATAACTCTTCTTTTTGCTGTTGGTGAATACACAATTATTTATTATAAGCTACCTCATTGTGAAAGTATAATATTGAAGTATTTCTGTGCAATTAACATGTCACATATGAAAAATGTAGAACATGTGGGGATTACATTCCAGCGGGAGCAGCGAAGCATAAGCAGTGAAAGTATATCAATAAACTCTCACTGAATAGTGCCAATGAACACAATGGACTCTTGTCTGTTTCAGTGAGTGTGTCTGTTTATACACACATATATGCTGTCTGTGCTGGATGACCTTTGGTATAAATAGCTTCCTAGCGCTAGCTGCGATGACAGCCGACAGCACACATTGTTGTGTGAATTTGTTTCCTCAGAAGTGCTGTTAATCACTTATCCCTCCAGGAGCAATGCGTAGATTAGTGTCTGCAACTGAGAAATACCTTGGCCCCAAGTCTCAGGAAACTTCAGGCAAAATTGTGCAAATAAGTTATTGTAAATCTCAGAAACAAAAGTTCAAATGTTGGTGATGTGTAAAATGCATTCTAAGAAGGAGAACAACATTATTGTTTAGTAGAATTAATAGATCAGTGGTTTCAAAACATGTGGTTTACTATTATCCAAGTATAAAATAACTTTAAAAATTGAAGTGATAATCATTTAAAATAGCAACATAATGTATACAAACAGAAAAATGTAAAACATCAAAAATGGGTACAGTTCTGTTTTTGACATAACCAAAGTTTTGTTTGATTTTTGAACGTACTAAAACTGGTTACAGACTTTAAATGAACAGGAAGTGAGTTCCAAACTGCAGATCCTCTCACAGACGGAGCACTTTGAGCAAAAGTGGTTCTTCGAAAGGGGACCTTACAATTTCCATCCAAAGCTGCTCTGGTAGATCTGCTATTGCCCTGCAGTCTCTGTATACAATTGCTTAATGGTGTAGGTGCAAGTCCATTTAAACACTTAAAAATCTATTTTCATACATTATAATTTAGAAAATTTGTAAAATCCAAAATGCCAAATTTAACCAAAATGTGACAGTGATGGAATCTAATCGGCTTTTGATATAAAACCTTTAAGGCCCGATTATAGAGACTTGCTAATGGTTTGAGTATAGTTTGATTAGTCTGAGACCAGACAGTAGCTCCGTAGGTAAAATGTGAGAAGATCAGTGAGTTCAAAAACATCTCTGCACAGTGAAGTGTCAAACAATGTCTAATAATTCGATCTTACAGTTTTGCAGATTGTATCAACATGGCTCCTAAAATTTAACTGAGGATCCAAAATTATTCCTAAATATTTTTCTTGTGATACTTGTTCAATAGGGTGCCCATTGGTCTGAATAATCAAGGACTGTAATGATGTTTTCTTGATTGAAAAGCAAATGCACTTTGTTTTCTTTGTATTGAGAGTTAAGCAAGAATCCTTTATCCATGTTGATCATCTCTGCAGACTGCTCTTGCCATCCTTTTACACTTCCCTTCCGTTAAACAAAGGATTTCCTAACAATGTACTGAAACTTTTGCATATCATTTCTTTTTTGTAGTTAGGTTTCCACATAAAAAAGAATTGACATACAATTTAATTCAATTTTATACATTTTTCTGTAAACATTACATAACAATTTCCATTAATTTATCTTCTGATCCCTGTTCAGACTAGTTGAATTGTGTAACATGATAGATTATGCCCACCTTTAACCAATTTTACAATAACTTGTTTTTACATGTTTATTGGAGTCACATAACCACATTTCCTTAAAGTAAACTATGGATAGCCAAAAGAAAATTATTTTAAGTCATTTGTTATAAAACATCTCTGGTTTGTTTTTGCCACTTGCATACAGCTCCATCTTATACTTAGAAAAGTCACCTATGAAACTACCTAAATTGCTGAGGGGAAAATGATTTGCAGCTGACACCATTGTGTATCAAATCAAATTTGATTTGTTTAGCAGTTTTCAGAAAAAAGGCATCTGAGTACTTTACATCATAAAAATACAAAGTCATAGAACACAAAGTCAACAACTGAAACATTTTGGCATTGTTACACATCAGATTGTTGTATCAATTTTATTAACTTTCTGTCTGCAAATAGGCAAGTCAATAATTATTTGATCAAAACACCTGTGATTGTTTTAGTCACAAGTGTCTTCCATAACAAATAAATATTTTGTAGGGATGCTTCGATCAGGCCTTTTGCTGCTGTTTCCAATACCAATCATCCATGAGGCCAATCTCTGCCAATCACCAATCGCCTGGAATGGATGTTAATTCACCTAATTTAGACATAAGACATATTTTAATACATTTCTAAAATCTTCTTTTTTTTTAAAGTTACATGCTGCAGCTTTAAGCAGACGTTCGGTGTGAGAGTTCATTGTCTGGTGAAATATTACTATCAGTAGCGCATAACGGCAGTCCAAGAGCGAGAGCAGAACCAGCGTCTTACAACGCCAGCTCGAAGACTTGAGTTATTTTTTGGGTTATTTGTTTAGCTTTCTGATGCTCATCTGGGTGAGTGTTAGTTGTGCACTGATTTACCTGCTATCTGGCCGCTCTGGATGTCCTTTTTTTTTTCCTGCAATGAGCCTTGATTATAGCCAAACTCCGTCAAGTGCTAGTTTTTTAAATGCCATATTAGTTTCGTTGTGTTCATGCATTTTGACTTGTTTCACCCCTGAGGTAATTTTCCGCCGCAACACGCAAACGTCTTTCAAATATCAGACAGGTTACTTGACATGAAGCTTGAGAAGCAATTAACATGTCTAAAATGTGGTGTCTTCAGTATTCCAGTATGGTAATAATCCCTTTTTTTTATCTATTGTAGATCTGGAGCATGATGACAACACATCATTCTACATCGTTAATGTGGGCCAGCCCCAGTCTATGGTCACGAACCACCAGTCTATTGGCCTGCCTCGTCATGGCATGCACTCCCATCCTCAGGTCATCAGCACTTCACCGCGACTTCCATCACATAAAACAGGAACTGAGCACCTAAGCTACGAGGCACATGGCTCCAAGTATGGCACCTCATCGCTGCTGCCCTCTGCTCCTGTGGAGGCACCAAAAGCCTTTGAGTGCCCCAGTATCCAGATCACCTCCATCTCCCCCAGTTGCCAGCAAGAGCTAGATGCCAGTGAGGGGGAGCTGACAGCCAATGGTCCTGATGGGGATTACCACGGCGACAGACCCTTGTCCAGAGACCATCTATATTTGCCACTGGACCACTCATACAGGGACTCTTCGCTCAGCCCTAGCCCCTGCAGCAGCCTCTCCTCTAGGAGCTGGTTCTCTGATGCTTCATCTTGTGAATCGTTTTCACATGTCTATGATGATGTTGACTCAGAGCTGAATGAAGCAGCTGCAAGGTTTAGTCTGGGCTCCCCTCTGACTTCTCCAGTTTGTGTGTCACCGCAGGCTGTTGGGGGAGTTCTAGAGGAGCAGTCCCCATGGCAGCACCATCATCCCCCCTTTGTGCATCACACTCACTCCACTCTTTCTCCTCGACAGTCCCCCTGCCATTCACCACGCAATAGCGTCACTGATGAAAATTGGCTTAGTCCACGGTCTCCTTCGAGGCCCTCTTCGCGACCAACCTCACCCTGCGGGAAAAGGCGACACTCCAGTGCCGACATTTGCTATCCCGGTTCCCTGTCTCCTCATCATTCACCTACACCCACGCCAGGACATTCCCCCAGGGGGAGCGTGACAGAGGACACATGGGCTGGGAGTCCCACTATGGGCATGTCACCTTTTCAGTGCTGCCCATCTGAGACAGACATCCCATCAAAGACAAGGAAGACCTCACAGGATAGAACATCTCTGCAGACAGGGAAAGGAGAGATGGCTTTAGATGACCAGGAAATTCTGTCTTCTAACCTCGATTCTCCTCCAGACGACACGATGCACAGCATGAAGAAAGATGGTCCTGCAGAACAGTTTCTGTCTGTGCCCTCGCACTTCTCTTGGAATAAACCCAAGCCTGGTCATACACCTATTTTCAGGTAAGGTAGCTGATTTTGAAGCGGAGAAGCAAAATTAATTGTAGGATAATTCCTCAAACTATTAGGAACCTTTGAAAGGTATGAAGAAAATATTATGTAAGCATACTGTATTAAAAAATAGGCAGCAGATAACAAATTACAAGTTACCCAACTTGTAAGAAAAAAAAAGTTACTTGAGTAGACTTGGCGTACTTTCATGAAGACATGAACGTTTCCTAAGCTTGTTAGAGAACATTAGTGAACAATAAACATAAAGACTAACGGTCCTACCTTACTCGCACTTAGATCAAACCTCAGAGATAAAATTGAGGGTAAGTTTTAAGCAGCATTTGGTTATGAGCAAGGTTCTAATCATCATCCAAAAATGAAGAGTATGGCACAACTGCAGGCCCACTATGATATATTTGTCCACCTAAACTGACAGGTCAGGTAAGGACAGCATTATTACCTGGAGCAATGAGGTGTACGCTCAACAAAGGGATTATTGAAAGTCCCATGTGCAGTTTGCCACAGGGCATCTAAGGTAAGCATGCAGGTAGAATAAGGTCTTGTTCAGATTAAACCAACATTAAACTTTTTGGCACAGATTCAAAATGCTGAGTATGGTTAAAAAAAACCCCCAAAAAACAACTAACACTGCAGATCCTAACGACAACACCCTCCCAGTGGTGATGCATGATGGAGGAAGCATCATGCTGTGTGGGGTTGCTTTCAGGGATAGGGAAGCTGGTCAGAGTTCATCTATCAACAAAACAACCTGAAACATACAACTAGAAGCTACCATGGACTGATTTAGATTAAAAAAAAATGTCCAACAACTTCGAATCAGCAACAACTTTCAGCCTGTAAATATACAAAAAATGTACTACTTTGTGTTTGCTTATCACATAAAATCCCCCAAAAATGCATAAAAATTTGACTTTTGACACTGCAGCAGTTTGGAACTAACCTGGAGACAAGGTGATTATCACTTAGTAGACAGGCAGTCTAGGTCAAAGGCTAAGATATTAATTGTGTTGAATTCGTTAATGAGTACTGTGACTCGCCATAAAGATAAAAACATCTCTTTTTGAAGAGTGAACATTTTATTCTAGTTAATGTGTATCTGTTACATTGTTAGGTAACATGTCTGTTCATTGTCTTTATTGTTCAGTTATGAGGGAACTTTGAGCTGCGTGTTAAAATTCAGGTTTATTAGTGTGTGAAGAAGAATACACAAGAAAAGCTACACAAACACACACACACCAACAGGAGAGGAGGAGGAGTTGGCTGTCTGTTCTCCAATGTGTGTGGCAGATGAAGATGAGGCCTTGTTTGTGTGCACTGGCCCCTAGCGCTGTAAATCAGCACAGGGCACATATGGCAAAGGGGCAGACACACACACACACACACACACACACACACACACACACACACACACACACACACACACACACACACACACACACAGACACGTCTGTAGACATAACACAAACACTTATTCACATAGACCTATCACCGTCCAGACAAAAACCGGGTCACATCTATGATGAGTCACAATTTAAACTCAATTGTACCTTTGTTGGTAGGTGTATGTTCCCACAGCAGATGTTGCTTATACAGAGGGAAGTCAAGGGGCTTTCATGAAGCCATGAAATAGGATGTTGAGTTGTCTATGCTTGCATGTGTGTCAGTCATGATTTGAACAGATGGCTCAGGTGGAATGGGTGGGGTTGGGTGAGAGGGGACTGAGGGAAGAAATGGCTGGGATTGTCAGTTTCTTACTATGGCACAAAATGTCTTGTAGGGCTGTAAAAAGTGTTTGCCTCCTTATATAGTAGATTTAAATTATCAAGGGATTAAACTACCTAAAGCAAACCTCACCCTGTGTTAAAATATACAGTAATATTTAATCATGCATTAACCGATTTACCTTCTTTTATTGGTTTAGTTACACTCACTACAATCAGGAGTGATTAATGCCTGATGTTTAGAATGAAGAAATCACTTAAATTGAACTAGTCAGAAAACTTGAAATAGGCTAAAATATCTTGTTCCCTGATCTAAAGAAATTCAAGACAAGAAGAAAAACGAGGTTATTGACATTTTTCAGTCTGGACAGGATTACAAATGCATTTCTAAGGCTTTGAGACCCCCGCAAATCAGCACAAGCCATTATCCACGGAAGAAAAGAAATCTTTCCAGGTGTGGCTATCAAATTTACCCCAAAAGCATATCAACAAATCATTCAGGAGGTGACGAAAGAACCAAGACTAACATCTAAAGCTTAAGAACGGTGTTTATGATTGAATGATAAGAAAGAGAACCGAGAAAGAATCCACAGGAGAACCCTAAGGCAAAACCTTGTACTGTCGAAATATTTGCTAAAGCACATCTTGGTAATCCCCAAAACCGTTGAGTTAAATATTATGTGGAGGTTGTCCAGCCATCAGTTCTTAAATTTAAACCTGCAACTTGGGTTATAAAGCGAGACAATGGTCCAAAGCGCACTAGACAGGCCATCTCTGAAAGGTTTTTATCTCTGAAATGAAACCATCATATTTCACATAACATATATTATTGTTTGACTATGATGGATAGAGGACTTGTCCAGTTATATATCCAGCTGCCTCTTGTCCACTGACCGACCGCTGGATAGGGACCAGTACCCCAGGGAAAGCAGAGTAGATAATAGTTGGATGGATTTTTCTCTGATTTTAAGGTTTGTTTGATGAGGGAAACATGAGTGACAAAAAAAGAAAAACAGAATCAGTAAAGGGAGAAAAATGATGGATAGCTGGTATTAGTTGTGCACCAAAAACTGGATTGAAGCAAAAGTAAATTTCACTTAGGAAAATGTCAGGACTGTAAATAGGTCTTGACATTTAGCGGAAATGACAAAAAGGGAAATGCAAAACAAAAATAGTATAACATTTAGAATGAAAAATATATCTTCATGTTATGACCTCTGGAGTTGGTCTTATTGTTATGGTCCATGTTTTTATTTTTTAAAACTTAATTGTACCGAGTGAGTCACGTAGAAATTATGAATTAATTTCCATGATCCAGTTAAAATATAATTATAGCACAACAGAAAAAAGCTGCAGTGCCCTCAACCTCATTTATTAATTCATGATTTCATGTTTTACAAAAACAACAGCGATAACAGTTTTACCTTATTTTGTGGAACAAAACGTGCCAGAACATTAATTGAGCTACGGGTAAGATGTAGAAATTTAATTGCAACTCAGACTGTAGGAAATGAAGGATCTGTGAATGCAGTTGGCCGGGTATGTCATGCATGCAATACAGACATTTGAGAAAGGTTATGCTTTGTGAGGAGATGGTCTATCCCTTCCCTCCCATCACAAGCTCATATTTTCTCTGTTCTGTTTTTGTTGCTATGGAGGCCATGTAACCACATGCTTCATTGGTGGTTATGTGATGACTTATGCCAGGAGTGGATGACTTAATTCCTTGTCTGAGTGGTAGATCCTATTTTTTATCTGCAGTTAAAGAAAATTTTAATTACTTGATGATTGAGACTCAAAATTTGACATTTACAAGAACTTTCGGGCTGCCATAAGAAAGACAAAGGTTAACATTTCTGTTGGTTAGTACACATATATGTAGTTGTAAATACTATTTTAAATTAGTTGGATGTTCTTTTGATATGGAAGGGCATCTATCATAATTTTTAAAACTTTTTCTTTTAAGTTATTTTCAGACTTGCAGGTTGGGATATTTCCATGTCTAAATTCAAGGGTGTAAAATTTCAACAAAAATAAAGTGAGCAGAAAGCCAAAATTGTAAAAGAGGGATGGCGTTACATTTTAAGTGCCAAACTCGGGCATCAATGCAAAGCGCAATGACTGTAGAAGAAATAAAGTGGTGATGGCAGTATTGATCTCAAATTAAAGTTAATAAAATAAAGATTTTAAATTGTGTTTCATGAGTGAGGAGCAGGCAACTGGGAGTCCCAACAAATACTTTAAAATGATAACATTGGACATGACTACTTTGTCATCCAGATGTGGTACCTGGGTGCTACCTGTTGTAGCAGAAGTGACTCAAAGCTTCTTTTTGTAACTGAGACGTGTGTTTTAGGATTACTTATGGACTTTGAATATCAATGTATAGGTGTAATAAGAATTATTTGTCTTTCAAGATTTTCTTTTGTTTTATAGCTCTATAATTTCATCATGTATATCCTTCACGGTTGAAGCTTCTACTATACGTTATACCCCACTTAGTTCATTTGTAGTTTTCTCAATCATTTTTTATAATTGCTTAAGTCTTACATCTGAGGTCAGAACAATGAAAGAAAAAATGTTTTCCTGAAAAGTAGTGCCACACTTTAAGTAATGCCACACATAAATAAAGGGTAATCCAGGAGGTATGCCATGAAACCAAAATGAAAAGGTTAAGGATGTGTTTATGGTTTGCTGCTAAATTAATCTGTTTCACTCAGATGACTGGACCCAGTTTCTCTATGTAGACCTCTATTCAGTGTTTTATATGTACAGCTGTTCAAATATGATTGTAGCCTACTCGGATAACAAAAAAAAGAGGCACTGAGGAAAAACACACAATGCCACCCCCTCTGGTGTCCTGGACATAAAACACGCTGTACTACAGTATGCACGCAGACTTAGATAGTCATTTATGTACTGTCTAACTCACACCCTTGTCCTTCCACCCATTCTCTGACCCACACGTTAAAATGTTAGACTCAGATAGAAAAGTCCCTCTTAGAAAATGATTCACACTTTGAGTCTTAACATGACCTATTACAAGGTTTATGCTTAAAGAACTAAGCAGAGCAGATGTGGGCATTCCAGTGATTCACTGTCTGATGGGAGAAAGAACAATGCATTATATATTACCATTTGTCACCGACTGCACCATGTCAGTCCTTGACAGGGGAATACCCACGTTTTAGACATTTTTTTCAGATAGCCAGCCACTAGTCAGGCGATGGCTTTTATGCATACAATTCAAATTTGGTAACATTTTTATGAGTTTTTCTTCCAGCATTGATAAAACGTTAAAATCAATACTACAGGTTCTATTCGCTCTTAGTTTTTGTATTATCTCATGACACTCCTGACCTTTTTGCTAGGGTTGCTTTAGACGCTTTTGACCACATCTTAGACACAACGTTTGCACTTGTCGAGTTTGTTGCCAGAGGTCTAATTTCCTCTACCACTCTGTGTGGGTGTTAATCTGTATACTTGCGTTTGTGTCTCCTCAGGACAACCTCGCTTCCTCCTTTAGACTGGCCGTTACCCAGCCAATTTGGCCAGTATGAGCTGAAGATAGAGGTGCAACCCAAAGCCCACCACCGTGCACACTATGAGACTGAAGGCAGTCGAGGAGCTGTCAAAGCAGCTTCTGGTGGCCATCCAATTGTCAAGGTAACATTTTCCTCTCCTCAGTTCTGCGCCTCATATTGTTCACACTTCATTTCTTCTTTGTGGTTTTTAAGTTTAAATTTTTCTCCAAGGTGTGTCTAATTATTTCAGTAGAACAAAATCATGTTTTGTGTTTAGGACTGAAGTTGCTATTGTGGCCTACAGTAGTGGTTGTCACATGGTCCATTTAGAGGTGGAAGTAATGAATTAAAAAATAAATAAATAAAATTACTAATTTATTTCAGTAATTCAATTCTGAATGTTCATCTTATGTATTGATTAATTATCCAGAGTGATGCATTTTAAATGTTTATTTTTGTTAATTTCGGTGATTATTTCTTATAGTTAATGAAAACCAAAAATTCAGTTTTTCAGAAGATTTGAATATTATGTGAAAAGAAAAAGAAATGTCAATCCTGTGATAAGTATATCCATGCATTCAACAGTGTACGGACTCATCTTTTTGCACAAATTGTTGCATCAGTGCAATGCAGTAAGGAGGTGATCGGCTAGTGGCACTGCTGAGGTGTTAACAAGGCAATATTGCTTTAATGATGATCTTCAGCTCATCTGCATGGCTGGATCTGGTGTCTCTCATTTTCCTCATGATAATAACCAATAGAATGCCTATGGTGTTTTATGGCTAATAAAGCACAGTGACATCATTGTCAGTAAAGGAATTATTGGTGCATTGGCATCGTGGGTAGGTTCCAAGTCCTGCTGGAAAATAAATTAACTTCTCCACAAAGATTGTGTCTTGGAAAGAATTACTTTAACAAGAATCTGAATGAGAAGATTGTCAGCAGAGAAGGATGAAGTGCTCTGAATGTAAAGCTAAGATAACTGCTTTGACTTTGGGACACAGTGAACTAATACCTTCTGTTGACATGGCTCCCCAAATCATCTTAGACTCTGGAAACATTACACTATCTTGAAAACTGTACAAGTGTCATGTCTGCTGTCTCCTAGACAATTATTTATGGCCTAGAATAATCCTTCTGTACTAAAAAAATTTTGTATTGGGGATATATTCTTGGAAACTGAATTTTTGGTTTTCAATAAGAAAAAAAACATCAAAATAAATTGAAATAAATGTTCTGCATAACATTATATTGTAACTATATGATATACAAGTTAGTCTTTGTACTGAATTACTGAGATAAATTAACCTTTTGAGTATATTCGATCTAGTTTTGGGCACCTATATGTACAATCAGGGGTCATTATTCGACTGAAAATAGGTCAGTGTGCAACCTGTTAGTTCAAACTGTCATTCACATCCTGTTCTACTGTAAAACTCAGTGAGTCTACTTATACGACGAGTAGTAAGACAGACAGGCACGATGGCATGAAGGGTGTGACAATATGCCTGTCAGCTAGTCTGTCATTTGATAGGATGCGTAACAGCATAGATGAGAGATAAAGAGAGAGAATAAGACCAAGTAACAGAAGATTTCAGTCTAATTAATAATTTAAGAGCCTAATGCCAAGCTTTTTTTTATATGTGTGGTTTAGGAAAGGTCTTTGTTCACCATTGTTGCAGAACTTTACAATGGTTGCAAAATAGTTCCCTTTGAAATCAGCTTTTCCATATTTTCCATACTCTTATTTTTTCCCAAATTTTTACTTTTAGCATTTTATTCTGAATTTCCCTTTTTACATTGTAACCACATTTACTAAATCCCCAAAAGTTTATAAAAGTGGAGTAAATTAATTTAGCAAATCCATAGTCAAAGGTCCACATTTACTATTATTAAAGGTTCACAAATATTACACTGCTGTGGTTTAAAAAAGTGTTTAAATGTATTTCCATGTCATTTTTTTTAAATAACTAAAACATTATGTGCAAATCAAGGAATACAATTTTTTCACATTTTAAAAGAAAACCACCCTTTGAAAATACTATGGAGTTGAGCTTAATTTTGAAATATGTATCAAAAAGAAATCTGGAAACGGTAAACTATTGTACACACTGTTATAATGATTTGCTCAGTTTTTTTCTTCCATCCGTCTCAGAAATCTCTATTGAATACATGACTATCTGTCTTTTCATGTACATGGCCCTACGACACTGCTTTGTATATTTGATACTTGCTTGCTAGCACTGCAGTGTAAAATGTCCCATTACCGTATTTTCCGCACTATAAGACGCACCTAAAAACCTTCAATTTCCTCAAAAGCCGACAGTGCGCCTTATAATCCGGTGCGCCTTATATATGGACCAATATTGAGCCACAACAGGTCTAGCAACGGACCTTACCACAGGGGCCGCGTTTCATTGGCTAATGCCCATTTTAGGTCACAGTGCAGCTACCACGTGCGTGACCGTCTCACAAACACAAGCTACAGTAGTAAACATATGCTAATGTACATTGTGGACCATCAAAACCATGAATGCCGACTTACCCAGCCTTGCAAGAACAATAGGCATCAGTGATCTTGTCCACAGCTATATTTATGCTGAGGGTGTGAGGATCTGCTGTTTTCCTCATCTATCGGTAGCTTTTAGCTGTGACGCGCACAATGTTGGAGGCATCCAGTGGCTCAAACACCTTGATGTCGTCCAAAAAAGATGACATGAACTTGTTGGTTCCCCTGTCCATTGTCGTGGCTGATATGTTGTGAAAATCCGGCAGAAATGCTACGCTAATTAACTCAGATCGAAATGAAAGACGTCATGTTTACACAGACGTGCAGTAGGCTGCTAGCAGCCGCCAACTTCTTTTTCCCCGTAGAAGAAGTAGTGCGCGGTGCATGCTGGGATAGTTGTCAGAACACTGGTTTGTTAATAAAGTTTGATAATACATTTAAAGGGGGGGAGGGGCAGGGGAAGAGAGACAGAGACTGCAGCGGCAGCGTGTCGGTTGGTCTGTGTTACCCAGAAAGCAGTTGGGCATAATATCGCAACACCAACACCGTGAGTGAAACAACGACTGGGCCAGCCTACTATATAAAGTACTCGGGGACCATTTCTTTATTAATGTGGATGTGTAATAATAGAGTATGAAGCGTCTATTCTATGCGCCTTATAATGCGGTGCGCCTAATGTATGAAAAAAGTCCTAAAATAGGCCATTCATTGAAGGTGCGCCTTATAATCCGGTGCGCCTTATAGTGCGGAAAATACGGTACTTTCTTTTTCACATCTTGAACTACAGGACTTGCTTTACTTGTTCTTTTTTTTTTCAATGGAAATGCTTTGCACTAATGTTTAAGTGTGTTTTTGATATTTTTTACACTTGCTTATTTGTAATTTTCTATGTAAAAATATTTTTCATTGGTTGGTGGTAAGATAAGTTTTAGCTCTTGGTGTCTCCAGATTGGGAGTAAATAAACCATCGGGTGAACTCAGTTCACCACTAGTGATTATGCACATTATGCAAGATTTAACAAGTAAGATAAAATACAACACTTGAACAGCTGTGGACACATTTCCTAAAACAACAAAGACTTCTGCCATTTGTTGCTTTAGAAACAGCCTATATCCTCATACATTCAGTCATGCAGTCTCCTTCAGGGCAATCATTAACCATTTCCACCTCAGTTAGACCAAGATTCAATCCTGCCATATGTGACAATGCATAATTTAACTTTCAGATTTTTTTTAACCAAGCACTTGTCACTGTTGCCCTCTTTTCTCATCCTGACGAGACAATGTTTGGTAATGTTGCTTTATTTGTTGTAGCTAGTAATTGAAGACAATTGACTTGGATCACAAAGGCATTTAGAAGTTGATTTCAAACATCAAAACATGGTCAGTAATGCCTTTAGATTTTTGGCCTAGAAGTCAGTTTAGTTGAATATATTTAATTTGACACGCACAGACACAGTTTGTTAGGTTATTTATAATACCTAGTGTTCCCTGTTTTAGCAAGAGGCTGTAAATAGGCCACAATAGTGCTGTTGTGATGAGCAAACCATGAAAGAGGATAACACATGTATTTCTTCTTTATATTAGCTGGGTTAACAGTTTATTTCATCATATGCATCTAAACCGGGAGGTGTTGCACTTTCTGAGTTACCGCTCCAATATACCGGTCTGCAGGAACTACCAAGGATGAAAGAAAAATTGAAATGCTTTCATAATCAAATTCACGAACTGGTGTGTTGTCACATACTGAGTTAGGAAAGCGGTTGAGAGAAGGGCAGAGATAGCATTTGCTTCTCATCAGCAGCGGTTTGCACGACTCTGCACAAAGAAAATGTGTGGGTGAATGAGGTATTGTGTAGGAACCAAAGTAGGTTGAGCACCAAGTTTGACAAACTCTTTTTTTAAAACTGTTTAGAAATTTATATATTTTTTTGCCTGTATATTAAATATTTATTAAATTCTTTATTCAGGTATAAGAAACATCTGCACATTTTCTGTGCAGTTCTGGCTTCTTAGCTATTTAGGCATTGATCATGTCTAAAAGAGCTTCTAATTTGAGAATGAAAAACAGATTTTATATTTAGTTAATTAGTAATAACTCAGCACACCATTAATAACATTACCTGGTATTTTAGAATAATTAAGACTGTTATTTAATGTAGAAAAAGCAAGGAAAGTGATCAAAGGTGTATTACAACAAATAAAATAAGAAAATATACAAGCCTTTTTTGTGGGAAGTTATGCAGAAACCATTTGATAGGAGTCAAACTACCTAAAACATTTAAGAAGTTTTAGTATATCATACTCTCCAGGTGTACTGCTGGAAATTAATAAGCTGTTCTCTGAAGGCAGAAAATTATAGCTACGTGTGATTGCGATCTTTCTGCTGCAAAATTGTAATTTCCACACTGGATATTTAAAAATGATACATACAGCAAGAATTTTTGCAGTTGCCAAAGATAAATATTTTGTGGCATGTTAAAATATAAATAGTAAAATACTAGATGGCTTAAAATTCTGTACATTTTTATCCAAAAATATTTGGATCTTAATTGCATTTTGTTGTTTTTTTTTGGTCGCTTGTACATAGTTTGCCTGACAAACAATTATAGCAAGCATCGCTTACAATATGTTGTTTTGATTTTAAATTTTTAGATTTGAAAAATAGGCTCCATATCCACTTCTCAATGCGAAACCTCTTCTTCTTCTTGAGTCTTGACTTCCAGTGACGTGACGTCACCAAATAACGTCATTGCTGCCATCTGGACATGGAGATGACTTCCATTTTTTGACCAGGCCGTTGCCCATATCAACACACTACTGAACTGCTTTGTCTACAGAAATCTAATGTAGCCTGTTTAGGTTGCAGAGCAAAAGTATTCAATCAGTTTTAGAATTCTTGTATTGACTCATCCAGGTATTTAAAACTATACTTTATAACCTGTTTCTATGCAATACAAGGCAGTTTAATGCTGCATGGATGTAGCAAGAAGAAGATTTAGTGACATAGTTATTGTGTAGATATTCATCAGGGTTTCCAATGCCATCACAGGTTTGTTAAATTATATGTTGAAAATATCCTAGATGCGTTATTGCAAGCTGAAATTGTGTAGCCAGTTAAATTAGTTTTATTGCCCCATCCATCCACTCATCCATACATTGGATTATTTATATTTTTTAGTGGAAAAGTGTTTATTTCTATTATCTAGTTACTAACAAATATGATTTTGGTTAAGGTCAATAAATATCCAACAATGTTGATTTATAAAAGATGTTTAGTGGTGGTATTAGGTTTGTAATCCTAGTGTTGTAGCAGCACTACATGAAACACAAATTTGGCGCCTCTCATTTGGATAACAAAACATGGCATTACAGTGAGTCAGGAGTTTGATATCAACTGTGTCGTTTTGTGAGTACAGCTCCTTGTTGCTGACCAGCTTTTGATTTCTAATCTTAAGATTATTGTTCTGTTAGGATATATCGGTCTTATATCAACAGAAGATTATGAAAGATTAAAGTATGCTTAGGAGTTGCCATAAACAGAGATCATACATAAACATAAAACCTGTACTCTTTTGTGATGCCTGATAATGCATGTTTTCTCTTAGGTGTTCTGGAGTAGTTTGTTTCTACATAGTGAAATGGTGTTAAAACGGTGATCATGATTTTCCTATCTTTTTTCTCTCTTAATGACAGTAAATTTGTAATTGCTTTTGACAACAGCTATTTACACTGCTGGGTATTATACGGGGCTCTATTTATACACATTATAAATTATTTTGATAACTGGCCTTTTTACCTGGTTAGGAATAAAGATGTGTTTCTTCCTCCGATTTGTATTTTTGCCATCTTCCAAAGGGTAAAGCTCAACAAGGTAAACACATTTGTTGAAATATACCTTTAATTTATTTTGACTTCTGGCTGCGATAAGAAAAAATAGCCGTTTGATAAATTAAGAAAATGATAAAATGTGTGGAAGGAAATGGTTTTATAAAATTGTACTTGCATGTGTGTTTCAATTAATTTTATGTCTAAAATACTCCTGTATTGCTTGTTAATTTTATCCTAAACCTTGTAATATGACTGTTAACTGAAATTTGGCTGCATGTGTGCGTAGCTGTTTTAGCCATTCCTCTGGGGCTAGCTGCAAACCTTAATCGGTTCACCTGTTGCTAGGAGACATATAAGTCCAAAGCCTCTCTGGCTGAAGGCTGAGGTATCCTTGGGCATATTTAAAGAGCTTATTTGTGTGCTGCTGCACCCACACAAATATAAGGAGCCCCTCTGGTATTACCAATTTGGCTAGAGATGGGGACAGGCCGATGCGGCAGAAACAAGCTGACAGACGATGAATATGCTGTTGCACTCACACATGCAGCACACAGCATGGCAGCAAATCTAAAGCACACAAATGTAATGGAAAGCTGTGAATTATGGAAAAGTAACAGAGAGAAAACATGTATATTGTCAGTATTATGTCTGATGAATCTAATTGAAGCTATGGTGTCGGGTGACAAGGATTTGAAATGTAAAACAGCGTTTCTGCAACTCAGCCTCATTTCCACTAGCTTAGATGCATGAAATGATTTTGATCCCACAATTTGAGTGACCCCATTAAAGCTTGTTTGTCATTCAGCCTCTCATTATCAGCATATCTAGTCTTAGTTCTTCAGATGTAATTTTTTTCTTCCTGGCAGGCTACACATTTGTCTGTACCTTAACAGATGTTTCTATCTACTTGCGTTAGCCTGACTTATTACAGGCTAATATCAACTTGTTATACTAGTGTTATTCAGTAAAGAGGAACCTATATAATAAAAAAAATTAAACCATAAACAACATTTTAGATGAGTCTTATAATTGTAATAATCAACATTTCTAAATACTTCAGCAGGAATAGACTTTGTAATTTGGTGTGCCAGCACACCAAATTGATTTAGTAATTAATTGATTTAGTATGATTTTTGTTTTTTGTAGAACAATCACTACATTTACCTTGGCATGAGTTGGTTTGTGATCACAATGGTGAAGTAACATTGGGTTAATTACTACAATTTCATAGTATCGTGGTATTTACATGCAAAATCTGTCTGGTTTTATTTGAAACATTATTCTTCTTTCTGCTTAAAATAGTAACAAATTGATCATTACAGATATAATATTATTGAGTACATATTTTTATTATGCTGGTTTCAATACAGTACATAATCTGGTAATTTGCTTATTTTTCGGGGAGCCAATCTGGAGCTTTACACCATTGTGTTCTTTTAGTTTTATCACAATATCTACCTTTCAGGACCACTTAACAGTTTATTGCAACCAGAGAAAACAATTCACTCAAAACATTTAGGAATTTGTATGCATTTCCTTTGATCATGTCCACTGCGAAACCCTTTTTATGTTTTGAATCTCAAGGGGATATATTGTGTTTTGTTTATTGTTGAGAGAGTTTATAATTTTTTGGGCCCACAACTACATTCAACTTCATTATTTTGTCTGACTTTCCAAAAACTTTGAACACCCTTGAGTTAAGTCATTCTACACTTTGCTTTATCTGCTGTGGTAAATACTGTAATCTTGTGAAATCGTGTTGTTTTTACAAGGTCATCAAAGCATAAAAATTTCACACAAGCCCGTGCCTAGCCCATATTCATGCAGTTTACACTTTATGGACTGGCTGGGACTACTGTTGCCTTGCCCCGGGGTTGTATTTGATGTAAACATATGAGAGGCTAGCTACTTACTTTTTGTAATTTAGTACCCAGCACAAAAAAAAAAAAAAAAAAAGTTATCGAGAAAGGGGGGAGGAGAAAGAGAAGTGTGCTTAAGAGTGAGTGAAAGTGAGGGAGGACAAAATGGGAATAAAAGGAATTGAGCCTGGAAGTAGAACAGGGCCATATACAGGCCTCATGCTGTATACAGTAAACGTGTCTGCTGCGTGTGTCGGTTTGTGCATGCGCATGAGCGTGCACATGTATTGACCTTGTTTAAACAAACAGTCAACCAGCCCCCTGGCTCTCACTGCCCTCCCTGGTGTGCTGGGCAACAGCAGGGCTGTGTGACTTTCTCTTTCTGTGTGTGTGTGTGTGTGTGTGCGTGTGTGTGTGCCAATAGATCCCATGGTGCCTCAGTGCCACACCAGGGAAACCACTGCCAGATAAAATGGGACCTCGCGTGACCTTGACCGCTGTTTCTCCTGTTTTTATTTCTGTGGTGCGCACACACTAACCAGACAGCTACATACACCCTCTCCTTGTCTTCCAAACATTGCAGACCGTTCCATAAAACACAGTTTGTGTGTTTAAATCCACATTTTTAATTTTTACATCCACTTTCCTAAACAAGCGTCAGGATTTTAGTTTACACCAGCATGGGTCTATGTAGCTGCTCACGCAAACGCACACACACACCCTGCACACACGGGGAGTCTCGCCATGGCAACAGCGGAGCAACACAGGGAAACAACTTAGAGTCAGGCGGTCGCTGTGAGAAAGTGTCATGTTACGGCAGAGGGCTGAGGCTGAGGAAGGTGAGAGGGTAGGACAGGGACAGAGAGGAGAGAGTGACACAAGGAAAAGTAGAAGGAAGAGTACCAATGACGAAAACTGACTGGTGGAACGACACAGTGAAGAGAAACTGTGAAGGAGATAAACACAGATAATGAAAGACATTATCTGAAAATCTGAAAATTGTTCAGTGAACAGGTGGTGTTTTACCCTTAATCTTCACCCAATGGCTGAATGCTGTTGTAAGTCAAAACAGTCCTGGAGAAATTAGAAGTAATTTTAATTTTCAATGTTTGTCTTTTTAATCAAAAGTCAAAATGCTTTTAACTCTGTGTATGAATGTATGCAATGTTGGGACATGTTTTTCAACCTCAGCTTGCTCTCTTTATTACTGCCTCAGTGGAACAGATGAAGGCCAAAAATAAGTGGGGTCTTTATTTAGTAGAAGGTGAGTCTGTAACCGTATCCTGCAGTTTTATTTTAAGGGAAAGGGTTTATCCTAAACTCGATCCACAATCAAATGCTGGAAGTCAGAAGTTAGTTACTTGCCTCAGCGAACCTGGGCCTGGGGGTCTTGTGACTGCCATTAATGTCACTGTGGTTTAATATAACAACTGATTTCTATGAGGCCTGATTTACTCTCAGAGCTTTCAAATTGAGAGGAGGGAAGAAGTTTAAACGTGCAGCAACCACCCTCCTGAGGTGTTTTACACTCATCCCTACATTTAGTATGTGGTTTAGGAATGTGGTATAACTCAAGAATGTGTGTTTTGTGCATTTATGTAGAAAAGCTTTCATTAACTTGATAATTCTGGAGCTCAATACATTCTTGTTTACATATCCTTCTTTGAAGTTTGCTTATACCTTTGATTATAAGAGTTATGGTAATATCTATTAGATTTAATTTGTTACATTTCACAGGCAGGTAAATGGCTGCTAAGTCAAGTTATTCACTTGGGCTGTGAGCCTACAGCTGGCTGTGTTACAACATTAGCCAAAAGCAGTGATGGTTGCCTCTTTTTTTCTTTTTTTTTTTGGTTTCCTCCCAGTAAAGGTGCACAGGAACATGTGGGGGAGGGGTAAAGCTGCGCCAATGTAGGATCTATAGAGAGGGTCAATTTCTCCTTTATATTTTGACATTAAACTATTGGGATGGTATGATGGAAAAAATGCTTCAGCAGTTTTGAAAAAAAAAATTCTAAAAGTTTTTGTGGCTTTTATTTGCAGTTTTTAGACAGGAAATGGGCAAAGACAGAAGGGGGTAAAACATGCAGTGAAGGTTGACTAAGACCTTTGCATGCAACAAAAGTTGACAAAAACTGCACCAACAGCTAATTGCCTCTGTATATGGGGTGCCCACTTTAAAGACACCCCAGAACTTTCTAAAGCATGAATATGCCATGAGACCTTGTCTGTTTCCATAAACTTTTTTTTGACACTTTGAGATAGCAAAATAAAGGTATTTCAGAAATGCTTAATAGTAATCATTTTTATAATAAATTTATAATAATCATTTAGACTATTTGATCCTTTGTTGTTGAATGCACTGTACTTTAAAGGGAAATATAGTTACCAGACAGTACAATGCTTCTTAAAACGCATCCTGAAAACTTTGCATTAAGGACAAAAATGATCATAGTTGTTGCATCTCTAATTACAAGTTCTGACTTCATGGAAACTGATTCTATGTAATGCCAAACACCAGCTCTTCTGCTTTGAAGCATTTTCCATAAAACATGTTTAATATGTAGAATCAAACTGAGCTAGCAAACAATACAAAGCAAAAACACTCTTCAGAACATGCAATGCAATAAACTCTTGTTTATATCCCTGTAACAGTTTTGTTTTTACATCTGTCTGTCCTCTTCTACAGAACCTAGCGTTCTTTTAATCTTGTCTGGAACAGATATGGCATTGTGAATAAACTTGTCTTCATTTAAAGCCATGCATATATACACACCAACACACGATGCGTAGTGCAGACATGCATACATTCAAACACGAGTCAGTACTTCATGTTCTCACTCCAACAATATGCAGACGTGATTATAAAACAGGAATCAACAACTCAAAGGGCTGTTGATTCTTGCAACTTATTTCTTTGAATCCAGATGTTTCATTTTGATGACCTGTGTGTTTCAAATCAGGTTGGTATGTTGATCTTAGGATTTATTACTTTGTCTGACATAGCACACCCTAAATTAAGGAGATCTGCTACTCTTAGTCATTCACGCCGATTGATAACTATGCTATTTTAAAACTAATTCAGAGTATGTTATAAAGGAGTGGCAGCGTACCTGAATGTGCCAAAGTTTTGCTTCAACGGGTTTAGTTAAGATTCCATTGTAAAAATGATAGTTTATATGTTTCATGTAATAATTTGTGCAGTTTAGCATTTCTACTATGATTTATTCCACTCAGTTTATTTACGTACTTCTCAGTAATAAAAATATTTGTAGGTTAATCCTTTTTTAAGTATGCCCTGAACATATTTGTTTTTTATGGTAGAACATAGGCACCCCCATGCTTAAACATTTACTTTTTTTTTTTTTTTAGCTTGTTTTAGAAACTGTTGAGAAAAATGCAGCAAATAAGGAACACAGGCTACTAAATGTTGAAATTATGTTTGTGATTTGGAATGCCAAACGACTTATTTCTAGCTCACCACCTTTCTGTCCTTTCATGCATTGATCATTTTCCACCTAACACTGACACCAGGGTGTGTGACGCAAACTGGCCAGGGTGTAGCGCCAGCAGCCAGCTGTGGTGGGATTGAAGCTTGGCAGTTAAAAGTGGTAAAATAGCAATGAAAGGCCTTCTTCTTCTTCTCTGTTGGTGTCTATTAGCTACCCTGCATCTGAATGGGGGTGTGGTCATTTCAGAGCAGTCCGGTGTGAGCGTGAATGTGGGGGGATGCCATCCTGCTGTCACAGAGTCTTCCAAGTACAACATTACTACAGTGGTGGGATTGTGTGGCTTGTGTGTTTGTTCTGTCCTTTTGTAGAAGAAAGGTCCTGTTCTTCTTTCCATTTTCCTTTAGTTTTTTTTTTTTTTTTTTTTTACCCAACATGCAACAACTTTACTCCATAAAAGATTTTCTTCTCTGGAAAGCGGCTAAAGTGGCAGCATTCGGGGACAACTTGAGAGAGGAAAACTGCTGCTTGGTGCTCATTTTCCAACCATGTTGGCTCAAGTGAACCATTGGAAATCTTGATGACATTCTCACTGGCATCTTTGGTACCATACAAAGAAAAAAAATAATCTTTAAGTCAGACCTCACAGAATGAATTGAGGACTTTTTTTTCTATTAGACGACTTGATGAAGTACAACTTATTTTATATGTTAGAGATTCCCTTTCTCGTGAAAAGATTCAGACATCCATTCATTTTTAAGGAGTCTTCTGCTCATCCGAGACTGGGTTGTGAGGGTAACAGACATCCAAAGGTGTTCCCTAGTCAGATGGGACACACAGTCACTCCAGTGAATTCTGCGCCTTTCCCAGGGTCTTCTCTGTGTGGAAATAGAAATTCCTTCGTGTTAGAAATGTTATAGCTCGACAGTATCATGCTGTCACGATGCTACTATTGCAAAATACCACATCAAGTATTATAGTTTTTGATTCCCTAAAGCCATGTTTCTTGTTTCGTATCAAAATACAACACAAGAACCTCAAGTAATACTTTTACCACCTCTAGTAGGAATTATTGATTTTCATAACTGATGGGAGCAGATTAACTACAATGTAGAGCTAATAAACCAGAACAGAGCAGAAAGTCAGGCATATTAATCTTTGCTTCAAACACGTTGTTGTTGTCCTCCTTCCATGGGATTGCCACAGCACAGTAGCCTCCCTTCAATCCACAGCTGGGTGCACACAAACTTGGCAAAGTTTTTTTTACTGTGAACTGGATCTTTAGCCAACCTGTTCTACCACCATAGCCACTGCCACCCACGCCTCAAAAACAATGCTCAAAAGGAAAGGGAAGTGGAGTACAGACTGAGCAACTCGTGCTGCTTTTTGTTTAGTTGTGAAGTCGACATAGGAACATCATCCTCAAAGTATCCTGGTTTTCCGACTTTATGTGCAGGTCGGCAAACCAGTGTGATTTGCTTTCTATTGTTGGACTAAGTGACCAGACTGATTGCTATTAGCAATACAAAGTGATAACGTAACACTCTAAATTGTATTAATTTACCACAGATGGACCATAAATATTTGTTTGTGAAAATATTTTCAACAAAATACTAACTACCAAATTGCTCATTGTGGCAACTACTCCTGTGTTTTAAATACACAACAAACATATTGTATTTTGAGTTTGGGGTTGATGACTAACCTCATTTCTTCCCTTGTGGAATTCAAACGTCAGGGTTCCTTGCTTTTTAGTTTTACAACTTAAAAAATTTACTTCAAATTGGGTTAAATAAATATCATGACATATTTCTGTTTAGAAGCTATGTTATTGTAGTTTTAAAACACATTGACAGTGTGGTGATGCCTTGGAAATACAGTATGTTACTTAGGAAGGTGGTTCTTTCTATAAAAGGTTTGAGAGCTTCTGTCCTAAAGTAGAGATATGTACAACATGTGTGTATTCTTTCGTCACGTCAAGCCCAAGGACTCACGTCTGTATATTTTCTTTCTCTACCTCTCTCTGTTGTCTTTTAGCTCACTGGCTACAATGACAAGCCTGTGAATCTGCAGATGTTCATAGGAACCGCAGACGACCGCTACTTGAGGCCACACGCCTTTTACCAGGTGCACCGGATCACCGGGAAGACTGTAGCAACGGCCAGCCAAGAAATCGTGCTTTCCAGCACCAAAGTTCTTGAAATCCCTCTGCTTCCTGAAAACAGCATGTCAGCCAGGTACATGTCGGAAGTAAAAGTTGAATTATAAGGCCACATGGGCTTACCTCCATGGAGGAAGGGCTAACCGAGGAAAAATAAACACCCTTTTTGTTATAAATATACGCATCGTCTTCCAAAATATATTTTATAGAGTTTCTTGCTTTACACTAACGTAAGGGTTGGTTACACAAGGAAATTTACAGGATTTCCTGTGGAGCAAAGAAATAATTTTTATTTATATAACTATGACCTTTTACAGCTAAATAATTACGTTTTTTGTAGGATCTGGTTCCATTTACAGTGTGATTCATAGCATTTTTCATGGTATAGGATTTCTTATTTATAACTGTAATAAATTACCCTCGCAGGCAGTTTTAGTTGCCAATCTCCTACTGGGTTTGCGGGCTATTTTATCACCCAAAGGCTTTTTTACAAGTACTAACTAAATATGCCTGAGATGCTTAACATCCTGATGGTGCTGTGCAGGGCCAACTGTTTTTCCCCTCCTCCTTTCCTTGCAGTATTGACTGTGCTGGCATACTGAAGCTGCGGAACTCGGACATCGAGCTGCGGAAGGGGGAGACGGATATAGGACGAAAGAACACACGGGTCCGCGTGGTTTTCCGAGTGCACATCCCTCAACCCAACGGGAAGGTGTTGTCCCTGCAAGCTGCCTCTATTCCTGTGGAGTGCTGTGAGTGTCCACTTTCTGTTATATTCAAACACACAACAATATTTATTTAGAAATTGTCTTGATTAGAATGTCTAATATGAGACATTTTAGCCGATGGAGACTTGAATGTCATGTTCATTCAATCCATATTTAATTAAGATTCTAAAGTTAAAACAAAGCAGATATTTACTGGCACCATAAAATAAATAACCTCTTTTTCCCCACTCTGATTGTCAGACTAAAGGTTTCTTGTTTTAGGTCAGCTAGGATTCCTCAAACTTAGGTTCCCAAACTGTGGGGCGCGCCCCCTAAGGGGGGCGCCGTGTCATTGCAGGGGGGGCGTGGGAAGCCGTCTGGATGAAAAAAACAAAAACAAAACATGAACACTGTATGCGCTGGGTTTTTACCTTAGAATGGCCAACTCTCTGTTATTCCTATGTCAATTTGATACAGTAGAGGCTTCCACACTTCCCATATTTGTGTCCTCTGTCACTTTTATCAGCAGTTAAAACTGTTTAATCCGTTGTTAACATGTTGTAACCTGTTTTTCCGAGCCGCCTTTAAACGCAACATGAGCGCTACGACGCTCGCGCTGGGTTTACACCTGTGAAGGAGACCTGCTGCTGCTGGGCGGAGCTACGTAGGTTTGTGTTAGAATCACGGCAGCAAACCAGCAAAACGCAAAGAACTTTTCACAGTTTTTCCCTCCAAACTAACCGACTGAGTTGAGTAAAGCTGTTGGATGCAGGTAATGTTAGCTAAAAGATGACTAGCTAATATCAATACAGAACCTTAAGCTCAACAAGTACCTTGTAGGCTACTGATGTTGGTGTCTATTTTCAGCTACTCCCCTCCCCACCCCCTCATCCCCCCTCACACGCGTCGTTTCAACCAGACAGCCATTTGTAATCCATAGGGGGGGGCGCAGAAAATGTTTGGAAACCACTGGGGGGGGTGCAGAAGAAAAAGTTTGGGAACCACTGCCTCAAACCATTTATATTTGCTAAATGCCAGATTGAAGCATTGTTTTGCCTTCATCACATTCAGAAATGTACAGAACACTTAAAACAATAATGTTTGATCTTAGTCATACAGTTTAAAAAGCACTTTTTACTAAATAATGAGGTAAAATATTCTATTTCTCACTGATCTGGCATTTAGCAAATAGAAATAACTGTAGTTAAATAATTGATATCAGACTGAGAAAAAGAACAGTTATTTTGTCATTTTTAACACAGTGTATGTAAACATTTGTTTTCACCGACATAGACATTATAATGTGAAATTTCATCAGCTATTGTTAAACTTTCTGGATCTCTCCCAGCCCAGCGTTCAGCTCAGGAGCTGCCGCAGGTTGAGAAGTCCAACCTCACCAGCTGTCTGGTCAGTGGGGGTGAAGAGATGGTGATCACTGGTTCCAACTTCTTCCCAGAGTCCAAGGTTATCTTCCTGGAGAAAGGCCCTGGTAAGAAGAGCCTGTGCAATATCTTTGGATACAGTGTAGTTCCAAGATGGATGGTCATGCTGAATTTTATGTTAGGCAATATTAGGTGTGCACTGACCTTCATTAAACGGCTTAAATAAAATATACATTGGATAATGTTCGGCGTTTTAAGACTGAAAAGTATGAATGGAAGCGTTACCCCTGACTTGGTTTTAGCTCTTCATGTCTTGACAGTTTGTGACTTGCTTAACAGGTTAATAAAATCGTGCCTTTGATGTCACATTTTAATTTAAATACTGCAGTGGTCTGTAATAATCAGTGTGCCTGGGGCTCTTCCGTGTGGAGTTCCCATGTTTTCCCTAAGCCTGCATGGGATTTTTTGTGGATACTTGTGTTTCCTTAAGCAGTCAAGACATTTGAGGGAACAGAAAACAAGATGTACCAGATCAGATATTATTTATGACCTATTACAGTTAATTGACTTGATGTGTTTTATCTGGTGGTTGTTAGATTAGCTGGAACAAAAATACAAAGGAGCGTTCATTAATTCCAATACCTTAAATGCCTTAAAAAGTGATTAAAATGTGGTCAGTATGTTTTTTTCCCCTTAGTTTATAGAGGAAATTTTGAAAGAAATATTTATAAATGTATTTCAACTCTCTATTATAAATATTAGTGGCTTTTATGGATACTTTA
Source organism: Poecilia mexicana (assembly GCF_051168715.1). Classification (NCBI taxonomy): domain Eukaryota; kingdom Metazoa; phylum Chordata; class Actinopteri; order Cyprinodontiformes; family Poeciliidae; genus Poecilia; species Poecilia mexicana. The sequence goes on along the minus strand of NW_028263372.1, from coordinate 27,288,569 downwards.
GTCATTTGTTATCCTTAAAAGCTGATTTTATCTGTTAACAAATACCCTAAGCTGAAGATTAGCTTAAATTCCTTGTGGTATTTAAAGTTATTTTCTTTACCCATTCTTTTCTTCTTTAAAAAAGGACATGGAAGAGTTGGGTGGAAATTTTAAATGGATGACATTTGTTTAACCAGTCCCTACCTGCCCAAGGTACATTTGTGATACAGAGCAGCAGATTCAAGTTTGTACATGGCAACAAGCTGAGTGGTGTTGCCTTTGTGAGCGAGTGCGGTACTTTAAAATCGTCTATTTAAAATATCTGCCCCGAGGAATGTGTTCAGGCCCTTTTCAGAAGGAGCAAGTGAAGCATGGCAGGCTACACTAGTGAGTGGAAACCTCTGAGAGGCGCTTCTCGGTTTGGCAGTAACTTGGGCCCCATATTGCATGAACTCATTGGACTGTGAAAGAGACAGAAAAAAGTGAAAGTGGATGGAAATGTGATGTTGATTAGCACTGTGCAAATGGTTGCGCTCATTACCTTCTCTGCAGAAAGACACTGATTACCTTTGATAAGAGAAGAAAAGAAAGAAAACTGGCAGACTTTTTTCTCTACCAGGTTTCATAATGCACTGAAACCACATTAACAAAAAAAATCCAGTGATGATGGAGTGACATTAATTACTTCATTTTAAATGCAACACATAAACCCTCAAGTTAGATTCTCTTAAGGCAAATAGCCAGAGGGTTTTTTTTGTCAACAATTGTACGTCTACAGTGAAAAACAACTGGATACAGTATAGGATTTTGTAATGCATTTCACAAAATTACAAAGTTATTAAAACAATCACACAAATAAAACCCCACATGGTGACCATCCAGATCACAATAGGCCATAAGAACTCATAATAAATGGCAAAAATAATTGTTGACAACAAGGATCAATGAGTTTCTGTGTGATTTGTTGAATGCTTATGCTGGATTAGCAGGCTTTGACTGATTCTGAATCTGACTCATCTACTCCGATTAACTTTTTCTCCTGATGAACAATGCAAATTGAGGGCAATAAAGCAAGTATCACACAATAAAGAATATTTTGTTTGCAAGTTATTCAGTGATTTGCATATTTTTGAGCCAGAATGCGACTCTGGCTATCCACCAGCAATGATGGATGCTAACATAAATGTCAAGTCTGAGGCAAACTGTGACAAGGACAATGACGCAAGTTCTGGATGCTATATTTACTAGGCAGATTCACTGCCAATTGTCTAAAGGTCATATAGCAATAGATCTTTATTGTATAGCTGAGTGAATCTGAAGTAAAACATGTTTTAATCATTTACTAGTCATAGCAGGTTTTTCAGTCTTAACCCTTGAGTATTTTTTGCTTTTTGGGGGGGATTAGAAAGATGATGATTTAGTTTTAGGTTTTTCAAAGAAGTAATCAGACAGTGAAAAAGATTAAAACACAAGGGAAAGGAAGATATGTGGTATTAGTATGAGGATTTACTGCTTGAGGGCCCAAATATAAACTGACCCAACAGTCATCCTCCTTTCTGGGGTGGATGTACATTACTTAAAATGTTAATCTTGGAAAAAGATTACCATGTGAGTTACTTGACTTTGTAAAACTCTGAAATTGAAGTAGGTCCATAATTGGTATAGGTCTTTGACTTTTACAAGCACAGCTGTTTACAAAGAGTCTGACTGTAAAGGCTGACAGTGACTACCTTAAAGAGTGACTAATGCAGCAAGGGTGCTGGTGCCGTCTCATTATAAAAGCTCTGCAATTATATATTTTACAACGATGTTTTCTCTAAGATTTGTTTGGTTTTTCTAGCACAATGGGGAGTACATTCTTTTCCACAGAGAAATCATAAGAACTGGGTGGTTCGACGATCCAAGTCATTGTTTTACTGTGGTATGAGGCTCCTGTTGGTGCTTGTCTGACAGAACATGTGGGGCCCTTGCTGCTGCCTGTTGAATGTCAACAAGCTGTGGAGTAATAATGCATTGCTGTCAACTGTCAAGGTCATTGCTCACAGAGGAAAAAAAAACTGTCATCAACAAGTTAAGATATAAATTCTCAAACGATATGATGTGTTTGAGGTTAGAACTACCTAAAGTGACAGGAGGTTACTACATCCAGGTTTAATTTTCAGGTAACATCAGAGCATCAGCTTACATTTTGGAATTAGTGGTTCTTATAGCTAGCTTAACGGCTTAAATACAACAGGCTTGCAGTTGGGTGCGCATTGTTTAATCTACATTTAAACTAGGCGCCTCTGCAGAAATGTTGCAGATGCCTCACGGTGGTATTTGGGGAAATCCTTTTGGTTTTGTGGAACAGGCCATGCAGGTGCAGAATATACATGGTGCAACATGTGAGCACCATGAAAAAAGGGAGGCATCTGCAAGTTTTACTTCAGCTTAGAGGCCAATCCGTCCTGTAGCTTTCAAACTTTTTATTCCTCTCCAGGCTGCAATGACGGATTTCTTCCAACCACACAGGAATCCTGTTAGTTTTTTCATCCCAGCTGCTTCTTTCAGTCGCCTCTAAGATGTTTCTCCAAATAATAATGTCCCTCAGAGGAAACCTTATGTTTTTAAAGCACTTTTTATAAATATTCCATTGCTGTCAACATAAAGTTAAACAGGCACAGCAAACAGTGGGATTTTTTTTTCTTTTTCTTTTTGCCATTCGAGTCGTATTGGATAGCTGTTAAAATTTCTCTCACTTACACGATAAAAGACAGAAAAAAGTAGAGGTTGTTTCTAATGTCTGTAATCAAATCGGGATATTTTTTCCACAGAAACTGTTTAAAGTGAATCCTAATAAAACTGTGATTTAATTAGCTGAAATAAGTTAACCATATATGATTGATATGGTGAAAGATTTTTAACTTTTCTGGTTTTTTGTTGTCTTTATTTTAGATGGACGCCCACAATGGGAAGTTGAAGCAAAAATAATTCGTGAGAAAACCCAAGGTGTAAGTATTTTTTCTTTACTTCTGTGAATGTACATTGGGTTTCTTCAATGTGATGGGTTTTTTTCTGATTTTACTATTAATCTTATAAGTTGTTCAATATGGAATGTAAAAAATAGGATTATATATATATATATATATATATACACACACACAGTAATTGTCTTTTTTATTCAAACATTATTTCTACATGTCTTTGTAGATCTGATTTGCTTTTCCATTTTTACTATACAGATTTTTAAATTACTTGTATTATATGTAAGTGCCAGAGAAAATTGATGGCTTTTTTTTTTTTTGCTGTAACTGAGAATCTGCATCTTAATGTATGGGTCAGTACTTTAGTGGGACAGCACCGTGTATGTATGTTGAAATGTAAACCATGTTTCATGACCAGAAAAGTAAGTCATCAAAGTGTTGTGTTTTTTGTGCGTCTCTTTTAGTCATGCATTGTCGTGGAAGTCCCTCCGTACCACAGTAAGACTGTGACTTCAGCTGTGCAGGTGCAGTTTTATGTCTGCAATGGAAAACGGAAAAGGAGCCAATCACAACGCTTCACCTACCTTTCAGGTTGGTTTGGAGGAAGCAGGCATGATTGAAATGAATTTGAAACTCCTGAAGAATCTCGAAAGATTCTGAAAATGATGAGCAAGCTGTTTGTAGGTGTTTGCGTTCTGCATCCGGCTGTACAGAAACTTCCAGGTTAATTTCAAAATGCGTGACTCAGAGCGGTGATAACATCGTTGCCATGTTGCGCACTTCTCCACATGGGTTTGTGAGCCTCTTTTGTGCTTTCTATCTTCAACTAAAATACAAGTATAACTCAATAAATAAAAGTATAATTAAAAAAGTTAATTTATCTGATCATTTAATGTTAAAAATGCACACAAAGTGATTTATGTTGTGCATCTATTTCTGTAGATTTTGATGATTATGACTTACAGTTGATATAAACCCCAAATACCAACAAGAAAAAGTAAAAAAATAAAATAAAATACAGATATGGGGGCCTTCTTCCAAAGTAGATGGGGTTCCTTTTGCATAAATGACTGCATCAGTGTAGTGGGGCCTAGAGGGGATTAGCTTGTGGCAAGGCTGAGTTCAAGAATGGGAGCCATTACTTAGTCTTGACAATAACCCAAATGTGCTGCGAGTTTCCTGGTCAAATAATCCCAGAATCTCCTCGGTCATTGAGCCAGATATTGGTACTTTATCCACTGGATGTTCCAAGTTCTGCTGGTTAAGGAAATCCACATCGTTATAAACATTGTCAGCAGAAGGAAGCATGAACTGCACTAAAATGTCCCAGTTGACGGCTGCGGTGAATTTACCCTACTTGTGTTTGATCATCTGTTGGACAACTCTCAAGTCAGCAGTTTTCATGCCATAATGTATCGTCTCATTTCTGTGCTTTAAAAATGCTTTTTTTTCCTACTTTTTTATGAAGTCATATTCTAAGTCTCAAAAAATTAGGTTTAGATCATATTAATCAAAATTAACAAACATAAACATGTCATCCCATGTGTAGTGAATCTATGTAATGTCATTGTTTTGCTTTTAGAATTCGATGAACTAAATTCCCTTTTTGATGATTTTCTAATTTATTAAGAAGCACAACAACTTAATAAGCGTTAAGAACTTCTTAATAAACAATAGGTTTAACGCCTATTGTTGGTAGGTGTTAAACAATAACATATTTTCTGACACTCACGGTGGCATCTTGTTTTTGTTTCAGATGCACCGCTGCATTTTGTGTTTGTTATCCAGGAAAACTCCACTACACACTGAAAGTCTGTTTGTGATCGCTTTGCAAAGTAGGCTCAGCTTTGGGTACTTTGATGTGTGACTGAGCATCACTGATAATTTCATTGGAGTCAAACGAGCTCGTTCTTTTCTTTAATATTGTTATTGTTGTTGGGTTTTTTTTCTGTTAAAACCAGTCAAACTGAAAACGCTGTTGGCGTATTATATTGACATGTGAGCATTTTGTGCAACACATCCAAACCCTGACTTTTACCGCAACAGTGTGTATATTGTGTGTGTTTGTGTTTCTGTGTATGTGTACAAGGGGCCTTGCCCATCCACCCACCCAGCCTTTCTTTTTGCAAGCACGCCCACTCGTCACAGGCAGTTCCTGTTTTCCCCGCTGACAGATCAGTGCAGCCAATCAGAGCATTGTAGATTAACGCTGCTCTGTCAGTCAAGCCGGGTCGCTTACACCGCCGGTGTCACCACGGACACCGCCTGCTTTATTGTGGCAGGAGAAAAAGAGAAAAAGAAAGTCAGCCAATCAGTGGTGTTTCATGTTTCATCATGGTTCCACTACCAAGAGCCTGTCGCAAATAATATCTATTTTTTAAGAAAATCAACCAAGAAAAAACATCTAATATTTTTGCTAAAAACCTTTGATTTCAATTGTTGCTTTGAGTTAAGCTATGAATAGCCATACTTAAATTCGAAGTATCACTCTTTTTCCATTCTAATATCCCCAAGCCCCGTTTTCAGATTAAATAAATTGTGTTTAGCCTGACTTGCGCCTCTTGTTTCTCTCGGTTCCTAAGGTCTACCAGGGTGAGAAGAGGGCACAGTCAGTGCACTCATTTGTTCGTTTCAGTGTGATCTTGGCTGGGGGGCATTCAGTTCCTCATCCCACACATTTCACATGATGGCAACCAGACTGACTACATATGCTCTCTTCTGATTCAGAGCTGGATAAAAATAAAACTTGTGGTCACAAGGCACCAGATTGGGAAATAGGTTACCGATTGGCATAGCAGTGCTCTAAGCTGTCACAGTAAAGAGGAATGGCCCCATTTACAATGAAAATGTCAGTCTGTTTTTTCGCAGGCTGTTTTAATCTGGAATGAGACCTATTTTGCTGTCACATATTTCAGAGACTCTCCTCACTGCATCGAGGTCTTTTTTTTAGGTTTTACTGCAGAGCTTTTCTATAATAAAATTGGAGTTAGGCAATCAGTGGAGGACCAAAGTCTCCCTTTTATGTTGACTAAAATCAAAGAACTTGAAAGATGCGTAGATTATATTTCTTTATTGTTTTTATTACAACATTGAAAGTATTTCACTTGTAAGGTGTCTGTAATACTCTTGAAGTCTTACACATGCAGATAACTCATTTGTACATTTGTTTGCTCCTCTGTTGGTTTTGTTGTTCTATAATAAATATACATTTTCCATGTTTTTACATAAATTGCACATTTACTGTATGTGCTCAGATTTTTTGGTCAGTTTTTATGTTTCTTATTCCCTGACCAAAAATTAGTAATATTGTGCACAGGACTGTGAAATGATATTGAAGACTTCAGAGTCTACTTTGAACACTCCACACAGCCATGCATGCATTGAAGTTGTGCATCCTGCTCTGTTTTGACGCCACAGCCTCTCACATTGTCCTCCGGCTCACCCACGTTCAGAAGAAACCGTCTTTGTTTAAACATAAACTAGGGATGGATGGAGTGAAAGCATACAATCCAATAAAAAGACTCTGCATGGTATGAGTGATGTAATTGCAACTTTTCTTTTTCTTTCCTCTTCTCCCTTTTAGTGATGGTGAAACAGGAGCACAGAGACGAGCTGGACCTCACTGCCGTTCCTCCCATTTCCATGCCCTTGGCACATGCTCCCAGTCTGGTGCACCCTCAGCTGCCTTCTCCTGATCAGGGCCACCCATCGGACAACCTTCTGTCCAGCTCTCTTCACAGCCTGGCCACGGGCTCCGGACCTGGCCTGCTACCTCTGTCGGGCCCCTGTCCCTCCCTGAGCTCCCCGCCTTTCCAGCACCTGCCTCACCTCCAGGGTCACAGTTTGCACCACCCCCCTGCAGACTGCCACATGACGTTCCACCAGGGCTCTGTTCCCGCTCCTCCCCGGCCCACCTACCAGCCTTTGCAGCACAGTCCGAGTCACAGCCTGTCCTTCAACGGCCAGCCCAGCCTTCCTTCTCAGAGCTATGAGAGGATGTCCTTTCAGCAGAGCCCCACTGCAACGTCACACCCAATAGGCCTGGGAATAGTTTACTCATCCAGTTGCTCCTCACCGTCTGCCCTTTCATCCTCACCCACCAATCCCATTGTTGGATCCCCTCAGAACCATCAGCCTATGCTGTCCCCCTCGTCCCCGCACCTCCACACACTCGGAGGCTTCCACTGCTCTCCGAATCCTAGCCAGGTTCCGTCTCAGGGAGGCCACCCCCTAAGTGGGCAGCACTCCTCGCAGCTGCAGAGAGGTCTGGGATACCACCCAGTAAGCCAAAGGTCAGCTTCCTGTCCCACACCGTCCACTGCCCCCCCACAACGGATGATCCCCTCTCCTCATTCTGGACCTTCTTCTCCTCAAGTCCACCCTCTGCCCTACCAGTCTCCCACTTCATCCTCCCCCACCTCAGCTGGGAGTCCTCTGGGCCCCCTGCAGCAGCATTCAGGACAGCCGTCTCCACAGGCCACGAGTCCAGTGATGACCAGCCTGTCCCCTGCAGCTGTGGGGCCACTGGTTCATCCGCTAAGTCCTCAGGGGCCATTTCCCTCTGAAGGGGAGAGGCTTAATATTAAGCAAGAACCGGAGGAGAGGGAGCCCACCTTCCGGTCCATCGGCCTACAGGATATCACTCTGGATGACGGTAAGAGAAATGGTTTCTGAAAACGAGAAGTTTTTATTCTGCCAAAATTGAACACCTTCACACACTGAGTTATTAAAATTTCAAACATAAAGGCCACTTTACATTATATCCACCACATTCACACACAAACTCTTAAGGCTTTGATTCAAATTTTAAGACAGTCAATCTTTATCGAGAACATGCATCTCGAGGTTTTATTGATTGTTCTTGCACCTTTTCTAGATTAGCCCTAATTGTCCAGGGTTTTACCAACTGTACTGTCATGAACTCTAACCCTTTTAGTCCTAGTTCATGATGAGGCCTGTGGGAGCTAAATGGAGCTCTTGTGTGTTTTACACAGATCTCAGGGTAATCTTTCTTCCTGAAGATCAGTTACAGAACTGAAATTTACCTCTTATACATAATCTCTATGGCTGTAGGCAGATGGAGTCGAGATTATTTTATAATCCTCTTCATCACTGCAAATATCTTCCCCCCTTAGCATCTAGCAGATGTTTCAGTAATGCTTATCCCAGCTGTTAATCTGTATTTGCCTCTTTGGATTACATTGTGAAACATATTACAACTCTTTAACACATTCGGTTTTAGTCACCAAATTTTGGGGCAGGTTAAGAAACAAATTATTTTTCTGTTCAAACAACCAAAATATTTTGCATCAAAATGTGATATAGCTGCTTTCTGTCAAAAAGAGCAAGAGTTAGAGGTCGCTGTTGCACAAAAAAAACCTTCCATAGCTGACTTAAGGATCAACCATTGGTCCAGCTTTTCACTTTGTCGTCTTTCTGTCTCTTTTTCTAACTAATTCTGTTTGCTCTGTATAAACCTTTGGTTTGGCATTAGATATTTTAAGCTCTGCTATCTGTGACGAACCATAATGTCTGTCTGAAGCAAAGGACCGCCAAGGGATTAAATTTACCGTTCAATATACGATGGGTGGGATAAACATGGGTCTGGTGTAAAACAATACAGAGGGCCAGTTGTTTTGATTTCAGGGGACTGAAACCTTGATGTCTGATAGCAGTGATAACATTTGGACTGACGTTGCAGAGCATAGTTGTGTTTCAAGTTTCATTACTGAGGGGCTTGTCACCTGGTATTGGGTGTCATAGACACAAAGAGGAGTGATAGCTGTAGTATTACATTAAATGGCTAATTGACATATACCAGGATTTTGTATCTCTGGCAGCAATTTGATAATTAGTTACACTTTAAAACTTTGTTGGCTTCTCAGTTCCAGTGAATGGAAGAGCATTGCATTATTTCTTGCTACTTCCAAATATTGCAGTTTTTGCGTGATCATGTTTTTATGTGTGTGTGTGACTCCCATTTAGAACCCCAATTAGAATACAGCTTGGTGTTTCAAACTAGAAAAGTTGATTCAAAATGCTTTTAAATATCAGCTCATGGTGTATTTTAAAAAGAGTCTAGAAGATTAAACATTAATTAGTACCCTGGTGAGGCTTTGCAGTAGAGGGTGTTATTGTGTGTTAGCAGGGGTCAACCTAATGAACATAAATCTGCCAACAACAGGTCACATGTGAAGTACCAATGTCCAGTGGAGTGTATCTGCAGTCCCTTCATTTTTTCCTCAGTTTGCCATGTTGCCACCACAGACAATCAAAATTTGTTGCAATTTCTAATGAGACAATAGAAAGTGGTGCATAAAAGAAAAAGAATTGGAAAGTGATACTGATTGTTTTCTCTTTTTTACATTTCTTACAAATAAAAATCTGAAAAGCTGGGCATGCATACAAAATTCTCTATTTAGTGTCTTATGATGCGGCTGTGTGCACTCGCCCTCTTCTCCAGATAAAGTTTGCAACACAGTTCAGCTGGGAATGTATGATCTCCCTTTGAGTCTGGAGCTAAAAATAGTTTTCTGTGCCAGTCCAGTTTCATAGTCCAGATTTTTAACGTAGCAACAGGAAGCTTTGCACAGCTCTGGGTTTTCGGAGGTCGTGGCAATCTCTCTTAATTAGATCACATTCACTCCAGTTTGGCAGAGAAACAGTTCAACACGAACCTGATTGCAAACGTGGAGGAAATGTAAAGACATACTATAGTGACTAAAACCTTGCATAGAATTATAGACATAGATCCATGCATGCATTTAATCAATTTTAGAATAAAAGAAAAACAGAATGCCAAAGGTACTAGCACTCTGAATCTACTATCGGATCACTAAAAAGTTTGGATGAGGGTTCAGGATCCTTGTCACGTGAAGTTCGTGAAGGCGACTCATTAATGGTTCAGTTTCTGTCCAAGCTTATGTCAGATTTTTAGATAGGATGCTCCTTCAGCCCCAAGTGCTTTGGAAAATTTCCCCTTGAACATTTTTTTAAAATCAAACTCAAAACACAATTGCAGGCTCATGCCTGTGGTATGAGACTGAGCTCTACAGTTAGAGTAGAAAGTGCTCTGGTTAGCAAGCAGATGGCCCTTGTGACGCACACCAAAGCATGCTTGAGATGTGTGTGTTAGTGTGTGTATAAGAGGGGTAAAAAAAAAGGGTGTGTGTGTCTGTTGATTTGATGTTTTCGAGGTGTGTGTGTGTTTGCGTGTGTCTGTGTGTGTTCCCAGGGCAGAGCACACAGGAGGTGAGAAGACAGACTGATAGACAGATGGATAGACAAGTTCAAAATCCAGCTCCTCTGCAGGGTCACTCTGCTGAGACAATCAGTCTGAAATGCACTTGGTGGTTAAAAGAAACATAAAACATATTTTTACTGTATGTCTGTTACAAATCAGAGAGATTAGTCTGAATTAAATAAAAATGAACAAGGTCGTGTGTATTCTTCTTTGCTAAACTTCAGGTGGAGAACTTCGTTTTCTTTATGTTCAACTCATAAACTTATTGCGCTGCGTCACGGTTTCTAACAACTGCTGTCACTTTCTGTTTTCATCTTTCTTTCTCGAGAAACTTGCACATGACTACACCATTTAATCTGATTGGAAATATAAATGAAGCAACACCGTGAAACATCAGAAATGTTGCTCGGCACACAGGCCAGTTTGTTGGTATGCTTATTTATTTTTTTCTCCAAAGTAATACTTTCAGCTCAGTGTATTATTCTGCAGTTTTATTCTGGTGGGTCAGGCTTTTGGACTTTTTTTTTTTTTTTTAAATAATCCATTTTTATAAATGGATCATTTATAAATATTTAAACAAAATATTTTGTGGTAATTTACTCTATTGCTGCTTTGCCATCTACAATAAAAAGAAAGGCCATTAACTTGATGAAAACAAATAAATGGTCAAATTTCCAAATATGGTTTGACTTAGACCCGTTTATAAATATCGATCCAAGAATTATGTTTTTTAATTTTTTACCTCCCGGTTTTCCGTTTAATTTCGACGATGTTGCTTTCTTATAAACTAAAACATGATGCATGATTTCTGTAAAATTAGTTAAGGATTAAGTGGTCAAAAGTTAAATAAAATATATATTTAGAATACTTTGATACATGATGATGTCAAATAAATTATTCAATTAATTTCTGAATGTGCAGAAAGATATTAGTATTATTGGTACCGTGATACAAAAGCCATTTTTTATCAATATAAAGTTCTTATATTTATGTGTTTAAAGACTTAGAAAAAAATCACAATCTGTCTGCAGGTCTCTTTGGTGTGATTATTTGTAATGCAGGGGATAAATCACTGGTTGTTCTGTTAATCTGCTCAAGTGTATATATACGTATATGAGTGTGTGCGTTTGTGTGTATGCGTGTGTGAGAGAGAAACCAGTGAGAGGCTTTGTGGAGCCATTAATCAACTAGACCAGTAATAACATCAAACTCCTCATTTGATGACAGAAGAAAAAAAACTGTGGAAGGAAAATATGTTTCCGCTAAGATTTGCCGCTGCTCTTTAAAAAACAATGGCAAAAATTTCTGGTCTTTTTTCCTCTTTTTAACAAGTGGAAAATGATTTTTTGTCTCAGGTTTCCACACAGTTGAAAGTGTATGTATTGCAGAGGTTTTGGCAGAATCCAAAAGGTTTGTGCAAAGAAGTTGCCAGCAGTTTTTTTTTTTGTTTGTTTTTGTTTTTATTTTTTAGGCAGGAGAAGCCCCGAACTCCCTTTGATTGGGTCAATGTAATGCTTTAACATATGTTTTGCACATTTTTCATAAAAGAAATGAACTGAACAGTGTAATCAGAAGTAGACATGTTTTTTCCCCTGTCTATTTTAATGTTTTTGAATATATAAATCAGTACAGTTTTAGTGATGTTTAAGTGCAGACTTGGCTCAGAGGACTGAAATGGATTTTGCTGTTGACATGTTTTTGTGTGTAAAAGTGAGTTACAACATTATTTTGCTCATTCGTAGAATCTTGTGGTTGTTTTTTTGCCTCCAGTTTGGTTTTAACAAACCACTTCTGTTCAAAAAAAAAAAACTCACTGAAAGGAAAATTCAAGCGGCTATCGTTTTCTTCCTGGAAGATGAAACACTGGTGTTGGTTCATAAGCAAAGTGTTACCTGTTAACCTTTCCAAAATATTTCACCTTATAATCCAATATGCATTTCTTAGTTTTTTGCCGTTCAGGCTCCAGACTTCCTTCTTAAAGTTGGCGCCTTAAGTGATCTTTCAGGGTTTAACAACTTTTGCGTCCCAGATCAAAGGCTGGGATTCTTGTGAATCGCTTACCGTCACTTTAAATGGGAACTCCACGAATGATTCAGAGATGAGTGACTTTGAGAAACCGACTCTGTGATGAGCTTTTCTGCTGTGCTCTGCATCCTCACCCACTCACTTTCTTAGCCCAACACTGGAATTAAAGTAAATAAATAAATAAAAAAAAACAAGTGGAACACAAAGAACATAACAAGAGGTCACAGAATTAAGTTCAATTTATTGGCCAGATATTTCTAGTGTGTGATTGCTTCTGAGGAAATGTCTGCATGTATTTACAGGAAGCTGCAACTGGAAAATGTTTGCTTTGATATTCCCTCTTGCAGGGCAAACCCAGCCTTGCTTCGTCTCTTTTCCCTGTGCACAAAGGTTTTCCATTGTGGCATGTTGTCTTCATTTGGTGGAGTCAAGAATCAGTCAGTCTTCATGTTATTTGCTTAAGCTGCTCTGCCAGAGTAATGTTATTATGCCTGGTTGAGGGAACTTTTTTCAGTGTGTCATAGAGGTTTATGGTAATTGCCCATTTTCCATTTCAACAGTAGACGTGTTTATTTTACTGGATGTCCGAATGTCTTTTTCACTTCTGTTTTGCATTAGGGAGGTCTGTCCTATGAGCCCCTTTGAGATGCTCTTTAGAAATGAAGGGGTGAAATTACTCATTTGCCGTGGTCTCCTTCTAGATGTGAAACTTTGGTTTGGGGAAATTAAAGGAACCCATTAAACCTCTCCTTTCACTCTGGGGAGATTTCTGGATGTATTGGTTTCTAGATTTAAAGATCTAAACTGACATTTTGCGAATGCAATGAGTTTCCCAGACTTGTTCTGGGATATGTCTTTATTGTTCATAATTTTCTTTCATGCTGCTTAACACTGCAGTTTATTTTTCCCTTACTCTCTGTGAAGGCAAAAAGGTCATTCCTGCTGCCAGTGAAAAATGCCATGTGCATGTCAAGCCTTGCAAAAAGATTTTCCTATTTTATTATTTTGGAACCACAAGCTCATAGATATCATATTGACATTTATTGTCAAAGTATAATGCAACCAAGTGTATACTTGTGAAGTAGATGCTAAATATATTTTATTTTTAATCTTAAAAGTGTGACATGCTTAATATACATCCAGCCCCCATGAGTCAATACTTACAGTTGTCTCTGCCAAATTCGAAACTCTGGAGACTTCTTTTTAAAATCAGTAAATCTCTGACAGATTCTTAATTAGATTTGTGTCTCTGCCATTCCAAGACATGAATAAACTTTGCTCTTAAACTGAAAAGCACCACCACAGCATGCTGCCGCCACCACCATGTTTCACAGGGGGGGGTAGTGTGTTTGTGTTGGATATTTACAACATGTAGGATTTTGCCAAAAAAATGATTTGTGGTCTCATCTAGCTGCTTTCTTTATTTGATGTGTTCTCTACATGGGATTTCCTTAAGTAGCACAATTAACAGAATACTTTTTACTTCTTCAAAAGTTGAGGTTTTTTTTTTAAAGATTTTTTTCATCACTAGAGGCCTTTATTGACGGTGACTAGACAGGAAATGGGTGGAGAGAGAAGGGCTTGGGGAGGAACGTGCAAGCTGTCAGGGCGGGAATCGAACCCAGAACCTCTGTTTTTAGGACAATAGCCTCTGCATTTGGGGCGTTCGCTCCATTTCTACAGCATGCAGTGCCCCAACGTCTGCACAAGTTTGTCCCTGGCCTGTCTGGTGGTTTTCTTTGTCTTCATTATGCTGTTTGTTCTCTGATGTTCTCTAGTTACAGCATAACTTTAATGGCACAGTTATTATTCAAGGATGAAAGTGTTTTAAAAGCCCATGTTTTCCTTCCACTTCACTATTATGCACTGCTTGGTCTTCCGGATGTATGTGAAAACGTTCAATGGGTAATGCTGTTTGTTTTTTTGTTTTTTTATATATATATACTCCTTTTTTCCCAATCAAGCATTTTCAATCTTGTGACACAAATGATAAACAGTTTTGTTTTGTTTTTTTCTTTTAATCCAGAAAAGATTAGATATTTAGAAGTCTTTGGTTCACACTGAAAGGAGCAATCTGATGACATCCTACTAGCATATGTAGTAGTAGTAGTAATAGTAGTCATCGGCCAAATGCAGATGTATATATTTTGTGTAGGGAGCCCCCCTGCCAGTCATCTGCAGAGGATCTCCCTCCGGCTGAGACATTCAGAGCCACAGTTACTACGACAGGCAGCGCTGAATCACTGGTTTTCTGTTGCACTGTCATGAACAATACCAGTAAACCCGAGAAAACGCTATCAGCATATGAAACCAGTGTAAAGCTGAACTCTACTCAAAGCTCTCTTTCACTTCTGGATTCCTGATGTGTGGAGCTCCACCTTTATATTGAAGTGCAGAATATCTCAGTCACATTAACAAAGATATTCTTTATTGAGTAAGAAGTTATTTTCAGAGGGGACGTTCTTAAAAAAATGAACATGTTTTAAGTACAGCAGTTTATTGTGAGGCGAAGAGTTTTGGGTTTGGGTTTCACCCACAGGGAAAACTACGAACGTGTAAGAGATAAACATCCAGGCCCTTTTGGCCGCTTCGAGACTGAAATGAAGATTTGCCTCCTTTCTAACGGCCCCAAATCAGATCATCCAAATTTGCATTTAGCGCAGCTTGAAATCTCGGGAGTGGAAGGTACGCGAAAAGGTTTCTGACAAATCATCTGCAGAACCTTCTCCCTGCACCTCGTTTTATGAGAAAAGCGAATGAATCAAATCGAGAGGAATCACTCTGAAGCTGCTGTCGATCGAGTCACGGGCTTTCGGTTTATTTAATGCTAATTGGCCTGAGTTGGCCTTCTCTGAGTGACTTTGTCAGGCCACGGGTTAATGTTTGCCTCTGCAGCAATCTGATCAGTACTTTTACAGCGGAAAGTGATATGTTTTTGCAGACGCCCACTTAATGTCGGTCTGTCACACTCTGCTTCATGTCGCTCATATTCCTGTGGTATTTCAGCAGATTGACTTCTATGACCTCTTGTTGCACAGTTTACCATGTTGCGCTTGAACAATGCAGAATACCTCTAAGGAGCCTCCAGGAACCAGAATTCTGATGGGTGCTGCATCGTACGGCACGTAAAAGCATCACATTGTTCAAATGTTCTATTTTCACTCATCTCAGTTTGGGTAAATTGCAATAAATGAGGCAGAATCCACCAGCCGCTGCTGTATAAAGGGCTGCAACTAAAGAGGAGCCTAGATAAGAGAAGTGCAGCTCTTAATTTTTACAGATACAGCTGCTGTGTCGCTCGGCTGCACTTCTAACAGCTGTAAGATTTAGTTTATTTTGAGCCCAGCTGCACCAGTCGCCTTTCAAAAGGTCACGGCCTTTAAAGGAGATGTGCGCTCCTCCATCACAGTTTTATTCTAACCCAGAGAATAGTGTGACAAATTGGCAAAGTGGCGCAGATTATATCCCCATGTTGGGTTGTGTATGTAGAGGTAAACGTTTGCTTCGATAGTTGCACGGTTGTCTCAAAAGTGCGTGGTGGTTCTGCGAGTGTGACAGTGTGTGTGTGAACATGGTTGACATGGGAAAGGAAGAGCCTCCCACGCTAACAGGATGATGTGAGTGATGGTGGCCAGACACAAAAGCAAAAGCACCAAGAAACATAAATAATGCACACTGAAGCGCTAAATAAAAAGAGTTGGATGCCTGAGCAAAGGCTTTAAAACTAATTTGAAAACTGTTAGTGATTTAATGTTTAAGCACACAATGAAATGGTTTGACTGAATATGAAAATTATTGCTCTTTTAAAAGTCAATAAAGCCGTTCACGTAGCTACTCGGTTTCTCATTTCGCCAGCGTTTTTGCTTTGTAGTGTAAATTTAAATATGATTTTTCTCTTTTTTTTTTTCTTCTGGTTTCTCATCACTGAGTCACTCCCTGGTACTTTTTTTTTTTCAGTTAAGTTACAGCAAGAGATTTGTTTATAATAACCAGAGGAATGCCTTATTTTTACGTCACAGCAGAGAGATTTACAGCTGCATGTTACCTGCCATGTCTAAACAAGCCTGCCTGCAAATCTCTCTGTGCCAAACTGGGCCAGAGGTCTCTACTGCACCCTCTCCCAACCAGTTCGCCCTGTCTGATTTCTGCGCTGCGTGACTGACCTTTTATCGTCACGCTTAAGACTCTTGGGGAAACCACATGAAGAAGTCGCAGCATGAAAACCGAACACTTTACATGCTGTCACAGTGGAAGCGAGAAGATGTTTGCCATAAGTTTCAGCCAAATGGGATTCTTCTGTCTCTCAGTCCTCTTATCTTCTTTCCCACGTCAAAGTATTTGATGTTGATTTACTTCAAAGCTCTAGTTTTTTTTTCTTTTTTCTTTTTATTAGCTCCCTGCTCTGTTTCTTGTGGTTCTGCTCTAAGCACCAAATGGAGGAAGCAGATGGAAAACAATCACACATGCTGGCTAGTAAGCAGACAGCAGCACAGAGAAGGCCTTATCCGTTTTTTTTATTATTTCTTTTTATTTAAAACCACTCACTAACTGAGTCTGGAGTAATTAACTTCGCTGTGCCTGAGTGCCTCTCTCACATTAACGACATGTTTTTTACCAATGAGTAGGTTTCACACAGCTCCTCAGCTATGCTTGAAAACCCTATGAAAGGGTCTTGAGGAAATCCACCCAACCACTGTTAATGAAGTCGTGAACAAGCCTGCTGCTCCTGCTGTTCTTTTAAAGGAGTCGCTGGAATAGCTTATCTAACAGGACTCTTGGACTCAGTTATATGAGCTGGCTGGCACAGCCTGTGAATGGAATAGTTTGTGATGATGGTTTGTGATTATATCTCACGTCATGGCAAATGACTTTGCGACCTCTGAGTTTGCCACTCTGTTGTAGTTTTTTTTTTTTTTTTCCCCCCCCCACTTTTAGCACAGAGTTTTGATCCTGAAACGATTCTGGTGTGGAACTGCACTGCCCTCTGCTGGAGAGAGACACTCATAGCCCAAGGCTTTGCTTTGCTTAGTGTGAAAACTACAAATGAATCTCAATCAGTTAGAACGTCATTGTCATTTATTTCAGCAGTTTAATTCTTTAAAGTGAAACTCTGAAGCACCTATTGATATATTTCAAGTGTTTAAATATGTTTTTTTTTTTGTTTTTTTGGAAATTGATTTTTAATTCCATGCATATCGATTATCTAAAGTTGATTGATCTTATTGACTTTAGATTGACAGTCGGCCATTTTCTCATGTGCTGAATTAAAAAAAAAAAAGCACATCATTATATTTTAACTATTAGTTTTTTGTGTCAGCTGTGTTATATATTGACTGAGTAAACAGTAGCATTACTAAACTTAGAGGTGTCTATAAAAAATAAAACAGAAACTGTGGTTAAGTAAAGGGGTCAAAGTGGCTGCACGTATCTGGGCATTTTAATGTAAAGTTGAGTGGAGGGAAAAACTGGTAGAAAAGGTTACAAAAGAGGAAATTAGTACAGCATTAAGAGGATTGTAAATAATATCCTATTTAGTTTGGGGAGCGTCACCAAGTATGGATGCTTTTTCAAAGACCAATAAACTTTAATTTTCCAGAGAAAACTTACTACTGGAGCTGGAAGATGATTTAAATATCCAAAATAATTCCACAACAACCAAAACCAATAAATAAAATGGAAATGAAAAACCCCACTGACAACTAAAATCAATTATGAGGCATCTGTAAACAAAACACTTTAATCTGTAGAACAGAAATGATTTTAATTTATCATGTGGTTAATTGATGGTGACATGTCACTCATGTCACCTTTTGATTTATGACTTGTCTTAAAGTTTGTTGGAGTTTGATTTGTGAGCTAACATCAGAAATCCCCGTTCCATCGATGAATACCTTTCTGACATCTTTAAACTGTTTCTGAAGATGGCTTGGAGCGTTTTTAAATTGTTTCCGTCTTTCTGTTCTCGTTTCTCTCTCTTCACAGTAAATGAGATCATCGGCAGAGACATGTCCCAGTCCCCCAGCGCTCACGGCCCTCAGTCGGCGCACAACCATTCGTAGCGCAGATCTTTGCCTGAACTGTCAGTCTTTTTTTTTTTTTTTTGTGGCTCACGCAGCATCACCTCCAGCTGTTAAACCCTGCAAACGCCGACCTGGTGGAAGAAGACTGAAGACTGTGGTGAAAGGTCTGTTTTCAACCATGAGATCTCTGATATAGATGGAAAAACACAAACTTCATACAGATGTAGAGCAGAACCATGCTCAGGGCAGAGCAGACATGCAGAGCTGGAGCAAGTTTTTTTTTTTTTTTTTGACTTTTCACAGCTGTGTGTAGGCTTGTGTTTGAACATCTGTCCATTCACAGCTCTGCTGTCTTCCTGATGGTCCGCTTGACGTTTTCAATCCTCTTCTCACCAGCATCAACTTGTGAATTAAAGATGCAGCTCACAGCTGTGCTGCAGGGATTCCAGGGCTGTGCATCCCACTTCTTCAGAAGATTTTTTTTTTTTTTTGTCTGAGCAAACGTGGACTCTTGCTAATTAAAAAGAGAAAGAAATTTGAGACTTGATTTGCCATACAATTAATTCAAATCAAACCTTCCAGTAGTATTAAGAAAAACAAGTTTCCCCCTAAAAGACTGATGCGGTCACGGTGTTGGAGGTCAGCAGCTTGTTTTCCTTCTGCAAAATGCAACATTCCACAGACTTGCAGCTGTGTAGGTACCTGTACAGTAATGAAGCCCGTTTCCTCTGTTAGAGCTTTCAGTTTTTCCTTTGCTTCTTTGAACAAATGCCTTATTAATGTTTAGCAAATCCACAAGCTTTTTTGTTTGTTTTCTCACCAGACTTTAAGACTGAAGAGTGCTTGTTTTTAGAAACAGATGTGCTTCTTTTGGATTTATGATTTCACAGTAAGATTTAGTGTTTTTTTTGTTTTTTGTTTTTTTTTTGACAATTCATAGAGGGTTTCTAGTTGGTCCTCAGAAATGGAGCTTTCTGCCACTAAAACTATTCTCCTCTCAAATGTGCCTTCGATTTCCTAACGCACCATGTTTTCAAATGACAGCCAACTTGGGCTTCGATGGAAAATGTTCTGACAAAAATTGTGAAAGTATTTTATATATAAAGTGGTCTGTATGTTGTATTTATGTAATGTCCTCATTTGTAAAGAACAACGTAAAATCCTAGAATCCAGACAGCAAAATCTGGACATTTTGGGGTCTTCCAAACCTTTTCTGCTTGAAACAATCTACGTCTGCTGTCTACAATCAGAGTTCTCTTAAATTGTTTCCAGAATGCTCATTGATTTGTTCCTGTATATTTTTTTTTCTCCCCCCGACTCGCGCAAATGTGCAATGGCTGCACTGCAGCAATAAGTCATCCTCCAGGAAAGAGCAGACTGACTGATCCAGATGCTGGTTTGATGATTTCCACTGACTTTTATTTTTTTTTTTGCCTTAAGATTGACGGTGGTTTGAAGTCAGTTTCCAGGTGAAAATGATTCTGCTATGCATTGATATTCTGCTTAATGCCTTTAAAAATAATTTTAAAAAGACAAAAAAAAATTTTTACCTTGATGCCTCTAGAAGTAGATTGTAGACTCATAGATGCTTGAATGGAGGACACAGCGTAAGCATCTTAATTCAGTTGTGTTTGAGGATGGATGCTTGAACCAAATTTCTTGTATATATGACAACTTTTCAACAACAAAAGCACACACGTTTAGGCTATGCACACTATAACAGCAGCAATGTGAAGTAAAATGCTTTTGGACTTCACATAGAAAAACAGAAACTCTCAGAAGAAGAGAATATCATCATGTTGCGTGAACTATGTAGGATGCCTTAACTCCTGTTTGTGAACCGGTTGGTCTGAATTCCCCCCACACCCCCCCGTTTCCTTCTCCAAAATGACTGAGACTGATCAATAACAGTTATCAATGTTGTACATTTCAGGTTCACAGGGTCAACCAAACGGGTTGGGTGGGAGAACAGAGAGAAATGTTTGCATTAAAGTAAATTCTGCAGCTTGTGAGACCACAACACACACAAACAACGAAACAAAACCAGCATCGACAATAAACTCTGAACTCCGGCTGCTGTCCTTTTCTGCCACAACCAAAGATCGAACAATTTGTTCCTATTTTAGACGATAAGGCTGCAAAGACTGTACAACTCTATTTTTGATACTTTCAAATGGATATGGATGTCATTCCTAAGAGGTTAAGGACATTAATAGGTGTCTGTTGAAACTATATATATATAAATATATGAAGATATATTGATATATATATATATAAAACTTTGTAAAATAAAAGGGAAATACAGGTTTTAGCTGATGTTTACCAAGCCTTGTATTGTCATTTCTTGTATATTTTGTATGTTAAATGTTTTGTAATTTTTAAGACTGCAGTGCTTTTTTTCTGAAATTATTCAAAGGGAATGATACCTTGCATCATACTGTAGGCTCTAACGTAGTGTATCTCAATAAAACTGAAAACTCACTCATGGCTTTGCATTGCTGTTTTCCTGAAAGCAGATTTTGTTTCACCCTTTCTTGGTCTTTACAACACAATTTCTTCATCCTGATTTTGTTGAATTATTTGCATGTTTTACTTTAGTCATTAAAATACCCGAATTTGCACATAACTGGCATCATTTTTAAACATTAAATCGGATTTTATGGTCAGTTATTCTGTACTTGGGTCGCTTTTTTACTCGAGTAATTTCTTCATTACTCATTTGCTCGAGTAAAAATGCTAAAGTAGTGTTGTTCTTTTGGGTTCTTCTCTACCCGCGTCAGCTCAAAACTAACTAATGCAAATCTGATTTACAACTTTTTAATTCTGCTCGACAGAAAAAACTTGCCTGAACAAAATTTATAGATTTCCTCGCACTGAAAACTACTTTCTCAGAAAAGTGGAATATTGCCCGACACCAAAACAAGTTTATAACACAGAAATATTTCATCATGGGAAAGATGATAAAATATTTATCGTCTTGGCAGTTGTCCAGCAGAGTCGTTTCGACACGTTCTACAAGTAGTCAAAGTGTCATTGCTAGAAGCTGGTTGTTCAGAGTGCTTGATCCCAGCAAATTAATGTAAAGTTGAGTGGAGGGAGAAAATGTAGGTATAACTGCACAAACACCAATATGTCAGAAAAGGAAGAAAAAACAAGCTGACAAACACAATGAGAGGACATAACTTTCACATTCCTTGTCCTAAATCGTTCCTGAGCCAGATTCTTCCAGTTATGAGAAGCATTTTACTTGGATAAAAAAAATAAAAGCATTTATATTAAGTACTTTCTTCAGATTAAATCTAATTTTTGAAATCAAGGTCCTAGGATGCGAGTGGCGCTCACTGATTTCTCAAACCCAGTCAGCGCCTGGACAGCCATATACCTGTAAAGTTTACAACGCTTCCTTTTGCTGACGAGCTTTATGAAGATGCTGAAATCATTTTCCAGCAGGACTTTGAATAGTTCAGTGTCCCCAATACAGTAAACGACTGATGCATGTTTATTTGTTGATATTTTTTATTGTTTACATTTTATACATAGACCTAAATTCATGCATCCTTGCGTCACAACAAAACAAATTTTTCATCTGCCACCAGAGGCTCCTATGCCTCCTGTGGGCCAGTATTGCACTCTGGGTAATATATGCTTGGTAAAGAGAAAAAAAAACTAAGACAATTCAGTTGGCCTCTCACAGGAAGGAAGAAAAGAAAAAAAAAAAAAAACCAGGCTCCTGCAGTTTTACACAGCTCTGTCATTGTTCACAGGAACTGAATCATGGTGCAGACTGGCTGTTTAAGTCTGAAAATAAAAACCAAAGCAGCAGCTGCTATGGGTCAATCAATATGTAAGACTACAGGGGGAAAAAAAACTAAGTCATTTTGACATTTAATAAAGTTTCAGCTTTTGTAAATAAGTATCAGTGAAACTAGAAATAATTTACTGTCAAACTGTTAAAGATGTGTAGCATCTCTGCGAGTGAAGCAACCCGAAAACATCTGTAGTGCTTAGAAAATACTTAAAGGTGGAGACATGCTGGTGGTCACAAAATAAATGCTTTAAAAAAAAAAAGTCACAGGTTAATTCATACACTGACACAGATGTGCCACACAGTAGTATAAACTAATATTCCCTGAAGCTTAAAGTCACTAGCTACAATTTAAATCATGACAGTTTTAGCATGCTGATTTACCTTGTTTCAGAAGTATAAAGTAGTCCATATGGCTTAGACGTTTTCATCATCATCATAACTAAGCTGCTGGAGAATATTTAGCCTCCACACATTTCTTTTTGCAGCCAACAAAAATGTTCATAAACACAAAACTCTAAATCTGAAAGTGGTTAAAGCGTTGCAGTTCAGAAATATAAAGACAAACGTGTTTAAATGTATATACAGCCTCAAGCATTTCAGGAGACGGGTCTGTACAGTTTCAAAGAGAATACATTTATCTCCAAGTTTGGCTTTGCAGAGTGGCTGCCTGCTTGGTCCAGGCTTCACGCCATTCCTTCCCCACCAGCAGGAGCAAAGTCACAAAGTCCAGCGTCGGGCTGCTTCGACTGTGGAAGGCCCGGCTCCAGCAGCAGCAGCTTCAGGAGTGTGAGGGCCGGCGGAGAGGTGTGTGGTCAAAATACAGATCGTACAGAGAGAGGGAAGAGTTCGGCAGGTTCTCTGTAAAGAGTTTGGAGGCGTTTCTATTGGAAAGGGGAGGAAAGATGGAGAGCTGGTGGTCAGTTACAGAAAACCAAGTGGATCTGCTGGCCGTAGAAAGGGTGGCCTGAGCGCTCGGCTACGGCGCGCCGGGCGGTGTCCTCGTTGGGGAAGGTGATCAAGGCCTCGCCGCTGCACTGACCGCTGAAGTTATACAAGATAAGCACGGCGTCTGCTTGGAGCTGCAGGGGGAGAGAAAGAAAGAAAGAAAAACAAAAGATTCAGTGAGTTTCTTCAGTGTCACGCAAGTGAAGGGAAAACCACCAGAGGGCGCCCACAGTGAAGCTAAGGAGGAATCACGTTTGATGGGCCCATCAAACCAGTCCAGTTACAAAAGCAGAAAGATTAAAGAGCAGAGGATGAAAACAGAGGACATGCTGTTCTCACACACCTGAAACCAACGAGGCCGGCAGAGATGACGCACACAAAAAGCAGCTGTTAGTTCACATGCACTGACGTCTGTCACCGAGATCAAATTCAAACACAACAAACATACACAACAGGTAATAAAACGTTTAAAAAATAAAAAAAATAAAGCAGTAAAATCCAAGAGGATGGGGAGTAAAAGGGAAGCATCAGACAATCAACACAAATAGCCAACAGGCTCGAGTGAAATATCGTGTTTTTTTCTCACTTCTTTGAACTGAAATCTAATGTTTTAACTTAATAAAACACTGAAACTTCTGTCAATATGTGAAGCTAAAAGACGGCAGGACCCCAATTCAATTAAAAATAATGTGTCGACTTCAAATCCGTACTTCACGTCTGATAAACCTTTCAAACATTTAGCAACTTACTAAATCAGGTGGTTGAATCCATCTGTGATCGAAGCTTAAAGAATTCAACCATCACTGCAGACAGAAAACACCTGAACATGTCCACTATTTTTGTGACGCAGCTGTGACTAAGGGGATGTGGGTATAAAAAAATGACAAAGTGAGAATAAAATAGCTAGAAAATGGAATTGATATTTTTCATTTAGAAACATGGCAGGAATTGAGAATGTGGTTCAAACCAGGACTGATGAGGCTCCTTACTGGCCGGTAATGATTTGATTAATAGAGATGTGTTAGTAAAAAAGGAGGAAGTTAAAATGAAATGACTAATTGTTAAATAAGAAATACTGAGGTTTGATCATTGAAACCAAGTCGGTGTTCATGCAAATCAGGCGAAGAGCCAAGGATGAAAATGGAATTAACACATTTATTAACGGGGCACAGAGCAGAGCTTCTAGGCATTTAGAAAGCATGCAGAACTGCAGATCACTGAACAGGTTAGATGTATAAAGGGAATTGCAAAAGTATTCAGAACCTCATTTAGTTTTACATTTTGTCACTTCAGTCACAAACTTCAATGTATTTTTTAGATAATTTTTTTATAACCATACCCTAAGGCGTGTATAATTGTGATATCTAAAATTTAATACCCACTTTGCTTTGCAAAAACATCTTTTCAAAAGGTCTGGAATATGAACCGACAAACTTTCCTCTTCCTGCTAAAGAAAACCAACCTCTGAGCATGATGAGCGAACTAAAGGTCGGCTCTGAACAGCCGTATGCAGAGAAGAAACAATAAACCCGATAAATCCAACGCCTTCAAACAAAACTGACCCTGATCTGGTATTGAATTTATATTGCAGCTAAATACTATTCCAGTCACTTCTTCAAATGTTTTACAAACTTTATGATCTTCTAAGGCAACTGTAGGCAATTGCACTATAAAAGAAATGATAAAAATCAAAAGGTAAGACGATTCATAGTTTCACTCGTGGACGTTTTACTTCCGTGCCACGTTACAAGCAAACGCTGCTTTGTGTCAATTTATCTCATTAAATGTACATAAGAAAAACATTAAAGTTTGTGGCTCGAACTTGATTTCCAGGTGTATGAACACTTTTGCAAAGTTCTGCAGATTAAATGGTGATTAGTGGTCATGCGCCAGGATTGTCTGAGCGGAGGAAGCGCCCCATCTCCGTCTGCCTCGCTGCTCCTCTTACCTTGGGGTGAGCCCTAAAGGCAGAGCCATTCTTTGGGCTGAATCAGACTCCTGGCCTGTTCGTTCATCTGAACCAAGCCGCTGTACTCGTCAGGGCCGTACTACAGATACAGTACAACGATGAACACACGGTCAGGCTGGAGGGGCCTCAATATTGGGTTAGACATCACAAAGCACATTTTTACACTCGCACAAAAAAAAGATACAGAAAGGTGACATTTAAAACCAGATAAGAGTGCTGAAAGTCTGAGGATCTCTACAAAGAGACAGTTTTCTTTCTCAGGACCTGTGTGTGAGAAATAACAATGGAGCCAGAAAACACACACATCACCTAGAGAATCTAGAAAACAATGAATTCATTAAACGGTGACAATCGGCTTTAAAAAAACAAAAAACAAAACACAAACACACACAAAGCATACCTACATTTCTCCAAATGCAACTTAAAATTGCTTCCTTGTTGGTGTGAATGAACGAAAGAAAGACCAGCAGCAGAGCCAAGATATCTGCCCCAATAAAAAAAAAAAAACAAAAAAAACAGCAGCACCAGAACCCGCCCACCTGCCTCAAACCCACCGCTTTCCTACGTGAAGACACCTGTCATGATTCATACCTGCATCAGCGGACTCCACCTAATTCAGGCTGGCAGCAATAAGTATTGCAGCAAAGAGGAGCGGGAGAGCACAAGTGAACACATGGAACTTAATTAAACAGTGCAGTTTGCAAAACTCCACTGCATGTTGTTGCAAAGTGCGTGAAAAGTTCAGCATTTGGGGAAATAAAAATAAAAATCACTTTTTTTTTTTTTTTGTGGTGCAGCAGAACTAGGATGCAAAATAAATCGTCAACCAAATAAACTAATCAGTCATCTTTTTTTCTTTTTTTTTTTCCAGGTTCTAAAACTGCAGGATTCTGATTTAAAATAAAAATTGCTGAGCATGAAACTTAAAACAAGGTTTTTCTGTTTATGCCTTTGTTCTCACCTGATATCCCTGGAAGAAGCTGAGGATGTCTTTGACTCCGGTGTTGTACGGCAGACCCTGCATCCTGACCAGGGCGCCCGGCTGCGGCAGGATGGAGGAGGCGGCGGCCGCAGCCGGGTGGGCCGGAGCCGCAACCGGGTGGGCCTGTGCCGCCACCGCAGCCGCCATGGCGCCCGGTGGAGCCGCAAAGTAGCCGACAGTGGAGGGAGAAACCGGGGGGCTGGAGGGAGAACAGAGGCGTCAGATAAACGAGGTGTTTCTTATTTCGTGCGCTTCGTTTACATATGCTTTGTTTTTTTTTGTTTTTTTTACCTGGGGTAGTAAGCAGTGTAGTTCATGTTCATGTTCATGTAGAGATGCGGCTGAGGGGGGTAGTAGGCCAGAGCGTGAGCAGGGCTGTGCACGGCAGTCTGAGGGCCCCGGGGGGCCGCCAGGAGGGGAGGCTGGTACAGGGCCGCTTCAGAGAGGATGGCAGGCGAAGTGGGGAAGGCAGCATATGCTGTAGGAGGGGACAGACCTACAGGAGGACAGACATGGACAGGACAGCTTAGAGACAACCCCGCAGAGCAGCATGCAGAACATGGATCAGTTTGTGAAAACGCTGCTTCACCAGAGACAGAGTCAGCAGAGTCTCTCCTTAGACAGGGAGAGAAAAGCTTCGATTATGTTTTCCAAAGTCCTCGTGAAATTAGAGTAACTATTTGCATTTGGGATATAAAGACTTTCTGAGAAACTGAGTTTTCGTTACCGGTAAACCTTATTCTTCAAATTTAACATCAATTATTCATATTGCTCCGAGTCGGATTTAAAGTGACCTTACTGGTATTTAAAAGTCAAAGTATTTCGTTCTTCGTTTGTCTTTACCAGAGCAGAATGCTTGTTAAGCATGCAGACAATCCTCTTTACATCGAGTTAGGTGGAACCACACCCACGTTTCACCACTTTACCGATGGTTCGAGATTTCAAAAAGAGAACTCTGCCGCTGCCCTTCATCTTTATGCATCTTTTTGTCCAAAGAGATGTTTGAAAAGATCTGAAACATGAGGACAGCACCAAGATTAACAACTAGGACAACTAGCTTAGAGTTTGAATTCCTTGTTGTTCCTGCTTCAAAAACAGATTTTGTTTTTCACCGTCTCTTAGTGCAGAGACATTTCTAATGAAGACCAGGACTATAAAAAAAAGGAAGTTCAACAAGTTGCGGTAAGTTTCAAAATCTTTGACACTGTATGTCAATGGTAATTTCACAAACATTTGTTTTGCTTCAGAGACATTTGTTCCGTATTCACTATAAATACGACGAATGCTGGAACTTCACATCCGTGTAGAACTGTATTTACAACACTAACAGCGTCCTTTAAGCTCTTATACTTGCAACATAAACAGAGAAGTGAAGGTATTGACACATTTACATAAAAACAGCCTCCATTTGCTTGAGGCTGTGGGCAGGTCACTGACCCTGTGAAGGCCGAAGCGATTCTAGGTATGCCAAGATAAAATCTACTTTAAAAGAAAAATGACTTGAATTCCAATTGTAAGTAATAATATATAAAATTCAGAAGAGCTAAACCTCTTTTAAACAGCTTTAAATTGTAGCTTATTATCAAGAAACATGCAAAAGAAAATTTGTCGTTTTGGTTTCCAATCTAATCTCTTACGGTAAAGGCAGATATGAGTCACAACCGAGCAAAGTACAGTTAGCTGCTTTCTGCTTCATCAAAATCACATTATTGTTGAAGCAGTAAACAAGTTTCTACCAGCAGGCTGTAGTGATGTGATGCACTCTTTTATATTTGTCTGCAAAACACTATCAAAACAGTCAAACTCCAGGAACACGACTCATAACACACAAGTGTGAGGTCACGTCAACTTAGGATTTTTATGTTTTTTTATCTGAATTACTGAGGAATTCGAGATCTTCATCGCTCCCATACATAAAAGCTGTAAGAAACACCAGTCTGTGTCGTATTAATCCTTATAATGTGTTTAATTTGTGAGCCGAGTTACTGAAATACATGAACTTTTCATCAATATTCTCATTTATTGAATATGACTATAGTTGATGAGGACAGCCAGAGCTCTCAAACTTTTAGCTGCCTCTTTCATCCAGGCAGGGAGTAGGAAATGACAGAAGTGAAAACAAATAGTAACATCTGAAATTGTGTTTTCCACAATTGGAGACACGTTAAGTCATGAAAGATCCTTTCTGAAAAGGTAAACATGCAAAACGTTTCACTTTAAACCTTCATTTGACAGAGAGATTGTTACTTTTTAAAGCAAACTTTAATGTTGTTTGAATCTAATACAACTTGGTGCATATTTTGAATTAATGACTTTATTTTCTAACTCGATGAGAATTAATAAGGAATCAAATCAATATGTGAGCAATAATGGAAACGGAATAGCTGAATTCTTATCAATTCCTTTCCCTATGAATTACAGATAATCAATAAAATACTGCAATTCGCAAAGGGGGGACAAAAAAAAATAGATGTTTGATTGTAAAACAAAGTTGGGGAGGAACTCACAGGGAAGTTTGCAGGGTGGAGGAGAGAGGCCGCTGCGGTTCAGCGTTCCTCCCATCAGAACAATGCTCATCTCCTCTGTGGAGCACTGGAAGACCTCAACATATCGGTCCTTCATTGTCTTTTTGTGGCACTTCTGGGCCACCAAGAACGCCTTGTCAGGCGACTTCATTTGGATGAAGGCGTCGCCAGAAGGTCGGCTCTGTAAAGGAGAAAATCACCAAAACCGTCAGAACACAGAAGGCAGAGAGATAAACCAGATTTTATTTTTTTAAAAAGCACTTGACTGTGATACCACAGCTTTAAAAGTTTTTCATGTGCGTCACAGAACTCTGACCTGCTGGTTAAGGACCATGTGGACTCCATGGGTCTTGATGTCAACCGTATGGTCCCCCATGAACTCCAGGATGTCCTCGATGCCGGCGGTGTACGGCAGCCCGCGGAGCCGCACGCAGTCGCGCGTGCTGCTGGCGGTCGGCAGGAAGGGAGGTGTGGAGAGGACTGGAAGCGGTACGATGGGTGATGGAGGCAGCGTGGAGATCAGCGGTGTGGACATGTAACGATTCAGAACCTGACAAACACAAGATCATTCAAAAATAACCCGTCAGTGAGAAGAAAATAAAGCCTTAACTCAGTGGTTCCCAAACTTTTTCTCCTGGGCCCCCCCAGTGGTTTCCACACCATTTCTGGGCCCCCCCTATGGCTTACAAATAGCTGTCTGGTTGAACGATGTGTGTGAGCGAAGGGGCTAGGGGGTGGATTCTTAGAGACTCCCTGTCATACTCAGCCCCAGCTCCAGACGAAGAGGGGGTGGAGGGGGGGATCAACTTTTTGGGGAGCAAAATGAATCGTAGCTGAATACAGACAACACCAGTAGCCTACAGGCTACTTGTTAACAAGCTTAAGGTGCTGTATTGATATTATCTAGTCATCTTTTAGCTAACTTTACCTGCATCCAACAGCTTTACTCAACTCAGTCGGTTAGTTTGTGAACTTTTCACAGTTTTTTCACAGTATAGCTCTGCAGAGCTACGCAGGTGTGTGATTCAAACACACACCTGCGTAGCTCTGCAGAGCAGCAGCAGGTCTCCTTTACTGCCGCACAGGTGGAAACCCAGCGCGAAGGTTGTAGCGTTCATGTTGCGTTTAAAGGCGGCTCGGAAAAACAGGTTACGACATGTTAACAACGGATTAAACAGTTTTAACTGCTGAGAAAAGTGACAGAGGACACAAATATGGGAAGTGTGGAAGCCCCTACTGTATCAAATTGACAGAGGGATAACAGAGAGTTGGCCATTCTAAGGTAAAAACCCAGCGCATACAGCGTTCATGTTTTTTTCCATCCAGACGGCTTCCTGCGCTCACCCTGCAATGGCACTGCGCCCCCACTAGTGGGCATGCTCCACAGTTTGGGAACCTCTGCCTTAACTACAGATTTAAGCCAGACAAACACTCCAGTTAATGAGATTAAAAAGGGAGCACTTTTTTTTTTTTAAGCACAAGAAATTGCCATGTTTTGGGATGTTTTGTCACTTCTCCCTGTTCCCATGACATCAACTGAGGAAGCAGCTGCTGAACACTGGTTTCACATAGACTCCACCCAGCTGAAGCCATGGACAACGAGCATGTTTGAATATAAAAACAGAAGAAAACCTGAAAGTTTCACTTCATGATTGTCCCATTATAGCAAGGCTAAGGCTACTTTCTGCAGCTACGCAGTAAAATACTATTATTAGAAACCAAGTTAACCGAACACAGTTCTTCCATTTGAAGGGCAGCCTAATCTACAATGTGGCCACCAACAGCAGCCAGATTGAACCTCAAACAAATTTATAGTCTTCTGAAAGAACCTCAAAAATATCCTTGATGGTGAGTCTTTTATTTAAACACTTTTAGGAGGCTCTCTACCTCCCATTAACTTAAGATCCTCTTCTTGCCTTTACACAGGAGGTCTCACTGTACAAAATAAAAGATACAGAAAAACATGGATTTTTGCATCCATTTGCATTTGCTGGTGTTTCAAGGGATGAGTCTCCAGAACATTCAGTATTGCTAAGACATGTGACAACTATGATTTCTTGAATGGTTTTTCTCCCAAGAGGCCAACATCCCAGGATTTTTTTTGTCTACCATTTCTGGAGTGTATTTACACAGCGGGCTCTAAAACCAGTCTGTTTACATGGAGTAAACCCCCTTGTGCTGAGTGGCAGATCTTCCTTCTGTGTTGATCTAGGAACAGATTTCCTCTCTCCATAAGAGCAGAATGTGAGTGAAGTCCCTGCCATCCCACCACGATGCTCCACTTTTAGTTCAGAATCAAACAAGGCAACATTCCAAGTGTGCTGATGATGAGGAAATATTATGGCGTAAAGCTCAAAAAAGTTGATTTTTACATGACACTGCCCATTTGAGAGTGTACATTTCACAAACCCACACACACAAACACAAAAAAAAATAAAAAATACCTGTTGCACCTCGGCTGCAGTGCTCCGAAACAACTCGATATACCGCTTCCCCAGAATCTGTTTGTGCTTCTTCAGAGCGTTCTGAGCATATTCCTCGCAGGAGAAAAGCACGAAGGCATCACCAGTGGGCCGTCCGTCGGGGTACTTGACAAAGAGGAGCCCCTCTGCGCCGTCCGTGACGGGACTCTCAGGACCGAGGAAGGACAGCACCTCCTGTGTCGTCGCCGTGAACGGCAGCCCGCGCATTCGTATGATCACCTGGTTCTCTTTAGACAGAAACTGGGCCACCTCATTGGACGTCCCTAAAGTAACAGAGAAGATACATGAATTATAGTGCAGATACTTATTAAAAATGTACCTTTTTATGTTAATGTTGCCA
Organism: Poecilia mexicana; assembly: GCF_051168715.1. NCBI lineage: Eukaryota > Metazoa > Chordata > Actinopteri > Cyprinodontiformes > Poeciliidae > Poecilia > Poecilia mexicana. Next base: position 27,257,287 of record NW_028263372.1, on the reverse strand, counting down.
ATTTGCTTTGACAGGCACAACATTTTTAGCGACCTGCTAGGATTCAACTTATCTTTTACAGCAAAATGTATATGCCGTTTTTTTGGGTTTTTTTTTTTTATGAACTCCAATATAAATGTAGTATCAAGGACAAATATAATACCCCAACATGTTTGTCATAAATATTCATAATTAAATAAATGTTTAAATGAAGAAAAACAACAAAAAGTTGCTAATTAGGTTTTGTATGCCATTGTTTCTCTTGTTTATTCTAATCTATGTTTAGCTTTTATAATTTTTTTAGGTTTTTTGATCTCTACAAGTTAACAGAAATTTCATTTAACTTTATTATGTACTTTAAAAGCACTATAAAAACAACTTTTACGATGGTTATGATTATTGTAGATCATTACTGCCTACAAAGTATATTTTTCCTTTAACCAACAACAAAAAAATCCCCATTCTTCACAACAAGGGGCAATCAGATTCCACTGAGAGTAACAAACAAATTAACAACAACAGACGTAAGCCTCTTGCTGCACGGACCCATTCAGCACACACTGGTACCACAATGAAACTGTTGTAAATCGGCACCAATTCACTCAAATACACAGATTTTTCACTTAACAATTCACGAAAAGTTCATTTTATTCCGATTTTGTTAAACATAATGTTCATTTATATACTTTCAGTGGCGTTGTGAACTCTGCAGCAAAATTAAATGTCACCATCTAGTGCAACAGCAAACCAGTGGTTAAGATGTAAAGTGGTGTTTAGTTACAAGGAAACTGGCAGCTGTCCATAAAAGCGTGCAGCAAGCTGAACCACTTCAGATCCATCACACTGCTTTATTCACTGACCCTCATCAGAAAGTCATTTACATTTGGGTGGCAATTTATTTCCTTTAAGTCGCGTTCCTCTTTACTTTGATTCGGTGGAAAAAAATTTATTTTAGGTTTTAGGCAAAAATAAATAAAAAAACTGACCACTCAACCAAAGATTACAATGTTTAAACTTTTGACAAATGTAAGGTTTGTGTATCAAAAGAAAATAAACCCATGTTGTAAGTCGCACTACCAGCTGGAGTATTGTTAAACAAGATCTACGCAACAAGAATTAAACTTTAAATTATCACTTAGTAGCACAAAAGGCTTGCACACTCTGACGCGACAAACCTATGATTCAACTTAAAGGTATTTCAGAAATCCTCTAACCAATAACATAAATTATTTACTTTTCAAATTCTGAAAAAAAAGTTAGGAAATATGAAGGACCACATGCTGTTCTTTCATGTTTACAGGTTTCACTCAGCTTAAAAAAAAAAAGGTATCCATGTTGTCTGATTTATTTGCTTAAAGTCTTGAGTGCTTTTGATCTGTATTGATCCTTACTCATCCGTATAAAGTCCAGGTCCTGACAAGCAGCCACTGTAAGCTATCTGCTGCTGAGAGCTAGTATGCCTGTTATCTCTGTCGTGTATAATCGTTGGCTGCTGTTCAATGGTCAAGAGGCCCCAGGTTCTGCTTTTGTCTTTTCACACCCCGTTTGCAACAACAGAGAGTCTGTCCTTTCACCGTACAGCCGCCCTCTCTGCCTCTCGGGAGTCAAACTAGAGGCTGAATAGGTGAGCCGCTCAGAGCCCAGAATGACATTTCTCTGCAACTGGCCTCAGAGGGGTTGGTGATAGTGGGTATGGGGGTGCACCGCTCACAAAGTGCCTTTTATTAGATGGAGAGCGGCTGCCGGAGAATCACTGGATTGAAGCAAAAAAACAGGTAATCGGAGACAGAGCTCATACGCGCTAAAGAGCTGCAACTTTACACACACGTGTGCTTGGGGGGCTGAGGATAGGAAAGTATGAGAAACCACAAAATAAACTCTTATATAAACAAAACAAGTTTGACCAAATTTTTATAAAAATATGTGAAATGAGATGAAAGGAATTTAAAAAAAAAATCTGAAATCTGACCTCCAGCAATCTTGAGAAATTCCTCTCCCGTCGCTTTGTAGACCTGAACAATTTTAAAAAAAGAAAAGAAAAAAACAATACATCCATAAACTGCAAGTGCCAAGTCACATGACTGATAAATAACAATAAAACAACTGCTGGGGTATTTGAACTTATTCAGGGTTTTCACTGAATCTGTGTATTTTTGATTTACAGATTCAAACCGAAAGTTCCCACACTGAAGATACGAGATCGATACTCAGTTGAATAGCTATTAAACAAGTAACTGGCAACTAAAACCTAAAGAAGCATAAGTTAGCAGGACTAACTTCAATGTATCTGCTGCCCATGTGATGTTTGTGGCGCTCCAGAGCCAGGTCTCTGTGCTCTGCGTTGATGAAGCGAACCAAGGCTTCCCCGTTCCTCCGGCCCTGAGCGTTCAGACAGAGGGCCACGCCGCCCCTGACACACACAAAACTGATATCTCAACAAACACAGCTACACAACAAAAACCAAAAGGATCCTAAGCTTTCATTTTTTGCAGAGGATGGTACTTCAACATCTTTGTCATCGTTGGAGATTTTGTAACTTCCACATATTAACCAATAACTATTGGGTCAATAAACATGTTTTTAGTCCAACATTGATTGATTTACTTTTTTACAGTGCTAAAGCTACTCTGGATCAATCATCCTCAGTAAGTTAGAATATTTAATTGTTAAAGGTAATAACACTTTTATGTAAAATCCAACAGACTCTCTTTAGATGTAGTTTACCATCTGACACAAGTTTTTCCTATTTTTTTTTCCCCAAAGCTGCCATGCACACATCTCTGAATGATGACATCACAGAAACGATAAGGCAACTGATCAAAGTGCTTTTGGCATTCCCACTGACATTTTTCTGCATTTCTACTTCAAAGGGTGTTTACAGCTGCCACTGAACACCTGATAGTTGATAGTGGATTTCTATTTTGCAGTGAAAAACTGCTTTGTTTTTATTATCATAATATATATATATATATATATATATATATATATATATATATACATATACACACCACTGGATCATTGAAATACATTTTGTGGAAGCTCTGACAAAAATAAATCCATCAGCTCCTCTTTTGTCACCATTCCAGTTTTAGTAACATGAATTTAAATGATTTATTCATTGTAACAGAGGTGTAAGAAAAAAAGCAGTGAAGTTGAACATACTTGGCAATATTGAGTCCCTTAAAGAAACGAGCGATATCCTGGTCTGATGACTGCCACGGAAGGCCCCTTGCTCTGATCACCGTCTCGCTGTCCACCGGCTCCGTCTTACTGCTGCAGGAAAGAAAAAAAAAAAAAAAAAAGACATTTGAGAAACTTGAGCAACACAACTAAGAGCTGATATTCTTGGTGCTTTTGCACATGACTGAGATTTCTCCCCAGTCTTGTTCAGTTTGAACTAAATTGCCCACAGGCGGCAGAAACAGGGCCCTCTCCCAGTAAGTGCCGAACACAGTGACGCTCTTTTGGTTAAATGTCAGAGGGTTGAAGTGATAGCTCTTGGCTGCCCGAGAAGAGCAGGATCTACTGCTTAGCTACTGAATATCCAGCTAAGCACTTGATGGCAAAGTTGGACTGCTCTAATGACACACTTGTGTTTTCCTTGTGGCTGTAATTAATGCTCTCAGACCAAGGTTTGAGATTTGAACACGATTGGGGAGTTTGGAGGCGAGGGGTTGCTGGTCTTTAAGCAACGGTGCACTTGAAAAATGTGAAATATATGCATAATTGAGAAACGCAAAAGGTTTACTTACCATGTGCCAGAGTCAAACTTGGAATTCACAGTTTCAGCACAGTAGAATTTATGATCTAGGGGGGAAAATATATATATTTTAATGCACTAAACAAGCTGAGAATAAGGTCCTATTTGGCTCAGAATAAGACAAAGTCTTGATGGCACACATCGGGTTATAGTTTGAATTATCTCTGTATAGTAACACATCTAACATCTTTCTTCAGTTCATTCTGTCATAAGCTGGGTTATTCTTTCCTTTTACAGAGAATGCTACAGCCAGCTATTTTAAGGATCTAATATTACTGCATTGTGGACTTATTCTGTGTACCAACACTGGTAGTTACTTACTGTATGGCTCATCCAGGATGCAGAGCGTCAGCTGCACCATGCTGTTCGCCTCTCTCACACCTATCATCTGCTCTGACTCTGCAGAGAGACCAACATCTGTGCCCGCTGTTAAGGCAGTCACCTTTCAGATGGTTTTAAAATCATGTTCTTTAGCCCCAGGTGTTGCACTTTGATCTTTAGGTTAACAGTAAACATTTCAAACAGTGCAATATTTTTGTTCTGTATGCTTTTTTTTTTATCCCCAAAATGGAAAAGAGAACAAAGGATACAATCCAACATGGAAGAGAGTGTGAGCTTCGGCACAGAGCTGGCATTTGGGCAGCATTTGAGAAACTCTTTCCGCAGGTCCACAAACGAAAAGAAACACTCCGGCAGTACAAGATTCTGGACAGAGAATAAAAAGTTAAAAGAATAATAACCAAAGACATGTAATAAGTACTTACTTCAAGCAGAACCATAAACCATTTTCTAAATACAGTATATGACTTTATAGGATTAAAACCCCTTAACCCTCATCCTCAATACATTGGAGGTTAAGGAGGTTAAGGGATTAAAATAATGTCCTCTTAAATAAACACACACAAAAATAAGACCTAGACAGATTTTCTTCTAACTTTACCTTTTTGGAGGCTTCTGGATGGAGGGCCTGTCGAATGACGTGAGGACCGTTCACCAACAGCGTGTACGAACTTCTGCCGAGACGTTTTACTTCTGATGACACAGACTGCTGGATCTACATGGGAAGACATGGAAGGGACAAACAAGTGTGGGTTACTTTCCATTTATTACATAGGAAACCATTAATTAACGTGCTTAGCTGAAACACCAAAATATATTAAATAAAAAAGAGGTGTCCCATTTTCTTAACACAGTATTGCAGTAACGTGCTTGTCATTTCTTTTTTTTTATTTGTTTTTGTTTTTTGTCTCTCGTCAGGAAAGAGGCATGTCTAACAGGTTTCAGTGTTTGCAGCGAGAGGGGAGGGAGGAAGCAGAGGGAAGGAATGATCACACCACTAATCATTAGGATCACAGATTCTCTTTACACAACCTTCAGCCGTTGTCATGAGGGGAAAAAAACAAAAGCAAGTCTAACCGGCTCTGATGGCGACAGCAGCCAGGCCTGAATACCAGCACACAATCATGTTTATTTATAACACAGAGCTGTGTCAGTCTGTTGTCAAGTCAGTAAGAGAGAGGTCAAATCTTCAGTAGACAAAAGTTTTTACTTTATGTAGTTCTTGGGTTCATCGAAAGTGGCGACTCAAATCAATCCTGCTTGTCTTACTAAAATGTGCTAGTAATAATTTTAGAGACTTGAGATTTCAGAGAGTCTACATCGCTGATTCATAGACAAATATCAGGAACAAAGGTCATGGCATAGTCTTCTAAAATCTTTCTGGAGTTTCATGCTTTGTGACTCAACAAGCTGAAGATCAGCTACTGCATATGTTGGGCGATTTGTGTCTAACACAGTGCCGTGAGAAGAAGCATTTCGACCATCTGGATGTGGAACCACCTTCAACTCAGCGACTGACTGGTTCACACGGCCCCTGGCGATCTATGGCAGGTTTTTAGGCAGTGGGAGAGTATTACAGGTCCGTGTTGGGGCATGCTTCATAACATGTCTGATTAAAACCCCTCGACAGCTTCAAGTACCAACTAACAAGACCAAAACAGGCTGTAGGGTTAAAACGGCTGGACAGAAACTCTCAAAAAGCAGACAAGGTCAGACTGCTTGTCTACTTACAGCGACCCCTTTAAACATTTGGCATAGTGGCAGGATTTCAAGGTATGTCAAGGTTTAGAAAAAAACTAAAGTTATACTTTCAAAAGTCTTAAAATTTTCCCTGAAAGTGCCAGGCGGCAGTTTTCTACAGGTGCGTGGAACATAAAGTAGTGCAATGCTCCCCCTGCCCCTACTTGTTTCTACACACTGCAGGTCTGCTGGTTAAAAGAAGGTCCCCTCAATGCTCCCTTGCTAAAATTCAGCTGTTTGGAAATATTTCCAGTCAAGAAAAACTCTCAGTGTGGAGACTAAAAAATTGACAAGTATCACTCTTAATGAAGTAACAGCCTCTTTAAAACTAGACCTGGGAAGCTGCAAGCAGAATTTATGTTCAGCTTATATGTTCCCTGTTGTTCCTCAACAGGGAACAATATATATTTGTAAAGACTTTAGCACTTTAAAACTACTATTAAATTCAGCAGGTGTTCAGGTCAAAAGTAATCTTTAGCTTATGCATAAAATCTAAATACATTTATAGATAAAATCTTTAGAGTTGATATAATGGAGGTCATAATTAAAATATGCAAATGTTATCAAGATGACATATATGATGTTACAATAAAGACAGTACTGTAAACAGTGGCCAGAATTAGATAAATTCCAAAATTGGTAAAATACTAAAGCATCAGGATCAATGTGAAACAGACTTTCTGTGAACGTTTTTACTGGTCTCCCAATAAAATGGAAGATAAGCAGTTCAAACAGAAAGACTGACTATTATTTGCAAATCATAGACAACAAAAAATGTATACAAGTTCAACCCAACTCTTTTAATTTCCTTGATCTCTGTTTAGATAAAATGTTAAGGAGATTATGTCAAAAAAGGTAATTTGTCCTCATATATAAGGTCAAACGTTCATCTTAATTTCTGAGGTTTTTATTGTCCAAACAGTAAACACAAAGAAAAAAGAAAACACCAAGCAAACCATGAGACGGAAGTTTCTTAGATTAACTAAGCTGCACATTTTAAGTTTGGCAAAGATGAACGATTTCTTATTTACAGTGACAACAAGCGTGAGCTCCGCTCATACCTGAGCATACAGCCCCGCCTCAGACCATTACTAAAGCCGGATTACTGAGAGAAAAGCAAATGCTAAAGAAAAGGTGGAGACACACCCTCCACTCTTCTCTTCAACTTTAACAAAGAACACAAAGTAAATATGCTCAACATCATACAAATCCCTCACTGATAACCAGTGCAAACCAAACCAATAAACTGACCACATAACTCATTTCACCGTCTCGATACTTTCACTGCACGTCATTGATTGTACATTGAATATGAAAAAGTCTTGTTTAAGTCAAAAATCCAACACTCCCTTCTACAAAAATGCACCAACAGTTAAGCAGAATAGCGCAATCCCTCTCTGAAGGGCAATTCCAAAGATGAGGGGGAGGAAGTGGCCTTTGCACATGGTTCTATCAGTTTACTCTCCACTGAGGCTGGTCTGCTTGCATGCAGAGGTGAGGTAAGATGGAGGTGGCTGGAAAAAAAAAAAAAAAACTCCGATAAGAGAAGCAGGGAGTGTCCTGACAAGCCATGTGGGCAACTGTTTAAACACACACTTGCACCAGAGAAGCTACTGACACAAAGACTGCTCGAGACTGGGTCAAAATCATAGCAGAAATGTGTTGCCTATAATCATCTCATAATTATTTGATTTAAAAATAGGTGATAAATATGAAAAATCCAGTCAGTCAATATGTATGTTGTTGTCCAATATCTTTAATCTCTGAAATCTTGAATTTAATTTGCACTCTACATGTAAAAGGCAGTGTTGTTTTGGTGTCAGAAATCTTTACAGCACAGAATCTCTTCTAACTACCTGCTATATGCCGTGCCATAATACCATCGAAAAAAAAAAAATAAATCATGCCAACGTCATCTGTGATTAAGATCCAAAACAGTTGAATCTGAAGTGAGCTCTGAAACCCAACGTTTCATAACAATGTCTCCAAAATCTAAGATAATGTGCAATAAGCACGCTGCAACATGTTGACGTCTGACTGAAAACCCAGCCTGTCAAGTCAGCAACGGTTCAGCTCAGTTTAGTTTGTTGTTTGCAGCAACTAAAAAAAACTTGGCTTTTCTTTGCTCAGAGTAGACAACGAAAGCTGAAGTCTTTCAGTTGGAAATAAAGTTAATTGAATCAAAAGATGTGGCAATGACATTTTAGATAAATATATGATCCTTGTTGAATCATCAGTGGTGTGATCAGCAGGAAGGCCTGAATCAAACAGATACAGAATTATAAAATTATCCTCTTTAATCAACAAAGCATATGTCTCTGCCCTTTATCCGTTTGACATTCAACCTTAAAACATTTCGTCAACATATATGCTGTTTTATGCGATTAGGAGTTTAAGATGTATTGATCTGAGCCAATCAAGTGGGAAATTTCAATCTTTGCTCTTCTACTTAAAACGGATACTATTCACACAAAATTGGAATATTGTGTGCTAACTTGGGTTAGCAAAACCCCAAGTGATCAATCACACCAGTCTTCACTACATTAATAAATCGTTCACCTAACAGATGCCCTTGGGCCTTTGACTACACACCTCAATATAAAAAGCCAGCTAAAAGTGAGGAAATAGCTTTTTATATGAATGAACTTGTAGACAAATGAAACCCTATTCAAAACATCTGCTCCAGACCTCTATGCAGAACTTTCAAATACCAGGAAAAAAACTGTCATTTTCTTCCCTTCCTTAAATAAACAAAGTAATCTCAGAATGACCTACAGGGAAGGAAAGTAGCCAGTCACACACAGGTATGAAAAGGACAAACCGAGTGCTTGGGTTAATATTTGAAGGTTCAGCACACAGTCTCACCCAAATGAGATAAAGCCTTACTCAGTCTGTAATCATGACATAATTTCACCCACTTTGATAAAAAAAACAAAAAGCTTTGTCTTTTATAAATTGCATCAGCAGTACAACTGAGGAAAAATTGATTGGCCAAAGCTGGTTTGGTAGAGCATAGAGCAAAGCATAGACATAATAATATGTCTATTAAGAGTGACAAATATCTGCTTAGTCCAAACAAGCAATCCTAACGTTTAGCAACATTTCCAATTATGTAAAGACACGCCCCTAGCAGAGATGACCACAAAAGCAAAAACATTTATTGCAAGAATGACTTAATGAAGTGCTGCAGGAATAGATTTGCACACTTCACACCCACTGTGGTAATAAGTTTGCAACACTAAAGAGGAATCAGGACTAGGGTGCTGACACACCCTGTTATAAGGCAGAGTTGCTGAAGCAGCAAGTTGTTTTAAAAACTGGGCTCCATTAGGAAACATCCCACAGCATTGAGTCATTTGAATCTTCTTTTAAAACAGGTCAGTTTAAGCCTACAATTGATAGTCTACCAATTTCATTGTGAAATCAATATTTTATAAAACAAAACATGGCCTTTCTGTTTAAGCTTTGTCCAGTCTAACCATGGTGCAGTTACAGAAACGGCAGCCTAAACTAGGTAAGTCAACACAACAAAACAACAAGGTGCCCCTCATGTCCTGCAGCCTAAAACTGAGGTGCAGTCCCAGGTAAACACGCCGTCTTCCAGATGTCTGCTGTGTGCATTAGACCAAGGCAAGACCAGACCTGTGACTCCAACTCATCTCCTCACACCCCAGGCTCTGCCCATCCCTCCTGAGCTTCAAGCTGTCAGCGCAGTTTAACTGTCATGGCCAATGACAACTCACGCAGGTGGAGGACCATTTTTCTGAGAGTCAATGCTGGAAATCTGACACTCCTTACATTAGCTTACAGCTTAGTACCCAAGTCAGGCTTGTTCTGTCACATCTTGCTCTGGGCAAAATATGTCAGAGGAACGTTTTGGGTTTATTAACCGGCAGACTTTCTCATGCTCTTCATAGGCTGTTTGAAAAGTTGCTGCAGTTTTCCTTTTGAATAGTGTTGGGCGGGTTACTTGTATGAAGGGTTTAAATCATTACGACTTAAAAGCAGCATCATTTTCTCAAAATGCAAGAAAAACCGCTGGAGTGACTGGAGTGTTACCTGGGCATTTGTATTTAATAAAAAAAACTGTTGAATCTTGTTATATGTTTTTGCTTTAAATTATTTTGTAATTACTGTAATATCATGATGAGATAGTAAAAATTATAATTAATAAAGAATATAATAGGAAGTATGTTACCATCGGTGAGCTTTTGCCACCATTTGGGTTCTAATCACTTCATCGATGGTTATTATACAACTGTTGTGGGTTGGATTATTAGGTATTTCAGTTGACAAAATAGACAACCCTGACAAAATGAAACAAACCCAGAATATCTTACTTTTTCCTCCCATTCCTGCGAGCAATGTATCTGAGGGAGGGCAGGGTGAATTTTACAGATTTCCTGACATGATTTATATATCAGAGATCAGCTCAGAGATCATTATCTGGCAAATTTCAAATGAGTCAACTGGGCCAAAGGGGAAGCATGAAAATAACAGGATATAATGTATAGTTTTCAAATGTAATTACAATAAACTAAGACAATTTGAACATTGTTATTACCCATGTCCATAATTTGTGAAAATTAAGCAATGCTTTAGATAGATAGGTGTAGTATCTATCTACAGCTTAGGTTTTATGTGCCATATATTAACTTAACATCCCAACATTTACCAAAGGACATCAGGTTAGTTGCACCGGACATGGCAAAAACATAAAATATTATTTCCCATTCTCACATTTTTCAGGTATATCACCTCCGTTTTAAGCAAGTTTTCTTGGTTAGTCGAACAGGTATCAGTAAAGTGCTTTGATGTAATGGTAATGAAAACATGTTGTTTGGAAAAACTGTTACAACTTGCTTTGCTCTGACCAACTTGGCTTCAGCGAAGTTAAAGCAAGAGAAATCAGGGAGTTTTCATTTTTACCTTCTACATTCAGTTACGTTTCCACAAAAACAGTCCAACAAGAACAAGTAGCTGTGTTTGATTCATTTCTTATACACTTGTAAGCAAATGCCAAGTTTTCAGCACTGTCAACAAAACTGTTGGGATTCACCCTTTAGATGGAATCTGATCCTGATCCAATTCATTTAAAAGCCTCATTTTGGCATGACAATAAACTGAGACAGGAACTGTCAACAATTTCTGACATAAATAAAATCCATTCTTTGAGTTCTCTCTTCCAATCTCCATCTTTCCCCTCGACCAGAGCCAATATACAGCTTTGTAGTGGAGCTGACAAGTAGCCGTCAAGTGCCAAGAAAATGTACTGTGATGTTAACCTTGACCACTCCCAATAGGAGGAAAAGGTGATGCTGCTTTAGGTTCCACACCATTACCGTCTGTGTTTTTTGAGACCATAAATATTTCCAAACTGGCACATTTGTTCTACCTGTAGCCCTGTTGGAAGCATAATAGAGGCCAGCTGACTGACAAAACACAGCAAAGTATGGGACAGAGTCTGAATCACAATAATTTTAATGAAACCTGTTTGACTCACCTGTTCCAGAACTTTGTCCAGGGGCTCAGCATCAACGATGTCCTCCAACGTCAACCCAGTCTCTTCTTTGCACTGATCTGTCAGCTCCAAAGTGTCTGGCTTGACAAAACATTTATGAAGCTTCCCAACCTGCGAAAGGAGTTTAGGGGTTTCATGGAGCAGAACACACAAAACAGCAGCAAAAAGCCAAATTATGGCAAAAGCCCATCACATCATACAGGAAGTGAACTCTTTTCAAAAAAGGTCAAACAATTGACAATGTAGTTGCAGAAGCAGTTAATTGTCAATTAAGTCGAGAAGCTTACATGCTAAACCAAAAAGGTGTGTTTTCTCCAGTACGTGAAATCCCACCTTTGACAAGTAGGAAACAAAAATTTGGTCACCTGTTAAAAGGTGAGCTTGTAGCGTTAGCATTATGGGAGCCCCAGATAGCACTGCAGGCGGTAACAGAAAGCACACCGTGTTGATTTAAAATGACAAACTGTACAACTACAAAGTGGACACTGCGCCACAAACACTCTGAGCTACACACACAAGAAACCATACAACTGACGAACGAGGTGGGGGGGTCAGAAAGGTCCGTACCTTTTTCTCATGTAGATCCACAATTTGCCACACCAAGAGAATTATTTCCCTCTCATCCGAACCCAGTTTACCCCCATTTGCACCAGCTGTTGCCCCAAAGAACACCACCAGAGTATCACTGTGCGAAGCCATCAGGGACCACAAGGGTAAAAACTACAATTAGAGCAAAGATTAAAATAAAAAATAACACGAGGGTTCACCTTTTCCAAGTGATAAGGAGAGCGAACAAAAGGGCTGGAAAGTCAATTGAAATAAACGCAGAAAGAAAGAAGAGTGGGGAGATTACTTTCAGAGGAGCCACGGAAGAGTTTGCGGTGAGAGACTCTACCTGTTGCTGTACTTGAGCGTGTACTATCCAGAGATACTGGTTTAACTGGTAAAGAAGGGTGGAAATCCGTGTTTCCTTCACACGAACTCCATAACAAGCCCTGAAGGTTTTTTTTTTCCTCCACTCCTATTTTTTTTCGAGTTACCTGTGTGGCTCTGCCTCTGAACGAAGAGAGAGGCCTCGCCTATTGGCTGGATTACAAAGGTGAGGGCGGGATCTCATGAAGAATACTGGAATACCATTGGATGGCTACTTCCTGTTAAGGAAGTAGGTACAGCACAAAGGCTCATCCATGAAGCCTTTTGATGTTCAACACTGATAGAGAAGGCAAAGTGCAGGTAAATGAGGAACATACTCTAAGCTGCGCCATAAGGTCGCTTTTGAATATTGTTAAAGTTTATACGTGTGTAGAGAATTTGCATTAAACAAAAATATACAAAATACTACCCTGAATAAAACTTAATCTGAAAAAAAGTATTTCAGAATTTCAATATAAAGACACAAAAAGTGATGTATTCAGTGACAAACATACATTAGAGTATTTTGACTGCGTTAGTTTTTATTATTTCTTACAGTAAATAAAACTCAAATTTATGTTTTTCAGAGATTCTAAATAAAACAAGTGCAATAAAGAAATTATTTTTAATACAGTAATATCATTTTATATCATTGTATAAAATTACCTCCATGTGTTGAGCAGCATATGCTCTCAAAACGCACTTTGGGCTCTTTATGAATTACTCCATCAATGATGTGTCGCATGGAGGTCATACCTGCAGCACTATTGATGGCTCAGGTTGAATTATATTGAACTGATTTTATTTCAATAGGACAATTCATATTAATGAATGTACAATATTCCCATCAATACACCAGATTCAGTAATTGCTCATTTCCATCAGTAGTCTCATTGCTTTCATAGAGGCCTTCAGCTTGTCTTAATTGTTCAGTCATCTTTCTCAAGACAAGCTTAGTATTTTAAAGTTTAATTATTTGTAATTTAACCTCCAAACTATAACATTCTGAGTGACCTAAAAGGTTCCTGCAAGTTGACTGGAGTTTTTCTGGTTATCTCCATGTTGTTGATGCTGACATCCCTTCTCCCTCTCTTCTTTTCCTTTATCTTATTTAAATCCCTGGTCTCAGAAGTGATTTTGTTGTGTCTCATCCTATGTGAGTGGAATCATCACTTCTAGTCAAACCAGTCTGATCACCTGAGGCACACATGGGGAGGCTGCCAAGCTGAACGCCCATGCTAGATAATATTTACTGTCATGCAGTCACAAGCCCCGATTGTGATATAAGGTGACAAGTATAATCTTTGGTTCAGTAGGTGCAATTGACAGAAATGATAAATTAAGACCAAGTCGTAGCTTTATAATGCAAATAAATATAGTCTATATCTTATATGTCTTTGTCCTGAATTTGTCATATATGCACTACATGCTGCTTCGTATTTTAAGTAAATACCATATATTCCTTTTTCTTTTCCCTTCTTTTCATGAGAAAATGCCCTATATGTGTCCCTCATCTTTTGGCTTTGTGTGATTTCATGTTTCTCACCCCCCTTAACTTGCTGTTATTTTCCATTGCTATAGTCAAAAATATCTTTACTCACCAATAATCAGTAAGTAAAGAATATAGATGCATATTTTACATTTTACCAACATTTCATTAAAAGACCAAAATCATACATGTTAATAAATTGAGTATGTGCATGGTTGTTTGTCATGTGTTCAGGATGTAGGATTGCAAGACTTATTTTATATGATGTATGTGACTACATCTTCATTTTTAAGACATGTGTTAAACCTTATGTTTATAAAATTAGTAGAAAAAGTAAAAGAATCATGGTTTATTCTTCAGCAGCTGATCCTAACCTGCAGGGATCTTCTTTACTGTGTAGGTGTGGTTGATAGAGCTTAAATGTACTTAGCTTTGTTTTGCTGCGTGAATAAAAAACAGAAAATAATTCTTCTACATTTTAACCTGGACTTGGGAAGAACAAGCAATTTGTGTTCAGCAGGTCTCAGTGATCTAAATATAGCTATAGAGTTAAAAGATCACTGAGGTAATGAGATTAAGCAGTTGTAAAATGTAAAGGTTTTTTTTTATATAAATATTTATTTTAGGGCAAAATGTTGTTTTTTTGTGTGTTCTGTGTAGCTTTAGCCTGGATTCTTCAGGTCATTGACTTGCTGGAAAATAAATGTTTGCTGTTTCTGTAGTTCTCTGGCAGATTGAATCTAATTGTCCTCCAGGATTTTCCTATATTTGGTTACGTTCATTTTACCTTTACTTTTACAAGCCCTCTAGGGCCTTCTGTCAAGAAGCATTCCCATAGCCTGATGCTGCCACCACCACGGTTCACTGTGGGGATGGTGTGTTTGAGGTGATGTGTAGTGTTTGGTGTGTGCCAAACATAGCCTTTTGTCTGATGGCCAAAAAGCTCCATTTTGGTCCCATCAGACCAAAGAACTTCCTTCCACCTGAGCACGTAGTCTCCCTTAAGCGATAAGAATTTTTTGTATCCATCCCCTGACTTATGCTTTTCACTAACCTTTTCTGATTAAAAAGGTTCTCTGATTTGCGTTGAGTGTCCTTTTGTCTTCATGTTGTAATGGCAGCTAGGAATGAACCAGTGAATGAACCATCCAAGCCCAGGTGTCTTTAAACTACAATCACTTGAAACACACTTACTGGACTCAGGTGATCTCCATCCCAGTCAACGTGAGACTACCAGCACCGACTGACTGGACCTCTGTTGATTTCAGTCAGTCACTTCAAAGAAGGTGAATATTTATTCAGTCATTTATTCCATGTTAAAAAAAAAATATTTCACTTTAATTATTTTTGTTTAAATTAGTGCTTAATTTGATCTTTTAGGTGTTATTTTAATTTCTTTTGTAAAAAAAAAAAAGCTAAATTTTGTTGATTGTTATTAATTACTAAAAGCACTGGAAAGGGTCAAACCTCCAGGAGGCTTAATACTTTTCATAGGCACTGTATAACGTAACTATAATGACAAATTAAAAAGACAGTGTTAATCTTAAACATGTTTGTGTCTCCCCAAAGGCATTAGTGCCATCTACAGGTTTATTCACTCATGGTGAAAAAAAATGGAGCTAAAAAGATACAGTGTATGTGCTTTGCATTTCTGACATCAGACCAAAATACTTTGTAAAGTAGATATGTGATCCGAAATAGCTAAAAATATAAGTGCAAAGTAGAGATTGTATTTCCTTGTCCAAAGTTCATTTTTGGGTTTTATAAGCTAAGGACAAACTTTAGGTCACAATTCCTCTTTTTGCATGCCAACAAAGGAAACATGCAGTTTTTCATTTGGCAATCTTTTCAGTGAGGGGAAGTTAAAAACATGACTGCACTGTGGGATACAAGAACAAAACTTTTGCTTTTTCATAAAAAGAAACAAAAAAAAACTTCATGAAAGCAGTGTAATCTGAAACACATAAAAAGCTAAATGAATTAAAAATATTTTGAAATTTAGCTAATTATATTTTTAAAGACAGGTAGGGTACAGAGAGTGCATAAAATAAAAAGTGTCAAACCAAATTGTGAGAACAGACACTCAACAAACTCAGCCTATCAAGCTAATTTATAGTCAGTGCTGTAAGAAGCTATAGACTTATCTAGAAAGTGAAACAACCTGAATTTTTTTGTTTTCCACAGAATTCAGTAACAGCACACAACCACATCTTCACTTGCATCAACAGCAACCACAAGATCGCTAACTTTAAAAAACCCCGAACATTAGCCAATCCTGTTCCCAAAAGTGAAGTACCATTTTATTTCAATTTAATAAAAATGAAACATCAGGAAACACCTCATTTTTTAAAAAAAGTTTTAATTCACTTTCGTTCATATATAAATGTATTGCTTTTTATGATAAAAGATATTTGCACAAGAGACACAGCATACATAATACTTAAAGTTTCATAAATAAATTAACAGCAGAAAGAAATGTAAATGCACTGGATAGATCAGCAGAGACACGTTGTTTACCTGTTGAGGGTTCATTTAAAAGAGGGTTTAATGCAAAACACCTCACACATTTCATTCTCAGGAAAAATATTATTTACACACAACTTCAGTACATATTAATATCGTCTTTTGACTCTGTCATGAGCTGAGAGCAGTTTGTCTGATTGCTTTGTCTCTTCGACACAAAGGATATCTCCCTGTTTCCCTCACCCGGCGATGTGCTGGAGATGTGGCGGAAGAGTTTCTGGATGCCGGTGTCACGTAGCGACTCCCTGAAGGAGCGGGCCGCAAACATGTAGAGGACAGGATTAATGCTGCTGCTGATGAAGACCATGGCTCCTGCTACGAACATCATGGTTTGTCTAGCAGTTTCCAGTTTATTTGCTATGTCACTCTTTGAGTCACCAATGGCAAGAATAACAATGGAGATGATGTTTCCTATATGATGGGGTGTCCAGCAAATGGCAAACGCAACCACTATGCTTGCAATCAAGACAGTGGACTTGCGCTTGGACCTGAAGTTCATCTGAGTTATACGACTGCACAAGCACCCATAACAGACCACAAGAATGGAGAAGGGCAGCATGTATCCCACCACCGTCTCTAGCAACAAACACACCAGCTCCTGAGTGTCAGAAGTATAATCGCGATACAGGCAGTGCGTCTTACCATCGTCCCCCTCGGTAGTTTGAGTCAGAATAATAGGTATGCTGAACAGGAACCCAGCTGACCACAGGGCAAGCAGGACTTTATTTAAGGCTTGTTTCTTCTTCCAAACTACAGAGACGAAGGGATAACGCACGGCGACGAAACGCTCCACACTCATGAGCGTGATGAGGAAAACGCTGCTGTACATACAGGCGTTGATCACGAACACCATGGCTTTGCAGCATGCCTCTCCGAAGACCCAGAAATGGGCGAGGGAGTAGATCCAAAGAGGGAGTGTAATGAGGACCACCAGATCTGCCGCCGCCAGGTGCAGGATGAGAACCACTGTGTGTGAGCGCTTCTTCACATGCTTCAGGATGGTCCAGATCACAAGCAGGTTGCCAGGAGCACCAACCAAGAAGGACAGACCCAGGATCACACACGCCACCACTGTTCCACCATCAAATTCCTCAAGGGCCATTTCCTCCAACGGAGACCGTGCATGTGAGATGTTCATTCTGCCAAAGTGTATGTGCTGACTGTGGTGTCTGAGTGCAAAAAACCCAAAAGTTTTC
Organism: Poecilia mexicana; assembly: GCF_051168715.1. Taxonomy (NCBI): domain Eukaryota; kingdom Metazoa; phylum Chordata; class Actinopteri; order Cyprinodontiformes; family Poeciliidae; genus Poecilia; species Poecilia mexicana. Next base: position 27,239,828 of record NW_028263372.1, on the reverse strand, counting down.
ACTTCCTCTTTATGTAAGGACTGCACAGGAACAGGGTTTACTGACATGGCTTTTTAAGATCCACAATGTGACTCACACATGTGTCATCAAAATTAAGGTAAAAGATAAAGGATAAATCACTAGGAAATCACACGTTTAAAAAAATGACTTAATGCTTTCTACACAAGTCGCTGCATAGCTTCACTAAAAGGAAAGAGACAAAAACCTTAAAGCTGTTTACCATTTTTTTTAAGGAAATTCAGTCAGACTTAGATATGCAGTACTGGGAAAAGTATTTGTTCCCTTATTGAATTATTTTGATATTGCTTAGTTACCCTCTAAATTTTCCAGATCTGCAAAGGCATGTTTGAATACATACAAAAAACTGTTTTTAAAGTTCATTAATTTATTTAATGTGTTAAAAGAGAAATGCTAAATAATTTAGCTCTACATCTGCAACTTATGGCCCCCTTTGTGGCAAAAAGTAACGTCAAGTATATATTTTTTTTTACTACAGGCAACACTTCAGACATCGCTGTGGAGGAATGTTTTCCCACTTGTCCTAAGATAATTGTTAGTATTCTTTTCAAGGCAGGTCACTATTTCATTTAGGGACGGATTTTGACGAAGCCCTTTTGAAACTTTTTATTCTTTGAGTTTCATGCTAGATTCATGAAGATGCACACCTTCCAAGAAGTTTGACTTTTACCACACCGCTCTTGAGAATATTTTCCCAAATTTTTCACAAACATGAGACGGGTGTTCGTGTTTGTTTTAGTCAGCAGTGGGTTTTGCCTTCCAACTTGCCCACTGATGCCATCTGTGCCTACTTTTTCTTTTTAGTAAGCATAGATAATGAGTCAAATACAAAAAGGCAGTGCTAGTTAGCTGCCCGCTCTTTATTTTCTGTATTTGTTCATAATGGCTCTCAGTGATTTTTTAGATTCCCAACCACAGATTGCAGATTGATAGATATGAATACCTTCTGTTTCTTATTGAATTCTTAAATTTAATTGGATTGGAACTTAATGTATAGATTTTTTTTCTTTTTAGAGTTGTGACAGTAACTTTATATAGCAAATTTGGCAATCACATTTAATGAAATATTTATTTAAAAGGGTGATTAAGTGATTTTGACTGACATTCAAAACAGCTTGATGTTCCAAAACAATTACAGTAAATGTTACGAAAAAGCAAAAAAAAAGAAAAAAAGAAAAGAAAACCAAAACAAAAAAGAAGAAGAAGAAAAAAACCCCCACACAAAAATAGAGCAAATCTGAAAGAAGAAAAATAAATTTTCACTCTATTGTATTGTAGGTTGTCACCAAGAAAAACATGCTTTGGTCAGTTTTTCTATGTCTGCTGCAGTTTTATTATGAATCTTTATTTAGTCATAACAAAAATACACTATCTCAAAAATAAGCTTTCAAATGCATCTGCATCTGGTGACATCACGAAAGGTTTAAGCAAGGTTGCAACTCAAACCACAGTGTTTGCTAATATGGGATGGTCGACTTAATTCTCATGCTTTTTCTGATGTCTTCAAAATGTCAAAAAAATGCAGAATTCAAGGTTGTTGCTTTTTTTCCTGCACTTCTGCACTTTGTATGTTGGGAAATCTTACTTTTTTGCTCAAACTACATTTTAGTCGCAAAGAATATACAAATAGATAATATCTTTATTCACAATAACTGAAGCATCTCAGACAGGATTAAAATAACATGCATTTTTGATATGTCACCAAAGTTATAAAACAGTAACAAATTGTTGTCCCTGTTGAGTTTCATTTGCTTTTAAACGACATATCAGCAATTTGGTGATAAGTAAGCAAATCTTTTTTTTTTTTTTTTTTTTGTTACACAATATCTGTAACAGGAAATAATGATAAATTTAGACTTTCACAAAATATTCTTCAGCAACAACCAGAAGTTCTTTTAAACTTTTCTAAAAGCATACAATAATAAGTTTTGACTGAATCTCAATTAAATCGAGGGCACAGCCATGTGGTAGTAAAGAGAAGTGCAACTCAATATTATTGTGAAACTTAGATCACATTTGGTGTCAGTACAACAGGAAACATTCACCTCTCAGTCCAGTTTTCCCATAGCTGTAGTACTACCCCCACTCACATTTTTATTTGAAAGTTGGAGACGTGAGCTCTGTGTCTGCTGAGCTCTGGTCCTTCTGCTGCTGTATTGCAAGGTCCTTGAGTCTATTTGTGTTTGAGGCCAGTTCCTGAAACAGTTTGACCAGACCAGACTCTCCAAGACTGCCTCTGAAGTTCCTGGCGAAGAAGGCGTATAATACAGGATTCACTGTGCTGCTGATAAAAACCAGGGCACCAGAGCTGAAGACCAAACTTTCCGGTACGCACTCATCCTCTTTGTCTGTCCCAAAAATGCAAACTACATCAATAATTTTAATAACATGGTAGGGTAACCAGCACAGGAGGAAAACGAGCACTACAGTGTGAATGAGAACTTTGGATTTCTGTTTTGAATTAAATCTCATTTTCTTGAGCTGCGCAGCCACAAGACAGTAGCAGATGCTTAGTGTAATGAAAGGCAGCACAAAGCCCAGCAACGTCTGCAGGCACAAGAAGACAATTTCTAGAGTATCGTTGTTGAAGTCTCTGACAAAGCACTGATCGCTTTGTTCGCTTCCAGCCAAAGTCTGGGCTAAAATTTCAGATAATCCAAGAAGAAGCGCAAGAAGCCACAAAAATGCAATACATCCATTCATATTCTTTTCAGTCTTCCAGCGCATCATCAGAAATGGATGGCAGATGGCTAGGTAGCGTTCCACGCTCATAAGAGTGATGAAGAAGATGCTGCTATACATGCACACAGTGATAACACAGATTAAGATATTGCAAAGTACCAATCCAAACTCAAAAGTGTGCACCAGGGAGTAGATCCAGGCAGGCAGAGTGATGAGGACCATCGCATCTGCCACTGCCAGGTGCAGGATGAGGACCACAGTGTGACAGCGCTGCTTGACATGCCTCAGGATAGTCCAGATTACGAACAGGTTCCCTGGAACTCCAACCAGGAAGGAAATACCCAGTATAACACACGCCACGGTTGTCCCGCCATCTACCTCCTTGGGGGCTTCTGAAGGTAACATCTCGATGGAGGGGTCCATGTCGGGAATGCGTTTTTGCGGCAGAGTTTCCACAAAAACAATTAAACTGCTGTTCAAGCAAGGCTCCACTTCCCTTTTTGAACAAATGGAAGAGAATGCAGATTTTAGCATGAGCAGCAAATAAGGAATTCATGCAAAGATCCATCCCTAATGTTGCAACTTCAGACATGTGATCCATCTGACTTTAAAATTAAGAATGCAAGATGGTTGAAATAATACCATATGTTTATGAATATGTCTTAGTAAGCTACAACAAAGTAAAACAGTTGTAAAGTAGTAAAAAAATTATATAAGAAAATTGATGAGTACAAATAGTATATTACAAATAGACAAGTAGTTATTCAGTTTCTAATTACCCAAAAATTAATTTATATGAAGTTATTCAATTTCAAGAACTTGCATACGAAGACCACCTTCTCCACTTTTATGTTCTTTGTTTTGTTCTCTTTATTCCTGAATGAGATATGAATGCAAAAAGCATTAAAAAAGGTTATGACAAATTAAATGTAGCAGCAGTAATATTTATACATAAACCAAATAAAACTTACTATTAGAAAAGTTTAATGCGATGACAGTGCCCGCTGTTGCGGAAGAAAATAAAGGGAAGCTGGATTTGCTTTAACTTTTCTCCCAACATGTTTAACATTGGGATTTGTTACATCATGACCACAAACTTTAACTTTGGACTCTGTCCATTTCATTTGTTGAATTTATATTTATCTGAAGAGTTAATTATTACCTTTAGCTACTGGGTCTATTTCTCAAACAGGAAAATCTACACAAATTTAGGAATTAAATCAAACTTAGTCTCAAATGCAAATACCTTATTACTAAGTAATCACGGAAAGACTTAAATGATAATTGTTTTTGATTTGCAGTTGCTACAACACATATTAAACAAGCACAATTAACTAGACTACATCTTCTTATGGTTTGGGGTCTGAATTTTAAATACATTTTAATGGTATGTCTGGGTTTTATGTTATTTTCTTCTCTCTCCTCTCACCTGGGTTTTATCTGATAATCTTTATACCTGCCCTAATTATGCTGTTTATCCCTTATTGTACATTTAGTTATAATATTCTCTTACCTCTGTGTCTTGATTGTTGCACTTCCACTTGGTTTCTGTGGAAGAATTTGTCATTTCTGCTTTGGTTTTGCTTTAGTTTCTTTAAAGGCTTCTTTCTGACCAAAGATGCATGACTCCCTTATTCACTTGTGCAATCAGTTTCTTTTCAGTGACTGAAGGAGTTGGTTGTCACGTTGACACAACCAACGTGACATCATGAAGTTTCCCTAATGTTTTTACATTGTGATATAGATGATTAATAGAGAAAATAGGTACTACTGTTATTCTAGACTCGTTGCTATTTGCAAAATTATCAAGTTTAGATTTGGGGATAGCTTCTAGGACTGTTCAGATGACAGACTGAATTAGAAGGACATTAGAAATTCCAGCTTTTACCTTGGTTGGGAACCACTAGGTGAAGTATCTGGAGGACACAGTATATGGTTTTTACATAAGTATTGATTTGGATCCTGATCAGACAGGTTTAAGCCCAGCAAAGATCTACAATTTATTTAAGAAATTAAAACAGACAGCTGATTAATGTGTGCAAAACACAAATATTAGAATCTGTCTTTTCATTACTACTGCCTAAGTAAGTACTTTGGTACATACTTTGGTTTGCTTTGTAACTGTGTTACATAACTTTTTTTTTTATATATATTGACCTGTCGTCCAATAGATACAGTTAATATGTTTGTATTTAGCTAAGAAATACTGACATTTCTTCTGAAACCCACTGTAGGCAATATGTGAAGAATGGCTTAAGGAAGGAAAAACACTAAAAACATGAGAAATTACTGTTATTTAACAAAAGAGCATTTAGAAATATGTAATCAAATTATTTCTCCATGCATTCTTTGTAATCAATACCTTCAGATTTCTTCATACTTTAAAAGAACTCTGGATTTTAGCTGTATTTTAACTCATCTTATATAAACGCCTGGAGATTTTTAGACATTCAAAGCTTCATGGTGTCATTCAAATTTTGGGATGTGAATTGCTAAATCACTTGATCACATTTTTATCTTTACTCCTCACAAACCACAAGTGATTTTCATCCCTGGGATATCTCAGTAACTATCTTAAACCATTACTGACCTTTAAATGTATATAATTAACCAACTCAAGTCATGTGTTATTTGCTGCAGAGGAAATAAGTCACGCTTTTAAAAAAATCAAACATTCCTCTAGATTTAAATTGCTTATGTTGCAGAACTTGCAGAGGTTTGTTGTGAGAGTGTGTGTGTTTTTTTTTTTTTTTTAAAGAAAACACAGTCAAATTTTCCAAATATACTCTCGGTGCTAGTATTATTTTAAAAAATGCAAAAAAAAAAAAAAACAAAAAAAAACGAACTCCATTATAATCATGCTCTATTTTGTGATACCACCCCACTCACAAAACCTTCAAATAATTGTAATCAATTCAGTTCATTTCAATACCACACTACCACAGCAACCTGGATAACGCCACAATTTGTTGGCAAACACTTCCAATCCACTTCACTTGCTTTCGCTTCTCCTCTTTAAATTTCTTTGTGGCCATATGGTTAGATAACCAGGCAGTTTATAATCCAGATTAAACGTTTCCACATTTTTCTTTTCGTCATTTTGCAGAACAAAACACTTTTGAAGGGAATATGATGTATTGTTTCTTTTTTGGAGAATCTGTGTGATGCTTATTTTTTCGGGAAATTGTTCAAAATGTATTTTCTTACAGTTAAACAGTCATTGAATGAATATTTAAAACGACCCAGTGAGCGTGGTAGGTATTTTCCATGACTACGGTTTTAAAATCGTCCTGATGACGCTGTCTGGTCTCCTCCGTCCAGGCTCAGCCAGCTGCCTGTGCTCCGTGGAATAAATACGACGATGTTGTCAACTGCTGTGTTCCTTGTCAACTGAAAGAACGGCTCAGTTGAGAGTAAACAATCCTGGATTTCACGTTAAATTAAGACTGGAGACAAATTGTAAGTGGCTGTTTGAAGTTTGCTCATACTGCGAAACTACGTAGCTAATATTACAGTAAGCTAGTATGGGGTAACGTTAGCCAGGTAAATAACCCATGATCAGGGCGTTAGCGTCTGTCATTTAACGTCTCATCTGCTGTAGTATTTTCGTTAGAATTATTGGCCATTGTGGTCGTATTTTCGTTGTTTTTATGGGTTGTCGTCGATTGAAAATGAATGGTTACACTTCATTTATAAGGGAAGTGTTGATACTTGTTTGCTAGGTGGAAGCTAGCTTCGTTTGGTAGCGCTAGCTACTGTATTTATATTTTTCGTCTTATTTTTTTTTATCAACATTTTGCTCTGCGTGTGTCACTTGAATGTTGCATTATATTTTATTGTTAATCTAGGAGCAGGCGTGAAATTAGCACAGCTGTTCGATAGGTGGTGTGATTATGTAATATTTTTCGTTTAGCTCTTTTAAGTTGAGCTAACGCTAGCCGTCTTATTTCTGCTTTTACAGGGTGGTGGACGCTCGGTTTTTACAATTGAAGAAGTGGACAGGAGACCGCGAAATGCCTCTGCTGTTTCTGGAGAGGTTTCCTTGGCCCAGCCTGCAGACCTACACTGGACTGAGTGTGGCTTTGCTGGCTGGCAGCATCTTCAGTGCCTATACTACTGTCACTGACCCAGGGTTTGGGGCCTTGGAAACTGATGATACGCCAGCTCCCTCTGATGTTGATCTTGAACATCTGAGCAATGCAGTTGGTAACACAGAACTGGCCAGAACTGTCTTGTGGTATCTAATTACAGACAGTCTCTTTGTATGGGTGAGTGTTATCCACTTTGCAACTTTGCTATATTGTAGTAGCATGTTTGTTTAAGCTAAAATTTAATGGGGGCTTCATCTTTTGTGTGTGTGTGTCCTGACAGGTGCTAGTGAACACATTTTGCTGCTCTTTGATGTTAATTGCAAAAATGATTCAGTATGTGGTTTTTGGGCCCCTCAGAGTCAGTGAGAAGCAGGTGAGTTTTGTGTTGCTATGGTCCAGTGTATTGTGTGTTTCAACGTTGCAATTTTTCAACACAAATGTTTTCAATTAGTACAACTCCTATGTTTGAAAGTTAATTTAATAAGATGTCAGAGAAAATATTCTGGTTTTAGTAAAACACAGGTAGATGTAATGCAAATATTAAACAAGCCTCACCCATTTCTCTGTTTAAGGTTTGCTATTTTTAAAACCAAAGTTTGTACGCGGATGTGCCTGTAAAGAAGTCAATGTTTTGGTTGAATCGTTTTTGACAACATTATGCGTAACTTTAATAATCAATATAGAATATTTACGCAATCACAAATTATGTACAAGTATTATGAGTAGTTTCCTTTGAGTGGGTTATAGTTTGAGAATCGCATACTGACCTGTTCATGGTTTTGTAGATCACAATAAACATTTGGGAATGGGAATCAGGACCTAATATGTCGCCTTGTCTTTTTATGTGTCAGCATCTTAAGGATAAATTCTGGAACTTCATCTTCTACAAGTTCATTTTCATATTTGGAGTGTTGAATGTGCAAACCGTAGAAGAAGTGGTCATGTGGTGTTTGTGGTTCTCAGCCTTGGTCTTTCTCCATCTCATGGTTCAGCTCTGCAAAGATCGCTTTGAATATGTAAGTATGTTCAAATGTATATGTTTTCACTACTTGACTGGTTGCTTTTGAATGTTCCCAGGGTTTTGACAGATTAAGACAAAGTAGCATTTTTTATCATACAGAATGGCCTTGGAATAATTTACAGAAATTTTCATAACATTATATTTTGTTATCAAAACTAACCCTGGTCAGGGAAATTATCATGACTATTGGCAAATAACTACATGTATTACTGATGCCCTGTGACTGTTCATTTTAATGCTATCGCTTGTGAAAAACACCACATAAAAGACGGCTGCTTAACAAAATGCCATTTGGGTAGATGTTACTAATTTGTGTATTTCAGTGATGGTTTGAATATGCAAAAGCAATGCCCATCCCTAAAATCTCATTTGAAAACATTTAGCACAGGCTAGCAAAATGATTTACATTGAGATTTTCTTTCAGTGTGTGTACATATCAGTAATGTTTGTTGCCAAATATAGTAATGAAACCACAAGACAGTTTGCTTGCATGGTGTATCGCTATAATGTATTATGTTTCAAAAGGTTCTAAGAAAACTGTCTGCCAGACAGGGGACAGCCAGACAGGCTGTCTAATAAATTAGACGAAAGAACTCAGGTGACAGTCATTCACCTTACAATGGTTTTAGAGATTGGTACTCTACAAACCTTCACATTATAAGTTGTTTTTAAAGGTTTGCAGAAACTCTCCATGTAGATGTTTGAACTCCAGATCTATTAATAGCTCAAAGCTCTGGGCTGTTTGCTTACTGATACAGTTTCAGTCCCAACACTGACTTGGGACTGAAACTGTACTGTCCTGTACTCGGACTTAAACCTGCTGTCCAGGTTTAAGAGGGCTATCGGATGTAATTCCCTACTAGTGTGAAATTTTATACAGGGTTTTTAATTGATATTGTACATACAATGGCAAGTTGACTGGCATGGTATGTTAGAAAAGTAGTTTCTTCCACCAGTTCTTATTGTGTAATTACTGTAAATTACACAATTTACAATTTACCGCTCCTTGTCTTTTGGGTTTTATTGTAGACTTGCTTTCACTCATAATGGTTTTAGCCTAGAGCTACTCTCTTGTTGTCACACCCAAATGCTCCTTGTTTTTTTTTTTCTCTTCATGTACGTTTTCAGTAAAGATCAGACATTCAGGTTAAACAGCTGCAGACGAAAGATAAGAACGTTTTTAAGTCGTGTGAGAAAATATTGCAGCCCACAAGACACCTGTGTACTTTCACGCAGCTGAGCTGTTAAAATATGCAGAAACTGATCCACTTCTGCCTTCCATGTGTAACAGATATTTAGATTAAGCTTACATTTGTATAACTTTATAATGTGGACCTTGAAACATTTCAGGACTGCATGGCTTGTGGGAAACATAAAATTGCGAGGTTTTTATTTCTGATGAGCCTGAATTACTTGTTTTGTAAATTCTTTTAATTCATTTTAACGTTTTCTGAAAGTCTTTCTAGTTGTTGTTTTTTTTTTTTAAAGCAGAAACCTCCAGTAGAACCAAGTTTGGGATAATTCATGTTCCTCAGTCAGCTGGTTGCTAAGAGGTCACAAGGCCAGGTGTTCTTTCTAAGGGGAGAAAACAAAATTTGTGGCAACAGTTATTACAAATCACCCATATGGTAAAACAAGTTAAATGTATGCCATCAATATTTGCACCTACATTGGGGGAAGGACAGTGGTCTAAAATTCTGTGATGTAACAGACGAATTTCCAGTTATTGGAAACACCTGCAGGGTTTCCCCCAGCTTGGCAGGACAGCAGGCTCTACTTGTACCCCCACCAGGCTAAGTGTTGTTTATTTTAAATTGGGTGTTTTATACACCAGTAACAGTAAAGACGGATTAAGCCAGGTGACGCATTAACCTGGGCACAAGGCAACGTGAATTCTGCCCGTTAGCCTCATGTGCTGTTATTTCCAAATTAAGATGCTTGCTCATGCGCCTCCAAATTTTTGCAACTTTAACATTTTTTTAACTGAAAAAACATGGTGGGCTGCTGGTGGACTGCCCTGGCGCCCCCACCTGGCGTAGCAGGTTTTCTGGGGGAAACCTTGACCTGACTGCAGTCGTTGCCATTACAGTGGTCCGACCAGGTTATGACATTTAGGGGAAATTTTTTATCTCGCATTGGGTTAAGCTAGCCTAGAAAATCAAATCATTTGAAAACTGCATTTTGTATTGACATTAGTTTGACATGAGTGACCTAAAAACAACTAGCTAAAAAAAGGGTGGGGGAAATCCCAACATACTAATGCTTTTTGTTTTTCCTGTCTGTAGCTTTCTTTCTCCCCATCAACGCCGATGAACAGCCATGTGAGAGTGCTGTGCCTGCTGGTCTCCCTGCTCCTGGACTGCTGTGGCCTGGCTGTGGTCTGTGGCCTGCTAGGAGCCTCCCATGGCATGCACACACTCTCCTTTATGGCTGCAGAGGTAATGGCCTTCAGTTACACCCCATTTAAAACATATGGAGATCAGCTTTTTTAACTTTAGAGAGCACGCTTTGTATAATTTGCAAATCATTTTAATCAATCTATATTGATAATATCCAGAGTTTTTCTTTTGCAGTGTCTGGTAATTTGACAATATATAATTTTGATTAATCTGTTAATGTTTGATTAAAATATTTTGCATGCGCTCAATCAATGCATTTAATTGTTTAATCAGTTCATAATGCTGTGAGATAGAGAGAGGCCTGTCATTTGAATAAATGAACTTGTCCCAGCTGTTCCTCCACTATGTGTTGCAACACACTGGGGAAATTAGTGCTATTTTTATTGGTTATTCATATCTAATTCAATGGCGACATCATGGAAAATATCTTATCTGTAAATTATCTCATTGCACCCCCTACTCTCTCTCTTGATTTACTTGGCCCCAAATTTTATGAAGATTTCTGAATATTTTCTCAGTTTGTTTGTAAAGCCAAAATGCAGTTGTAAGATTGGTAATGATTAGTATGGAAAGTGATTTACAAGAAATTACATTGTTGAAATGTGTATATATATTTTTTTTTTCTCAGTGTTTGTTGGTGACGGTTCGCACTGGACATGTCATCATGAGGTAAGTCGTTTAAAACCCCGACAGTCAGCCGCCTCGTCGTGGGAGCAGTACTGATGAAGCCCCAGCTCAAATTTAGAAATGGGCTAAACTTAGCAACCATATTTATTTTCTTCTGGTTCTGTTAGTACCTGAGGACATTCAGCAGAAACTTTGACATAACTTTTAAATTTAGCAACTTCCTTTCTTGCGTTTAATTATCATTCAGAGCTGTGCATGACTTTGAAGTGGAAAGAAAAGAATACATGAGCATAAGGTTGTTTTTGCTTGTTTTTTTTTAGCAAATATAAATCTGAAACATACTGGATTAAGGGTATCCTTTTACTCTGGCAGCCTTAATTAAAATTATTATTATTCAATTAAAATCCAGTATAATTGAATGCCTTAATGGATTTCCTAATTTGTGAATAGAGTTCCCTTTCATATGTAATTTAAGCTTTATCTCAGAAGAGCCGAATACAAACCGATTCAGATTATTTTTGAAATTATGAAACACTTTTGAACAAAGTCAGTGCATACCTTCTATGATTTTAACAGTTGTGTTTTACCCTCAGGTACTCCATCCATCTTTGGGATCTGAACCATCCAGGAACCTGGGAGAGCAAAGGCACATACGTCTACTACACAGACTTCATCATGGAGCTGGCTATGCTCTTTCTGGATCTGATGCATCACATCCATATGCTGGTGAGACAGGACATCAAACCAGTTTCTGAGCTGTCTTGGACAGCAAACTAAGAGATCGGGTTTACAACTGTATGAATAGAGGCATTCACTGCATGTTGAGTCATACAACCCTCCAGGTGCTTTTACAGACCAGGATCACATGTTCAAATGGAAAACTGCAGAAAACAACAAGTGTTCATTATGCGCTTTGCTTTCACAATCAACATTTTGTGCCCAGTACAGTTCAAAAATGTAATTTAAAACATTATTCTACTGTTCGTACCTTACCTATATAAATGTTCATCTTGTTACAGCTGTTTGGTAACATCTGGCTGTCCATGGCGAGCTTGGTTATCTTTATGCAGCTGCGATATCTGTTCCATGAGGTCCAGCGCCGCATTCGCAGACACAAGAACTACCTTCGAGTCATCAACAACATGGAGGCCAGGTACTGAAGCAAACGATGCTCTCTTTATTAATCCCGTTATTTAAATTGTATATTTCAAATGTGCTTATGATTTAACAAAAGGTGTTGGCAAAAGCATGGCAAAGCTGTGTTTGATTTTTCTGCCAATACATTTTATACTTTTATATATATATATATATATATATATATATATATATATATTGTAGATTGTAAAGAGATCTCTCAACTGTGCTTTCCTTTTCTAAAATTTAATACTTTAAAAAGTCTTTGTGATAAAACCGTAATCATGTCATTGTTAATCCTTTATCTACAGTATTTCACAATAATACTTGCCCTTACTTCATATTTGCGTATAATTGCATTTTGTGCAGGTTTGCAGTTGCTACTGCAGAGGAACTGGCTGCAAATGACGACGATTGTGCCATCTGCTGGGACACCATGCTAACAGCACGCAAACTGCCCTGTGGCCATCTTTTCCACAAGTAAACAAGCCAGTGTTTCTGTCTTTTATATTTGTTTTTAAACCCTGTTTTGGACCAGGAGATTAAACCTTTGGGATGAAGTGCTGGCCAAAACAGGTCTTATGCAATAAGCAAATGTATAATGTCTCCACGGTGGCTTTTCAGCTCTTGCTTGCGTTCGTGGCTTGAGCAGGACACGTCATGTCCCACATGTCGAACGTCCCTGAACATTAACGGGGACGGAGCTCCGGGTGGAAACCAGCAGCAGGGTCCTGGGTTGGAAGACAACATCGGTCCAGTAGGTGCTGCTCCAGAAGCTCGGCCACACATCAACCAACACAATCACTTCTTCCATTTTGATGGTAAGTCTGCCAGACACAGATCCAGCACTAAGTTGTGGAGGAAACCAAGACTCAGCTGTTGTTTTCTGTCTACATGTTCTTGCAGGATCTCGCATTGCCAGCTGGCTGCCCAGTTTTTCTGTTGAAGTAATGCATACCACTAATATCTTGGGCATGGCTCAGGCTAACAACTCCCAGCTTATGGCCATGGTAAGTTCTAATTTATCATCACTTGTACTTGCTCTGAGGTCAGTCTATTGTCACTTTTTCCTATTTTCAACACTTGTTGAAACATTTTCTTAACTTGATGCAAATATATTGATTGTTGGATGGCAAATGTTAAACAATGAGACCACAAGGGCATTTTTGTATTAATTATTTGTGAGATGTTTCTGAACAAAACAACTGGTGTAGAACTTCTAAGCTCCAACTTTTTAGGAAAAAATATTTTGTAGTCATATTGATTCTTGTGCTTCACCTGAAACTTCTAAAGAGAGAAAAATAATTTAGAAATTTTCCAGAGCCTGCTGTTTTTTTTGTTTTCAATTTACAAAACCTGATGACTGTAGAAATGTTTGCATAATAGTGAACTTTTGTATCCAATACAACTTGTTTGGAAACTTTGGATGTTTGTTTCTGAAAAGGTGTAATTTTTATATGTATAATATATTCTAACACACCTGAAAACCAAAATAATGTGTTTCTGGTCCAAAAGGCCCATCAGATTCAGGAGATGTTCCCTCAGGTGCCCTCCTACCTTGTTCTTCAGGACCTGCAGCTGACCCGCTCTATTGAGGTCACCACAGACAACATTTTGGAAGGACGAATCCAGGTGCCTTTCCCTGCGCAAGTTAGCGAAGCCATATTTCATGTCGAGTTTTCCATATGAACACGCAGGTTTGCTTTGTAGATATTCTCCTCCTGTTCTTATTTTCCTCTCGTTGTTAGGCCATAGAGCGCGGTCCGCTTCAGGGGAGCCAAGCAGAAGATGAGCAGCCAGGTCCCAGCGGAGAAGCAGAGCAGAACCCCAGTGAGTCAGATAACATGGAGGCCAGAGGCGGTCGCTTCTCCAAGTCTGCCGAGGAGAGGCAGAAGATGCTAAAGCTGAGAAAAGAAGAAATGCTCCAGCAAGCGCGCAGGTTGGCTTATTACATTTGAGTAGAGATACACATCAATTTGTTTTGATGTTGAAATAAATTTAGTGGAAGTAAAATTGTACCAAAAAGTGATTATAAAACATTAATTGCGTGTTTAATTTCTTTTATTTTGCCAATGAGCATCTAAAAAGTCAGATCTACATGAGATGTCTTGGGTTTCTGCCACGCCTGTTACCTTTTTCATGTTAAATTTACTTTCATAACGGCTCTTCCTGGCTCTCCTCCTCCATCTAGGAGGTTTCTAAACAAGGGTCAAGAAGATAATGAGGAGGACTTGCCCAGACTGGAAGAGGACTCTCTCGCAGAACTGGACTCCACTGTGCTGAGGCGTAGAACCATGGCAGCAGCTGCAGAGAGACGCATGCAACACCAAGAGGATCCTGCGCCCTGAAAGGACTTGAGCAAGAAAGTATACCACTTCATCATCCTAAGAGGCAACAAGACCTATTTCAGCCTTTCCCCATTTGGTCTAGTCAATAGTTATCACCTTTGTAAAATTCTTAATTAAAAAGCATTGCAAATATGGCCTGTGGACTGTTCTGGGCAGCCTGAAGAAGGTGAGACTATTGAAAGTGGCCTCTGCTATTCCATCCTGAGTATTTGGAGCATAATAGAAAGTGATGGGTTGTGGCAAGTCAGACTTGCAAGGTTGCATCGCCCTCAGTTCACATGCTACGCATTGCAACCACCAGCTTAGACAGTATCTGTCAATGTTTGGACTGACTGTCAAAAACTAGCACATTTTGCATTCAGACACATTTTTTGAGCGTTGTCGGAAAGTGTCATTTCTAGATGAAGCTACTATGAGTCTTTTTATTACTTTTGGTCTCTTGCTTTGCTAATGGCAGAAACACCATATTCCTGATGAAGAAATTCATCTGATCTATTTGTGTGTACATTTGAATAGTTTCAACTGTGAAATAAGTAGCAAAGCTTTCATTTCTTACCTTGGAGTAAGAGAATGTCACTTTAATATTGGTCAGCCTTTCAGTCAACCATGAATGTTTCTGTCAAAAGAAATGCTGCAAACAAAGTGTTTTTGTTTTTGACCCACAAGGGTTGTTCTGTGTTAAGTGTTATATCACCCATTGTAAACAGTTTGCATTTTGTTATTTAACAAGATGGTCAAAGTTTGGCATGTAAATCTTTTTCTAATGCTGATTTCCAGCAAATGGGGACGGATAACATTTTTTGTGCAAGTACACTGGGTGTTTTCCTCTCTTTTTAAAATGACCCTCAACTGATGAGCAGGTAAATGTTTTCAGTCGAGTGTGGGGGTTTTAAGTGATATTTATAGGGTATAAAGTTGTTTAGTCTGCAGCAGCTGCACTTGCTGCATGTTCCTGGCGGATGTTAAGAATCTTAAATACCTTACCTATAAAAAAAAATATTTTAGTACCTCAGCAAATTACTGGACCTAAAATGTTGTGCTCGTTTAACTCCTATAAATCGACTGAATTAAGATCTATAAAGAGACTTCTGGGTAACTCATTTGTGCTGCTATTGTGTAATCTGCAAACTAAAAAGGAAAACCTTAAGAGCCGCTAACTTCATTTGTTTCTAAAGTACACCAATGGACAGAGAAACTTTGTCTCTTGAAGCTTGAATGCGTTCCTGATTGAGACATATCAACAGACAAAGGAGTGGAGATTGTGGATCACTGCGGTGTATTAAAAAAAGACAGTTTCAAAATGCATGAAATGTTGACGAGCCATTTTGTGTCCATACACCAAAGATCAGCCCTAAAGCTTACACTAGAAGCTAAAGTGTTGTAATTCTTTATTTTGTATCAATTTCAGTTCTCTTGGTCAGGAGTGCTACATAAATATATAATCCAGAAACTGGAATTTTTTTCAGTTTTTTACTAAGCAACTTTAAAAGCCCATTACTTTTACCTGCTCATGGTTTCCTTTCATAACTATTACTAATTTAATCAAGAATCAGATTCTTTTTTTATTTTTTTTTGTGGATTGAGCTTTCCCATATTTTGTGCCTAAATCAAGGATGGTTTAGTTAATTTCTGTAAATTTAGGTTTTGTAAAATATGTTGATATGAAAGACTCAATAAACAGAGCTACAGCTTTTCAACAAATGTGTATTTTTTTTTTCTTTTTCTGTGTTTTAAAGAGCATGGTATTGTAAAATGAAATTCCTTCACATTTATTTTTAATGTACATCACCTTTGAACTTTTGACTCCAACAAAATTGGTTGATGGATGTCAAAGTTCCTGAGACTCATAAAAGGACACGGAACTACTGTAGTATCTATTTACTTTAGATTGCCGTAATTGGATTGTTTTGATGTCATTATGCTGCACCCTTAACCTCATAGAAATGTGTTGGTCATGACTGATCCAACTCGGTGTGCCAGCTCAAGATTGTTAAACAATTCCTTCACTCCAAAGTAATTTCATTGAGATGCCAGAGTGCACAGATCATTTGGAATTCCTAATTTTGAGAATCTCTGTAATCGTGTCAAAGCATGGCTAGATGTTGACCCACCATGAGAGGAGAACTGACTGTGAGCGACCCTTCGTTTGAGCCAAATGATGCGGATCCCAAACGAAGAGCCGCAATTCTCATCACTTCAGGATCTATGCCACGTCATACGCTGTTGGGCGGAAGCAGCAGCCACAACACCCACGGTGCTCTGCGTAAGTATGAAGCCCAGCCTCATTCAGAACTAACGCGTATCCCTGTTCATTATATCCGTGTGGGAATTCAGCTGGACAGTATCTCACTGGGTTTTTCACTGGTAAGCTAACAGTTCTGCTCGGTTATCAACATTTAGTTGTAGTTGTATTTTGTACACTGGGAAGTAGAAGTTCCTGGAAACGGCTCGGTTAGATCGGTTTGCTTGAGTTAAAGTGGCCTCGTGTAGGTATCAGGACACAAGTCATTGAAAGCTAACAAATTTTACTTTTTAAATATTTATGTCAGTGAAGGCGTTGTGTTATCAAGGATACGTATTTTACAATGTGCTACTGGTAGATTAGCTTTTAGTTATTGATTCACACAGTACATCCTTGTGTGGTCTGACTCATTTACACTTTAAGAGCAATAAAGTGTAAAACTACATCGTGTTAACATGGAAACTCAATTTAAGGCAGGGCTTAATCGGGAAAAGAGATGAACCACTGAAGACTGTATATTCTGGACTGTGCCTGGCCTCATCCTGGAAACTTAGAATCATGACTGGCGCGTCATGCTGTCAAAGGATGTGTGTTAGTAGTAGGTGTGACTGTAATCTTGTTCAACTTGTTTCGTAATCTTCAGGACCTGAAAATGTTTCACAGAAGGAAGCTGTAGTTCTCAGGTCAAAGTTTTGTGTCACCGAGCAAATATATTCACTGTCTGGACGGAACAAGTTGACATGTATGTGTTTTACAATTAAACTGAAGAAAAATGTATAAAGGTTTTGTG
The DNA here is from genome assembly GCF_051168715.1 of Poecilia mexicana. Lineage (NCBI taxonomy): Eukaryota > Metazoa > Chordata > Actinopteri > Cyprinodontiformes > Poeciliidae > Poecilia > Poecilia mexicana. Next base: position 27,222,476 of record NW_028263372.1, on the reverse strand, counting down.
TCTTAAAATACCATTATTTTAAATTTGATGTCTGCGTGTCTTCTAGACAGAGATTGTGGAATGCTGCTGGACGAGACTCCACTTTTTGATCCCTCTTTGCTTAAGGAGTTGGACTGGAACAGCAACGCCGTGTCCTTCTCTCCTCCCATCTCACCAACCAACCCAGGAGATGACCTGGAGCTCAGGCCACTGTGTACAGCAGATTTTAATAAAGGTCAGTCAGGATTACTTATTTATACCTAAAAAATCTGAATACTTCATGAGCCATGAATCGTATTTTCAATTTGACAGGGAGATGTAATTGACTTCCTTTGTTGCTTTTGTTTTCCAGGATTCTTTCAAGTTTTAGCTCAACTTACCAAGACTGGCGATGTCACGCCAGAGCAGTTTGTTAGTAAGTCGCACTTAATGCTGCAAAAATAATTAACCTCTTAATAATTTTATCATCAGGGTTTTCAATGTCTTTGACTGCAAATCTTGCTACCACTATTAAATTGATTAAACTCTACATCTGCAGTATTGTCACACACAGGAGGAATTGGAAAAAAAAATTGTCATTTAATTCAACAATACAGTATATATTCATATACTTTATGGACTCATTACACACAGAATTGTATATTTTAGCAACAAGTGAGAATAATCTAGGTAAGGCTAGATGAAATTATACTGTAGTCCTTGGGTGTCAAACTCCAGTCCTCAAGGTCCGCTGTCCTGCAGTTTTTAAATGCGTCACAGGTACAAAACACTGGAATGAAATGGCTTAATTACCTCCTTCTTGTGTAGATAAGTCCTCCAGCGCCTTGCTAATGACCTAATTATTCTATTCAGGTGTGGTGCAGCAGAGGCACATCTAAAAGTTGCAGGGCAGTGGCCCTTGGGGACTGGAGTTTGACACCTGTGCTGTAGTCGAAACTCAGACAACACAGACTGATACGTTTCTGAAATAAAATCAAACTTCCTTCTGTGCACAAACTAGTTCCAGTTCTCCTGAGAAAGTGCACCACAATAGACCATACACACTGAGAAGTGGTGGAAAAGGCCTTGGGGAAGTCACAATATAAACATTATAGCACACATTGTATTATTAAAGTTTATTTGATAGGGACAGACACACATCGACATACACAAACTGAATAAAACAGCAGTCCCATGTTTGCATCATGGTGCAATAGCAACAGCTAATTCGCAGCACTTGTCCCTAGTTGGGCTTTTTAAAAAATAACTCTAAAAATTGAAGTGATAATCATTTAAAATAGCAACATAATGTATACAAACAGAAAAATGTAAAACATCAAAAATGGGTACAGTTCTGTTTTTGACATAACCAAAGTTTTGTTTGATTTTTGAACTTACTAAAACTGGTTACAGACTTTAAATGAACAGGAAGTGAGTTCCAAACTGCAGATCCTCTCACAGACAGAGCACTTTGAGCAAAAGTGGTTCTTCGAAAGGGGACCTTACAATTTCCATCCAAAGCTGCTCTGGTAGATCTGCTATTGCCCTGCAGTCTCTGTATACAATCGCTTAATGGTGTACGTGCTAGTCCATTTAAACACTTAAAAATCAATTTTAATACATTATAATTTAGAAAATTTGTAAAATCCAAAATGCCAAATTTAACCAAAATGTGACAGTGATGGAATCTAATCGGCTTTTGATATAAAACCTTTAAGGCCCGATTATAGAGACTTGCTAATGGTTTGAGTATAGTTTGATTAGTCTGAGACCAGACAGTAGCTCCGTAGGTAAAATGTGAGAAGATCAGTGAGTTCAAAAACATCTCTGCACAGTGAAGTGTCAAACAATGTCTAATAATTTTAAAACAATTTATATTTGATCTAACAGTTTTGCAGATTGTATCAACATGGCTCCTAAAATTGTAAAAAACAATTTTCTACAATTTTAGGGAAAACCATTAATTAAAAAAAAAAGGTTTGTCTTTTAGAAAGTTGTCCTGTTTTCTGTTTGTTCTAGGTAAGTTCAAGCACATGAAGTCAACAGGAAACTACTATGTTGTCGTCGTGGAGGATAAAAACCTGGGACAAATTATCGCCACAGCCACGCTTATCATTGAACACAAATTTATTCATTCCTGTGCCAAGGTACAACACACTGACCAAGAAGCAAAGATCCAGAGCAAAGAGCCATGATCTCTTTCGATTCTCCCTATCACCACTTATTAGTTACACATTAATGCACTGACTATTAGAAGCCTAATATTCAGTCGGCTTGTTTTTTCTTCTTTTTACATGTACATTGCTTTTCTAAAATCAAGACAACTAAATTTCACCTTGTAAATACAACAGATTCAGAAAAATGAACAAAATGAAGATCTGCTGCCTTTATTTTTTATTTGTAGAGAGGCCGGGTGGAGGAGGTGGTTGTCAGTGACGAATGCAGAGGGAAGCAGCTCGGGAAACTGTGAGTAGGCCTGTGCAAACCTGACAGCCCACATAGCTTTTAAACTTAAAGGGTAAATATTTGCTTTACTGCTGCAGTAGCTTTTAGTCAGAGTTTTGTTTTTCCTCATATAGTGTGATATCAATTTAATTATGGAATGATGAAGGCATTCTAAAAACTGAATGTTTTTCCCAAAACTTTAAAATAAAGATCAGACACAGAGTTGTTAGGGAGGTTCCCAAAAGTTTCTAGCAAGTACTGGTTATGGTTTAACATGCAAGAGCAATGTCCTGTACCCTCTACGGACCAATAAATTGTAAGTTGTAAGCATGAATATCCCCCAATGTTAGGATGTATGTATAGTCTGATGAAACTAAACATAAACTTTGTGCCACAGTTAGAAAATGTTTGACAGAAACATGACCAAAAATACAATTCGCAGAGTTGAAACATGGTGGTGGCAGCATCATAAAACGGGGTGACTTTTTTTTTTTTTTTAGTCAGTTGTAGTCTCATTATTACATCACAAGACCTGGCATATTTTAAGAGGTATTTTGACCTTTGACAGCCGCTGTACATAAAATATCTTGTCTCTTTCTTCTTGCAGGTTGGTGTCAACACTTACTCTTCTCAGCAAAAAACTTAACTGCTACAAAATCACTCTGGAATGTGCGCCCAAAAACGTGGCTTTCTACCAAAAATTCGGTTATACCTCTTCGGATGAAACTTACATGCAGTGCAGATTCTTCGACTGAGGAGAGCTGCAGCTTTAACCACCTCAGTTTTTGGGGCATGGACTGTTTTTATATCTGATATCAGCACTTGCGATGGGGGTCTTCAGCACTAGCGCCCTGGTTTGCTCTTGCCTGACAAGGTATTTTAATTTCTGAAAACTTGAGTGTCAGTTCATTGAAGCTCAGTTTGACAATAATCCGCCTGACCAGGGTGGGTGTTTGCTGTTATTTTCCCTTCATCCGTCTTAAAGAATGTATGTGTTGTCTTACTTTCCCAGAGAAAAAGGGTAATGAGTACAAAAAGGACAAATCTAATTTGACTGCTACACTACAAGTAAAGACAATCCTACAAAACATTAAATTTGGCTTTTATCATATGGAAAAAAGTAATGCTTTTCCCCACGTTACTTTTAAGCTACACATTCTCATTGTACAATTTGGCCTTAAATTATAGTTTTCTGCCACCAATTAATAGCAACTGTTGACATTCATGAGGAACCACCATGATATCTGGGTTTTGTTTGGGTTTCACTTTTCTAGTCTGATTGGTACGAAGTGCTCTTTTTCTCAGCTTATCGGTTTTGCTGTTGGGATCCTAGAATGAAGTTTTGAATACAAGAAGACTGTTAAACTATTTCCAGTGAAGAAAAAACATTTTCAAAGGCGGTAGTAATAATTTGATAAGGGTGTTTTTTTTTTTAGTTGGTTAACTGGATTTAGCATTAAGCATTTTGTAAAAGAAATGACAAGTGATTTTTGTAAATTCACTTTTATTTAAGCTTTTGTAGTTGAGTTTTATAATTATGCTTTTATTCTGGGGAACATATTTAAAATAACTTATTTCCAAATGTAAATCCAATAAAATATTCTATGATCAAGAGTTTCACATTTTTCTGCTATGAAATTACTCAACAGATGAAGTTGTTAGTCGGGGTTCTTTTTGCATGAATTACTGCATCAGTGGTATGCACTATGGGCACAGGATGCTTAAATCTCTGCTTCATTTTTAAATGCCCAATTCCTCTTGAGGCTAGTTCTGCATCTGTCTGTCACATTTCTTTCCATTCAGCTTTCAAGTCATGTGCTGGAAAAAAGCACTATAGTCATTAAAAATTGCTTCTTTTTCTGGCAATTTGAATTTGGTAGCTTTAGATGCAAGCAAAAATAATGAAAAACAAAACAAAATATATATATATATACACACACACTTTTTAAATCTAATCTTTGATTTGTGCCTGAACTCTAAGCATAAAGGCTGAAAAATGTTGCGGTCCACCAATTGCTGGAAAACGAGCGTTGAACAAAGTGTAGAAGTACATAAATAATGAAGACATTACTACAGTACTCAGGACTTGTTTTTATTAAGCAGTGTTTAGCATTTTTCTGTTGACTGTTAGGCCTTATTAGTTCATCACCTTATTACTCCTGAAATAAAGGCATAGCTACTCCTTTCGTCCTCCGCTGGGTGACATCTTCACTTCGCTCCCTTATGTAGACATCCCCGATTAGATTATTTTCACTAATTCAAGTATTCAAAGTGCATTATTGCAATACTGTCCCGCTGCAAATGCAAAATGCTTAAATACTATAAAACTGCAAAAAAAAAACATCAGTGCATCCTGCTCAAATAACAAAACAGTTATCCATTTTGACCATTGTTCACTAGTCCATGTCTCAGACATGGGTAAACTGTCCTCCCACCCTCTTTCCCATTCCCCTTAGAAAAAGTTCAAATATTTACATTTTTAATCCCATTAAAAATGTAAAAAAAAACATGAAGAAAAGAGTGCACAGTGCCACACAGCTTAAAGTCCGTAAAGCTCAGCTGTTCTGTGTTGCTGTGACCTGCATTGCTCCAAAATCTTCATCCTCCTCCAGGCTGCGTTTGCGACTTCCTGTCAAATAAATGTGATTTGGTCACAAATAAAACTTCACACCAGTCACATAACGGTTGTTTTATATGAAAAGACACAAAAAGAAAATGTATCATTGCAGCCAGCTTGGAAGAAATGTGGTCACCACTGCTCTATCAGCAATGATTTGAACAATTTTTTTTACAACACTGGTTAATTTTTACAAACCAGAGATGGTTCATCTTGAACAAACCTGGCATCCCAGCTTGTAGAGAGAACGACCTGCCCAACTCTATTGGTGACATCATTTTAATGGTCAGTTTGGCCAGATAGATTGCTTCATATTCCTGCAAAAAGAACCAAAATAAATCCTCATAACTACAATAACCAAATAATTCAGGTGACATTGCCAATTAGTGAATTGGCTTATACTCCAATTCACTAAGCTCGGGCTTGTCCCATACCAATACTGTTAATTTGTATTTTATTACCAGTTTATGGGTTCATAAACTCAAATATGTACTATGGGAAAAGTATCCAGGGCACATTTACCTATTCTGAGTATTCAACATAAACATATTATTAATTGCCACTGCAATAACACTGTACATTTTTCCCAACAAATTAAAAAATTGCACCAAACAAACCACAATCACATTAAGAAACCCAATGTATTTACATGTACACAATCTCTAGAATACATCAAAGGTGTTTTATTACCACACATCTCACTGTTAAACACATGTTAATAGAGTCCTAAAACTTATGCACATTAAATCATAACCATATTAAGATTTTTAAGTATGCTAACATACTTGCTAACTGCATATATCAGGTTTAATCGTGTCTTACCTGCAGTTGGTGGACAAAACCTACGTTGGGGTTGATGCAAAATCTCCTCTCCTGTACGTAGCTGAATGCATCCCTGCAGTTACAATCACAGTTAATCCGAAAGCTTTATAAACTGCACCGATGAAGACTTTGTGGCAAGAGCCGTAGGTGGCAGCTCTTGTTTACTGGAAACAAATTACCTGTACTTCATCCCAAATGTTTCCATAAGGTAGGCAATCACTAAGGCAGCACTACAAGAAGCAAACATAGTAATGTTACTTAGACAGATGATTCAATTTTATTTTCTGAATAAAAAACTACTGATCAGTGAAGATGTAAAACATTACATAGCTAAAAATGTTTTAGTTCATAATAAGAATCTGTTTTTTTAATCTACCTAAAATTCTAATATACATAGATTATATTTAAATGTTGTAAACCATACTCTAATATCAACAGAGATAAAACCTGGAAAAATGTCATTTGAATTAGTGAGTTTCTTCTTAAATATTTATCAAAATGTTTAATTTTTATTTTTAAATCTATTTCATTTTCTTGATGCACCAAGGGTGGGAAGATATCACTGAAATACATATCACAATATAAACATATCAGTCAATATCAATAATTATTGTTTTTTTATTTTAAATATCTGAAATACTAAACTGGTAGTGTGATATTTCCTATTTTTAAGCAGTTATGAGAGCAAACATTAAACTTCTACTGCCAAAGTTACTCAACAGGTTGTTGCTAGGTAACCGAAGACTGAGTGAGTTAGTTGATGCCATCAACCTTGCTCAGCTGGCTGTGAGAGGTTGAGCAGCTGAAGTCTTTCCTCTGCCTACATCCCCCAGAATGCTGTGTGGTTCTGGGCCAGAGTTCAGTAAAATTATTGAATACTGAAACAGAGGCATTATGTATTGACATTGATCATGTGTCTATATACATATTCTGTTTTTGATTTGCTGTCCAGCCCTTCATGCACCTTCACTTTGGGAGCCTCTTGTGTTTTTTTGGCCTAAAATTACACACATACAACAAAGTAATGCCTCACCTTCTCGATATCCCTGCATTACCATGAACCAGCACTTTTCCTACAGGAGCAAAACACAGGTCACTTAATTGAACAGAAAAATATTTAAAGCATAACAAACAGCAAGGAAACTTACCATCTGTTGCCAAGCAGCTATCAATAAACTCTTTAGTCTGCAAAAAGGAAATAAGAGACAGTATATTGTAAATGCCAATGCTCTTTGAGTGAATAAAATGTTTTTTTTTCTACAAGGCCAAACCTAATCCATGACTTACCATAGGAAAAAAACGAATTATATTTTCTACTGGATTGTCAGCAATATCTAAAACAAGATATCTGCAAGAAATATATGAAATTATTGTCACTCAAACAATAAGCATACATAGCATTCTGAGCATATTATATGTGTGTTACCTTACCTAAATCTATGAGAGAAATTGGGTTTGATAAAATTGGCTTCAATGTCTTGGCGAACACAAATGATGTGTGTTATGCCGTGTCTCTCAAGAGTTGGCAGCTAGAAGAAGACAAAACAGAACAGTGAGAGGTACAATTAAAATCAGGTTTATTTTCTTTTAGAAATACATGTGTTCATTTGGATGATTCTTCATAGTATTACCTTGCTTTTCATTGCAGCAGAGTAGGGCCCTAAAAACAGTCCAGGTAAAATCTCCTGAACAGAAATATACATAATGACACACCATCAGCAAAAACATATTTCATGGTTTAGCTGCTACGCTGCACACCAAGTACAGCAGAGCGGTGCTTGTCTGACAGGCGGTTTGGTAAGATTCCTATCTTTTAATATCACATTTATGAGGAAACTAAAATGAACATAAATTAAATGATGCTTTGCAGACAAAACGCTGATCAGGCATAACATTATGACCACTGAGGAGTAAAGGTTGCCCTGTCCAGTCTGAGTAATCTGCTGATAGAACCAACAATGGGCACAAGAGCTCCAGAACCGGACAAAGGTGCAATAGAAGAAGGTGGCTTTCATTTTCTGTTCAATCATGTAGACAGCGGAGTACATTGCTTTTCTGGGAAACACACCATACACTAACAAGGAGGATTTTAACTATGTAACCCAGAATGTTCTGATTTAGCCTTGTATGGTTTTAATAACAAAAAAAAAAAAAAGAGAAGAAGGCCATTTTATGTAAATACACTGGCTGAGTCATAACTCCTCCCTCTGCAGGCATTTTAATGACTGTCCAGGACATCCAGTGAATGTGGGAGAGAGGCTCCTGTTGCAATAAAAAGCTGTGATTACAAAAATAAAACTACAATTGCTAACCGCGATGCTATCCCAGCGATTAGACTTCTGTAAATGTACTACATAATGGTCTAAATATCTAACTAATTTTACAGGGATTTGCCAAAATATAAAACTCTCACTTCTGAAGTGATTGCTCCTGTTGTCACAATTACAGCCTGGCATCAACCCTGAGACAAATTTTTAATTACTTCAAAGTTAGCATGGACTACTAGATCCACTGTTGACATGTCACTAAGGAAAATCATCTCTGCTGTATGACAGTCATGAGACTGTCATACAGCAACATTCTTCAATCAGAAGCCTCTTAGATTTGTTGCAATGACTGACTGCTACTGGATCCCCACAGCATCCCCATCTACAAAGACTCTTTGAAGATACTTTAATGAAATTAGTAGCACCAACATTTAATTTCTCTTTGGGATAAATAAAGTATTTTTAAACTGAATTTGAATTAAAGTGAATGTTTTTTAGCTGCAGTATAGGAACCAACAGACTATTAGGCAAATGGCTATAATGTTATACCTAATCTTAATCGGTGAACATTGAACATATTGCTATATACCCACTCATTATTTAGGTAAATGAGGTAGACAAATTAAAGTAAAATACTAGACTTTGACATAAAATAAATGTGTAGCTTCTAGCTACGCAAAATAAAGTGTTTGTTTAGGCTTAAAAACCTTTTGTGAATTTCCCACATGCAGTAATGTAACATACCTGCATGTCTCTTCTCATCGGATAAGCCCAGTCCTGCAACAGGAAGATGTATAAGCACATTTAGAGCCTCAGAGGACAATTACTCCAACTTTATGTTGATGTGTGCATTCGCGGCTAATGCCTGTTAGCTTCTCGGTGTTGATTACGTCAAGAAATCCATCAACATTAACGGTTTTAAACACAAACAGTTTGTCGTGTATCAACAACACTTGGTCATATCCGCAAAATGTCCCACAAAAAGGCCATATGAGCGTATATTTTCTCCTGCTGAAAAATAAGGCTGTTTGTTAGCTTGGGTTAGCTGCTCACAGGCAGTGTACGCTAGGCAAGCTGATGGTCTCTCACCAGAAGCTCCTCCTTGGTCGCGGGTAGAGACGGAAACTGCAGTTTGTTTTCCTCCTCCATTCTGCCGTGTGTTCCGGCTTCACCGGCTGAAAAGATGATTTTCTTGTCACAGTGGGGTTAGCTGGATAAACGATACAATTTGTGAAGAGGCTCAACGTGCGAGTCCGCCATGCTGTTACCTGACAACAGTGTCACGTGACCCTTCAGCCGACGGCAAGAAGGAGGGGAAGAAGAGCAAAGATGGAATAAAGGGAGGTGGGAATGGCGACATCTAGTGGCCATTGCACGAAAAACGGACACACACGCCGCTTGTAAAGTTACACAAAAAGAAATTAACAGTAATATTGGTTTATTTAGCCTGTCATAGAGAGAGAAAAATGGGCCAGCAACAGACTCCATGTATATCTTAAAAAAAAACGTTCTTTTAAATACTGACCTCTGGTATTTTGTTTATCTTGTGTCTTTCATTTCTTCGTCTTTAACTTCTGTGTCAGCAGCTTTCAAGTAGCTATTTACATTTCTTTGTAGGACACAGAAAAACACTTAAGCTTCAAAGTTCACACAGATCTGCTTGGTGCAAAGCAACACTGATCAGACCTTCAAATAAGCCAAGTGAAAAAAATAGGCATTGCATAAAATAAATAAATCCAAGAAAAATGTTTAATGTAGGAAAACATTCCACAGTTGTGCAATCTCAAATATCCATGTTAGAATATTTAATTACAGGGATTAGGTCCCTGACTATTCCTTCACAAATTTTTCACAGGTGCTTAAATATTCTCAGTGTTTGAGTTTCCTAATATGTGAACTGCACCTGCAGTAAATCTTGGAAAGTGAAAATAATTTGTGTGAAGCAAAAGCTTCTTTGAGTTTTTAGTTATTTTCTACATGTGACTGTCTTCTGCATCCAAATATTTCTGGAGTAACATTTCTGTGTTCTAAAGTTTTGTTTGATAAAAATGATAAATGTCAAAAGCCTGTCTGAGAAGAAGTCATGTGGACGTATATGAGGCGTGTGTTTTTGCCTTCTTATCCTTATTTTGAAGCAAGCACAAAAATCTCAATTTCAAAATAATAACTATAATACTCTTTACTTACTGGCACTCGTAACATGAGTGTCAACAAATATTTCCTTCAAACCTCTTTTGTCAAATGTTTGCATAAGTTTTCAGTTTAAGTTTTTCCTTGCATTATATATTAATAACTATACCTGATAGTGGGTAAGGAAAACAACATTTGTAAAGTTGTGTGAATAATTTGTACTTGCTTGTGTTGTTGTCTCTGAGTCGTGGCGTCTGTTTGCTGCTATCTTATTCTTCAGTGTTTTGCTTACCATTGAGAGAAGATCTCCCTTTGTTCACATATACATGTGAACAAAGATGAAATCTTTGTATCTGACACAGGATTGAAAGTGTGTGCGTGTTTGTGTTTGGTTTATGAGTGAGTTTGTTTGTGAGTTCATATAATGGACCATTGCTTTGCAGCTCAGCTGGTCAGCATGCAAGGACACAGTAAAAAATTGCTTCCTTATCAGATACCGAACAGAGATATTTCCTGCTGCTTCTATTCCGCTGACACACACTCGTCCCAAATTAGTCTTTGAAGAATATCAGTTACACACATTTCACTTTGGAACACATTCCTCATCTGTTTTTTTTTTTTTCTTTCCAGCTTCAGCTTCTGTTTTCAAGGCGCTCTGTGTGAGGTGGTCCCCTGTACAGTGCAAATCTCCCAGAATTAGCTGCTTCTCATGATCAGCCCTACAAGATGGAAAAACGAATAACAATTCAATTATGCAAACATTACTAGCTCTTGAAGAATGTAGGTGCCGTTTTAGAGAAAATGTACATATTGATAGTCTTACAAATGTCAGTGCTGCACAGAAGAAGTACAGCAAAGTGTATTTCTCGCACCTGTCAGTGTGTAAACAAAAACTGTATTTATCCATTCTTGGATCCAGTGGACTTTTCTATGCCTCAATGTTTCTCTGAGGGGAACAATCAAACCGGCAGTCTTCTCTTTTGGATAACCAGGTGGCAGACATTCATCACAGGAGGAAATAGGGCAAAAAGACTGAATGCAAGTTTGGTCATAATGCATTGGCTGGAATTGCTCTACTAGAATCGCCATGTTTAAAAAAAGCCATTTTAAATAGATTTCTTGAATCCGCATTAATTTGGCCATTTTCCCAGTCCCTTTTTTCACCAAGACATTAATACTGAAAGCAAGAAGACAGGGGACTGCAGTATATAAAAACAATGCAAGGTTGGTAACTACATTGGCATACTGCTTGGAAATGAATCTTGTATTCATTTAAAACTGCATTTTCAGAACAAAAAAAGAGCTTCACACTCTGCTGAATGTGAGTATTTTGTGTACCGGTAAAACAGCCCCTAAGCAAAACTTTGACAGAATGATAAAGAAGACAAAAACAAACTCATCCGATTACTGGCTGTTTTCTGGAAGGAAACTGAAAAACATTCCTATTAATAATGAAAAGACTTATCCATAAGTCTAGCTCAAAAAATAATATAATTATGAGAGAGATATCACAGCGACTGCTCTTCATAAGGGTGCAGCCAGACAACGGGAACACATATAGAGCATAACCTGAAAATCTGCCTCAAGTGTGGGGACTGTACTTTGTCATAACTTATTTTTATATTCAGTGATTTCACTCATGCAAGCTGACTTTAATCCCCAAAGAATATTATGAAAAGCCCCCCTGCCTCTTCAAAAAAAAGCTTCCTCTACTTTCATTAATAAATGCCATCAGCATCAGTGAAGAGAAACTTTGCTCTCTTGGGAAACTATGGTCCCACTGTGAAAGCTCATCATGCATTCAGCCGTGCAAATGCTGAAGGTGTTAAGGTCCTATTCAATATTACTTTGCAGTTCGTCACCAAGGCGTTCAATAAGATTCAGATCAGCAAGGTAAAGAAGCTTTGTGATTAACTCTGTTTTATCCACTGCTCTCTGCAATGTTAGGCGGGTCTCGGGGGGAGAGAAGGGCTAAAATAGTTCAAGGTAGGAAATGCAACCAGGTGTGCAGGTTTCAATACATTTCTAAAAGTGGCTGTGCGTAAACTCCAAGCACAAAATACTTCCTATAAACGCATTTTCATCCTGATGCTGTTGCTCTGGCCTTTCCCTGCTCTCCCACAAAATGCAAATAGTGCATGAGACATGAGCGGAGGAACTTTTATTGTGGTGTCGAGGAAATCATCATTATGAAGTCAATGCTGAGACTAGACTCCCTATATTATATGCAAAAATGACCTGGCAGAAGACAACACATACAAACAGATGCACAACTTTTGAACCATTCAGCAAGGATGAGTTTTAAGCCACTCCTTTTCAAACTGTCTGTGTTTGTTAGTTGTGCTCCAGCACCAACACTTAAACGTCAACATCAAGTACAGTTTTTTTTTTTCGTTCTCTTTTTGTCATCCTTTATGAAAGCACAATAGCTATTGTTGTCTCAGTTGTTCACTGCCTTGTCCAAATCTTTTAATCTAAGTTTAAAAATGCCAGAAAATGCTTTTTTCTTCAGCAGTGGAGTGTGCAGAGAGACCTAAGTGGTTATGGTTAGCATTTGTTGTTTTATTGTTTGATAAAAAAAAAATGTCCCTGCTACCGTGTGTGTCATTTTAAGGCTCTCTGTAAATGTTCCTTGACTCTGTAGCAACATTTATTATTATTATTTTTCATTGTCCGTTGTAGCTGTTTTAAAAGGGGGTCTGGCTGTGACTGGTTTGAAGTGAAATCAACTTCTTTCCACTTTCAGATTAAAATGGTCCAACAGCACACACTGGAGGATTTTGAAGTTAGAATTACAATTAGTATGTTTTGGAACAGTCAGACTTTTAATTGTCATGGTCTCTTTTCAATAACCACTGTGTTTAATAGTTGAGAAATGAGAAACCTTTTTTATTGGCCACCGGTTGGTATTAAACCAGTTGAGATTGATTTGCACATAGCAGCAGCAGTACTTTTTAAATACTGACAGATTCCAGATGGTTTCATGGCTTTCTGCAGATCCTTTCTTCATGTCTTCTTCTCCTCTTTCGGCTTTTCCTTTCAGTGGTCACCACAGCGAATCATCTGTCTTTATTTAGTTCTGTCCTCTGCATCCTTTACCCTCCCACCAGCTGACATCATGTTGTCCTCTTTCACCACATCAATAAATTTATTTTGGTCTTCTCTGTCATTTCTTCATGTACTCATTACTTATTCTCTTTTCCATTCTACTTATGTGAATTAAATTGCTTTAGTTCCTTTGCAAGTGTGGATTATTTGGGTTGTTACTAATATTTTGTGTCAATTGAAATGTTAGAAAGATATTCACAGAGAAAAACATAAATGTGTTTGATCCTTATTTTATCCATTGTTTGTTTCCTCCTGTGATGTCTGATTTTGGTAGTGTGCAATTTGTGTGTGTGTGTGTGTGTGTTTATAAGCAAAGTCAACCACTTACCTTTTATTGTTTATAATTGGATTTTGATCAAATTACCAAAATGTGGATGGATATTAAACATCAAAAGCATTTTTATATATTAGCTGACACATTATCCATATTAACAGAGCACCTGCACCTTATCAAGATTTAACCCTGTCCCTCGCCTATTCATCACTAGAAACAGACAACAGTGCGCTGATAAGCAAGCTTTTGGACCAATCCATATCCTGAAGACCTTTTTATTTACAGGGCCCCCAAAAAATGGCATAATCTAAAAATTCATCAGAAAATCTCCCCGATCCATTTTCCAATCTGGTACACTAGATGGCAGTCAAATATAATCATTTAACATGCAATAAAGATAGACGGACTTCAGTTAAAGATGGCCATCACTGGAAAATGGTTTGAGTTCTGTTCTTCTGATGGAAAAACTGTTTTCTGAAGCAGAAATGTTATTGCTATTACTGTAAGTGCTTAAATATTGGCTTCTTTAAGTTTGTACATGCTTCAGGTATGTAGTATAATGAATTTCCATATATTTTAAGATTTTTGTTGGCTCTAGTGGACATTATTTGAAAGTAGTTTGACAGGAAACAGGGTAATGAGAGAGGAGGAAGACATGTGGCAAATGTCACCAGGCCGGGAATCAGACCTGTGACCACCGGCACGAGGGCTAAGTCGTTCTTTGCCCCTGCACCACCACAGCACTCGCTATATCTACATTTTTAGTCAGTGACTTTCCAACATGCCTTACGAACTGAAACATTCAGCATTCTTCAGCCTAAAAGTGCTATAAGAGAGACTCAGCCTGAACTCCACACTTAATATTTTACTGCACTCAAAGTTGACAACACCCTCCAACCATCCCCATCACCCATCCCCACCCCCACCCTGGTTATTGAGCCTGCAGCAGAGTCTCAGCAGATCATTACTAAATTACTGATTACAGGCGTAAAGCGATACAAATGAGGAGGTTGCCCCTGATGCTTAATTGGTAGGATGTAATAACGGAGCAGTGATATGTGGGCCCTTAATTGTGTGTTTACTGGGCTATTTATTGGAGGGTGTCCCTCCCCTGGCTGGTCGCTGATGAGGTGAGCTGCGTTTCCGCTGGCGTGCTATCAATCCTGCTTCATTAAGGACGCGCAGGATGGGAAGTGAGACCGGCGCGAAGATTGCCTTCCAGACTGACGTGGGCAGAGGAGTCAGCCGTGTTTATGAATTCTAAATTCCCACTGACAGAAAATCCATGTAGCAAAGCAACCATAAATAAAGAGCCTAACTTCTCTGCTGATTCTTAGCTTTCGAGAGCGAAATTAGGTTTCTAAATGAGGGAATCTGGGAAACATTTTCAAGTTGAAAAGTAATATTTATGCAAATTTAAATTTTACTTTGTTTCCCTACATGTTCCTGTATTTAGAGAAGAAAACTTAATTAGAGCTGTATTATGAAATTCCTTTATGCTTGATATTAATTTCAATAATTCTTGTTTCATCTTCTCAAACTAGGTAAGAGTGATCTTGAGCACCATGATGAGTTCTGCATCTCTTACAGTAATACCAAGGAGGAGGGTTTTACATGACAACTTTCATGACCCCATCGTTTCTGTGCAGATGTGGAGATTTGAAGCATATCCACACTGCCAGCTGTAACAGATAGGAGTTGCCAAAAGGGAGCAGTTATTATGCACTATTATTGTATAATTAATTATAATATGGATCACAAAATGTCAATACAATGTGTAATTCTTGACCTGTCATAAACACATGGATTATGACTCACATTTTCCACTACTACAAACTTTCACTATAAGGATTGGTATCTTTGCTTTTTGTTTTATAGCATTTACTGTGGAGCCCTCATTCTTAAATTCTGGCCCAAGAACCACTTGGGCTGAACTTGGTGCAGCTCAGAAAACAATTGGGGGTTCTGAGATAGCACACGTCAACAGCCAAAAAGATGAGTTGTTCAAGACTACTCCAAAAAAGATAGAAACTCAAGTGGATAACGGTGAATCAGGAAAACCTACTGATGTCTTCTCTCACTATTTTCCATTAACCGCTGAGTTCACTGTTATCTCATCCAGTTAGAAACAGTAGGATTTGATATGCTCCTTGGTTAGGCTGACTTTGTGAAAAGTAATATATTTATCTGAATTGTGTACATACAGTAGAAATATGTTTAATAAACAATATTGTGTATAATTGTGTGTGTGTGTGTGAACAACTTACATTGCCGACAGGACAATCGATTATTTTTGTGTGGATTGGTGGAAAATGTTAACTTTAATACTCAAATATTTGACTTCTAAGAACCTTTCTGGTAATTTACCAGTTTCCAACATGAACGTTTTTACTTCTGGGTAAAAAAGGAGGGATAAGTTATGCGGTGACTTTGCATGTTTTATTATTGTTTAGTTCTTTTAAGACATTATAGTAACAGATAAACAATTTAAACCCTTAACTGTCAGGATGACACCAGTGTCCTCATGAACCCATTGACTTACATGTGTGCATTTTGAGGGTGGCAGTTTCTAAAATATTATCAGTATCCTAGAAAATGTAAAGTTTGTTACCAGTCTCAAATCAATCTAAAATCAGTCTAAAAAAAAAAAGTATTTTTCTTAATGATTGAGGTCTTATTGCAAACTTCAAAGATGAATACATTAAATGTGCATATTTTATAAAATATACTTGATTTTAAATATCATAATCCTGATATTGACACTTCAGTGGGAAATTGAATTACTACATTGGAACTATTTGCCAAATAATATGGCAGACTGCTGTAACAGGAGCTGTGGTATTGCATCAGTAGGTCTGGAGTGGCAGAGAAGTATGTTAAAGTGACACAGGACATACATGATGACTGTGAGACAGCAGTGAGGTTACTACAGTGTGCTGTGGTGACTCAGGAAGTGTAGGTGCAGGTGGGACTACATCAAGGATTAGCTCGAAGCCCCTATGTGTTTGCTTTGGTGACAAGCTAACAGATTAGCTTAGACAGGAGTTTCCATGGATTATGATGTTTGCAGATGACAATGTAATGTGCAGTGAGAGCAAGTAGAGGGATAGCTATTGATG
The DNA here is from genome assembly GCF_051168715.1 of Poecilia mexicana. NCBI lineage: Eukaryota > Metazoa > Chordata > Actinopteri > Cyprinodontiformes > Poeciliidae > Poecilia > Poecilia mexicana. The sequence goes on along the minus strand of NW_028263372.1, from coordinate 27,205,736 downwards.
TGGAGATGTGTACTGGAAAAGAGAGGAATAAATATTGGCTGCAGCAAGTCAGAATACATATGTGTAAAATGAGAGGGACACCAGTGTAAAGGTCATGTTACAGGGACTTGAAGTAAAGAAGGTAGAGCAGTGAGGGACTTGAGACTGTCCAGAGCAATGGAGTGTGTGGAAAAGTGGTGAAGAAGAGTATGCAAGCAGGTTGCAATGGGTGGAGAAAAGTGTCAGGTGTGATGAGTGGTGAAAGTGTATCAGCAAAAATGAAAGGAAAGGTGTACATGAAGATAGTAAGTGTGAGAGTCGAGGATGCAGAGGGTAGAAATAAATTGAGAGAGATGTTTGAGGTAAAGACCTCTGAAGGGAAAAGTTGAAACAGAATAAGAAGATTGGTACTATTTGCCATTGGTAGATTGGTGCTATACAAATCAAGAATTGAATTATTTAGAAAAAAAAAAAACATGAAACCTTGTTTCAATACAAGAAATAATGAAGGGAACATAGAATAATTAGCCAATTAGGTCTCCCTTTTTTTTTCTTACAAGTATATTGGTATCTCTCTTCCTCTCTGAAATTAATTGGCTTAGGGAATAATTTAGATTTTTTTCTTGACCAGACATAAAGCAAGAGGAAATATTTGGATGACTACTCTTAGATTATAATGGATTTTCTATACCAGTAGGATGAGAAATGTCACAAAATTTTGCACATTTTCCAAATCTTTGGAACATCACCAGGGACATAACACATTTCAATCATGATAGAGTTTTCTGAAAAGTCTTGTGAAAAGGGTACATATGTGCAAAAAAAAAAAAAAGATTTCTGGGGGTCCAGGTCTTGTTCAACTATTTAGTAATGTATTTTAACATTGTGTTACTTGTGTATTTACTGGAGTGGTGCTCATCAAAAAAAGTTGAAGAACCACTAATGTTCAATGGAGACACCATTAAGATAGTGGAGTCGTCCTGGTGTGCCCACATTTTTTTGGTGTTTCCAAATAGCAAGCTTTAATTTGCCAACTTTATGGCTAAACAAACACCTTATTTGCAAATCCAGCCTTTCCAAGCTTCTCTGTGTGAAACCATTGCTGACTTGTGTGCAATTTGTATTTTGCTAAATGAGTCTCAGCTCATCTGTCTGCAATGATATTTCAAAATATGTGAGAATGTAATTATTCTTGCATGCATATTTGCTTGGGGCATTCATGTTTACTGTGGGTGGAAGACTGCCTCATTTATCATCTATTTATCATTGAAACAATATTTGCAGCCTTCTGGGGCCCAGTACAGTGAAAAGTCAGGGCCTTGATAATGACAGACTGCTGTCATCTTCTGACTTCTTTAATCATAGGGCCACCCCTGGACCTTTCTCTCAGAAAATTTGCTCCCATCCAGCCAGCATCCCTTTTAAAAAATTCAACACTTTATATCTGAGACAGACAGCTCAGTGCTATATGTTCTTTTAATATTCAACATCAGTTGCTCATCTGTGTGTCTGCTGTGTGGTGTATGATCAAAGACAGTTGCGAGAAATCATAATCCATGGCAATGTGTTTGAGTTGAAGGTGATTTGCGTCGTCAGGGAAACCATCATTCTGTTAGTTTATTTTTCGATCTGCATCAATGAACATTCAGACATGGTTTGGACCTGTTAATGAGACTGCTGATGAGGATCACACGCCTCCGCACAATGTAAACTATGTGGGTTTAAATAAATTACAATATTGGTCAGACTGATTGGCCTCTGCTGGAAAATATTTAGAGGTCTTTAATGAAGTTCTCACACAGCAAACTCATGGCTTTGTTAAAAGAGCTAGACTAAACTAAAATCAATCACCATAGCCTGGGCGTCATGTTGCATTTACGGTCAACAGCCCTGAAAATACAAGAATATTTTCACCTGCAGGTAACTAAGAGTGCTTATGACTGTCTTAAAAGAAAACTGTCTTCCAAATGTCAAAAGCGGATCCAAACTGTACAACCATATCTGCTTGTTTGATACTTTTGGTTTTCTTTTTGAGTCATTTTTGCTTGTGGGCAGGCATGTTTTGAATTTGCCAGTCCTAGAGAGGATGCATGCTTGCCCCTGGGAAATTTAGCCGAGGCTTGCATAAAGCACGGCCAATCAAAATAAATTGGGAGTGCTCGTGTCACATCAAGTGCAGCTGTTCTGCAGTCATGTTTTCATTTCTGACCTGCCTGCAGAGAGGCAAAAAATGACTTTATCCAGCCTTCCACTAACTCAAGCTATGCAGCATCTTTTTTAAAAACACATGTGTCCATGTCAACATCTATTTGGAAAGATGAAAGATGTGAGCGGATAGAGTTTGGAAGTCATCCTTTTAATGATCATGACATCATTTTTATTCACTGGATATGTGTCATCTGTCCAGGGTTTCTAGACAAATGATCTTGTCCTTACTAGATGCAAATGATTTAAATATAATCTCAAGTAAAGTATGGCAAACACTAAGAATTCCCCCAGGCTTTGCCAAACAGAAAGCCATACTTCTGCACAGCCCAGAGCTGTGAAATGTCAGTTGGACTTGCAGTTGTGATACTCATAAAAACACATTTAAATGTGAGGCAGCGTATATATGAATATTTATTTAACTGAATATTAACCAAATAATCAAGCATAGCTAGAGGGGTAGAAGCCATGGCTGGACTGGGACTGAAAATGTCAAGTTTTGTAGGTTGTGAGTGGGATCAAAATGCAGACAGAGACTTAGGATGAGCATAGTGAAGAATTTAATAATTAACACAAGTCTACAGCTCTTATACAAGGCGAACAGGCGTAGACACAGTAAAGGAGAATGACTTGAATATAGGTAAGATAATCAGGGGGATTTGGAACGGCTGTGGAGGAGAGAAAAACAGGAAGATTGAAGCACTCCAATCATTTAGAGAGATAAGATGAGTGAATCTTTAGTGCAGACAGAACTTCTTTGTAGCTCTGCAGCATAATAAATTATGTTATTTTGTTTGTGCAAAGACAGTATACAATTTGAAATGTTGCAAACAGTGTATTCAACATGTGAAGTGGTGTAACATGTACAGTGGCCACTCAGATTCCTACATTTAAATATTTCAGAATATCAAACAAATTTAAAAAAACAGACAGATAACCTAATTAAATGTAAAAAAAAAAAATCCACTGATTGTTTTATTAATTAAAAGAAAATGAACTATCAAAAACAACTTGGCCTTAAGTGAGTAGTAAATGTCCAAGGATTTATTAAGATTGAACTAATATTTTGGTTCAGTTTCACTAGTGACACCAAGGCTTGATTACTGCCAGACATGTAGAACTTGACATCATGAAGTAGGCTTAAAATATGAAAAAGCAATACATAATATCCTAATTTAAACAAATCCTGGAACAGATGACGAAAAAAAAGTAAAAATTCATTGAGATATCAGTCTGGAAATGGTAAAAAATCAATTCTAACCACTTTGGGGATTCCTGGAAGCAATAGTGGGAGCCATTATCCACAAATGGAGAAATGCAAAGGTCCATTTCACATATGGCAAAAATAATTCAATGATTCACAAAACTTTTGGGAAAATCTTCTGTGGACTAAAAGGGGAAAAAAAGATGAACTTTACACAAAGGTGTGTGTTTTGCTTCATCTGGCGCATCCCCAAATTGGCAACTAACATCAGGGACGGCACACATGCGCCATTCAAATACTCCACTATTACTGCAGTCAAATAACTCACACCTGCAACGTCTGGTTGGCAACTGATGCTCGAAGCGATTCTTTTTAACCTGTGCTATTCAAAAGTACTAACACCTCTGAATAATCCAGCAAAGGTCGACGTGCACTAATTTGTCTTCTTCAGGACGATGCCTTTATGTGTAATTAAATGTGGCAATTGACATGCATTAACTGTGCATGTGTAAAGAGGAGCTTAAACAGTAGCTGCCACTGAGGTGCTAGTAGGAGAACCACAGCGACAGCTACCGCAAAATGGAAGGGTTTGGAGTGACTTAGTCAATGTCCAAGCCTGTATCTAATTAAGATTATGTGGCTGTTCATGCTGGAAGACCCATAAAGGTGGATTAATTAAACAAATCTACAGTCAAGAGTGGGTCATATTCCTCCACAATGTTTGAGCAGCAGGTTGTCAGAACAAAATCAAAGACAGCTAGAAACTGAAAGAAACCTCACACCTATCAAATGTCTAATCCTCCTCGCTGTACCGCACAAAAGAACAAGTAGGGATTCTTAAATATATTGTTTTACTTCTTTTTTTTAATAGTACTTTTGGTTTGTCCAGTTTAAGAAAATCTGAAACTTCACCTGTTCTGAATGAATGTCACAGGTAGAAACATTGTAAATGCAACTATCTTGACTAAATGCTCCCTATCATTTGTAACTTTATTACTTAGCCATACAAGTTTTAAAACATCATATAATACACTTTAATTAAATTTTGAAAAATTGAAAAATGGGACTAAAATGGTAAAATGAAACATGGACATGTATAAAGATGAATAAAACCTTTTTTTTAACCATTTTTTTTTTTACAATATGCCATGTTCCTCAGTGAATTTTCTTCCTGTGATTATTCCTTTTGTGTCTTGCATCACTTCATACCACTGCCTTTTGTCCCTTATTTCCTGTCATATTTCCGCCACTTTTTCTCCTCTCGCTTTCTCCTCTCCATTTCTCCTTGCAGACATTTCTTTGATCCGAGGATCCCACGCCTTTTATGCCCCTCTCCAATCCTCTCGAGGTCTTATTAACAGACACGCAGTTCTCATGTTTTATTGTCCATGATAAACCTTGCCTCTGATCTCTCATTACCAACTGGCTCTTTGGAAATGGGCCCTCAAACCCTCAGGCTTAATTTTGCCCGTAATGGGGCAAAAAGCTAAATGCTCAATCTGAATATGTTTGGAAGCAGGTCCCTGTGCGTTAATATGCCATCAGCTCATCTCGGGTCCTTGCAAATGTTGGCTGTTTTTTTCAAGTACATTGAATTCAAAGTATGTTAAATCTTAACATAGTGACTCAAATATGCTTGCACGAGCGCACATCCAGTCACTTTAGCAATTGTAAAGCCAAGGCACACTTTTGCTCACATGCACACGCATGCAGGCCGTATTATACGGACTGATGTGTCTTACACATCTCCACAAATGTCTTACATGATGTATTTCATGCTGAGTCTGTCTTTCAGCTCTGTGGGGGATTCTGCTATACTCTCAGTCTCTGCCACACATCCTTTAAGTCCCTGTAGGCGACAATGTGACAGGAGGCCACGGACTTCCAAAACTACATTTGGCTGACTTCTTTTTTCTTTTTCTTTTCAGCTCTTCCAATTCCATCCCTGTAGGTTTTGATCTTTTTTCCCATTTGTAGGTCATACATGCATGAAGCAAGTGCATTACTATATCGTATAGGAGAAGGTCATTTATCATGTTGGATGATCCAGTTATTGTGTCCTAATAATCTGCCCTGTTATTGCAAAGTTGAGCTAGTTTTTATCTGGTGTCATTAAATATTGCTAAATTTTGCTGTCAACATGGACAGTTGTGGGATATAGACAAGTTCAAATGGTAACTTAACCCATAGGCCTGAAGTATAGCATAGTTTTTTTTAGGACTTGCCACTATTCTGTTAGAGACACTAAATTAACTGAATTAAAATGCTAGAGGCATTAGCATCCAGCTTTTCAACTATGCCATTCAGCTGTGGAGCCAATAACAAACGAGTTACAATGCTGCCTTCATCATGCAAATGCATCTTCCCAGGATAACATAATTTGTACAGCAGTGCTGGCTCCTAATACAAATAACAAAGAAATGACGAGTTGAAGAAGTGAATTAATTTTCTGGAGACCAAAGTTAAAAAGGCAAAGTGCCATTCAAAAGTATTAAGGCCTACATCATTACACTGTATGAAGTTAGAACCACACACTTATATTTTGTTAGAATTTTAACGCAAGTGCATAATTGTGAAGAGGGAAAATACTGAATTTTCCCATCTTTAAAATATAAACCTGTGGTATGAATATGTATTAAGTTGCAGCTGGAAGACTTTTGGCTTCTGATGATTCTGAGAAGCTTTCCACGGTAGGAAACTCAGTTCTTTCTTCTTTGCAAAATAGCTCTAACTCAACATCAAGAACATTTGTGAAAATGTGTGTCTTTAAGTGTTGCCAACTTCCTTGTTTTGCATAGGTCTAGACTTTGACCAGGCCATTCAACACATGAATGTGTTTTTATTTGTGGAGAGTGCATCTAAAAGTTTCTCCCTCCCGAGTTGTGGATCTCTGCAGCTCCTGTAGAGTTAACATTGATCTCTTGGCTGCTTTTCTGATTGCTGCCATCCTTTCCCAGACGGTCAGTTCAGGCGGTCAGCCATGTCTAGTTAGGTTTACAGTTTGGCCATAATGTTTTCATTTTTTGTGCTATGGAGTAAACAGAGCAGCATAAGATGACCAAAGCGTAGGATATTGCTTTATAACATAACCTTGCTTTAATCTTCTCCTCAGCTTTATGGCTGCTCTGTGCAACGTGTTCCTGGGGTTTAATGAAGCCATTTGTTCACAAATGCTTTTTTCAACAAACTTCCTCACAAAGCAGCTGCTTTGATACTGAAATTAAATCACACACAAATAAACTGGGCATACTAATTAGATTACTTCTGAAGACAGTTGATTGCATAAGATTTTATTTAGGGATATTAATTAAAGGGGACAGAATATTAAAAGTGTATCTGCTGCTTTCCACTTCACTATGATGCACTTCTCTAACATAATAAAAATCTCTCGAAAAAGAACTTAAAATTTGTGGCTGTAATGGAACAAAATGTGAGAAAGTTTAATGGACATGAGTGGTTTTGAGAAAAATAATTTTTTCTTACATTTTCCTCTTCTTAGTTTTCCCCTACCTCTCTTTTTCTTTTCTTTTTTTTCCATGATTCAAAATAATCCCAAAGCAAATACTAAAAAATGTTTCTTTAAAAATATATAAAGTGGAGCTTTATAGCTCCATTTGTCGAAGAAAAACTGCTATGCTTCTTTTTGGCACTCAGACAACAACTCTGATTGCTACTCTGCCGGAGAGGACACAGTTAAAAATGAAATAAAAAGAAAAAAAAAGTTTTGCTCAGTGGATGCTATTTTGTCGTGTTGCGAGTCTGTCTGCAGAGGAAGAAACCAACAGATAAGCTGCTGCTTCTCATGGGTATGACTGCTTCTGTATCCCCAGGCAAGAGTAAGATCTGAAAAACTTCCAGGTAGAGAAGTTCAAGTATCTTGGTTTCTTGCTCACCGGTGACGGTGAACTGATGGAGGGAAGAATTGGACTGAGGGATTGGAGCCTCACCTGTTGTGACATGGGCGTTGCTCCAAGAGTCGGGTTTAAAAGAACAAGATTCAGATACAAACAACCGACATGAGATTCCTTCCTATTGCGGCTGGACTCAGACTCCTGAATTCGTTCAGGAGTGAAGTGATCCAGGCGAATCCTGGAACAGAGCTGCTGTTCATTCACATCAAAAGAAGTCAATTGAGGTGGTTCAGGCTTCTGACAAAGATGCTACCTGGGTTTCTACCTTTAAAGTATTTCCAGGTATAGCCCACTCTGAAGACACCCAGAGAAAGATGTAAAACATGTTTTTTTAATAAACCAACACACAAACCAAGAAAGTTTATGTTAGCCTACATAAACAATTTTCATAGAAATCATCAATTGCCATTATCTGTTCAGCCTGCCAGAGATCTCCAGATCATTTTTCTTCCTTGTTCATTCCTGAATTTTTGAGACTGCCTGAATTGAATGCAAAGATGACAAGAACCATGAGCAAAGGCTGGAGAATATAGTATGAAGAGATTTATCTCTGTATGAGCATCTCTGGACATGATATCTCCCAAACTCGCTCCAACATGAGACAACATGGAAGGAATGGGAATTATCTCGAGATAGAGATAAAGTTGCAAACAAAGTGGCAATAAAATGTAATGTTCTGTTTGTATTTACTAACCATTGATGTTGTAATTATACCAGAACAGGAGAGTATTGTTTTATGTATTATGTGCCCTAACCGTCTATTTTATAAATAAGTTTCCCTTAAACGTGTTTGACCTTTCAGAGCCTATCAGCAGGAAATAAAAGCCTAAACTGACATGCGTCATTTTTGTTTTCTTTTATTTTTTGGTTGAGTTGGGTGTTACTGGAAGTTACTGGAAGCTGTGGTGTTTGAAGGTGGGCCCAAATGCTGAAGGTAGAGGCAGCTTGTAGGTGAAGAGGTTTTAATGAAAAAATGATGAAAAACTGATGGAAATCCAGAGAGAGCACAGGGAGCCAGAGCAGAACAAAAATTATAAATCCAAAGGAAAAACCAGGGAGGAGAGCACAGAGTAGAGCGAGGAAGGCACAGGAGGAAACAGCAAAGAGTGTGAGGAGCAGAAGTATTTAAGTACTGGGAGAGTGGATGTGGAACAATGGACCTGGGCTGCTTGGCTTGATAATTGCAGGTGTGAGGGGGGGAAAGAGAGAAAGTTGTACATGGGGCAGAGGAGAGTCCACAAGGCTCTAGGACATGAACCCTAAAGAATAACTAGACCCAAGAAACATACTGAAACTATAGAAACAAGGAATAACTAGACACAAAAAATAAACATTATTTCAGTCCTAATAAAAGGACTGAACCAAAGTAAAACAGAAACATGGCTGATCTAATCAAAGAAAAGGACGTAAGGAACACAGAAAGTAACAAAACCAAAAACGAACTAAAATAACCCAAATTCCTGCCAAGCAGTCCTGCTCTTTAGGTTTTAGTTGTCAATTCTGGATAGGAAGGTAAGAATTTAAATGTCATCAAACCTCTGACCCACCGTTGCTATGTCTTTACTTATGTCATGTTGTCTTTGAGCCAATTTAACACATGGACTGTAACACATGAAAAGATAGAAGAAATCCCATCAAGTATTTCTTTTCTATAAAAAAATGGCTCCTTATCTGTCTTTCTGGGTTCTGCAAAATGTTGCCATTTCCCATTAGTTGTTCTGATTGGCTGAGTGGAGCTTCCGCCACTGATAGATTGTTCAAACTTCTTAGGTTGTTATCACTTCTTTGATCATTTGATAAGACTCCAACTGATCTCAGAGTTCTGTTTAAATCTCTCATGTTTTTCAAATTAATATATAGGAAATTTCCCTATTATATTTTTTATATTATTTCTATAAACGCACCATTACATTTTATATTTTAATTTCCATTGTACCATATTTTTTTCCAGTGAATTGTCAGCCTGTCAGCAAGGGAAGAAAAAAAAAGAAAAGAAGAACTGTAGGGAATAATTAAGGTGGGATGTGGCAGGCGGTTTCCTCTGGGGGGTTCAGTCCAGATGTTTGATTGACAAGTGCAGAGAGAGGGTCAGCCTTGTGTTTCCTCCTCCTTTTCTCTCATTTTTACCTCTATCACTTCGCTGTTCGAACGTTCTTAAATTGCCTGGTTGCTGAAGCGGCAGAGAAAGATGACACACAAAGGTCTAAGCCCTAAAAGAGTCCAATGCTTGCTTGTGAGCTGTGTGGCTGTATTTGTTTCTTGTGCGGAGAAACAAACAACAAATTCAAAGCAGCGAGGCTCCTTCAAACACATACTCCCTGGGACTCAGCCTCTCCACTATATATATATTTTTTTATTCGCCCAGTTCAAACGCAGTCCATTGTTATGGCTTATCTGTTCCTCTGCAGGTACAGTGGACTTATTTTTTTCTTGTTGCGTGTGAGTGTGTGTGTGTGTGCGTGCGTGTGTGTGTGTTTTTCCTTTAAGGGAATGTAAGTAATTGATGGTAAAAAACAAACAAACAAAAACAAAAATAAAAAACATCTGAGAAATTTCTCTACAACAAGAGCATCTTATGAAACTCCTGCAAGCTTCAGTAAATTGTCGTCTCCATCTCTTGCTGCAGCATATGGTCCTCAGCTTTGACTAAGTGTCTGCATTAGGCGTTTTCCTTTGGAATCCTCTCATTTTTTAAAATCACCACATCTACTTATGCGCCACAAAATCACAAGGGAATTTCTCTGCAGCTGCGCACTGAAAACAATTAAGTAACCTGTGCAGCATATCCATTCTCCTCAAAAGATTTTTTTCTGCGTCTTTTCTCTGATTAATAAAGGTAATTAAATCAGGGAATAAAACACATTCATTGAAGGGGGCTTGGCTTTAATTATTACTGCTACCTCTGTGCGGTCTGTGCACAGAGCACAATAAAGTCAGGGAACCTGAAGACTTAATTAGAAGAGGTGCCATATATACCGGCGCCCACAACTCCGCCGCCACCTGAGATTTACTTGATTGCAGTAAGATTGGAGAAGAAAATGAGAAAAGGAAAAACGTCTTTGGTTCCGCAATTACTTCACAGCTTTCCTGGTGTCACTGATGTGATATGTGGGTATATCCCTGAAGCATCTGGTTCAGCCCGAGGCCTTTGAAATGCATAGTAACACACATCAAGGAAGAGCAGAGGAATTCCCAAAAGGGCACATGGAGACAAAATGCCTGCACACGAGGAAGCAAAGCACACCAGATGCATTTCAGTGAAACTGTGCTCCTGTGTGATCACAAATCTTAGAAAACCTCTGGGAGGACAGATACAACCAGAGACAGGTGGGGTTGTAGGTCAAAAGCTTATGCATGCAAGATTCAAATTCATAATCCTATGCTTAAAGAGGAGTTATTATGCATTTTCCAGTGACATTTCATAGCACAATAAAATCACAGTATGTGCCATTTTGTTGCGCTAACTTTGTCACTGATGTTATAAAAATGTTGTTTTCTGTCAAATGTGACTTAAAAGAAATTTGAATTTGTAATTTGACACTTTGAAATTGGACTCTTCCTCTTTAAGAAACCTTTCTTCAGTCAGTCATCACAACAGTGCTCCTACATTATGCCGTTTACAACCATTCTGACCAGTATTGCTCTGAGAAGTAGTTTGTATGAAGAATTCAGCAGACTCAACGTACCACCAGGTGTTTCCTAAATGCTGCTGCTGCTAGCTAGTCTGGAGGAGCTTTGTGCAGAAGGTGCAGGGCAGGGAGTGCTCTGTGAGGTGAAACATGACACAAAGCTCAAAAAGTCGACCTTACATGATACCTCCTTGCTCACCCCATGTTGGTTTTAGTTGGCTGACCAAGTTGTTGCAGTGAGCCAGCAGAAGTGTGCTGACCACTACAGCTGATTCTTTTCCATTAACGTTTTTGTATTTTGTATCTGTTAGCTCATAGCTTACAGTGCATTTGCATTTTTGTTCACATTTTGAAAACAGCAAAGGCAAAGAATATTTTGTGCGTAGCTGTGCAAAGCGGGTGAAGACTTGCAGACTCAATTGCAACGACGGGTAGACCTACAAGGTATTAACTTAGAGGAACCATAAAACAGTGGTTTTTCCAGATTTTTAATTGTGAAGAATTTTTGTAAACAATGTTTAATTAACTTTTCAGTTTACAATTACACATCTGGTGATTTATTACTTATAATCCCAATGAATTTCATTTTAAAATCCAAGACCTTCGTCCCCACCCCTCTCTCATGCTCTTTTAAATGAAATGTTTTAAGCAAGCGTGTGTTTCTACACTTTTCCATCATCCCTGCCTGCATTTGCTAGCATTTCTGTGCAGAATCAGTCATTTCAACCTTCTTTCCCTCGCTGTAAACTCTCTCTGTAGACATTGAAAAAGCTGAACTCATTGATTCTGGGATGTGGTTCAGCAATAAAATATAGTAAACTGGTGACACACCATGGCAATCCTGGCCAATGAGTTTTCCTTCAACTGTTACTACTTTTACGAGGATCAAAGTCCTACTCGAAGTTTGGCGATGAGGAAACATTCATAAAAAAAATCATACAAACACAGTTGATTTTTATATATTATAAACATGAACACCTGGCTTTGATTATGGAAAACAATTTACTAAAGCATCTTTTGATTTCAGAGCAAATCAACATTTAATTGCATCAGTTGTTGTTTAGGTGTGAACAAATAACTTTATAACATGAGTTGTAAATATTGAAATTTTCATTTTAACTTGGGCACAAATGAGGATTGATTTATAGGTTTCCCTGAAGAATATCTCATATATTATATTTAATTATGATGCAGCTGCTTCTGTTTAAATAGGCACCATTTTTACTCTCTATGTATCTCGGGGAAAGTAATCATCCTCAGATTATGAGTGTGTAATGGGTTGTGATATGATTCAGAGACAGTACATTTTTAAATAAAACCAACTGCTGCAATTTGATACAAAGCAGTCTGATACAGTTCTTAACTATGTTTATCAATAATGCTGATTTTTCATTCTAACTGAAATGAAAACAAGTCAGTCCATAAGAAACAGGCAAATAGATTTATTATACGATCCAGGTTGTAAATTGAAGACAAATTTAGGGTTACCAGTTACCGTAACGACAGTCGAGATACAGTTTATTGGGAGGAAGCATAGTGTTAACACACATAATTTTTTAATTAATTTATGTACATTTCAGCCAAAGTCATGAGAGCTCTAGCAGATTCATGAGAGTGAAATTACTTGCTGTAGGCCTACATACTATATGGAAGCGGTAGAGAAAAACACTGAGGCTATCTAATTGTAGAGTTATGAACAGGGCTGTCAGAGCTGCAAAATGATGTTTAAAGAAAAGTTTTAATTACTGACCGGCTTGTGTCTTAGAACCTGCCTGCAGATGCACAGGGTGTAGCTGTGAAAAAAAAAAGCTGTGCATCGACCGCAAGAGTTAGTCAGGCATTTCGTTTTTTTTTTTTTTTCTGTGGTGAATCTCCCCATTGCAACAGAGAGCCCCCTGCATGGTAAAACACGGCATCCTCCACAATTAGCATGATGATGGGATCCATGATAATGAGACGACTTAGTGCCAACAACACATGCTAATGATAATTGTAATAGCTGCAATCATTTTTGCAATACTCTCCCCTGTCATTTGCATTCTCTGCTTGCTTCCTCTCTGCTTGGTCTGTTATTTGTTCTTTTACACTGTTTGATATTTTTGCCTTTGTGTTTCGCCGTACTTTTCGCGAAACTTGAGAACCCATCTTTCTCTGTTTCTCCTCCTATCCTTCATGTCCCGTTGTTTTCATTTATTATCCTACAACTTCCCCTGACACAAACTGCCAGCCAGACAACAAATCAACAACTCTTTAACTTTAGCACCACTTAACTCGTATTGTGCTTATTCTGCAGCTTGTTTTGTTGTGGGAGATGGATACTGGGGATGATAAAGTAATACAGCTCCGCAGCGTGAGCGCTGGCTGGTTCAGACAGGGACTTAAATCAGTGTTATGGAGCCTTGCGTGGATGGGTCGTTATGAAATACAGCTGTCAAGTTGCTGTAACTCAGCTAAATTTCCACTGAGACCCAACATCACACAAATCATGATTTGTTAACTGTTCGAACGTCATAAATAAACCCATAACACATGTAATACATTGTTAATTGTCCAGTTTATGCAAGACAAAGAGAAGCAGAGGCGTGGTGTCCATCACTCTGGATTACAATGATGTTTCGACATCAAGGAAAGGAATGCTTTCTGTGCTCGTAACAAGAAGCTCAACAGACGGTAATCAGAGACAGGATTTCGTTCTGCAATATGATGCATACAGAGTTTCTAGTTTATTATGTGCACCTACACAGACAAATGCAATTGGAATCACTCCTGCAACAAATCTTGTTTGCAAAGTTTGCAAAAGAAGCCGCTGGTGATGAGTTAGTGCTTAGATTTCTTGTACAGACTCCAGAAACATGTCTCGGCTGCCAGAATACAACATTATTTTGTTTCTGAGAACACAAGATGGTAACATTGTTGAAACAAACAAACCAAGAAACATTTGCATTTTCACATTGCAAAATCGTGTTCTTCAGACAGACTCGCCACTTATTTGTCCCATTTTTTTGTCTTCACGTTTGGATGAAAGCATTTACTTTCTTTTAAAGTAAATGGTATGTAAGTTTTAAAAAGTAAAACTTTTAAATGTTTTACTTTTAAATGTATTAAGCCAAATGTTTTTGCAAAACATTTGGCTTATTACAGTCGTTCATATGTTGAGTCTGTTAAATAAAAAATTGGAAAAACTTAAATTTGTATGATGGAACCATTTTTTTCATCCTGAAGCTGCTGTGTTTTCTAAACGCCCTTTTATTTGTTCAAACCTAAAGAAATCAGATTAATTTTGCAGTATGTAATGGACAGTCATTAAATTTTCCCTAGTTTGTTGTGATGGCACACCGTTTTGTATTTTGCAGATGACTTGGGTTCAAGGGTTGTGGAGAATGATCCTTTCTCCATTAGGTTCTTTGTGTATGAGGTTGAAGAAGAGTCAGTGAGTTGAATTTATGAATTCTATTTATTAAGACTAAAATATAGCTGGTCCATTTGTTCATGCTATCCTTATGGGCTAACAGAGCAAAATGGCATCAAACACAGTTTGTAATTCTCTTTGTTAGCCTCTAGCTAAGCTACGCCCTAAAGAGGGCATTTCCTAGTGTGTCATTTCCTTTAACCTTAGCTGTGAGGATGTTTCCTAACATGTCATTTCCTTTAGCTTTAGTTTTGCGTGCATGTGATCTATGTGAATGCATGTATGTGTATACGAGCATGCAAACAGCTAAAAGAGGTGGAGGAAAACACAGAATGATTTACTCTCAACAGGGTATATTGCAAAGATTGCAATGTTTGTGAGGGTTCTCCCTCACACTTAACAATCACCTGAACATGTGTGACGGAAGCTGCAAGTTCTCTACAGTCTGAGTACCTGTAACAAGTCAAATAATTATGATCTGATATAATCTGAAAAAGTCAGTCTGTCCTCCTGTTTGAGTCACCATTTGGCACACTGAGGAGAGTTGAAGTGCTAATTTTCCAACATTTTCTCTCTGCCTTTAAGACAAAACCACTCAAAGTTTTCCCTCCATGCAACATGTACACAATAAACATACAATTTAAGTATTTGTCACTCATGCTCCAAATATTGTGTCAGACATAAATTCTTGACTGTACAACATTATTTTTTCTGGTAATTTCCCTGGCATATGATACATGTTTACAATGATGAAGCAAAGTATAAATTGAATAATAATTATTACTACAATTATTATTATAATAATATAAGTTGTTATGTTGTGTGTTGTATAGATTATACCTTAAGTAAAAAAAACTGTTACATGGCTATCTATTTGGGCTAATCTGTAGCATGCTGAGAAAATTAATGAGAATATCCAAATAAGACAAAATAAACTAAGTTCAATTGTTTAGAGTTATATGGCAAATAAATTCCCTTCATGTAATGTCTCCACATGTTGTCTGCTGATAAACTTGATCACATGCTTCCTTTGAAATCTGATTTATTCCTATCAGGAATCACATTTTCCAGGCTGTGAGCTTGTGACTTCACTTCTTCTATGAAGCGTTCCACAACGATGCTGAAGACAACAGACTTGTTTTCCCATAATGGGATATCTCTACCTCTCCTGCCAGTCAAGATCTCTCTCTCGCTCTCTCTTCCTCTCTTTCTTTTTACTCAAGTCATCAACCTCCAATGGCACTACGTCTTCTCTCCCCACTCATCTCCCTGGCTCTCTCTGTCGCCCTAGAAGCTCTCCATCAGTGTCAGCCTGTGCTCTACTTCAGTGGACAACTGCCTTCAATGGGCACATATACACGCACACACACATGCACACACACAAAGACACACATGCATGAGCATGCTGCAGCATATTCCTGGTATTCACACTCATGCGCAAAACTCGTTTTCTCTTTCTCTTGCAGTCACTCTCCCTCTTTCAAACGCAAAGAAATGCCCAATTCTTTCTCTCTCTGTCGATGTTGTGGAACGCCCCGAGTCGCTATGGGAGGCCTGAACTCATCCATCACTGTGGGGCGAGACTTGGATGTATTAAGTCACCTTCTGTCTGGCCTATTTTTGCCAATTTTGTATTTTTGTACGTTTGTCATATCTTGTATTTTAACATTTGGGACCTTTAAGGCAGCTTTTATGTAAAACACAGCAGTATCCACCTCATGTATTCTTCCGTTCATCAGGCTTTATATATCACGCCCTGAGACATTTCCATTTTCTACATGTCAGCAGCAATGTTTTCATAAAACAAAACAAAACAAACAAAAAAAAAACAACATTTCTCCAGATGTACCTCCTACCTGCAGCCAAAATAGTCTTTTATAAGCCACTATATCAGAAGGAACATCTGCCATACGGGTGAATTCCTTTGCAAATTTCTAAAGTTGATGTATTGTAGAAGTGTAGCAGTTTTTGGTCCCATGCATAACTCAGGTGTGATTTTTAGATCATTCTTCCACAAATATGGTTGGGGTATTATGTAAAATCCTTTTTTTTTAGCTTTATATCAGGTCATAATGTTATTCCATAATCAAAAACATACCGGGAGTGTCAAACATGTTTGGAAAAATCCTTGAATTTTCTGTGGCAGCCATTTGGGGTGCCTAAACGCTTGCTAATGTAATGTGTTGTGTATTTGCTAACTGTGGTTTAGACAACCAACAGATCCCTCCTCCATCTTGCTTTTCCCACTGAGCTCCTCGACACTAGCGGCAGCAGCAATTAACAAACATCTGCTGTAACTGTGCATCTGATGGGCTTTTCATACAAACTACTTCCCAGTCCAATGCTAATAAAGATGGTGGTGAAATGCATTGTGGACGAGCAATTTTGTGATGACATGCTGACAGGAGAATATTGTAAAAAGCAGGAGCTTCTTAAAGAGACAGAAACCAATTTCAAGGCGTCAAATTGCAAAGTCAAATTTCTTTGAAGTTATTTTTGATATATACAGAATTTGTATGATAGCTGGAAAAAAGCACAGTCACCCCTTTATGCTATAAAATGCACAATTTGCCTGGAAAATATGTAACACCGCCCCTTTACAGGATTTGAGGATCCTCTCTATGTACTCTGATTTTCAAATTCTCTTATAGATTTTCAATTTAACAAGTATATTTTTTTTTAGCATATTCCACACGCATCTGTTGGAATTTGCTTTTATTGCCATGCAAGTAAATAAACATTTTGAAGGAATGAAATAGCTTTTATTTCACAGTGCTTAATAATCAAACTGCTGATTTTTCAGTGGTTTGTCAGGGATCATATTTTCATAGCAAGCATCAAAACAACAACTTTCCACCTGAGCATTTTTTACAACAAAAAAATAAGATGATGTGCAAGAAAGAACATTAAGAGCTACATCTCAGTGTGTTAGAGGGGTTATGCGGTTCCAGAGACAGAGTTTCTGTTCTTCCCTCTTTAGAGCCACATTAATTCTAATTCTGCAACACTGTAAGACTTGCTGACTTAAAACAGGCAGTGAAACAGACAGAATGCAAATTAATTTGAGAAAAAAGATGAAAAGAGTTTTACACATAAAGGAGATAAGGAGGGAAAAGCTTTTGTATATCAAAAGACAAATAGAAGGAGACGGACAATGCGTTCTTCTTCATGCTCCACGATCTCTGTGACTCTGAGTGGCCTTACAGTAAGTGATACAGACAGCAAGTCGTTCAAAAAGCTATTAGAAATGTTTCAAATCTCCGAAGAGAAAATGAAGTAGAAAATAGAAAATGCATAATGGAACAAGATGTACCTAATCATGCAAACAGTTGAGAGAGGGAGAGAGCAGCAGGATTGCTTCCTTTTCAAGGATGGTGGATACCTACCTCTCTGCAGCACTCATGCCTTCCATGCCCTGCCTTTTTAATCTTGCTGAGTGATTTTGAAATGCTGATTTGGATGCTGGGCATCAACATAAGTTGAAGCCTTCAAATTTCCCTGACCTCTCCATCCCTCTGTGCTCTCTGGTGGGTGTAATACATCTTAATAGGCCCGCTTGGCAGGTACCGAGTTAAAGCCAAAACCTGCCAGTCTGGATGTTTTCGAGTAGGTGCAGATGCTTAATGGACTAACTGAATCTCCATAGGAAGCTATTAGTCAGCCATCAGTCCTGCGAGGAGATTCCTTCACATACCACAAGCAATAATGTCTCTCTTTCAGCTCTTCTGCGCTCCCTTGAAGGCATTTGCTGTGATATACTGTAAATGTTTCCTCGTCGTCAAAACCATAATTCTCTGAGATTATATCAAAACAAAACAAAACAAGGGACACCGGAGCATTAATCCAAGACACCAAAGTACTCTAAGGAAACAGCTTTCCAATACACAAGGGGGTTTACTTGTGCCCTGTTACCTGACGCTTTGGATTTTATTTTATTTTTTTATCAGTAATAATGTGTCAGAACTGATAAATAGGTGCACAAGCTCAGACAGAAAGTGGCTTGATATAGATACAGAAGAGATAGATTCTATTCTATATGGAATGACTGCTTGTGAAATTATTTCTATGCATTTTGCGTGGTGGAGTGAAGCAAGGTTAAGTGTCGTTGCATCACAGCACTCAGGCTCTGGTTTAATTTCAGGAGGCTAAAAGGTGTTTGTGATCAAACTGTGCATTCACTGTTTTCCTCACTGAACCCCAGAGCGGTCGCCACTTGCTTTCTTTTGTTTAAATTGAAGGCTAATTTGGAAATGAGAGTAGATTTGTCTGAGCTCAGTTTTTAGAACTATGCAGAAAGCAAAGAGGAAACAGCTCTCTGGAAATGTTAGCCCTTATGTTTTTCCATAATTGAGATGTTTTAGAGTTGAATACGGTCGAAATCCTAAAACTGTTATTGCTAATCTGGTTCTCTGATTTTACTTTCCATACGTCTATGTTTGAGTAAAATGTACATTATTCTCTTATTCTATGAACTACTGACAACATGTCTCTGAAATGCCAAGCAAAAATGTATTTATGTGCAAAAAATGAGAAATGGTCAAAATAATGAAAAAGATGTCGTGCTTTCAGACCTCAATTGATGCAAAGAAAACAAGTTTATATTCATTTAGAAGCAACAATGCTAATGAAGAGTTCAGAAATCAATATTTGTTGGAATAACCATGACGTTTTCAATGAGGTTCAGTGCAGTGGTCTCTTAATTTTATTTTATTTTTTTCAGAGCAGTATATTAGCATTAACAGTGCAACAAGATTAGCAATAACAATAATATTCATAATAGTAAAAAACTTTACAACATTATAACATAAAAAAATATATTGGATCATGCATGAACTTCTCCTTCTGCTCCAGGTTGTTGGTCTATGACTGCGCAACCTTCAAGATATAGTAATGAGGCACAAAAGTCAGCTTCAAGCACCTTGTTTAGGCTCAGTGGGTACAATAACCTTTTGTTTGGAATCATATTATTTGCTTCAAGATCTGGAACCATCTGCAAACAGCACCGCTTACACTCTTTATTGGCAGCTGCAGTGTGGATGGAGATGTTTAAAATGTGAGGCAATACCAGTAATCTAGGTGGCTCTGACTGCTAGTCAAGTGTAAGCTGTGATAACGTCCTTCTCCCTTTCCTCTTGCTGCTCTCTTCCTTCCTAATCTCCTCTGTGCTGTCTGGCTGGTGGTTTCCTTTTTGTTTAGGTCCCTACAGGGCTTGGCAACAGTGGCGATGGACCCTACTGAGAAATGGTGTGGAAATTGCTTTGTGCTTTTCTCCAGCCGTCGCAGGCTAGGCAATTTACACCTGGGTGTCCCCTGCCTTCCACTTGACACAGGGTGAGAGCACTGAATTTACAAAAAGGTGCGTCAGAGAGGCATCAAGAAGAAAAAAAAGAGAGGAAGAAAGCAGGCATCGTATCTGTAAAAGGGGAAGAAATAGGAATAAAAACGAGGCGGAGATGAGGAAAGAGAGTGGATGGATTACAGGGAGAGTTTTTGAAGAAACTGTCTTGTTTTCAAGATAAGACAGAGTGTCCCTTTGTGGTAATTTTGCATGCAGTCATTTTCTCATTTACAATTTTTTTTTCTGCATAACCACACATTTCCCCAGATACAGTTGATGTTTTTCCTTGAGGGTGAACTGACCTCAGTAATGTTGCCCAAACAGTTAGGTGTTGTCACACAGACCCCCACAGCAGTTTGCAAAAACACCTGTCACTGATCACGAGTCAATATTTTTCCAAGGGTCTTTTTATTTTAAGGTGTGAATTAATCACAACAGTTTTGCCAACAGGAGACCCATGAAGTCAGCTTCCCATTAGCTGTTTGTGGAACAAATCCAGACTTTAACTGTGAAAAAAAAAAAAAAAAAGGCAAGTCCTATGTCAGGTGCTGACCTTCAATAGACAGTAAGGGATAAATAAAGGCTTTATAATAAAATCTAATACAGACATACGATGTGCAAAAAGACATGGTCAATATTTTCCCGCTGTTTTCACACAGTATATCAGAGCATATTTGTTCCAGTTTTAGATCAGTTAAAGTTAGCAAAAGTATTTTTTATTTGCTAAATGACAAAAAAATAATAAGAGGAAAGACGAAGAAGCTCGAAAACCCGAGAATACCACCTCAGCTGGGAAGTACGGAAGTAGCAGCATTATGCTGTGTGGATGGTTTGCTGCAGGAGGAACTGGTGCACTTCACAAGTTGGATTGCATCATGATGAAATAATATTATGTGGACACTTTGAGGAAACGTGACAACAAGTTAGACAAGAAGTCTGAGCTTTAGCCCAAATGGATTCTCCTCATGACTCAAGGCATACCAACAACTTATAATGGCTTAATGTAAAATAGCTTAAAGACAATGAAGTCAGTGGTGCGGCATGGCCATTACACAACCAGAAAAAAATGTTGGCAGGGGTGAAAAGGACTCAGTTGCAGTAGTTTTATCAGGAGGAAAACGTCCAGCAGACTATTTTATAAATGGCAATTGTTACCAATTCTAAGCACATGAATGTAAACTTCCCAAGCTAAATAATATGGGAAGAGAAGCAGATAAAACATTTTCTTTAATTGTTCTGATATTAGCCTATCTTACTATTAGAAAATGTAAAAAAAAAAAAAATGTAATTTGTCAACCTGTAAAGCATATGCAAAGATCTAATTGCAGCTTTATCTAATAACAATTAAATTTGACCAAATTTACCAGTTTAAAAAGTGCAGATATCTTTTGACATGTGGAACAGTACTTTGTGAAATATATATAAATAAGTCAAACAACAAAGAACCAGACAGCTGGATCTTGTTCTTCCAGTTGAAATGTCTGACTTAAAGGTCAGCATTTTTTATGTTACCTGCTAGCTGAGCCATTTTAGAGAACTGAGACACTAAGGAAAGATGCAACGCACCATGTTTTTATACATATAAACTTTAAGCATTTATTTTAGCCTTATTTTGAGATATTAAGTTGAATAAGTGGAGGTGATATTGGCCCCCAAACCCTCTTGTTATAGCAAAAGTATTGTCATAACACCTGATTTTAAAAGTGAAGTAGTCTCTGAAAAAGACTTTTGTCAGTATGGAAACCTAGAAAATACGGCTGAAATAGAAACTTGTTCATAAATCAAGATACAAGTGAAGGCAAAGCAAATACAGTAAACCTCAGTGAATACATAGAAATATGTCTAACCTTTGAATGCAACAAGCTCAATACTCTGCAGTTAAATTATGGAATATAAAGAGACGGACAATAAGGTAATATGTACAGAAACTGTCTGCACTAAGTATTCTGAGGCTTTGTGTAATCATTTGATCTTGACTTTTTGATACCTTAAAACTCCATCAGTCTTTATAAAAATCACTCAAAATGTAAAGTGGGAAAACTGAATGGCTTCAAGAGAATCATCCAGAACAAATAAGAGCAATTTAAAAACGTCTTTGCTGTGTGCTACTGTGTTAACATGTAGTTCCACAGCTGACGAATCTACACCTTGGAATGAAAATTGGAAAAAGATATTGTCTGTGGAAATCATTAGTTAATAGGGGAGTAAATATTTAAACATAAAGAAATAATACAGTTCTTTGTGTGTGTCAAAATCGGATCACTGTTACGACCAAAACCAACTACTCTGAAAGCCAAAAGAGGGACTGAAGTGTCAGAACCATGGAACAGAAAAACATTCGGTTATGGACAATAGAAATAGAAATCCCATTTTCCTGCACTACTGGGATTGGTTTTACATCGGCAAGTTGAATGATCAAAGGTGGTGGTGAAACTTATTTTCTTTTTTCCGTAAAAGAAA
This sequence comes from Poecilia mexicana, assembly GCF_051168715.1. Classification (NCBI taxonomy): domain Eukaryota; kingdom Metazoa; phylum Chordata; class Actinopteri; order Cyprinodontiformes; family Poeciliidae; genus Poecilia; species Poecilia mexicana. The sequence goes on along the minus strand of NW_028263372.1, from coordinate 27,183,601 downwards.
GGTATTCAAACTCATAAGAAAACCATGTTCTCTAAACTCCTGACAGTCTTGTAAATGTTTGATTAAAGTTTAGATTTTTAATCAGACAAAAGATTTTTTTTTATTAAGATTTCTGTCTTAGGTGTCATCACCGGTTGTCAAGAAGAATACTTTAGTCTTGGTAACATACAAGTTCCTGATGGTTTTTCTTATTATCTCTAATCAAGGTATAATTTTTTTTTATTCATAAAGATAAAGAAATATTTTTGCTTTATTAAATGTGTGTCGGAATTCATTCAATGAATAGATTATCATTCAGACAGATTTTTCAAAGATTACCTTATTATAAGACTGATGAACTTATGCATATTAATACAGGTCAATAAAATCTTTCACATCAAATGCGGCATTCATCATTTATGCTGGAGACCTTCGCTGATAAGGCGTTATCACTCACCAGTGATCATATCATCAAGTAATAAGCTATGTAATCCAATTCACTACCACCTGTTTTACACTTTAAAAACACAATTTTCCACAGCAAACAGTGCAAGAAAAAGCAGAGCAACAAACCTGCATGCATGTTTGTCCATCGTGGCGCAGTGACAAGATGGGCGCGATTTTGCGCGTCTTTGCGTGCGTCTTTTAATTCAGATGTGAATGGATTCAGGGTGATTGGATACATTGTTTATTCATAATCAGACGAATGTGAACCAAATGTGGAGAGCAGCAGGGTATCAGTTAGAAAATCTGAGCAGAATAGTAATGACCACGGTGAAACAGGCAGCGTGAAATAGTGATGAACTGTGAATGTGATGTGTATGCACGGGCATCTCGGATGTTGTCTGGATGTAAATGTGTTCAAGGGCACTTTAGAGGCTTTAGAGGATAACACATTTTACCTAAAGATAGAAAAAAAAAATGTGCCGAATTTTATACAGTAGATACTGTAAATGTGCCACAAAACCGTGCAAAAGTGTTTGTAACCAATGAATCCAATTTAACCAGAGTTGTCATTTCATTACAAAGACAAGCAGAATGTAGCACTTACCTGCTAAGTGAAATAATTTCACATTTCAACAAAACTGTGGTCTGCACATGTATTCAGATGCATTCACTTTGATATCTCTAAATAAAATGCGGTACAAACAACTGCTTTTAGAGGGCGCCTATTCAATAAACAGAGGCTACGTTTTGTGTAATTTAATTTCATTATAAATATTACTCCTTGTTGAAGACCTCAGTGGTTTGTTGCAGAACATCAGTGATCAAACTGCATCATTAACGTCAAGGAACATGGCCAACAGGAAGTCATATGGGCCCACTTGGAAAATGAAGTGTAAAACTTAACGCCACATATCATTTGAACGCACCGCCACCATCAAACACACAACACTTTTCAGGTTTTTCTCTATTTTACATTGTGAAAACAGTGGACTCTCTTTCTTCTACTTCACACTATCCTTTACTATCCTAATAAAATACATATAAGTTTTGTGGCTGATGTGAGAAAAAGTAAAAGCATTCGAAAAGCATGAATACGTTTGGAAGTTACTCTAAATGTATGTCTTTGCCGTTAGTTTGAAACTTTTTAACTGACTGTCGTATGGCAGATTGTGGTAGGCAGTTTTTCTTAAAGAATCTTCAAGAAACAAATGTGAATACTTTGATTTAACTCAAGAGACATCAAAAGGAGAACACCAGAGATGAGACGCATGCAGAAAGACAGAAAGATAAAAGGAGAGTATTTACTCAGACGCAAAGTCAACATCATCATTTGAGAGAAGGAGAACAGAACGTGGGTGAGGGAAAGAGACTAGAAGCTCACAGATGAGTAAAATCTCCAGAAGGCAGAAAGGGAAGCGACTCACAGTAAAAGACCTCCTGGAAGAGAAGCAAGACAGGGAGGAGCGAACCATCTTTGCAAGGATAAAAGAAGGAGCGTAATCGCCCAGTTGTTTCTTTGTCTCCCAGAGGCCTCCTAGAAAACAACTGGCGCTTTAAGCTTGGACAGATAGCAGACAGACGAGTGACGGTTAGAGAGAAGGAGAATACCACAGAGAGACGGGAGGCTCATGAACGCACACACACGCGCGCACACACACGCGCACACACACACACACACACACGCACGCACACACACACACACACACACACACACACACACATTCTCCAGCATGCAAAAGATGCACGGGCATGCAGACATACAGTGAGAGTAGAGAGAAATGCATTCTCCAACTCACATAACAAACAACATGCAGTCAGGCACATTTTTTTTTCCTTACTGTGGTACAAAAGCAGCAACAGTCTTACCGATACACGCATACACACACACACACACACACACACACACACACACACACACACACATTGAGATCTGTGCACAAACTTTTCCTTCCCTGTCCCTGTGGAGCTGCGATGATGGAGATGGAGCACGGCGCGTATTGACTGTGACACAAAGCTGCATCCAAGAACCTTAGAGGAAAAAGGCTCTGCTTCAAAAACAAGACCTTCAATGTGCTTCTTCAAAACTCGGTCATAAAAATATGGAGAGGTGAGAAGAGACCACAGCTTCCACATAGTGGACAGGGACACGGTGAAGATGAAACCTGTCAATCAGCGCCTATAAGCTGGACATCACGGTTTAAGGTATGTGGAATAAATCAAAACCTTGAAAAGTAAAGCTTAGAGTGCCTTGTAAAATGACATGCACCTAGTAAATGTTTTCCACATTTATCTGTTGCACACAAAAATCCACTGTATTTTATGGCAAGTTTATACGATAGACCCAAAAGGTAACACAACAAAACAAAATATACAATGAAACAAGCAAAAAACACAAATATCCTCTTTACTCTAATACAACTAAATGAAACAGGCACAGCCAACGGCCTTCCAGAGTCACCTGATTGGTGTTTTGCTGCTACGTGGACAGGACACTCTTGTAAATTAGATTTTTAATATTAATGAGTAATTTTTTTATTTATTTATTTCCTGATTAAATAAAGATTACAAACAAACAAAAGAGAATAATCAAACATTGAAGGTCATGAAAGCTTTTCCTCCAGCCTGGTCTTGAGCTATTTTGCAAAGAAGAATTGGGCAAAACTGGGAGCTAAACAAAAAAAAAAAAAGGCTTTCAGTTGTAAATTACAGTAAAAGGTTTTGAAAAGTACTGATTCTGCTAACTAACTAACATCAGCCTGAATACTCTACAGTGAAAACATGGTGATGTGGGGATCTATTTCTTCAAAAAGGACAGTGAGGCTCATCAGAGTTAAATGGAGGGCAGCTTGAGCTAAGTAAAGGATTACTGCGGAAGAAAATGTGTTAGAAAATCCAGAGAGAAATCAAACTAAGAGTGTGTGGACATGTTCACAGACTCTTCGTCTAATTTGACTGAGTTTGAGCTTTTTTGCAAAGAATAATGGGCAAAAATCTCTGTCTCTACATATGCATTGCTGGTAGAGGCACACACTAAACCAGGTGCAACTAACGCATGCTACACTTTGAAAACCATGCATCTACGTTGTGTTGATATTTCACATGAAATCCTAATTTTTTTTTTTGCTCTGAAATATGAGAGCATAATCTGACGAACGTGAAAAGTTCCAGGGGCTGAGCAATTTCCTGAAAAATATTTTCCCAAAAAAAAAAAAAAAAAAAAAAAGTTTGATTTCAGGGCATTTTACTTGTCAGACAGAGATGAGGTAACAGATGAGCCAGGTTTACTTTGTGTGTCTTTTGTCTCCTCTTGTTTCTGCTCACACGCCTGTCATAATGTTGATCAAGCAAAACCAGCCAATACACAAGAGCCTTGAATGTCTTATTTTCCATCTGAGGAAGATGTGTGATGATCACAGCCTAAATGAGACTTGCTATGCTGTCGACGGCTTCCAAACACACAAAAGCAAATTGCAGCGATACACATACAGTCAAATGATACCAGTGGTTAAAAAAACAGTAGGTTTTTTTTTTAAGCAAATCAGCAGGTGTTTGACAACATTTTTATTGCCAAGGAAGCATCTAAAATCTCGCCAGAAACTGTTTAGCCAACAGATGTTTCACATAATTGCAGCATTCAGTAATACTGTTGTATGATGCAACATTGCTGTGATGCAGCTGCTGACGGAGGAAAAAGCAGGAAATAAAAACACAGATATGGTTTTAAATCGACTTTATCGTGCTGTGAAGCATCTTCTTTTTTTTTTCCACACGCAGTGATAAACTGCACTCAGGAACGAAAAAAAAATGCCTCTGGAAGTATATTTTATGCTGCGGAAGAGCTACATCTTTAACATAAATAGAGCCAGCGTAAACTGTGATGCTTCTCCTCGCAATATTTCTGCCAAATTTTCTCCCTTAAGCCATAAAGGACCATCGGACCAGGTTCTGAAGCGACAGCGAAGAATGAAAATGCCCTGAGAAGCGCTGGGAGGCACGTTATGGGAATTAAACAAATGTGAGAGTTATTCCTTTCATTCTCCAGGGTGATGGATGTGTGATGAGTGCTGCAATAACAAGGGATCAAAGGGAAGAGGACGAATAATAAGGATTTGCTCTAACTAACCACCTCATCTCTTCAGCAACATACTTAATACGAAATCTTTTTATCGAGGAATTGCAGTGTGAAAAAAAAATGGCTGTACTTTTCTTCAATCCTCTAAGAAAAAGTACTTGATTTTCTCAAAAACTAATAAGGAAATAAAGCTGTATCCCATCTTTTACAAGCAAAGAGCTCTTTTAGTCGTAACAACTATTTTAACTAAGAACAAAACTTCTGTATTTTACATCCGATATCATGTTTTTCATTTTACTTCTCAGGAAACAAGCAAAATTAATAAACAGCAAAACCTGCTCTCAGCTTCTCTGTGTCTATAAAAAGGCTAATTCTGAACAAAGCACGAGGCACTTATGAAAGTGAACGTGTGCAAAGAAGAGCGAGAGCATCTTTATGTTCGTTGGAAATGTGATGACTTATGTACTGTACCTAACTGTTTTCTCATTAATCAAGTAAAGCCTTGAAACAAAGGCTTCACTCTCTGATTTGATTTTGCCTTTTTCATTCTTATCCACAACTTTATTCCTTTACCTTCCTGTTGCCATTTGTCCTCTAACTGTCTCAAACAAACCACTGAAGCCATTACAGAACTCCTGAGATCAAACTGCACACCAGCGATGTAATAATTTAGATCGGCGGTGTCCAAACTTTTGTGGCACGGGCCAAAACTGTGAAGCAGCTACACTCGCAGGAAACAAAACTGCTCCAGGACGAACAGGTGTGCCCACGTCTGCTTTTTGCATACGTCTCTGGATGTGTGTGGACCTATTTTCTAGAACATTAATGGAAAATAAAATTTATAGCTAATTAAAAACAAATCATTTGTTCGTCAGAGCGGCGAAAATTTAAAACAATTTGTCATAATTTTTATTGTTTCTGCCAAGTCTCATGTTGCTCCATGTAGTGGAGTATTTTAAGGTGTTAGGACACCTTTGGAAGTGGATTGCTGAAATAGTCATTTACACATTTCTTCTGCTCAATCATGTGCTGAAGATGCATGAACACCTCTCACACACTGACTAGCCTACAAACGTCATGGATATGCAGTCACAGCGTTTAAATAGAAGAACAACGCTGTAAACCCAAACTCTTGTAAATCCTCCTCAAGGTCTTTCTCAGACATCCAGGATTTTTGACTCTCTCTCAATCATAAAAGTATTTGTCTTAAAATGTTACGTGATATGAAAGGATAACTTGACCTCTGCTGCTCATGTTAACACGCAATTTCTCGACAGGGGAGGCTGCTACATAAAAGGAGTTTTATCTTCCTAAAGCCTCTTGCTTTGAAGGGGTCACTTTTACAAATTTAGTAAGTTCAAGATAGGATCTCATAAGGTTATTGAGATTACATACAAAGAAAAACTCAGATCACACAGCCTTTTTCAGATGATGAATGCGAACAGGCCGTAGCACTAACAAGCTAATTATGGTCTGATAAATTGGTAACAGTTATCTGGGAGCTCATATCTCATGTATACTTAAATTAGCATCGTGCAGCCTTCCCTTTTCTTCATATACATTTAGGAGGAAACAAAAATATGCAGTATGGTGTGCATGGTTTCATATGTGAGTTTTTAGAGATCATTTTTATTCAGTTGGTTCCAAGTTCAGCCTAGTTTCAGGTACAACCACGGTAAGTTATGAAAAAAATACTTTGATATTATTACTTTCCAGGAACGTTGTTATTTTTCATTTTCTTTCCATACTAACATACATATTTAAGGCTTTTTTTTTTCTGGAATAAAAACTTTTTTATTTGACCTTAGCAAAAGGAATAGACCAATTACAGCTCCCAATGTAAAGATTTCTTATTCTTTCGCCGTGGAAATCCCAGAATACAGATGTCTCAGTTCTCTTTCTTTTGTATCATTCATGCGCTGCCAAAACAATGTCTCAACTGTCTCCTGTGGATCTGTGGCACAAACTCTGGCAGACTAGATATCTCTCACCTCTAAGCGATCACTGTTTTCACATTCGGCACGTCAAGATGTCTTTCTCTCCCTTACTTTTACAAATCTCAAACAGAATTATTCAGTCATTGCCCGTGGCTATGAAGACAAAGCAAGAAGCAGAAGCAGGGAGAGAGAGAGAGAGAGAGAGAGAGAGAGAGAGAGAGAGAAAGAAAAACAGAGATGGAAGAAGCCTTTTTATATTCATCATCTAAATCCTTCTTTTAATCAACATAACTGGTTATATGGAGTGAGAAAATACTTTGTAAAGATCAAAAAGATGACCAAGATTGCTCAAAGGGGACAATACTCCCTGCATCCCTGTGTTAGGCTTCTCTCCTTCATCCTTGTTTTCCTTTTCCTATGGGAGATATGTGTCTTTTTTTACACCCGTTCACTGTCTTCTTTTCACTAGTTTTCTGCTTTTTGTTTTATTTCATCTTACACATGTTCGTCTGCTTGTAGACAAAAAGGTTTAAGGTTATACTTGACATGCATTTTTTTTTTTTTACCATTAATAAAACATAAGGGCAGTAAATAAACAAAATTCAACTTTAAATCCATGCTGAACTTAGGCAGGTAACTGAAGGCATGAGCCTCTCTGCCTTGGTATCAACAATGAATTCTCTCAAAGCCCCGACCTCACTGCTTTTGAAACCCGCTGAACAGTAAGCACAAAGGTTTTGTTGAAAATAAATAAACAGAGGAAGGAAACAGATAGGGAAACAATTTTAAAACACTTACTGCCATTCAAATTCATAAGAACTCAAACTCATTTATATTTGTTTTGTGTCATAAACAAGGAGGACAACACTTTTCAGAAGGGTTTATTTAGAACAACCTTTTTTCCAGAACAGAATCAGACGTTGGGTCGCCATAAAGTGACAAATTCTACAACTCGGTCACAAAGAGTAAAACTTACTTTTTAGCCTTTCTGAAAATTGCAAACTTGCCTAATCCTAATGGTGTTTATCATGTATTACATATTGCATTTTTTTTATACTAGCATATAGTAGCAATGCCTTGCTGCTTGTTTGTCTAGTAATGCTTTAGATTTCTGATTGTGTTTTGGATTATGTTGTCAGTGCTTTCACAGGTTGGCATTCTCCACCACGTCTCTGTTCCCCTTGTCTCCTAACCTTTTCCTCTGTCCTGGATTAAGTGTCTGCTGGAGATGAGGTGATAGGATTAAGGATTGTTTGCTGAGCAGATGGTCACACACTGTTTCAACATTTCCACGTAGGCTACTGCGAGTAAGGCAGAGATAAAAATACTCAAATGTCCGCTGGGTCAAGTGCACGTTAACTTTTTCAACAAGCAAAAACCTGCTTTCAGAGCAAACTCCAGAAGACTCTGAAGTCTATTTCTCAGGCTAGGACGCCGTACTTGGGGAGAGCTGACAAAAGAGTCAGGGGGTTGTTCTGCTTAACTATAAAGGCTGTGTGTCAAAGTCAGCTACCTCATTAGGAAGGATTTCACAAAGAAAATGCTAATTGGCCTTACATCCCAAATAAAGGCTTATTTCTTGTAGCATATCACGGGCTTATCTTGACTTGTTTAATGAGACGGGCTGTCTAATGAAGGATATTACAGTCTTGGATCAGGTGTTCGATTCCCCTTTGGAGTGCAACGTTGCTTCAAGAATCACCCTTCTGTCTCCCCATTATCTGATCACCTAACTCTTCCCTCGCCTTTGTGCTGTCTCGGCAGTACAGCAGTTTGTGTCTGTCAGGCTGACGGACAGAACAGGAGAAGAGGATCTGGGTCGAGAACTTTTGCTGTTGAACTTTCGAGAACTTCCTTGAGTTTTGAAGCATTATGTTCAAGTTACTTTTTGAGCAGTTATTTGGGGTGTCCGTGTTCTGATTGCAACTTGGACTGAAGCTCTTCACGCCAGCAAATTGGACAGCAATTTTCAGGAGCAAACTTTGTGACACAATTTGTCTTTGTAAAAAAATATATTTTATGTAATTGGACAGTCTGCAGTGGTCAGTGTGAGTGACAGAGGAGATGGCAGTTAGACAGCGTGTGGATGACATCCCACAATGACTGTCAGCTGAGTCCAAAGACATTCAAAGTACAGATCAAGTGTCGCAGCTCACTGAGCCCTCTGCTTCTTCAAACGGCAACTCGTCATTTGAAGACAGGACATTGCACTGCGCTCTGATCAAACCTTTAATCCTATGAAGAAATTAAATTCTGGTGGTGTCAAGTTTAGCTTCCAGCTGCAAAATCCCAACCTTCTGTGGTTTCAAAGTAGTAAGAATCATTTGGGTCTTTTTCATAGTTTTTATGAAAAGTTGAGATTCAAGACCTAATTTAAATAGTTTATCTAAATTCAACCTTTACATTTGCTGATGATTATGAGGGCTGTAGGTTGTTGGTTATAGCAACTGTGGAAATAACAGGATCAATACAGCTTCGTAATGAGGTGTTTATATGTCACATCAAAGGTCATCTGACTGCTGTCTCTGAGCTTTTGAAATGTTCCCCAAAATATTATTCATTGTTATCTACTGATTTATTTATTAATTTTACTTTCAGTCATTGATAACAGTCCTCCATTCGTGAAAGCTGAATAATGTTTCTTAATGTCCCATGCTTTACTTAATCTGTATTACAAAAGTTAACCAAATTTTCAGTCAGTGATATATTTCAATTGTTGACTTCCTGAACAAGAGGCAAACTCTGAAGCATCTTACCCAGGCTAGAGAAAAAAAACGATCATTCGGCTGCAGTCCTTTTTCAAACAGAAGTAAATTTTGCATTTCTTTTAGGAGTCAAGTCTCCAGAGCCAAGAGGAAAACTTGGGGACCACAGTTTGATTAAAATTACTGTTTGTTACCTTAAACCAGCAAGCAAAGCTGTGCAAAATATGAAGAAAAATAAAGAAAGGTCAACAAGTAACGTAGCTCTAGAGTCAAGAACTGAGTTGCCTTTTCCACAACTGCATGTTTAATCTTAACTGCTTAAAATGCCCCATAAACATGCAAAACTACCCACTTCTAACATCATAAACAATGTGGAGGAATAGGGGGTGATAGAAAACATTCAGAATTGTCACATCTTACTAACTTATTCACTTTAATGTCCAAGGTGTATGGTCTGTTTGTATTATTGATGACAACAATATTAAAGCTTTGCAATGAATACTTACTTTACTTGTTTGCAAGATTTATTAGGATGAAAATAACTGGGTTTTAACAAAAATTATTTCTGAATGATTGATTTGAGTATTCCTCCCTTCAAACACTTTATTACACAGAACACAGAGTGTCTAAAAGACATAAAACGCCCTCAGAGATACTGACATGCCCTTGCATTCACAAATTCAGTGGTTCTGCTTTCGCAGTCTGTGCCGGACGTTTGGCTGTCCTCGGGTATCAGTGGTATTTATAAAGAGTCTAATTGCCCAAGTGTCTGAAAAGTGGAAATTTGGAGAGTAGCTGGCTAATGAGCAGCCTTCAAGAGGGTCAGTAGTTAGCCGAAGCAATGGTGAGAGTAGCTCTGTGGTAAAGGTCGCATACCTTCAGGGGAAAAAGGCCACAGTGTGATGGGTGGACAGAGAGAACAGGGACTGTCCAATATTTACCTGGTATTAAGCAAAATGACTGGACTGTAGAGAAAATACAGCAAAATTCCTTTTTGGTGAGAAAACATTACCACTTCATCAAGAAGTTGCAGCAGAGTCCACGTGTAAACAGTATGTAGTTAACACAAAGATCTCCAAGGGTAAACAGAGACGTTGTGGAAAGTCGATGCTTCACTGATCTCTCACTAATTGATGCTACAAGACCAAAACTGAGGGGCCGGATAATTAAATCCCTGAAATAACCTCGAAGATCTCTTTCCACATCCGGGTGGCAAATCATACCCTTTATTGACACATTGCTTATTTGAGAACTTGGAGTTACATGCGACTAAATAAACACAAAGAACATAATTGTCCGATATCTGGGAGAGAGAAACTGCACCTTTTAGTTTGATCTTACATGTCAGGGCCTATTGATGGTGATCTGGACTTGACAAATTTAAAAGCTATCAATATTTACCTTGATGCATACAAAAAAGACACAAAATTTGTTATTCATTAGAAAACTGTTAGTGGAAAAGAGGCATATAATGGTTTTTAATACTAGATTTGAAGAAAGCAGCAGTCACTTTCTGCTAATGGATTTTATTATTTGTTGTAATTTCAACCAACCCTAAGAAACCAGCCGTCTTAACAGTTTGCACAATGCCAAGTAGGAAATACATCATCAATGACCTTAAAGAAGCAATTATTCCAGCCTATCTATCCGGAAAGAGTTCTAAGGTAATTGCTAAACAATTTAAAAATAATTATTCAAAAGAGAAAATTATTTGTCACAATCTGAAAACTAACTAACTTGATGTTACAGCAAATTTACCCCAAGTTTAGACCGTAAAACGGTTGGAAACATAGCAGAAAACCCAGATCCTGCAAACCCCACTTAGAATGTTAAATTTCAATGTTTATTATAGCACAATTTGAAGACTGCGTGTTGCTTATTTGGAAAATCTGTCAAGAGAAAAAAACATCTTCATTCTAGGAAAGATATGGCCACATAATTTCCCTGAAGAAACAAAACAAAAACAAAAACAGAAGGAGTTGTTCTTCCATCTGTGCTAAACACAAAAACAAGCAAACAAAGTGGTGTGTCCATTTTGTGCCTGCTGCGCGCCCAGACTGGACCCACGCCAGGTTCTGATATGACTGAGTCCCTAATTAAGATACAGGCTGAGCAGCACATGCTGTTGGTCTTCCTGCATTAGAGAACAAGAGATTGACACAAAACAGAAATGAACATTCTTCAGAGTTTTGACCATAGTGGACCGGTTTTGATTCCCCGACGTAGCATCCAGCTACTGCAGGCGAACATGCATCATGATGACACAGGTCACACATGCACAGTCAGGTCAGTTCCTCACATGATCAGAACAAGTGTTTACATGCACACCACTTGGATTATCAATTGGCATGAATTACCCCTCTCAATTGGCCGTTTATTTTGATTACTTACATCTATGTAAACATGCCTACTGTTTCTACATAATAATGGTGCTTTTGAATGAAGCTTTTCCAGGTTTTGTTTGTTTTTTATTTAAAAATAAGGACATTATTTTTTTCTGCTCATATTTATATAGATCGTAATCGGTTTTAGTAATTTTACAACTTGCACAAAATAGACCAAAATTATTTTTATTTTCATTCACAAAACATTAGAAACAAAAGTTTATAATGTTTTTGCCTTGATTATAGGTAGTATGTAAGGTATATGCTCTCCTAAAGTACTTTGAAAGTCTGAAAGTAACATGGTGAAAAAAAAAAACAGTCAACCTAATTAAATACAGTGTGAAAAATAAAAGAATTTCACCAGAAAGCCTCACTACACAACATAAAACCACTCCACTCCCCACTCTGAATGTGCAGGTTTTAGTCCAGCGCTGGAGCAGGTGGAGGAGGGACATCATCAGCCACAGTCAATAAACCCATTAAGTCCATTAGCATAGATGCTGCTTTGCTTGGCCCTTCTTTCTCTTGTATCTTTTTGTTATTCTTTTACCTTGCTCACCTTTCTCCTCATTAAGCTCTCACTCTTGGCTAACAAGAGGGAGAAAAACAATCCCGGAGCTTTGGTCTGTGCAAGCTGAAAACAGAAATTGGGAAAGTAAAAGCACCAACAACCTGTTAGTGATGCAGCAAGAGGAAAACACTAATGAATATGTAACATATTCCTCACCCCCCTTCATCCTGTCACATTCTCTTTGTGTGCCTTCGGTTTTTATGCCTCTTCGTTTTTAGATTTGCTCATCCCTCTGCTTTGTCAAAGATTTGATTTATCGACCAAGGAGGCTTCATTAGAATCTAAAGGCAGCAAACTAAATCCGTTATCAAAAGGTTATTTACAAATAACCAACAAATAATTAATTCTCTTCTGTTTTTGTATTATCAACAACACATTTTGGTAATAAATGAAACACAATTTCTATAGCTACCCGAAGTCTATCATGGACCTTTTCTTTTCAGTTCGTTTCGTTCTTCATAAATTAGCAGGATCGAATGAGAATCACAAACATATAGATGTATAATGTTCTACAAAACCTAAGAAGAACATTTTCACTCACTGTTTAATTGGAGCTGATAACGCAGCTCAGCAAACGATGAAAACCGGGACCTGTAAAGTCTGACGACTACAATATGTCGCTTCACATGCCATCACAGCTTCAGAGAGTATAACTGCGCTCAATTATTGCTGTCAAACTTAACATTCAGATCACTCGTTTATTTTAATTTTAAAAGCACAACCCAGGGCCTGCCATGATTTAATCTGGCTCTTTTGAAGGCACAGCCTAATGCACTCATAACTTGCATTTATTCAGTCAATAACACAATCAATTAAGAAATGTCATCTTGATTTTTCCTGATTAAACCCCTTTATCAATCAATAAATGAATAATTCTCCGTTGCCGAGAAGACTCACTTGTGAAATTAAAATCCTATTTTTGTTCAAGAGAACCAATTACACAATCACGCTAGAAGTCTTCAATGTAGGTGCCACAAAGAGACAACACAGCCGACTGAATGAATACAAAACATATTTTGAAAAATACATCTAAATAATATTAATTGGCAAAATAGCTGTAGCGTTTTAAAAGTCCTCCATAACACTGGTTCTCTTCAAAACCCAAACAATACCAACTCATATAATAATAATAATAATAATAATAATATGAGTTGGAAGCAGATTTTATAATTTCCATATAAATACCAAAATGAGTGCTGTCAACACCTAGGTGCTGATACTTTTAACTGAAATAAATCAAAAATCTTAAGAATATAAACTGTATAATCCCTCTTCGAATAAGATGATTGGAGAAAATCTCACTTATGATCCGATCGCGTGTGTTTTAGTCCCGCCTGTGGTTTTATAAGTCTTCCTCACTTTCTTTATAGCTTACTTTTTTCTGACTTTCTCATCTCAAATGCACAGACACACACACACACACACACACGCACACACGCAAACACACACACACACACATTTACGGAGTCAGACGAGCACACTCAGAGTTGTGCTGGACCTGTCTGCCTCCCAGGGGTGTGAGCAGTGGTCAGAAGGGTTCCTGGACCCCCAGCTCCAATTAAGGTCAATTGGCGAGAGGAAGGAGAGAGAGGAAGACGTCACCACAGACAGAAAGATGCTCCAGCAGAATATCAATAACATTCATTTTATTCGGCCTCAGTTACGTTGATCGCAATTGATTGTGCAAAAATGCAATTAAAAAAAGATATTTTTACATGTTGCACCTCATTTTATAAATGCATTTAACTAAAATGCCACTGTGACCATTGGCAGGTAAGAAAACAACTGAATATTTTCCGTCATAGCAAATGAAGATTGTTGATGTGTTTATTGAAGGAGGTTGTAGAGAGTTTGACTGTGATGGTTAAATGGTTACTGTGTATTGATAACTTCAGTGGAGTCGTTCTTACTGGTCCTCGGTGGTCAGTGAAGAAGCAGTGGTGAACCAGAAACGGGGTCACGGGTGAAAAAATTGACACTGAAATAACTGATGCAGTTTTGGTAACCATTAAATTGAATTTGAAGCAAGGATCCCCAAGAGCTGCACATCAATTAAAATCAATATTACATGTTTTCACTATGAAATATTTATCAGAATATTTAAACACTTTCAAACATATTTGATGATTTTGGATTTTAAAATAAAAATGACATTTGTAAAGTGTAGCAATGCATAGAGTGCTAAAAGTAGAAGCAGTATATTGGTTAAACAGTGAGTACAATTGAAGCAGGTGGCAATCCTTCCAGAAAATCCTGTTTCCATGCATCCTTTCAAACTGAAGATGGTATGACAAGTGTTTTCAGCTTCTCAGCCTAAGTTGCACATCTCCCTCCAGGTGTTGCCCATCAGCAGGTAATTTCCAGACAGACAGATCCTCCTCCTGTTGTGTAGCAGATGGTGCTAACCAGAACATAACATTGCTGTCCTCCTCCTCTTGTCAGCTCACTAATCAGATACTTATGAACAATAATAGACTTCTGTTTCTCTTTTAAACATTCTCTGTTTAATGTACTTGTGTAAAAATAGAAAAAATATTTTTTATGTTTGTTTTTTTCCTCAATGATAAAAACCATTTTAGCTTTTTTTTTTTTTTGTATGTGTGAACCTGATTGTATTGTTTTCTTATCCTTTTGCTTCTGCACTTTTCCGGCCCAGTCACCCTGTAGAGTGAATCCAGAAATAGTTGTGATTCAAGTTCCTAGCGGCCCCCAGGTTTATCAGTTATCCCCTCCAAACCCTGCCCCATGTCACAGGGCTCTCAAATGGATCATTTTTCCCTTCAGGCTCTGCCAGACTGTGGTTGGCCAACATGGGAGCCATTTATTTCCTCTGCAGCATGCCGAGAATAATCTGAAGTGTGCGTGTGCATCGTTCTGTTTGTGTGATGGCGGCGCGGGAGCAGTTAGCAGAATCATGCGGAACCCAGTTGCCGGCGGGCCAGCGCTGGCAGGAAAGGCGAGGTAAGGTAATGCTCTGTGCAAGAAAGAATCTAGCATGATTTAGTAGCACCGTCAATGAGCCAGGCAAGGACAATGGTTCACTCGAGCTTGGTGGAGAAATAAGGACAGGGCTGGGGAGATGGGACACAGGCTATGAAGAATATCAGGATAAGGGGTGATGTAAAAGAAGGGTTGGGGGGGATTACTCTAAGTGTGAGCCCGAGGATATGGATTGGGAAGCGGCCAGCTAAGGCATTCTGTAAGATATGGTAGATGGAGGGAGATTTTTCACGCTGTAGGGATGAGGTGGTGGAAGGTGGGCCTGTGCTGTGGGACAGAGTCAAAATTGGGGGAAATAAATGTGTTTCTGTATAACCCCGATTATTTCAATTATGTAGTCAGTCTAATCAACTCTACACTCTTAAAACATCAAAACTTAGCAGTAGTTTTGATGTCAGAATCCTTATCAAGTTGGGTTGACACAGCTGCTGCTCTGTAGTGGCTAATTAACCCTCTGATGCGTGACTGACTGACTACACAGTCTTCTGTGAGTGGGTCCTTTTTGACCCGGGTTACAATCACTGTGTTTTTATGCTTCTTTTGTCATTTTGATTCAAAATAATGTTTTGTATAATACTTTCTACTGTGTTTTATTTCACACAAGTTATTTCATGTTTGAAATATTTTCATTTTTCACTTTTTTAAATGTTTTTTAGAACAATTTGTAGAACATTTCTGACAATTTGTAGAACATTTTTAAAACAAAATGACATCAGGAGCACTTTTACAACAACAATGATGAAATGTCAATAATGAACAATGTTAACATCCATTATATGTGTGTGGGTGTGTGTATGGACATGGGGGGGGGGCTGCAAAAGAGCACGTTTCTTGAAACTAGCTAGCTAACCAAGCTAGCTTACTGTCTATTCTGTTATGCTATGTGTATCACACATGTGTGTGTGCATGTGTGTGATCCATCCATCCATCCATCCATCCATCCATCCATCCATCCATCCATCCATCCATCCATCCATCCATCCATCCATCCATCTGTCCATCCATCCATCCATCCGTCAGGTCGTGGGGTCAGCAGCCTAAGTAAGGAGGCTCAGAGTTTGCTCTCCCTAGTCACTTGTTCCAGTTCCTCTGGGGGAACCCATGGCATTCCCAGACCAGCTGAGAAACATCGTCAGCGTGTCCTGGATCTTCCCAGGCCTCCTCCTTGTTTGACGTGCCCGGAACATCTCACCAAGAAGGCGTCCAGGAGGCATCCTGACCAAATGCCCGAGCCTCAACTGGCTCCTCTCAATATGAAAGAGCAGCGGCTCTACTCTGAGTCTCTCCTGGATATCTGACCTTCTCATCCTATCTCTAAGGAAGAGCCCAGACACCCTACAGGGAAAACTAATTTTGGCAGCTTGTAGCCGTGACCTCGTTCTTTCGGACATGACCCAAAGCTCATGACCATAGATGAAGGTAGGAACTTAAATCAAGAGCTCCGCTTTTTGGTTCAGCTCTCTCTTCACCATGACAGATTGGTACAGCGCCCGCTTCACTGCAGACACTGCACCAATCTGCCTGTCGATCTCCTGCTCCATTTTTCCCTCATTGGTGAACAAGATCCCCAGATACTTGAACTCCTCCACCTGAGGCAGGACATCCTCCCCAACCCAAAGAAGGCACTCTATGCTTTTCTGGCTCATTTATTTATGCATTTATTTCTATAGCTATGAATTTTTATTTTTTTTGAGATGATTAAAGAAAGAACCTTGAAAACATTGATCAACAGATTTTGCATGTCATTCAACACACTCTCTCTCTTGGTTTTCTCATCCAGGGTGTCAGACACACACAGAGACACACACACACAAATAATACACACGCACAATAAAGTATAGGTGGTAATATTAGCTACGTGCTTACATAACTAGTGTTGGCTAACTTTGAAGAAGGCTAATATGTTGATTCGTGATAAAAAATAAGGATAATACTTATATGTAAGAGTCCTTGCTGTTTAAAATAATATTATTCAGGGTTGACACTTAGGTCTCAGTGTGTTTGGTTCACAAAAAAATGTTTTCCTGACAGTCACAGTTGGTAAGAAACAAAGATTCCCATTAAATTCCACAGGGAATGAATGCAGGTCATTTTGGACCCACTCACGGAAGAATGGGGTAGTAACAAAACATGCTATTTCTTAAAATGTATAAAAGGTAAATTAAAAATTTTAATTGCATGATATCAGTAACATGTGTCTTAAGGAATACCTGGAATATGAAGTGATGAAAACTTTTCATTACAAAGATATTGCAAAAAGATGAGCTCACCGGGTCAAAAAGGACCCACTTACGCACCAGAGGGTTAAGCGCAACACCTCTATACTTATTTGTATGTTAAATACTTGAAGTCCTGAAGTTACGTGGTCTCATATAAGTGGATTTAAGACGGACGGACTAGAAAAAACACCACATTCAACAAAAATCTTCTCCCTGAAGAGCAAACTTCAAATATTTTAATAGTGCTTTTTAGCGTGATACTCTAACCTTTAAAGAAGTGAAAGCTCTTTGAAGGCATTGATGGCTGGAACAATGCACGCAGGAATTACTAATAAGAGGAAAACGATGTAGGTGTTGCTGGCATTGGGGCACCTCTGCATCAAACAGTTTTCTCATCATTTGGTGGAACATCTTGTTTGTTTACATTCCCCCCCCCCCCCCGTTCCTGTTGGCTCATGCTGCTCCATCTCCATTTGTTCACTTATCTTGTAATTGAATATCTTTTTCTATTGCTGATGATGCAGCTGCTCCCCTTGGAATTATCTCATAGAGCTTTATCTTTTGTTTTGCAAGAAGGTAAATGTCCTCAAAACCACAGCCTGAGCATTACGTTTATTTAAACGAAATAAAATATAATTGGCATGCTAGTAATTCAACCCAGTCGGTGCTTTTTTGTTGTGTGCAAGGTGCAAATTCTTGAGACATAATAATTTTAACATTTACATTAAACACATTAAGAGTTCTTGGTACACAACTTTGAGTTGTCAAAATGTTTAGTTTTTTGCATATAAAGGAGAAAAACAAGAAAGAAACAAAAAAGTGTCTATGAGCTGTTTTGCGAGCTACAAACGGCAGAACATCTTAAGGACTTTCATCATGAAATGCAAAGACATTTATAAAGCTCAATAAAGGTGTGAAGAATTAAACCAGCTAAGATTATCTGTAAAAATATTAGCAAATTATACAAGTCTCATCACACCTCCACCTCTGCTTCACTGTGGAGATGAATTGAAACTGAAAACCCACTGAGTCGACTCTAGGTGAACAAAATACACGAGAGAAAACCAGAAACATAAATTGAACAGGGCTGCTGCTGAGTAGATTTACCTAAAACAGATCCCTCATTGATAAGAAATCAGTTTTCTAATTACTCTAACATTTAGACATATTTCTGAGGATGTTGCACAACATGTAAACAGTTTTCCTGCCCATTGCTTTGCCATGGGAAAAAATATATACTTTTTGTAAAGTAGCAGCTGAATGTATCGAGCTTTTACCGTAATTGAAATTCAAATATTGTCATACTTTCATTGATTGTTTTGTTTTTCAAGAATAAAGTACACATTTTTTTCTTCTGAATTTTCATAAATGATAATTAGTATTTTTTTTTAATTAGTGTATAATCTCTAGTTGAACATGTTAATCTCTTAACTACTTTAGTGGTAAGTTAGAAAAAAAAATACACAGTGAGACTGTAGACCGTATCTTGGGTTCTCTTGCTCCCCTCGTCCGTTTGACTCTACAAGCTTGATTTCCAAATAAAATTAAAAATTCACTTTTATCTAAAAATAGAACTTTGTACCACTGAGAAATGGTCCAGTCTGTTTTCTCCACAGAGTGGATAAGATGCATCTGAGTGTACATCTGATTCTGCTTCAGAAGTGGATTAAACACAAGGCATCCAGACGTCGTATCCCGTATCCTGGATGTCTGTGTTTGATAGATCTTCAAGACTCCAGTCAAAATCCACAAATTGTGGTTCAAACTAATTCTCTTCAACAAGATCTGTTTTAAAATCTGCTGCTCTTTCTGCTTTTGCACTTTATTCACAATTTTTTCTTCTACTTAACATCGATATCTTTGAAATACATCATTCTGTGAACAGAAATGACATTGAAGTTGTCAGTGAGGATGAAGTTGACAACTTTCTGCTGGAACATTGAAGTCAGCAGTCCATGACTGTTAAGGCCACAACAGGCAATAACATCACGTCTACATAGAAACCCTCAAATTTACTGGGTTTAAATTATATTCCAATTCTCAGAGAAACTAACTTTTGGATTTTCATCAATCAGGTTTGATGGTAATGATTTTGATTTTGAGATTTTAATATTCATCATTAATAATAATAATAATAATAATAACTTTAAATTGCGTTCATACAAAGAGCTGAATAGTTAATTGAACAGGTACATATATTAATATTATAATATCTATTTGACTTTTTGAATATAATTCCTGAACTTAATTAACTTTTTATATAATTTTATTCAGGACTACATCCTGTTCTTGGAGAGTTTGGATGTATTTCATCACTGTTGGAAACCAACTTGTGTCTATCCTCAATGCCATTAAAAACATAAATAGAAACATACACATTATAAAC
This sequence comes from Poecilia mexicana, assembly GCF_051168715.1. Taxonomy (NCBI): domain Eukaryota; kingdom Metazoa; phylum Chordata; class Actinopteri; order Cyprinodontiformes; family Poeciliidae; genus Poecilia; species Poecilia mexicana. The sequence goes on along the minus strand of NW_028263372.1, from coordinate 27,163,901 downwards.
TATATATAAATTACTTTAAAAAAAAACATTTAAACTGAAGTTCAGATAATTTACTTTTCTGTTCTGGTGCTTCTTGTTTGATGTTTGCCTTCTTTTGATGACTGTTTGTGACTGGAAATATATTACTGGTTGCCTTTTAAGTTTTTCATGGTATTGATTTGTGCATCTTGTTTAAATCATTTTCAACTTTTGCTGGTTAAATTAGCAGCAATATGAAGTCATGATGGCCAATCACACCAGATGGCTGTCAAGCAGATCTGTGTCCATGTACATTTTCATATTGAACCTGGACTTAAGGTTACAATCCTCACAGTAGTGAGTAGTGAGTAGTACATTTGGGACCAAATGTGCCACAACACAGCTGCCTTTTCTTCTACACATTTTGTTTTCTTCTATATATTTTGCTTTTAATAAGATGTAAAGCAGAAACTGTTTGTTGGTTCAGTGAGACAATCTGATCAATACCAAGTAAATTTTGGAGGATTTACTGGCTGGTTGGCGGCGGTTTTGCTCGTCTGCTGCTTTAAAATTTCACCGTTTCTTTGATCCTGGCTTTTTTTAAAAATAAGAATCCATTTACAAGAAGTGACATGTGAGACTCACCAAACAACCATTGCTTTTTTCTGTTCTCTCTGTCATTAATCCTGCTTCGCACGCTCCCTCTGTCTCTCATATGCGCACACTCTCCCACAACCACACAATGTAATCGCAATCAAGAGTTCAGCGTGTGTAAATGTCAGGTCATTAGTGGGCTCCAGTCTCCTCTTGTCTAATTGGACTTTGGTAAATATAGCCTCTCAGCATTGATTCTTGCATATCCTCTGCTTTCACTTCCCCTCTTCCTCTTTTCTTTTTACATTTTTAACTAAGGAGAGAGATGTCAATAGATCATCAATATTTTATTTTGCATTTGTTTGTCGCTTTCAAACTGTCATTGGATTGTATTTATTTGCAAGATACAGATTTTAATATTTTCATGTTTCATTTATTATGTTTTTTTTTTTTTTGCCATTTTATCATCACCGAACAACAGAGGGAAGAAACTGATTTTGCCAGCAAGGTTTAAAAGATTCCAAACCTGACTTAGATTCACACACTGGACTTGGATTTAAGGTCTTTATTTATGACAGTCAAACTGTCATGGCAACATACAGGCAGCACATATAGAGACTTGGCAGGCTTTTTTGACAGTATGTGCCTGCAAAGGGAATTGATGGGATTTTCTAAAATTTTCTGTTTTTATTTTATACAGAAGTAGCAGAGCTATTTCTGGTTTAAAATTGGGTACATTGGCAAATAATTGGTTTGTCCCAACTTGTTTACGCGAACTGTTTCAGATTTATCACTTGACGGGTGTTTCTCACACTATACTCAGAATCAATTGTCTTTGAATGATCTTAGAAAACAAAGCATGTTTTACCTATTCTGACATCCTGTTCTCTTACTGCAAGCAAATGTGATTTAAAAGATCTGGATGAATTTTTAAAATTAAAAGCACTTACATTATTATTCAAAAATGTAAAATTCTAAATAAACCAGTGTTATTCCACTTCACCTCTTTGTCTTTAAACATATCTGCATATTTACCTTTTTAATGGGGTAATTATTGCGCATCATGAATTATAAAAATTATTCGCAGCAGTAAATTTATTTTTTTCATATTGCACTTTGGATGAATATTTAAAGTTGGTAAATATTAAAATTAGACCTCAGGATAATGATACGAATTCATAATGTGCATTAATTATCCGTTTCAGGTAGACTGCATAGCTTAAATCCAATGTGAAAATGTATATAGCAGGTATGGGAGCCTTGTAACCTGCCTGGGACTTCTCCCTCAGAGACTTTGGGCTTGATTTTCCTCTTGGGGGGGAAAAATAATTGTGAACAACTCTGCTGAACACTCAAACGTTTCAGAAAAAGATACAAGGAGGACACAAACAGCAGGGAGGAACTCCCTGGGTGCATCCAAGCCAAACACATCAGTTATGTGACATGAGCTGTAACCCTTTCGCTTTTGGGGAGCTCATAAAAAGACTTTAAAGTCAGTAAATAGAAAATAGCTGTTTTCCATGGATCAGTTAGTATTTGATGCCTTGACTTTTACTCCCTCATTGCTCCTTCTGCTTCCCTGGCTTCAACTCTTTTGTCTAATGGCCCAAAGCATCCAATTTCAACCTTGCAGAATCCTTCCCTACTATATGCTGTAAGGAGATCTTGCAGCACTTGAAAAGGGAACAGCCAAATAATTTGAGGGATCACGTAAATTAGTTTGCCACGGATGTGCATCACATCTTTAGACATAAAAAAAATGCTTTCCAGTAATTTCAGTGGTTGAAGCATAAAAATGACATGTGTATAAGTATGGCATAGTTTTATACATAGAAAACGTTTTAATCAGTGGGATAAAACACATAAGAGCATTCAATTATTATTATCCAATTTTGCAGCTTCATAAAAGAAAAGTAAAATACAGAGCCGGATATGCACCAAGCAGATTAAATTATAGACTGAGAAGAAAATTCCACTTAAGCCAGAATTACTGGATTTGTAGTCTCCATGCTGCGAGCACTCGTCTTTTAGCTTTTGTGACAACAGCTACCAAGAGGGGGCACAATTGTAAAGGACTGCGGAAACACCAGCGTGGCTCCAGTAAGTGGTGAAGTGTGTGTGGATAAGACTGTGGGGAAGAGTGTGTGGATGTCACGGCACAATCACACAGTGACAACGACTTTTTGTAACTAAGTGAGTGAGTTATTGGGCACGACAGGAGGTTCTTTACATGCTAAAGAACAGATTGTATCTGTTAACATCTGCCACTGCCCGAGACATTATTACACCTGAACAGGCACAGCTAATTATCGAATCGGGTGGGCGGCTGGGTACAGGAAGAAGACAAACCTGCATAAGTTGGGGGAGCATGTGAAAAAGGCAGCGAAGCAAGTATAATTTCCATGCCTTACATATAGATTTGTCGCTGGGCAATTCATTTGAAGGCCAAAATGGAAATGATGCGAAGCGAAACCTTTTGATGTATGGATTTATAAGCTGTAATTTCAGATGGTACAAAGCAGTAAACACAAAGTAAACTGCAAACACAGATGGAATAGTAATCACAATAAATTATTCAACATTCACAAAAATGGCTACATTTGCATATTTGACAGAAATCACATTGCACAAACCAATCTCGGGAAGAGTGGGTAGCTACTTTCATTGTTAATAAACAAGCTAAGGAAAACTCAACACATTGCAAGACAGCGAGATCCTTAAACTTTTTTTGTGTATCATTTGAGTTTTTTCTATCAGTTCTAAAGTAGTGTTGTGTGTCTGTACTTGGTTTTGTGTGACTGAGAGCTGAAAAAGAGGACATTTGCATTTTTACTGCAACACCAAACACAGACAAGTCAAAATAAAATAATCAAGTTTCAAACTTTAGCTCGACTTTTATTAGGCCACTTGCACATATGTGATGGGGGCACATGTGAACAGGATTTCCATCTGATTGAGGGAAAAGCAAGCATACTTCCAAATTTTGCACTTAAGCATCTGTGAGTTCAAATGTTGCTTTATAAAAAAAAAAATCTTCTGGCATCATATTTAGCCATCTCAAGAGAGGTCTGCAGCTTTTGCAGCTCCCCACTTCCCACACTAATGGAGAGACTTTTCAGACTACGAACAAAAAAGGTTGAGTGGGCTGCTGTGAGTGTGCTCGTTTAGTGGTAAAATAGAAACGTCAAATTAAATCAAAGGACAAAAAGAAAATAATTAAAATTATTATCTTTGTGAAAAAAAATACATGAAAACATGCTTTTTAAGTCGAAAGTGGGAACCTTTTCTTTTTTGTATCAACAGTTCAGTGTGTTTGAGGAACTGGTAAAAAAAAAAGCCTGAAAATTTTAGCAACATTTTTCCAAGACAAAACTTCTAATGTTGGTTTTGTCTTCCCATAGATCTTCACTGACACAGCAAAGGGACACACACAAATTACAACAAAAAGTCATGCTGAAGCTGACTAACAAATGCGTCCAGGTAGCTTGTTTGTTTTGCAGGAAGATCAAACTAACATATGGCAACTTATAACGTTTTTATTTTCCACTCTTTATGTTTAATAATTATTTGTATTAAACATAGTTTGTTCATTAGTAGGCGATTTGGAGTAGTGATTAAAACAGGGACAGATTTTCGCCCAATCAGAGCCACAAATCCAAGAGCGTAAGCTGTGTTGCATTAAGTTTCTATAAATGTTTCTGCATGTTTTCTGGTTGCGTTTACATTTCATTGTTTCTCTTTCTCAGTACAAATTTCTGAAGAATTCAGTTCTTTTTGCTCTGTGCAGAAAATATTTTCCTTACATTTTTTCCTGGTGAAGCTACTGCTGCACTGATTGTGGGTTCAACTTGCAGAAGTTGCAGTAAACCAGTTTGCATTTGTAGCAAATTCTCTGAAGCAGACTGTAATTTTTGAAGTAACGTTTGTAATTTGACAAAACTTATATATATATATATATATATATATATATATTTTTTTTTTTTTCAAATCCTATGATTGTTGATGTATCTTTGGTTTACTGAATGAAATATTATGCATGGACATTGTTCAGTGTGGTTAATGGTTTAGTTTCCAAGCAACAGTTAGTGATAGGTAAGGAAGTAAGACAGATTTGGATGAAAGTCTGAATTTGAACCAACCACTGGAAACCGTGTGTGTTTGTTCCTTTTACTTTGTCAGCAAAAGAGCCCACAGTGGAAAATGCTTACCACACATTGTGGTTTGATGATGATTAACAGCACTGCTCAGAGAACATCAAGCATGGTTTTAAGTTGATGCTCAAAAAAATCTCTCTATATTTCAGATACACAACATTTAAACTCAAGTTAACATTTGTGTAATAAATGTGAAGCATTTCATAAACTTAGTAGGAACTGTGGCTCATTTCTTTATTGTCATGAACTAACTTACCGCCTAGCATGTTTAACAAGACAGAAAGGTATGTGTGAAATTGTAAAGGGTAGCCCAAACTTCCCAAGCTGTGTCAGTCCTGGCACAAACCTTTTGACAAACAAAAGAAATGCTCCAGAGCAGCAACGCCAAACAGCCATCAGCAAAGGAGGAGGGGAGAGAGCAGCCTCCCAGGTAAGCTTCTATTGTAGAAGAGTCCCAAGTCCTGACTGGCCCTTTCAAATTCTTCTCTGTCCAATTATTTCTGGAGTTCACAAATTGGCACCAACCTGCATTCTGTCCACCTGAGGAAAAACAGAGAAAGGGCACAAAGAAAGACAGCTAAACACACACAGAGCCGACCAGACCTGCAACACTCCTCTACATTTCAGTATTTTTAGAGTTTAGAATTGTCATTGGATGAATTGTGACGCATGTCCTGCAGAATGATGGGCCGTTGCCCATTGTGTGTGTGCGCAAAAATATATGCAGTTATACAGAGGTATTTTTAGATCGCTGCAAAAACAATACTGGAATTTGTTGTTTTAAAAATACTCAAATGTTCAATTACTGTAATTGAAAAATATATGAATAAATATAAAGTACAGAAAATATATAATTTAGTGATAGTACTCTAACTACTGTGTAATTAAGCAAGATTGTTTATCTTTCATAATATGGGCAGACTTTGGTCCCCATAGTACCAAACTGAACTCGCTACCTGAGTGTTTTGGACAAGTTTGTCTAATATCTACAACCAGTCTGATGATGAGAAAAAGACAGAAAGCTCAAATTATCTCAAATTGTGGTCTTGAACATGATAATGAGCTCTACTTCAGTAGTCTCCAGAATCAACATCATGGACATGCAGCCATCATGCATTTGCATGATAATATGGTGTCAACATGAAACAAAATCTTTGAAGAACTTCTGTGACACCATGTTGATAATATGTCCATGCAATGAAGAACTAAGGCAGTTCTGAAGAGGTTTCCAACTCTGTACTAGTGAAGTATAACTATAATAAAGGAGTTCCTCTGCAGCCATTCTGCAGATGGAGTCATTTTACAGTCAAGTGTTCATTCATTTAGAGCCGTATTGAACCAAGATGAAGCTCAGACTTACCTTTCTTAGGATTCATGGGTTTTATATATTAGCGCTTGTTTTCCCTCAATATTGCTTCTGTGATTGTTAAGGGCCTTTGTTTGAAGCTTTTAGGAAAATACAGCAAAAAGAACAAAGAAAGGGAGGTGATGAAGAAAAAAAATCTGCTTTCACTTGAAGGATGTTTTTATTTTACGTTACCCTTCCTTTTGCCAAGTGATTCCTGTTTTAGCAGCTCTGATTTTTAAATTGCACTAAACTAAGACTCGGTCACTTCGATTACTGACCTTAATTATTAGACTGGGCAATAAATTTACCCCTCGTTCTCTAACCCACCTCCCCTTCTTAGCTTGATTTGCAACCTAGTCAACCTGAAAAATACATTGGTTGCTTTTATTCAATGCAGCATGATACTGCAGCAATGCACTAGATGAGTGGCATCAGTTTTGCTTGTATAAAAATACCCTTGGAAGTGGTGTGTATTTATGTACAGCTATTATACATCTCATCCCCAGGAATACGAAGCCTGTGGGATTGCATACATTAGTCTAACTGTATTTCTATTTGACAGCAGGAACTCAGACATATTACATAAATGACTCCCAGCCTTGCAAAACATATTACAGTGACTACTGGCGTTGGTATCGCTATGCGGCCTAATTGCTTGCACCAACAGGACTATTGTTCTGACACTGACATAGCTGTAACTTGATTATTGGATGTGCTATCCCATATTAAATCAATAAGGTATCATTATATAGCAAATTGCACAAGATAAAGGTTGTGCAGTCAAGCATCCATGATATTGGAGTCTAATCATTTGTACTGGTTTTACAGCCTGCAGGAATTTAAAGGTAAACACAAAGGGGTATAACTGAATATCTAGTATTATTTTCTATATATGTCCAGCTCAGAAGGTAGGTAAAACTTGGTATGTAATAAACTTACTGCAATCTTCACTGGTTAAATGTGCTGAAAAAAACCAAAACAAAACATGAAAATAAATTAATGGTTTATAGGCCAAGCATTGTCTCACACTGACAAATTAAGCAAAAACAAGCTTTTAATTTGAGCAAATACAAGAGAAAAAAAAAAAGTTTCTTTTTTTCTGAGCCACTAGTGCAGGGGTGTCAAACTCAATTTCACCGAGGGCCACTTCAGCATATTGGCCACCCTCAATGGGCCACATTGACGGTACAAATCAGGAGTGCATCCCTGCTAAAACACACCCCAGACAAAAGGCTGACTTCCCTCATTCAGTTCTGTAGAGGCTTATAATGAGTCAACGGTCCAGGTGTGTTAGAGAAGGAACCATCTAAAGCTGCAGATGGTAGCTCTGGAAAACTAGACTTGGGCACCTCTAGCATAAATGTATAAAAATGCAATGTTAAAAATAAATTAAACACCTCAATAGTTAAATAACTGATTTTATGTATTAAAGTTTTAAATATTACATTTGAGTTTCCATGGATGTAAAATTACTGCTCAGTTTAAAAATTACAATATTTAAATCAGTGTTTAAAGGTAAGCAAACAAATAATAAAAACAAGTCACATGGGCAGACATTATAGACTTTATGCAAAGATTTAGTCTCAGAGGCAACTGAAATCAATTAATTTAAAAAATCCATTCTGAATATCATCTCATGGTCTCTGAACTAAATGCATCTTTCTGACCGGGAGCTGACAGCGTGTTGAAGAGTTATGGACCGGATGCTTTGGAGCGTCTGGTTAGGAAGCGCATTACAAACCTTTGGTTGAAATGTAGTTTGTAGTCAATTCGTGCTCAAAACCTATTTTAAGTCAATCATCGGCCTATAAAATGCTGGGGGGCCACATGTGGCCCGCGGGCCTTGAATTTGACACATGCATTAAGCCATAGAACTGCCAATTGGCAATTGAAGTAAAGTAGCTTCGATTTCAAAGAAGCCTACACTGAAGTCGATTGGCAAATGAACCAATCGACTTGGCATGGAACATGAAAGGGGAAGACTCTTATTGTCTCACTGCGTCCCAAAAGATGCATAACCTACAAAAACCGTTTCTGTCTGGTTTCGAACCAGAGACCTTTTGCATGTAAAGCAAACATGATAACCACTACACTACAAGAACTGAACTTCTCTGCTTTGTTTCAGTTTGAGGTTCCAAAGTTGATGATGTGAGAGGCGATGCATGAAAATTTCAACTGCGGCTTGCACTGAGATGCCTGGATTCAGAGTACAGACCATGACACCACAGATTCCTTGTTGACCTTTAGTAAACACCTGTGATGAATAGAACATGCAAAATCTGTTTCTGTCTGGTTTCGAACCAGAAACCTTTTGCATGTAAAGCAAACGTGATAACCACTACACTACAGAAACTCATGCTCTTTGCAGTGTTCCTGGTAGATGATCCACATTTTGTTAGAGACTAATGTCAACGATGGGCATGGAACAATGTCAAATACTTACAGATCCTCTCAGAGAGCACAGTAACTTGGTGAACAAACTGTCAGACTTATACTTGTGCCTAATTTCACATTACAGTCCATAAACTAAGCCTGGGATCAAGAAATTGTATTGAAGATGTCATTAGCAGAGACAAATGTTTCTAGAGAGACTTGGCTAAATGGCTATGAAATAAAATCAATACTTACAAATAAAAGATGGTTCAAAAATAAAATTAACACATTAAAATAAAAAATATCTCTGAAATACAATCAACACTTGAAAATTAAAAATGGTTCAAAAATAATATCAACACTTCAAAATACAAAATCTCTGGAAAATAAAATATTATGTATGTTGTTTTGAAAAACATTAGAATATAAGCACTTTTATCAAATCTTCATTGTGGTAAAATCATGTAAGTTCTTAAATCCATGGAAACTCAACAGTTTGTAAGGTAGGTGAGTTAGCTCAGCAGGTTAGAGCACCATGCTGGTAATGCTGAGGTCATCAGTTCAAACCCCGTATGGGGCAATTCATGTGTAAGGTCTTTCAGACAATCAACACTTCAAAATAAATAAGGGTTCAAAAATAAAATCAACACTTTACAATAAATAAGGGTTCAAAAATAAAATCAACACTTCAAAATAAATAAGGTTTCAAAAATAAAATCAACACTTCAAAGTTCAAAAATAAAATCAACACTTTACAATAAATAAGGGTTCAAAAATAAAATCAACACTTCAAAATAAATAAAGTTTCAAAAATAAAATCAACACTTTACAATAGAAAAGGGGTTCAAAAATAAAATCAACACTTCTAAATAAAGTTTCAAAAATAAAATCAACACTTCAAAATTAAAAATGGTTCATTTATGTTTTCACATCCACCTGAATAATATGTAGTTGCGCCCCTGGTTGTGTTAATCCATTTGAGGAGCCAGTAGTTTATCTTGAGGAAATAAATGACGACGCAGAAGTTAATTAGACTGTAACATGCGCAGTCCGCTGCTCAACCACTGCGGACCCGGCTCCACCGCTGCGAAGACTTAGAAACCGCTGGAAGTAACTCATCCAGTGGTTTTAACAAATGGAGCCTTCTTGGTGCAGGTTACCCAGGAGAGCGGCGCTCTGGAGGAGCTGCAGACGTAACATCTGTCCGTTTTGGAGAAGCGAAACCACGCAAATAAATAAATAAGAAATCCTGGTAAAAGCTCACACCGGACCGCTCAGGGTAAAACACTCACAGAGTTCAGTTGATCTGTTTGGATCAGACAGATCCAACTGACTGATGAATTAGCGCAGATTTTTCTGCAGATGGGAACCAGGAGGAAGTGCGTTCAGACCCCAGCGGGTGAAGTGATGCTAATTTAAGTGAAGTCGCTTAATTTAATTTAATAAAAGTTATTGGGGGCTCAGTCAGTGGTTTTTGTCACTACGGAGAAAACTGTAGATACATTTATCTGCTTAATCTGTGACGGGATCTGGATTCACGGTGAATATTAACTAAACCGCATAAAATGCGGCTAAATATCCGATGTTAATATGATTGTAATTTCACGGATAAAAATAGTACAGGACCGATTTTTTTTTTTTTTTTTTTTTTTTTTTATGTTGTCGGTCAAGATAAGGATAACAAAAAAAGTCTAGCGCCACCTGCCGCCCTGACACCAACTCACACACTTCTTCATTCACAGTCTTACTTGTAAATTGATTTTTCTTTTCTTGGACGTTTTGATGTTAGCTTGTCGATGTCTCAGTTTTATTCGCTGGGAAAATCAATAAGCAGCTTGAGGTGACTCTGCTGCTCTCTAGTGGCGAGAAGCCGCAATGTTGGCTGGTAACAATCAGAATCCATTGTGGGAGATGTAGTTTGTAATCAATTCGTGCTCAAAACCAATTTAAAGTCAATCAACAGCCTATAAAATGCTGGGGGAGCCACATAAAATGACATGGCGGGCTTTGAGTTTGACATATGTGCACTAGTGTCACACTTAATGACACCCCAAACAATCCACATAAAATAAATCTAACGGAAAAATTATTTTAGCTTATATTTAGCTATTTTTTTGAAGAGGAAACAATACAGAGGAGCTTATAATTGGAATTAGATGACAGTCTGTATTACTGGGTTATGCATTTAAAGCTTAGAATGACTGTTTTTAAAATTACCTTATGCCTACTGTCAAGTTTGGTGGAGGATTTGTGATGCTATGGATCTTTTAATGTTACAAACCATGAGGAACCTCAGTCTTTGAATGGGAAACCTAGATCTATATATGAATTTACACATATGTATTTGTCTGCTGACATCAAGATCCGCATATATACTGTATATATATTAAAAAATAATAAAAAAAATAAACATCCCAAATATTTTAAAGGACTTTTCTCTGCAATATATTTTTTAACTAGAAAAGAAACATAAATGAACAGAATAAATATAATGAAAGCATAACACCTTAGAAATGCTCATTCTAACCATATAGGAAGACAAAACGTTGTTGCTTGCACAGCAAGATATAAGGAAGGGTTGTGAAATTTGTATTACTTAGATTTTGATAGGTAACTATATTTTTAGTGCAGAAATGAACTAAAAAGTTGAGCAATTCACCATTTGATACAACATTGTCTAAACCGAGAAAAAGTAAATTACACCAAAAGATAAGCTCCAAATGCAAATTCAATCTTTAGAATATTATCATCCTGTGAAAATCCAATATGTCTTTGAGACTCTGTAAATGACACAGAAACTCATTAGTCTCAAAATGCCAAAATGTCACATTGCATCAGACCTGACAGCCAAATAATTTCACTTTCACAGTTGTCTTTGAATCTTGTCACACAGAGTAGAATTAGAAAAAAATTTAAATATGGACAACTTTGGGTGAAAGTAGTGGTGCCACCAGTCAGTACAAACACCTGACACTAAAAGATAAATGATGGAGGATGTTAGTGTTATGTGCTGTCACACATGGCACTAGATCGCATTGATGAATGACGCTCTGCTTAGAAAATCGATATCCAAGTTTGTCAAGGGCATAAAATGACTCAAATTTCCTTCTTGTCATTTCTGGCAGCTCTTTAAATAATTTTTAAAGCATAATATGTATCTATTGATATGTAAAAATAATACTCTGCTAATAATACACACACACATGCACGCACGCACACACACAGAGATCTTTTCAGCTTTACAAAGCTTTGTACTTATTAAGCTTCCTTGAGCTTATGCTACATGTTTGCCTAATAGCCAGAGGCAAACAGGATCACTTGTCTCTCCTTTCTGCCTTTTCAGAATACAGTATGCAATTGAAACCAGCACACCTCTGCAATATCATTTGAAATGCCATGATTCAAATTGTATTAGCCCTTAGCAGGGTATAATTTCTGCTGACAAGTAGAGCACAAAAACGATCAATACAAATACAAACAAATAAAGCTTTGGCGCATCTGTCTGAACATGCAAACGGTGAAGTGGAAGCTCACAGCAGCCACAGTGAACACTCCGATGTTGGATGACCAGGAGTAAGAAAAGCTGTGATCAACGCAGCAAAGCGAATCTTCAAATTAGCCTCCAATAATCACACAAACATGTTTACAAAGTGACCTGTGAACACAAGAACTTTGATTTGGGTCTTAAGGTTGTGTATCTGCAAGGAAGCTTTACGGTTCCATGTGGAAACCCCCCCCCCAAAAAAAAACCCATTAGAAACAAAGAAGTTATTGATTCAAACCGAGTACCAAGTGTTGCAGTGGGGTACTATCTAAACTGACACAGCGGACACTGTGCTGCTTGCATAATCTAGCTCAATAACAGATGGTGTGAGTTGGCACAGTGTAGGTTGCTATGTGAGCTTCTGTCAAACCACAAATTAAATTCTAGTTGTGTTTTCAAACTTAGCTGGAATAATTTGGTACTTCATACATGGACAACTAAGGTAATAACTATTTAAAGCGAGTGGTTGTGAATGTTTCACTTTGGAAGTAATGTCCTAATGAAGGAAGCTGAAGAGAGGAACTTGGAGGCAAAGAGGTGTCTTGCATTTGAAATGTTACATGTTGTATCAGAGTATGTTTTTGATTGTGCAACCATAGCTGAAATCATCACACTGGCTCAATAGATACTGTAGATGTAATTTACAGTCATTGTAGTTAGACGTGCACAGAACAAACACAAGTCGCTGCTTTTGGGACCGAGTGAGATTGTAAAGTCATTCCATTTGTACAATAATGGAGTGGGGTTATAAGCCACCAGCAGTGTTTGCTTCCCACCTAATTGTGCACATGTTTTAATGGACTCTGTGCTCCATTATGTTTCTGACCCCAACTTATCATAGAGGCCTCAATTACAAAGAAACGGGAGCAGGAGCATGTGTTTGTGTCTATCTACGACTGTCACACCCTGGTTAAATTATTCTGCTCAAGAGATAGATTTTCAAACCTTGAAGATTATTGCACTGTTGCCATTTAGAATGGATTTCAGCTATGCGATTGTTTATCTTTAAAGGCAACTTCCACTATGCATGTGCATGTGTGTGTGCGTGTGTGTGTGTGTTTTGCTTCAGGGGAAGGCCGGTTATTTTGGTCCAGGTTATCTATCACTGGACAGATAGAATTTTGGTAAAGACATCTGCAGGCAGTTGTTGTTTCTCTAACTTTAATGTCATATCGCTTTGACAGATTCGTTATTTTGATATTCTGATATGCCTCAAATACATTAAGTGTGGAGACAGTTTTCACATGTCACCAGTGAGGAGATAATGAACCATCTACGCTGATCTTTGACTTTCTGATAATGTCAGCCCGATGCATTTTGCACATTTGACGCATATTCTTCCCTTTGTAACGAATCCTCATTGTCTCTGCTACATCATTTTCTTGGTCTGAGTAAAATTGTTAAGAAGCATTTTTTTTTCTCTAACCTTCTTTGTAGTTATATTGAGTGTAAATGAACCTTCTGTGTGTGTGTGGTTGAAATGTTTGTTACTTTGTGGGTGTGTCTTCTGTGGCAGCCATCTTGGGACCCTGCTAATGAGGAGGCCTGTCATAAACCCAGCTCTTTTATAGAAAGTGATAAGAACTGGATTTTAATTGGTTGAAGCTTAAAGTAATTAAAAGAGTAAAATGATTTATGCATTTTGCATACATAAAATGTTTGCCTGATATTTTAGTATTGATTAATAATTGTTAATGTTGACATTGCGTATGTGAAAGTTAACTTTGTTTCCCTTTTCCCCACTCTGGAAGACTACGATAATTGGCCAATGCAAACTGAGAAGGTTTACATATCTAAATATATAAGTGTACAGCTGGATGTAGCAGGAAGACTGATGGAAGGGCCGCCATTTTTAAATCTGCTGTGTTGCACCAAACTTAATAAACCAGCTTTATTTGCTGCACAACCGAGGTTGACTAATTTCTCTTTCCACACCACACCTCTCAGCATAACAAAAATATCTATGTTTTGCATATTCATTGTTAGACTTTATTTTAAAACAATCATTTTAGGACATTTTGCTTTCCTTTTGCAGTGTTTTTGCACATTGTGACTTTCTCTCTATTTTGTCTCTCCAGGGTTTCCCTATTAAACCTGTCTTAAGTGAAACTTCTGCATTTCTCCCTCAAACAGTCAGATGACAGTGACAGAAACGGGTGATTCAGTTTTACAGCCCTTTCTCCAAAAATAACAAACACCGAGTTATTTTTACAGAAACAAGCAGGAAAAATGCAAAATAAATACATCACAAACTGGACTCAAATAGGTGACATTTTGAAAGCAAATTCTATTAATACTGGATACATGAACACCTAGCAGTATTGTTCAAAATGCTGACACATTCACATCAGATTTAGCTGGTTTTAGCCTTTCCGAGCAGGCTAAGAGAAAGTGATGGGTCTAATAAAAACAAGCTTCATATTATAAATTTCAATAAAAACTCAGATTAACAGATTAACGTGTGTGAAAATTGCATTTTATTTTATTTTTTATAAAGCAACCGTTTATTTGCAAATTAAATTATTTCCGGTTGCTTATTTTGCATTTCAGTTCCCAAGAACAGTTAGTTTAGAGCAGCTGGGTCATGACATCTAGTATCAGTAAGATGTCTTTCTTCCTGACATAAAAGCTAGTTTGTAAGTTACTGAATGTCCAACTCAGTGTTTTTTCTTCCTTTTACCTGGAAGTCATTAAAGGTCCACATCAAGGCTCTGCATTAGGGTAATCACTTTTTAAAAAGTACATTTTTAATGAAAATAAGAATGTCAATTTAATGTTTGAACATTACAATGGTGATGAAACAGTTTATTGTCATGCTAACATGGTTCGCTATATGTCAATTTTGTATGTAACATTATTCAGACTGGACCAATTTACTGGATTTCAAATTGGTCCAATCTGCTAAAAACACGCGCACCCACACCTACACACATAAACTCCTCAGGTTGCGTTTGGAGATCTTTCTACTATAATTTCTTTCAAGTATTATGTTAAGTATGTTAAAAAAAACCAGACATAAAACTGGGGCTGTTTGATGGAAAATAAATACTTCTCTTAGTTTATAACATGAAAACAAAAACATTGTTTGGGGGAGAAAGAGATTTTCCTGCACTGCCCCTTTCATTTGACAGCTGAATTCACCTGAAAGTATTTGAAATGCTTTTAATGAAAAACGGAAATATCATCTATGAATGATTTTTTTTTGTCTGTATTTTCTGGTGTCACTTGGCCTTTTTGAAAGCTTTAGGTTGCTGTACGTATTGTGTAGACGATTGTTTGGTTTAAAAATATTGCATTGTATTTTTGTCTAAAGTGTGTAGTCTCCTGAAGTCTCCCAAAAATGAGACTCAATGATGTGAAATAAAAAAGCCCACATTGGCCCCATCAAAAATACTGAAACTAATTGATTAGAGTGAACAAATTTGCAGTGATCTTGGTAAAAGCGATGCAATTTTAACATTCAAAGAGTTTTCTCTAGTATCTTGTGGATCAAACAGTCCTAAAAAAAAAGCAGTGGAATCCATTTTTAATCATAATTTTTCAAACACAGGTTTGCCCTGGGCACACAAACTTTACCAGCTGAAGGAAACTAACTCTTTCTTCAAGCTTATTGCTATTCATGCTCTCTGCTGCCGACTGGCCCTTAATTATTCAGTTGAATAAATTACCTATAAATCAGAAAGTGGAGTCATGGCATGCCAGGAGGGAGTGGGCCTGTCAGCTTCAAAGGGCCAAAACCTGCCGAGATCCTCTGGGTTTCACACCACTTAACACCAGTCACTAGGTATATATGTCTAGGCTTTCATAAGCCTTGCTTAAATGTCAGGGGGTTGGTTTTACCCCAGTGAGGGGCTCGGCATTGAATGGAACTCATATTTAAATCGGACTGCGTGGCTTTAGTGACCTTCATTAGAATTAAGGAAATCGAGGTTCAGGGAGAGGTCAACATCACGGCCAAACTGAAATGATTTGGAATTTCCTGCATTTAAATATTACAGCGGTGAGGCTTATGTATAACAAAACAATCCCCATTTGCATTTTGAATATCTTATTTCTTTGAGAGAATACAATATTTACTTTCACAAAGAAAATAGCCATTATTAATTAATGTATTTGTTGTGGAAGGCTAAATGCTTAAAGCTGGATTTATGCAATAGTTCTGCAGTGCATGTGATCCACTAGCAAGAAAGCTCCAAAGGGGCTTTGAAAAGTCTTAGGTTCAGAAACTGAATGACCTCAGATCCTCCCACAGTGATTTCTGTCAAGGTGCTGTTGAACAATGTGCTTAACCCCAAGCTTTTTCACTAGAGCTGTCAAGTGCAAGAGAGGCTGCAAGATATCACAGCTTGCAATGATTGTCCTCAAGGATCAAGTGTCTGCAACTAGTCCGATGAATGTGAAGCAAAGAGTTAATAAGAAACCTAAACTAAGCATCAAACAAACAACACAAGCATCAAATCCATGTTGTAGCCCTTAAATACATTTTGTGGTGTACCTCAGAACCAGTGGCCTGTGTAGCTACAATAACGAAGAATTGACACCAGAGCATTACGACTCCATTTCTTATTGGTCACAACTTAATGATTTAAATGTGAAAATGAAGAATTTAAAGCTGGGGTATGTAACTTGTTTATAAAATATTTTTTTTATATATATATTTGCTAAAATTGTAGCTATTTTATTACAGTAAGGTAAGGGGATTTTATTGACATAGCACATTTTCAGCAACAAGGCAGTTCAAAGTGCTTACAATATGAGCCAGAAAACCTGGGGTTACCATTAGCACATTAAGTAGTATGTACACAAACATGATTGACAGCGCCTGCACACTTCTCCTGGCTCTGATTTGTTATTTTTGACTGGGAGCGGTGCATTTCTTCAGACATCAATAGCACTGAGGGAAGGTGGAAAATCTAAATTTTTTTTTTTCTCAGATTATCTGTCTCACATACTGTCCTGACATGGTGACAGTTTCACAAAAACATATAAAACATTTATTTGTAAAAGTTACATTCTCCAGCTTTAAACAGATGAATGTAGAATTAAGAATGGTGCTTCAGTGCAGGACATTCCTACAAAGTTGATCAGGTGAGTCTAAGAGGCCGTGCTCCCCAACTTGCCACCCACTTATTCCAACTGTGGCTGGATAATGGTGACTTTTTAATTCACCAGAGAAGCAAAGAGCATGTTAATAAATAATATGCATTGGCAATGAGTCAAAGTAAAATAGCACTTCAAACTGTGCTTTGAGTTTCCAGGTATGCCTCTGAATTATGACTTGTTAGCCTTGGGGGCACACTGTGTCTCTGTGGCCTGAGTGTCTGCAGTTTGACAATGAAAGTTAAATGGGCCTCACTAATGTCATATAACTGCCACTCTGGATTCCCGCTAGCACTGTAATTGCTCCTCTGACTGGCTGCACCCCATGTCAGACGGCACTGAGGAGTGAATTAGACTATAATTTCACACTAAACTGGAGTTCAAAGCTGTGCACCCTGGGTTTTCCAACAATAGTTACAATTATTATAAATTTAAAATGATGTTGACATTGAGAATACATGTGCATAAAACAAAATATAGGCAGAAATATAAGATATGGAGGTAAATAAACAAACAAAAAAATCCAGCTTATAAGAGAATAAGCTTTTCTGCCTTGCCTTCAAAAGAGCTGCAATTAATCAAAATGTGGAGTAAGAAAAAGTGGGGGGCCAAGCATTAGGACATAAGCATTAAATTTCTTGTGAAATGCAACGGTAACAAATCTTCCTTTGATACAGAAATGCAATGAAGATGTGGGTTATTAAGAAGAAAAGGACAAAGCTTTGTGGAGTCTTACAGGACAGCACGACAGTGTGTCTGTCAGCAGTGTTCACTATCAGGAAGATGGTCTCCAGGTTGTATCTAAACAGTGCTGAGTGTCTTTGTGTATGGAAAGGGAATCGGTATTCTCTGGGGATTCACAGATCAGGGTTTTTCTGACTGATTTTCAGGTTTTCTCAGAGGTCTGAGCCAACAGTTCTGCTGTTAGATAACAATTATTGTTTTTCTGGACTATGACGCAAAACCATCTGTGGAAACATAGTTTTATGTCTATGATTAAATAAAAATAAAAAAAAAATAAAAAATTGAGCTTCAGTTTCTTTGACGTACATGGTAGATTTGAGTCTGAAAAAAAGGGATTTAAATAATATCCTTTTTTATGCCTCAAAGCACGTGTGATTAACACATGCTGTGATGCATGTGTTATGAATCCATCAAAGTGTTATGCATTGTTGTTTGACACTTCCTGTCAAACAACAAGCTGTTGTTGATTTATAGGCTTAAAAATTATGGAGTTTTCTATTTCAATGCACTTGACAAACAAGTAAAAGAAGAGGTCCGATATTTGACTTTCCGATAAACCAATTTGGTCAGAACCAAAGAATGATCAACTGCACGATTTTGATTACTGGCTCCATTCTGTCATTTTTCACAGCAGTTAAATTTGTTTCTTGTTTGGCAGTGGAGGAGTTGTGACTTACCTGTGATGCACTCAGCATCTTCCCCATTCACAACTAAAACAGTATTCAGGCTCAGAGACCATCAGACGAACAAACCTGGATATAAACACATTATTTTCTGGACATTTTATGACTATAATATTTTGCACTTCTTGTCTTCAAGTGTCCTTACTAATCAGAAATGAAACTGAGATTGGGTAAGATAACTGCAGAGACAAGAGCAAGTCACAATCCTCAAATAATCTGATGCTGTAAGAAAGATAGACTAAAGTATCAGGAGTGATGCTCTTATTTACTACGTAGTAAAAATGATAGAGTCTAAGATACCTTCAGAGCTATCTCTGTCCACCCAACAAGCAAGTTAAATCAAACCGAGTAGGTAATAAGTTCAAGTTAATGAAAACCAAACACATTAACTTACAGCACAATCATCTTGAATTAAATGCGCAGCAGCAAACAGAATAATGAAACACTCTATTAATTCTGCATCTCATAATTTACAGTTGACACGTGAACAAGATTGGCTGATTGGATGTTTGCTTTGCACACATCCAGGAACAACACAACCTTGGCTTCTAACCTGCCCTGTTACCACCTGTGACGAAACAGTTGGCAGCTGAAACTGGGCAGCAGCTCCTGTGCAAGTCACTTAATAATGCTCTCTATTGTAGGTTCGCATCATTATTCACTCACAGTAAAAATGTTGTGACACACTTTAATGAGATTCACAAATGACGCTGTTATGCATCTTTTTATACCACAAATTGCAGCGATATCATCTTCATACTGCTGGATTTGTCTACATCACACTCTGCCGTGTGCGTCGTGCCACTAGATGAGCCATTTGCCATTGTGGTTGTTGTTTATTACCCATCGGCTGAAACAAAGCAGTATGTTCGGAGTAGGCAGCCACAGCCATAGAGCCCATGGAGGTTAATCTGCCAGCCATGTGAGCCTTCAGGGCAGGGGTTGGTAATGTGATTTAGATGGGTTTCCCACGCTGGCATGTCACTGCCGTCTCCCCTCAGTGCTCGAGCGACGGTCCCTCATTATACACCATGCCAACGTCAGCCACCCCACCAATGAGTGTGACACTTTTTGACACTAGCATAGCCGCTTTGCACAAAATGACAATGAGAAATAAGACAGGTTATAGAAAGATAGAGTTTACAGAATTAGAATTTTTGACTTCAAATTGCCATCCTGTTCAGACTTTAAGTTACATGTTGCTTTCAGACAGTTGATGTGTAACCTGTCCATGGGTTCCAAAATTAATTTTTCTTGCAGACAGAACAGCATTTTTTGAGTTGTCATTCAAAACGTCGACACTTTGACAGTGTGGAAGTTTTGAATTGTTTTTAAAACATTGTACATGCATTATTTCATGTTAATAGCTTAAAAACATAGTTTCATAATTACTCAGACCCAACACTTATGCATGTGTGCATGAGTCCAAAAGGAAACAATTTACAAGGAAAAATCTAAGTCTATGCCAGTTATTTGGCGATATCTGGCAGCTTAATGTATATGTGTGTAAAACTAAATGCTTGCTTATGTATAAGCAACTGCATATGTGAGGTCATGATCAGTTCTAATTGGATCTTTCAAACTCTGCCTAAGGAACTTTGGCCTGCATGTTCTCCTCCTTGTCCCCATATCAGTGCTGACTGAATGCAATCATGCTAATCTCCCATAGACCAAAGTAGAGCCGAAGCATAAATAGCAAGCAGCTCGACCTGTTGTGTGTCTCTATGGATCTTTCCAACAAAGCACCAAGTGACTTTCAGCCACTTTTCATTGACCCTTCGACCAGGTTGTCAAAACATGTATCTCTTTTACCTACCTCAAACAAAAGCAAGCCGCGGAGTGGCAAAAGCAGATCTACCATTTAGCTGCAGACGATAGATGTCCTTCTTCCTGTTTTGAACGGAAAAGACTTTGAGAACTCAGGACAAGGACACATTTCCTCGTTCCTAGTCCCTCTGGTTTCCTTCAGCTCTAGTCTGAAATACATAGCCTAGTTATCTCCACCAAGCAATTATTTGATTAGAGAAAAGAAGGGTTTAAACCATTTAGGCCACTTCATAATAAGTAGGGGGGCACTATATGATCCCAGGGATCTCACAAACACCACAGGGCTAAGCCTCAGTATGAGAGGATATAATCTAAAGAGCTTCCAAATAATTTCAGACTTGCAGTAGCATATAGCAAGTGAAAGTGTGGGCAGACCTACACATATTAAAACAAATATATTTATATTTACTCAAGCTGCACATTTTTTGTCAGTGCCTGACATTCGTAAGACTATCAAGCAAACCATAAAACTGATCATGTTATTTGAATTGCCAGAAAAATGTCAGGATTGACAATGGAATGTTATTTTGTTGCAAAAAGAATATTTTTTATTAACAGTTGCAAAATTGACTGTTCAGTTTGGGTATTATTTGAGTATATGCATATTTTCTCTATTATATTTTGCATTTTTAATTTAAGACATTTCTCTGCACGTATGATGAAATGCAGCACTTTAAGCAAAGATTTTTATCTGAGGTTTTAACTGACAGATAACTGCTGGGAAGTGTACCGCAATCGAAAACACAAAGAACAAAGGGGTTTCACATGTAGAACAAAGTAAGCATCATGTAGAAACATTCAACAGCTTCTCATGCTCATAACTTGCTTTCATTGCAAAGGATCTGATGCAAGCGGAAAGCAATATATCCACATGGGCCGTTGATTTGCAACTCAAACTGGTTAGGTTCTCACACCTAGATGCATGCATTAATATTGAAAAGAAACAGCAGGAGAACTGGAGTTCAAAGGAGCCAATAAAAAAAAAAACAGACCTTACCATCAGGTAGCAATATGTCATATCTCTTTTGGTCATACCTCTTTTACCCTTTATAACACAGCTGACAATTTTTTGTCACTGTCTGACGGAAACAGTCTAAACCTTTCCCGCTTTAGGTTGCTTAGGAAGACAAAACCTCTTTCTGCTTGCTAAATTTCAGAAAAATAAGACATGTTTTATAACTTCTACATACAGATCTTGAATGTGTTGTAGCATAACCTTTAACCTGCTTAACTTATTATGACTATATTTCGGGTTTTCTTAAAACATCTTCAGATGATTTTTGCCAGGGGTTTTGGTCGATTCTTCCTGGCAGGTTGCTTTGTGATTTCACAGCTACAGGAAGGGGAACAGACATGCAAAACAACACCAAAGCAATATTTTCCACATTTAAGTATAGCGAAAAGCTTGGAGTTAAACAACAGAACAATATAGAGAGGTGCATCATCTACAGAATGACACCAAGGTCATATACATTGGTACTACAGGCTAAGTTAGTTGCCGCCCAGATGAAATGATTACCTAAACATTTTGTAACTCAGATGCTGGCGTCCAAAGACAAAAATCTTTGTCTTATTTGATGTTAAATCGGACAATGAGGCCCTTCAGTTCATTAGAACAAACGTGGAAATTTATCTCATACTGTTGAATAATTGTATCAACTGAAATATGACATTCTAAGAATCATCTAAGAAACATTGGCATGTTTCACTATTGTTGAAATGCAGGGACAACATTCAGGTTTATTTCAAAGTGCTAGAGTCTGATGGAGAGAGAAAAACATAACAGTTGAATGAATTGTCTTTATCTTTTACACAAACCATCTCTTTCTTTGGAGCATTCTTAAATTATACTCCTCAACTATCACTTAACCCTACATCTCATTTCCCCATAGAGGGTTAGGATGACCTGACCTATTCATGATCCACTTCTTCCTGAGAAATTCAAAAGCTTTATAACTCCTGTCATAGATTTAGTATAAGGCTTGAAAATTAACATTATACACTGTTTTTATGTTTTTCATTGTTTTGTTTTAAATTTTCAGGTGAAAGCAGACAAATGTACATTTTATTATATGCCTAACTACATAAAAAACATTTGTTTGTGAAATATTATGTTTCATACTGTGTCTAGAGCCATATGCAAAACAGACAAATAGGATTGCTCAGAATGTTAAAATTATCAAAAAATATGATAGCTGTGTAATCTGAAATATCATAACTTCTAAATCCTGTCATTCGTTTGGATAAAATGTAGTTATTGTTGACATTTTGGCTGAGGATGACTTTTGCTGCATTTGCAGAACAAAAATTATTACTTAGTTTTATGAGCTGAAAATGAGTCTTAGCAAAATTGTAAAGAGGCAAAAAATATTTGACAAAAAACAATTTAGTTAGCTGTACAATATAAAATGACCTGCAGAGGGTGTACCCCACCTCTTGCCCAATGAATACTGGGGATAGGAACCAGGCCCCTTCATGACCCTGCAAGAATAAGTGTGTTTAGATAATGGATGGATACAATGCAGAAATAGAAAATAAATCAAAAATGTGCAAAGTATCACCCTTGGTTCACTTGTCAGAATTGCGTATATTAATAACTCCCAACCAAAAAACAGGAAATGGTGTTTTTCCACTCACCCAAACGTTATTCTAAGAGTTGCTGTCAAACTATAATGAAATGGGTATTTATGTAACTGTAGAGGGGTGAAAAATGAGCTCTTAGTAAATTAAAACAATAATTAAGAAAATAGGCACCCCAACATAATTTTTATTTTTGTATCTTTAATTTCTCTTTGTACTAAGTTCTGTAGTGTCATTTTAGTTAGTCCTTTGCAATTCCACACACAACCGCTAGGGGCGCTGCCGCGTTGGTGGCATAGAAAAGATTGAGCACACAAGAAGAATAAATCTTCCGGTTAAATGAGAAGGAAGCTCAACGTGTGTGTCTCGTCTTTCCTATTCCACAGGTCAGTAAAAATGTGTTTTTATGAATATATATGTGTTTCTTGGAAGAGTTGAGGAGGTCCTTGGGTCAGCTGTCGACTAATGAGTCGCAAAGTTCGTCTTGTAATTGTTGTGTACGAGGGCGGGACTTGTTCTGGGGGCTGGTTGGAGCTAGTGCTAGCGGACCTGTGCACGTGTGTGTGAGCTAGCTGAGGAGCTAGCTGACGGACAGCAGAGTTCATTTGAGCTTTTGTTTGGCACTTTTTGGGAGAGTTCTCACTCAAGGGACATTGTTCTGGTTTCTTTATTTTATAGATGTGTTGTTTTTTATTTTTTTTATTTTATTTTATGGGTTTGTTGAAAAACCTGATAAATCATATCTTTGTGTGAGGCTGAGTGCCGAGGCACAGTGTTGAAGAGGCATTGCGCCTTTTTCAGTTTATATTGAAAGAGTGATTGTTTGGTTTAAAGTTATATTAGTCATTTCTGATGTACTGAAGTTAATAGTTCTCTACTGAAGTATGTGATACCTGAAGCATGTTGCATATGAAGTGTGTTATAACACAAGAAGAATAAATCTTCCGGTTAAATGAGAAGGAAGCTCAACGTGTATGTCTCGTCTTTCTTATTCCACAGTATCACACGTTGAGGGAAGATCATCTAACACATTACCCTCAGCCATCCTAGGTTGCAGGGTAACATAACCTCGCTCATGGTTCATACTAATGCTAAACTTTCAACAGCATCTATAATCAGTCACCATCTTTGTGCCCAGTGAGAGTGCGATGGGGGCCATGTTGTTCTATCAAAATCAGAAGAGAAACAGGAAAACCTCAAGGAATTTTACTCCAGTTCACAAAGACTGTGTGTTAAACTCTGTTCAACCCAACTTAGAGTACATTCAGAAAGATCTTTAAAATAAAAATGTCAAGATGCTAAATAATCAACCGTATAAAAATGTGCAGCGCAAACTGGTGCTTCTCTGACGTCTGTGCGGATCAAAACATTAGATGTTTTCTTCTTGATTGTTAAGGTCGATGTAAGAATCAGTTTGACCCTCCACACCACGCAGGATAAAGCTGAATCCCCCCTGATTCATTATCCAGCAAAATACCTTCACAAAAATTCTACCAAACTTTGCATTATCATGAATTTTCAGCAGCTGCACAACAGCTCTCAGAGGACCTCCTTAAAAACTATGCTGTGCTCCGAAAACAGAAAGCACTGTCACAGCATACCAACAGAGTGCCAACGTGTAAAACCTCACACACGTTGTAGTGAGCTCTGGTCTTAACTGGTGTTCATTCATGTGTCTGAAATATTAGAACATCATGACAAATTTTAATATTTTTTTTATCACTTAAAAAGTGAAGCTTACGTATTATAAAGATTCATTGTACAGAATGAAATATTACAAGTCTTTATTTCTTATAATGTTTAGAGAGCTCCACAATCATGGGGAAGACTGCTGACTAGACAGAGGACCAGGAAAGGTGAAGCATGGGCGTCATCGACACCCTCCACAAAGAGAGTCACAAAAGATTATTGATAAAAAAGTCGACTGTTCAAAGATTGCTGTATCCAAGTATATTCATAGGAAGTTGCGTGAAAGAAAACCATGCATTAGGAAAAGGTTAACCAGCAGCAGGGAAACCACAAAGGATGAAGAATAGCTAATCAACTGTGTGATTGACTAACCATTGTCAAAGTAGATGGCTCACATGATGACATATGGATCTGTGTCAATATGACAGATTGATTGATTTTCTTGCCTTTCTTAGGCAAGGAAATAAAATGCCAGAAAACTCTAATAAACAAAGAAATTGTTGTTAAAGATATGTAAACCAGCAGACATAACATAAAAATGCATAAGTGGTTATTTGTTTTACTAAATCATACACTAAAAACATTTAGGAGGAAAGTTGTTTTTTTTTTTATAGGTAGCATTAAAATGATTAAAAATTGTGAATTTCTAATCCATGTCAGCCTGTGTGCATCTGAAGCAACCCAACAGGGGAAACAATAACATTTTTGCTACTCCACATTGACTTTCTTGCCTTAGGCACTGTCAGCATATGTTGGTGACAGACCCACATAGCACACAAATCTGGGCATAAACCCTATACTTCACTGCCAATATTTCAACTAATTCTACAGTTGAACTCGAAGTGAAGAATATGTCTCTTTAAGACAACAACAGAAGTCAATTTAAGACACATTAAGCATTTAAATTAAATCAGAGTTTAAAAAACCCATTTTATGCAGCCTGTAGGGTACACAATGCAGCACATCTGTTTTCCAGTAATAGCAGGAGATCTTGGACTTTGTATATTGCTTGAAGGACACCAACGAATTTACAGTTTTCTGAATTTGTCGCTTAGATACAGATTGTATGCTTTGTTTTTTTTAACCCTATTTGGTTCTTGAGGTATAATGGGAGGATAACTTACTTCAACGTAATATTTTAAGAAATTATTTACACAAAACACAGGTCAGGCTTTTCTCGTCATTTAGCATTAACACATGTACAGACTAAGAAAAAAATACCAAATCAAAACATTCTTACAATCTGCCAAGCAAGAAATGAGTCACCACCAACAGCTAAAATTGTACATGCTGGGCAGGTGAATGGAGCAATGTCATGCACTGAGAGTGACTAAACATCATTATAAATGCATATAAAAACACTCAATGTGTGTTAAAATACGGTTTATTTATAACTAGCTAATTAAAATCTGCATCAGAGTGAAAACATGAAACTTATGACGACGTTTCCAGATCAGAAGACTGAAATGTGAGAAACGGCAAAGGGAGGACGTTGGATCAACAACTACTTAGAAGATTTCTGCACATAGTAAGACACTTGAAGCTCTCTGACAGGGCTGACATGGGTCCTCTTGATAATAAGGATGGGGGCATATAATGTTGACAGGGTGCTCCATGGTTGGAAAGTTTATTTCCCTCCTACTCGGCTGTCAGCAACAGCTATCTATATTTAATATTTTCATTTCCCAGCATCTTCCCAGATGGCCAGACCCTAAGTAACTTGTAAACCACAAAACCATTCGTTAAATGTGAATGGCATTTCTTTATGGGCATTATTCATTAAAGCAGTTGGAATAAGATTTACCAAAAACAAGAATTGCATGCTTCGTGTTCACAAACAGCATCATGGAGCCCTGAAATGTGTCAGAAAATATTTATCTGCTGGTGTCACAACTGCAAGTCAGAAAAACAAATCCGCATCATCAGTTATTCCAGTATTTTCATTTTCTGCACGAACAAAAAAGAAAAAAAAAAGATGTCGTTTCTGCTCTTTCTGTTCCAAGAGGGAAGAAATTGCAGTACATTTTCATAAACACAGCTACTTTAAAAACTCCATTGGGACTTTTGTCAGTATTACTGAATTGTAATGCATGTTTGTGTTATACACTGTAGTTTTCATATGTGTCCGTGCATTAAATCAAGCTCTGTTTCTGTCAATCTCTCAACTCCCACAGGATGAAAACACAATTCTCCAAATCATCGAATAGTTTGTTTACAGTGAAAGGGTTTTATTAAGTCAGCTATCGATAAACGTCAACATGACAAAGTGTATTAGTAATCCTTTAAGCTTTCTTAAGGTATCTCTAGTAAGTTTGTCAAAATACACTGTACTATAACAAAAAGTTTAGTTCAAGCAGATTGACGTTTATTTTATTCTCTGTTTTATATTTTTGATTTACTAAGAAACTTCCCTTTATTCAAAAAGCAAAATGTATTTACCATGTTAAAAATGTTAATTACAAGCCCTTTATATGAACCTAGAGTACCGGGAGGTTTCCCCATGTATGCACTGGGTGAACATGTACATTTCTGACACTATAAGGCCCCGGCTATGATATCAATCCATGATCTTATTATTGCAAGGCAACAGTGCAAACACCTTGCTCCACCATGAAGTTTACAGAAGATGATTAAAAAAAACACAAAATTCATGATGGTGGTTGACTATCACTCAAATCTAGATATAAAAAAATAAATAAATAATTCTCAACATATAACACTGCATCAGTTCTATCCTAAGTCAATCATTAAAGGCCAGTGTCCTGCCTATTGTAACTCTTTCCCCTGGTTCAACAGACCTGAAATAAATGACGGTTCATTAGCAGGCCTCTGCAGAACATTGTGGTAATCTGGGGAGGTGGCTGGAGCATCAGCTGTGTTGGAGCAGAGGCACATCTAAAAATGGCAGAACAAAGGTCCGTCAGGACTAGAGCTGGACACCATATGTTATGCCCAGACTTTATGCTGAACTGCTAAACATAGATACCTGTAGCTTAAGCCAGCTACTTAATGGATGAAGGCTACTGTGACCAGCTAGGTCTCTAGTGTGAACTAAAGTCATTAACACAATCCACACCTTACCATTATTACAGCTTTAACAGTTTTATGTTTCCTTTTGGAGAAAATTTTGAAGACATCATTGTTTAACCTGGGTCGTAATTGTTGACTTAATGTTTGGTTAAAACTGCCCAATTTGAATGAATGCATAAACCAATGATTTGGATTGAAGAGGTGACTCGACATTGTTTTAGCGTGTCTTTCCTATTTGAATGAATAATTAGCCTAACATTTGTGCTTTCAGACAGTAGGATGATGTCAGAGTACCTGGTGAAAACCTGGACACATTTTCCTCCTAATCATGTAAAGCACTTTGAAATGCCTTGTTGCTGAAAATGTGCTTTACAAATAATATTGCCTTGCCTTGCCTTACACAGACACCCTCTGTCTGCCCATGTAATACATTTTCTATTTCTTTCATTACAGCCAGATAACATTTATATTGAGTTATTTCAGTGGGAGAAAAGAATGTGTGCAATATCACCGATTTATGTTACTTTCAAACATTTTTATAAACTGAGATGAAATAAATTTGCATGAATTATGAATTTATAACCCATCACAAGGCTGATGAACAACCACCAGTCAAGAAAATAAATGCAATTCTGATTAAATTAGTGCACTACTGTCAAGGTCTCAGTCAAACATGGTGCAGAGGACAGTAGATCGGAATACAGATGGCAGATTTAATAGATTACACACCTGAGAGAAAGCCTACTAATGTTACAGCATGGTAATTGGGTTTTGTTTTAAGAGTTTTTTTGGGGGGGGGTTTCAGATTCATCCCCAGGGTCTGCTGCCATGCTGCGATGGTATACAGCCTCAAAGAGAAAAGAGACACAGGAACAGCTGCTGTGGCTGCTCTCTTCCTGGTTCGGACCGAGCTGTCCTCATTCTATCCAAGTGTCTGATTGTGTTTCCATTGATTGAACGGTGCTTGCGTTCCCTCTGTCTTCCTTAGATATCCATGCAAACATACCATACACGGGATGGAAAAGGGATAAGGAGAAAATGCTTCATTTAGCTTAAGAGTTTATGCATCAGCATTGAAAATGCATCCACATACACGTGTTCAGAGGGAAGTGACTTGAGTAGCTTACTTCAAGAGTTTGATTTAAAGGCACTTTTTGTGAGTACTTTGCCATCTTTTCATCATATAAATGAGTTTCATTTGTCCTAGTCTTCCTCTGCTGCCCCTTTGGACATGTGAATTGGCCCCGGTTGTCTGACTGATGTGTTATTCTGGACAGGCTGCTCAGCTCTGCTCTGTATTCCGTCGACAGACACAGTGGGGACTCCTCACTTAGATGCCAGCATGCGAGCCGCTGGGAAAGTATTGTCCAGATGCTTCTCTCCCAAACCAGGAAGTTTCCTTGCCAACAGGAACTCAAAGCTCTAATTTTACACTGCTATGTATGCCACTGTGCTTGTTCATGAGTTCACTGTAAGCTGGTAGCCCCAATATGGCTATGTGACTCCGATATAAGTTTAATAATCCTATTTTCTAAAAGGCTCAGGCTTCAAAAGATATGAGGTTTTCTTACTGCTTCAAATGTTATTCACCCAATGATGTTGGAAACACCTGAGCTAGATGTAAAAGTTTTCCTTGCAGTCAATAACATTTCGGAAAAAAAAAAAAAAAAAAGCTTTTGACGAATTGATGTACATGTCATGAAGTAATTTAGTGCTAAAGCAGTAGCTTTCACTGGTTTTATTTGCTAAATATTTTTGCTTAGCCAATACATCACTGTTGTTTTATATGTTCATTTAGTTTAATTAGCAGTGTTGGTAATTGCTGAACATTAATTAGCAGTGTCTAATAGGCAGATAATTGTGTCACAATTGCCTTCTATGAAGTTATGATGCCTTAGGGGACACAACTGTTGCATCTCGATTTGAGTTGTTGTGGCTTTCTCATGGTAAATTACATTTTCTAATCTTTCAGTCTATTCAAATCCAAATCTTTTTTTTTCCCATCGTTTTCTGTCCTGCCTTACCATTTCTGTTATTTATAAAAGCCTTATGGTGCTTTTAACATTACTGAAGCAGTTGTCTGGGCCTTAATCTGATACTGGGCTTGTCATTATCCATCAGCGGTGACAGCCTGTCCTTTCCAATATCCTTTGTGCTTCCATCTTTCCTTTTCACACCTAGACATGTCTCTGTCTGCTTCATAAATATTCAACACACTGCAGGAATTCACACATGGAGAATCTGACACTCCCCATCATTTCTAAACACGGGCACATGGACGCTGACACTCACCTCTGTCCAAATCTGTTTTTATGTCCTTTATTTATCACCTCACCCTCTACTTTTCAACCTGCATCTGCCTTAAACTTCCTACCTGTCCACTCTCCTCTCTTCACACGCAGCTCATCCAGTCCAACTTTATCCCTTAAGCAATCTAAGCTCTGTTCGTTGCAGAAGTTTTCGATGCTAATAGAGGAAAAAGTTAAGCTGAATGGCTGCATTCTTGACCTCAGACAAAATAAAAGCCAAAAGAAAGCCAGTATAGCACCACTATTTACTTGTTTATAATGTTCTTAGTTGCATCTTGGAGGGAGAGGAGGTCAGCATATCAGCTTAAAAAATTCTGTTACCGACTTGTTATAGGGCAAAAGTATACTTGCAGTGAGTTTTAGCTTGGAGGATAATATAGTTTTGCCATCAATACAGACCCAGAGAGTTGGTAAAAACTGATAATATGAAACTTTAAGTCATAAACCTCCAAAATCTATGACTTAGATAGAGCAATTGTTGGTATTTTGTTGGATCCCTGAAAAAATAAAACTGACTTTAGCGTGGTACAATACATCACAGGCAAACCGCTAGATCCCTGACTTTTTTTTCATTGCTATGGTTATTTTCAAAGACATTGACCAAGGGAATGTTTGTCTATCAGATCACAGGAACAATGAATTTATAATACAGCATTTGACATAATGCAAACTACACAAAAAGAACACTGAATAGATTTTTAGGCATTTTGATTGGTGACACCACAAACTGATCTCTGGACTAAGTAAATATTATTACACACAGGGAACGTCTGACAGATTCTGAAGCATTTCAGTTTTGTATTTAAAATCAAAAGTGACTATATATTTTAAATAGTCACCATATGTTTATTTGTATATGTGTATATATATGTATACATTGATGTAGCTCAAGTGATGAACTCATCAGGCTTTCTGGCACTTCACTCTGTGCTGTATTTTCTGCAGTCGCACAAATACATATGATTAGAGTCTTGCCTTTTTTTGTTTTGGACTTCCTCAGAGGTTTAGAGGAGCGTACTTAACTCTCTTAACACATCTGTAACACATTTTGGAAAGCAATACAAAGATGTGCACATGTGGAAGAGCAGTGAAAATGTGTGATCGCAGTCTAACATGACCAGAAGCTTCCAGTCAAGTTTCCTGGTGTTGGGAATGAAGGAAACCAGGGTATGGACAGGAAGGGAAACCCAGGGTGAAAAGAGCAGAGAAATAGACAAGAGAAAGAAAGAAAAAGACAGAGAGAGAGAGGGAGAGAGAGAGAGAAAGAGCATTGTAGCTGTAAAACTCACTATATAATCATTTCGGTCATAGTCAGCCTCTCTCTGTTGTTTGGTCTGCTGGTCACAGGCAGGACATTTACACTCTGTGTCTCTGACATAAATCATGTCACATGGCTGAATGAACAGACACTGCCAGCATTTTAGCTCTTGCAACACCCTACTCTGTGCAGCCCACCCCTGGTGTCAAACACACACTGATACGGTGCACAGCAAAGTGTAGACTTTCTGGATGCACACCTTCTTCACACATAGATCCTGAGCTGCAAACAGGGCATCACGCTTAAGAATACAGAAACACACATGCAGACGGGCGCACTCTGTATCTTCTATGAGTCGGCGACAAACCATGGCGGTAGATTGTTGTGGAGCTTTGGAATCTGAGGGATAAGATTTACTTCATTATTTAAAAATATGAAGAGTGATTTTGAATTATTAATTTTCCTGCAACGTTGTGTTGTGGTGTGAGAGGCAAACAGAAGCCGCCGTCACACTCTCCTGGTTCTTGTGGCCCCCCCCTCCGTGCTGGATTGATATAATCTGGCACAGGTTTCACATGCTGAAGCTCCCCCCTTTTGATGCTTGTACAAACATGGGGCCTGAGACAACAGACTGCAAACGCTTTGATGCAATTAGCCAACAGAGTGTGAAGCAGAAAACCTTTGTAGCTTTCTACACAGCTCATGTAAGCAGTGTCAACACAAAAGGACGCGCAGATCAGTCGACAGAAGCTGAGTTTCTTTGTTGATGCCACTCTGTATCCCTCGTGTGTCTGTCACAGAGTGAATCTAATGCTCATATGAAAAACGGGAAGGATGACGGGGAATCTAGTGGGAGCCGCGCTGCCCTGTGGTGTGTGGTTAGGGAAGGATGCGATCATACAAAAGCAAGTGTGTGTATTCTGGTGGAAAACCTTTAAAAAAAAAATCTACTCTGCAGAATATAAGAAAAAGGTCAATGTTTGACAGACAAACTGATAAAGTTAAAGCGCAAAGGAAACCGCACGAGTGCTGCCATTTAGTTTTGTCAGACGACAGATTTCTATCATTTAACAAAGTTTTCTGACAAAGAACAAATTACCATTCATCCTGAAAGCACTAAAAAATGTTTATGTTAGTCAATGTACGAAAAATAGTTTGCAAGAAAAGTAACCCGTTAAGCCCTGCATGTCTAATGGCTTACAATGATGTAAAAAGACAAAATTTAAAAAAAACAAACAAAAAAAAAAACTTACTAAAGTTCAGACAGAACACCAGAATAGGGAGGTAAGGGGATCTAAGTTGATTTGATTGTGGCTTGGTTGTCACAAAGCAAATTATCAAATTGATAATAATGTATTCCCTGTGCTCCAAAGATCTCAGACCAATAGAAAAACCACATATCTGAAGTCGAGATTTGTACGTAAAGGTTACAAATCCGCCTAAACATTTGGAACATGTCGTGCCAATATGAAACAACATCTCTAAGGAATGTTTCCAACAGATTGTTGACTCTATATCACAACAAATAAATGCACTTTCCAAAGGCAAAAGGGAGTCCAACTGGGTTCCTGTAAAAACTGTTTTTAAGTTATTGGTAAGTGTGTGTTTATTGTTGTCATCACCAGCTAGCCCAGTTTCTAGTACTGACTGTGTGCTGTAGATGGCTGGAAACACCAGGGCTACACTTTTTCTTTACAAGCAATAAATAAACCATTGCCAGGGGAGCTGGTGAAGGTGGAACAAAACAAAGGAAGGATAGGAAAGAGACTTCCTGAGCTAGCATGGCGGCTCTTTAAAAAAACAACAACAAAAAAAACCAAGGTGGGTTATGAGGCTAGAAAGAAATGAGGCAGAATGAGACATCAAAAGTAAGAAAGAAAGCATAAAAACAGCAGGACAAAAGTGTTTGGCAAGCTAATTCCCAGATATCGACTTCGCTTTGATTAGTAACTGGAGGGAACCTTTAATGAGAGCATTCCTTAATCAAACTCCAACATAACAGTGAACTATGTCTTGCATGGAGCTTCAGACGTCCTCCCCTTTGCAAGTCAACAGATGATGATCCTGCTGCTCTCCCCCAAACTGAGAAAGTAATCGCCTGCTTAAGTATGTTCAGACACTCAGGTAATTTATTATCTTGTGCAGTTTTATTGCTGCAGATTAAAACTTCCTTTCTGGGAGCTTAAAGAGATGTGTGTGTGTGTGTGTGTGTTCAGCCTTTGCCTGGCACATTCCAGCATTAATGACATATTGTGTGGCGTAATTGTTTCCAATACCTGGCCAGTGGTTTTCTGTGTGGACTCCAGGGAAATAGAGTTGATAGAGAACGATGGGCGAGGTTGTCTGAGTGGCGAAATAAAAGATCCGAAGGAGAAGCACATCAAGTAACATGGATGGACTAAAGAATAAGTGCAACCTTTAGGGACAAAACACTTTGAGGTGCATTAAATGTTCTGTAGGCAGAAATATGTCGGTGTATGGCTGGGGTAGTCAGAGAGGGTTTGTCTTGGTGGTCTCCAGTGCACTCATTAGGAAGCAGGGACAGCATCTCAGTGCCCCTCCTTTCCCAAGAGAAGGAAAGCAACTAATTAGAGGTCTGTCCTCCTTCCTGACACATCCCCGTCCCCAAAGGAGCATCACAGCTAAAGTGGGGGGAAGAAAAAAGTAATTACAAATTGTATAAAAGAAGCAATAGCTTTTTTTGCTTCACACAAAGAAATAGCCGAATATAACCATAATTCAAATGCGTTATTACTGGTAAACCATTAAACTTTAGAATTTAGTCTCACCATTTGTTGTTCTGGGTATGGACCTAAAGTATAATGGCACCTGTCCAGGGACTAAGACACAATTCTGTTCCTCGACTGCAGAAACAGGCCTCAGCCATCTTAGCTCTCCTCTAAAAGTGGACGACTGCTTCAATTACAATTTCGCAGTTTGAGTTATATTTGAAGATTAAAGGTCAGCCTAAGCAGCAATTACCAGTTATCCCCCTACCCTCGACACCCCCACACCTGATGGCAGATCTTCTGCAGCATTTCCCCCTGTTGAGCTGGAGGAGCTTGCATAAGTGAAGAGAAGAGGTAAAGGGGACTTTAATTGGCAACTTTGTTCTTGTTATCAACACCTGTGGACACCTTTTCTCTGTGTGGACTAAAAAAAAATTCATTGTCCTGACGGGCCTTGTAGGAATTAATAATAATGTTTCCCTTTTTAGGCAAAATATTAGAAACATATTAAGACATATTAGTGATTACAAAGCTAACACACTGTCCTGATCCAGGAGAACACTGTGACTGCCACACTTCATTCCAATAAAAACGCCCGATTCATAACAGCAGCTCATCAAATGCTGTCTTGTCTGTCAAAAGCTGTAGACTTTTGACTTCAGAGACAAAGCATGACTTGGTGAACCCCATTGCCAGGTAACACATGGTTTTCAATACTCCAGAATACATATCAAGGTTGAGAAATAGAGTGAGAAAAGTGAAAAATGCCATTTTCTTTTACATTGCAGCAATAAGAAAGAAGCTGCACGGGTAAATGTGAAATCGCAGGCTTCTCATTATCATCAGGTCTGCCTTTTGTAGCTCCATGGTGAGTTCTTTGGTCATTATTGAAGTGATGTGGCTGAATTTCTGTTTGTAAATGAACACAGTTTCAGTATCTCAAACTCAGCACTGGACATTGCTTTAGGTGCTGTTTATAAATTGTGACCAGATGCTAAATGCAAACCTCACCAGATATGATAAATGCACCCCCACACTTTTCTGTTGCTATACAGTCCCTGCAAGATTAAGTTAAAGAAAATAATTGGGTGGAAACACAGCTTCTTTGCTTTGTTTGCACTGATCATAATGCGGTTGTATTGACAGAGCATAGGATGAAAAAACCCAATAACGCTTGATTTTTCTTCTTATTCTACTTTTTTATTATTATTATTATTATTATTATTATTATTTCTTGAGGCATCTTCATTCGAATCATCAATTTTTGTTGGGCTACCAAACTAGCAAGAGAATAGTGTGCTAATCATCTCTGGTTAATGCTCGGATTGCATCTTAGGCTTTTCATTAGATCTCATTACGCTTGCCTTTCAATTGCTTGCACTCTTAAAATAATTTTGCAGGTAGAAGCATCGTGAACGCATGCGTCGCGCTTTGTGTCAAAGAAAAAAGTGTAGCAGCTTCTTTTTTTTTCTTTTTCATTGATTGCGACACTAAACTGCGCGTTTACCATTGGACATCTACGTCTCTCTCTCCTACTCCGACTGCAATGAATCAAAGCCTGCAGTGGGAGGAAAGCAGAGCTCATTAGCTGCACTTTCCAGGGAACCTCTCCCTCAAACATCTGACAGCTCTGCTCTGATCGATAGCTGTCTTTCTGTGGTGGGTCTGCCTTTACTCAGGCTTGTGAGTAAGCTAAGCGCTGCTGCGCTTCCAAATAGATGGACTGAATTACTCCATGCTCTGCGGGGAGGCTAGACTTTGAGCAAGTGCTGACTACAACTGACATGTTTATATATTTTATTTTTAAAGAGACTGAGCTGTCAAACTCCCTCAATCTTTCATGATACGGGAGACACACAGTGGGGGACAAGTACAGTGTATTGGTGTTGTACTCAGTTATGGTGTTTGAAATGAAGTAAAGTTGAAAATGCTCTGGGTGTGATCAGTCTTTTGTTGTTCATATTTCAGTTATTTGTACAAAAAAATAACATTTGGTGTTAAATCCCTGTGCTCTAGGTAGTGATGGGTATGATATGAATTTACTGATGCTAATCCATAATGACCAGTTTGTGGGAATTAAAAACTGTAAACAAGAATAATTCAGCAGTCTCCAGTTCCATCCAAGTATGATTTGAATCTTTCTTCCATTTTCTACATTTAACATTTTTGAACTGGCAGATAAACAACCACTGACTGAGAGTAAAGTTTTAACACTGTTTCCAGATGTTAAATGGAGTGCAATTAGACATGAAGTACAATCCAATGTCTGTGAGAAAGAAAAAAAAAAAGAAACTATTTGAACAATTTAAAAAATTGACTTAAATTTTTAAAAATTATTTCTATGTTAAAACAATAAACAAATTTACTTATGGCTTTGTATATTTGCATCTGCCTGATTTTTTATGAACTCCAAAATATCAATATAAATAAAACCAAATATAATATTTCATCCTTGCTACCTTTAGATGCAAAGAAAATCTGTTCTGCCTTGATAGCCCTCACAAGTCAATCAGTCCGTATCGGATTATAGCATACCCCCTTTTAATAAATTAACAGGAAGAATGTTTACTTAAAAACATGATTTACTAAGTCTAATCTTGGTCTTCTTCTGAATTTCCTTGAAATTTGTTATTCCAACTACGGTTTCAAACATTTTATCTGACAGTATCACAAAAGAGGGGTAGAGTTTGGGTTATTTTACATAGTTGTTATATTACTTCAGTTTTAGTTTCAGACATTAATATGACTGCTAATTAAAATTTAAACATCTATACAATCTTAAAAGGACATATTTGTTATCTAATGCCTCTCACACACAAATAAACCCACCTCTTTTAACTACAATGTAGCTCAAAAGAGACCCACAGTTTTTGGCGCTGATGTTGTTTCACCAATCGTCACGGACAAACTGCGTTAGAAAATAAACTCTTTGAAACGCTTTGTTCTATTTTTAGTTGGTTAATGGGTGTCAGAAAGGCCACATTGGAAGTACATTTGGAAATAAATTGATAAACACAGAGCACCAAACTCCTTGTACTGACTGTATGTGGTGCTTTCTGACTTTATTGGTTCTGATTTGTGATTTTCTGGGATAAACTTTCTTCTAGAAGACTGCAGCTCTAACATAGAGGGCAAAAATGAATGTATCAAATACAGCGTAAAGCTTCCAAATGTAAAATTCAGAGAAAAAAAAAATCAAGGCATGAAGTAGTACAACAGCACTGGGGATCAGACATTAACTAATGGAAGATAAGAAAAAAGTCTCCCACTGAGCAGTATTTGATAGCTTATTGGTTCAGCCATTCACCAAACACAGCAGGGGTGATGGGATAAAAAGGAACGTTCCTCTTCATTTATTTTAAAATCTTCTCGACTCATACATTCATGGACCGTTGGGGGGCATAGAACAAAAAAAATCCTCATCTAACATGTATGGTGTCTGACAACCTCTGACACAAAAGGGCAGAAACCTTTGCTCTTCTGTCCTTCCTTAGAGGAAGGAGAGAACGAGAGAAAAGGTCCTCAGGGTTGCCTCTTGTCCCAGCGTCCTGCTGAGCTGGCCCGGGCAAGTCTCATTGGGCTTTGGTCTAAATTAGCTGCGGCTTGCTGTTAAGCCCCCGCTTAATATGCTCCTGACTGAGAGTGGAAAAGAGAGTCCCACAGAGGGAAGAGAGGAGACAGAGAGAGGCAACATCAAGAGGATGTGGAAGATGAGGCAAATTTTTCAAGAGGAATCAATATGGGATGGAGGAAAAAGAGAGGATGAAGTGCAGAGGACTGAAAGAATATGAATAAGAAAGACGGGGACAAAGCAGCAGAAGACAGAGGTTAGATAATGTGTGTGTGCATGAGAGAGAGAGAGAGAGAGAGAGAGAGAGAGAGAAACAGTCAAACAGCAAGAAAGAGAACGAACTTCAAGGTTTGTATTGAGTTGGCAGTGGCAGCACCAGAGGACCTGAACAGAATAGCCTTGGCATCGCTTCTTTGGCCAATTAATGTGAAGCTGTCTGGGTCCGGGGAAGCTATTAGACTCTGGGAGAAAAAAAAATAAAAAAAACGCATTAAAAAAGAACAGGAATAAAGTTCGGTGCCGTTTCCCCACAGTGCTGCTTATATGTAAAGCCCCTTGTTTTTCTTGACTGAATAATAGTCTTCATTCCACCCTCCTCCCTCCCTCCTCTTCAAGCCTCTGGATGTAGGCAGAACATCTCTGCTTTATTAAACATCTCACTAGAGACAGGACACCCTCGTTGACAAGCAGCAGCCTTTATTAAAGATGCCGCCGAGTGGAAAGGAGCGAGCATTGAGATTCAAATTGAGGGAGACAAGTCAACACTCTGTGGCCGTAGCTTTAGTTAGCTGGATGTGAGCTGGAATTTGAATTGTTGTTAATCAAACAGGCGACGGTTTTTCTTCACGTTAAATAAGCCTTTCCTGCACTCACACATGCAAGGTGTGTACGCCGGCTGCAGGAGGGGGAGGGAGGCTTTTGTGAAAGAAGTCCAAATAAATTATGGATAAATATGCGTGGATACATACCGAGTGGACGCAGATGTCTCTGGGATTTGCGGGTCAAATGTTACATAAAGGTTGAGAATCAAAATCACAATATTCCCATATTAGTACCCCAGTAAACATAATTAAATTAGGAAGAAAAACACAAGAATAAATTTGATCAAGATTTACATTTCAACAGGTTTTACACACGCTAAAAAATATAAAAGAAAAAAAAAAATCACATGTATTAGAATGCAGGTTTGAAATCCTTCAAAGCATTTAACAGTATTTTGATTCAACAATAACTAACTATGATTTTTTCTTTTTTTGCAATGATTTTGTGCCATATTACATTAATGAAAGCACAGATCAAAGGAATGAAATTTGTGTTAGATTCACCCTTTGTGGAAATATATGATTATTGGCAGAGTTTATTACTTGGAGCGTTAGGTGCTCCTGATGTGTGAGATCACAACAAGCTATTCAGAAATGTTCAAATTAAATAGAAAAAAAACAAAAAGAGCTCAGGTAATCAATATATAATGAAACATATTTGTCTTAATTCGACTCCCATCTCAAAAACTTATCTGGTAAAATATTCTTAATCCACAATTTAAGTTCAAGCAAAATATTAAATTCTTTGAGACAAAAATATTTATTTTTAATATGTGTCAAATCTTTTGAAAGATGCTGTGGTCATTGAAAGAAAAACAATCTTTGCTTTTTTTGTATTACTTTGTGAAAAATATTCTTAGTTTATGTTGCTGGAAATTGCTTGACATTTATTCCCTTGATTATGGCACATCTTACTTCCCTAAATAAATAAAAAAATAGTGCCACAATAATAATAATACTAATAAAAAAATGCATATATTTTACAAGTCCTAAATTATAGAACATTATGTGTGTGGAAATTTAGCATTGATCATATAGCACCTAGTGAAAGGGGAACAGAGGTAAAATGACAGCATTGTAGAAAACATGAGGGCAAAGTAGCACTTAGCCTTGTTCAATGTATTAATAAAAATATCCTAATTTGTCCAGACATCTTTCATCTAAGTTATTAAATAAGCAACATTTCCAGGCTGAATTGCTGAGTGAAAAAAAAAAATGTATAGAGTGATGTCAGTCATACCTAGATGTAACCCCCTCCTGTTTGCCCACCTGTCTCTTCTGTTTGCTCTCCAATTTGCTCACAGTGTCATGCTGAACCCATCAGCCAAAAGGGGTAGAAAAAAAAAACAATTGTTCATGCAAAATGTATATTATAAGTGACAGCAGAGTCTTGCCTCATGTTTCTTAAGAACTATATAATAATGCACATTTTTGCTCCTAAGGTTTGAGAAATGACTCGATTTTAACTAAAATGCATTTCTGCTGTATGTTAAAGAAATAATATTGTATTGCTCAGATGTGTGCAACACTTCTTTTTGTCTGTTTCACAATTTTTAAACACGTGAAATTGCATAAATCTTGCATCAATTAGGAGACACTGTTTTTGCTAAAGCAAAAATAAATACACAACACAATGATTTCAAAGACATTCCCCAATGAACCCCAGATCTTTCCCATCTGTCACATTCAAATTACGCTCATCTTCCCACTGTACACTGTTGTATTTCTTTTTTTTTTTTAGCTGAATTTTTCCTATTATGCATGGAGCTCTTTCCCGCTGCGCTCTTCACAAATCTTCTTTCTCCTAAGGTGCATTGCTGCCATCTGTCACTGGCAAAAATGAGCATTCACAGACACACATGAGCACAGTTTGGCTTAACACCAGGTTCTTATCTGGTCAAGTGTGTTTACCACTACAGCACATCTTGAGCTTACGCTGCAAGTGCCCAATATTCTGCTGAGAGATTATTTGAGGGATTTGGGCTGTAGGTGTACCATTTCCCACTTGGACAACCCATTGGATATAAGTCCAATCACTTAATCATTCTATCACCACAAATCAATATGGCAAAGCCTAACACTGGGGAAAAAACAAAGACTGGGGAAAAGAAAAACTCAAGCTTTTCCAGTAAAGGTCCTTATTTTGCTTCTTGTTAAATTTTTGATGCCTTTACATTTTCTTCCTTTACATACTTCTGGTTATTAAGAATACATTTTAACTGGTTTGCTGGCTGTTTGTAGGGCAATGGATTGTAATATAGCATATATGTCCAATGTAGGAGTATGGGGGCATGTGGAGGGACTTTTATGAAGAACTCTACATGCCTGACAGTCTGATGAGGTCTGATTAAGGCTTACGCTGTTTCTCACCTCATTCTGATATATTCTTTCTCTTGCAGGACCTGCCAGCTGAGCTCACAGATGATGACTCTACTGTGCTAAGGAGCTGTCAGTGATACAGCAGCTGGGCTATAAAAAGATCTATTACTGCCACACCAACCAAAGATTGGTCATATCATTTCAGAAAAGGCTCACTGACAATTCAAGTCAATCTGACATCTTTGAAGGCATAGATTCGAAAACATATATTTACTTAAAACTTTTGTCATTTTTGACAGAGCTTTAAATGTACATACATTTTTATTGTGTTCTAAACTATAATAGGAGTATTTTGCTTAATTAACAAAATAATTAATTAACAATAGAAGTTTGTTTTTCTACTTAAAATAAAACCCCTACTTAGCTAGAAGTTTCATGGCAGGTTTCAATCTTATTCTGTGGGAGAAAGGCCTTAAAATCTTTTGTCATTCTTTAAATCTGCTTTCATTCTACTTTAATATGTTTTCTAATCTCAAGTTTCCCTGCAATATATTCACATATTCAAATCCAATTCTTATTTCAAGAACATTTTGAAAAGTTATTTCTTGCTATGGGAATGCAAAGATTTCTGCCATTTCTTTTTGCAGTTTCACGACTAAGAAGAGAACAACTTTAATTTGCATGTCTGTAAAGACACCTTCTTTATGAAATTCTGAAAACTAAGTATTTTCCTTCATCTTTTGTCTATCATAAAAAAATACCTGCCGTAGTAAGCATGTGATTATTTTATCCTAAAAGTTTAGTTAATGTATTTGTGAAAAAAATATGTAGGGCATGCTTTATAGTTAGGCTTACCTAAAACTGTTTAACATTAAAGAGCATTGAAAATAAGATAAACACTTCTTTTTTTTAACTATGTGAGAGCACATTTATTTTTATGACTGGAAGACAGGATAATACGCATTTAATAAATACTTTGACAGACACTTTTATCTGCTGAAAGATTCACTTTTCTTCAGTGTTTTCCTTGCAGATTTTTTTCCATAAGAAAAAAAAAATCAGTATGCTAGGACGAATATTTGATTCAGTTCTCTCCACAAACAGTTCCTTAAAGTTGCTAATGGTGATTTTATTTCTGACTTGTATAATGTTTGACTTACATACATAGTTATGCGGTTGAAATAATCTTTGTTTTGTCAATCTTCTATGATTAAATTGGTTGCAGATTGTCTTTGGGATTTTCAAATAACCTCGCCAGTGAATAAATGAAAGAAACAGAGATAGCTGCTGGATTTCACTTTGACATGCTTTTCAATTTATTAGCATGGCAAATAAAAACAAAAGAAAACCTGTTATCCATATGGAGTAACCTCAATGAATGACCTCTTTCTTAATAAGGCTTTTCAGCAATGGAGGATGAAACTCTTTGTATATCACTGTTCTCTCTTTTTCAGGACGGAGAGGCAATGGCTCTACCCAAAAGGCTGTTTTCCATTAATCTGTGCCATCCGTTTGAATGTGTGTTCAAGTTTTGGGTGGCTTCACATTAAAAAAAGAGCAATCTAACAAGAAACTCTATATTTGCTTTCCATTGAGCTCCAGCAGAGAGCTGCCCAGATGGCCCAATCAGGAAATAGTCTGGCAGATGCATCTGGAGCCAGCAGGACAGATGGAGAGGGGAACAGATATGGGTTGAGTCGTAAGAAGATAAAACATCCACGGGTGAAGGACAGGGGCCACCCCTATGCTTGTGTTTTCTTTTTTCCATATTGCTTTGTTGAAATTTTCTTGCCTTTTCTTTTATCATCACTGTCGATGTCAGTGATGGTGGAATCTGTGATAACAGAGGGTGAAAAGTCGAATAAGCTTGAGAACCAATAATAATATATACCAATGATGACTCCTACTCCCAATAGGAGATGTGGTTTGCCTTGTAGTAAACCAGTAGCACACAGTTACATCATGTTGCCCCTGAGTTTATATAAGAGGCCTCAAAGGCAAATTGAAAATGTCACCACCTACATTCCTTTAGAAAATCACGGAAATGTGCATGGAAAATGATGAGAGAGTCTTAAGACACTAAGGTTGGTCACAAAATTGTCAGTATGTGTCAGCATGGATGCGGAGAAATCAATTGCAGCAAACAATTTTGTTGGTACAGAAATGACAAAGTTATCCCCTCTCTTTGGATTATCCCCAAGGCAAATAAAATAAAAGAATGGGATGTACCTCAATGTAAAGCTAGTCTTTACACAGGATTTATTTTTATCAAGTCAAGAACTCATCAGTTTTACATTGGGGACTGCCAAAAACAAGAGGAAAAGAAAATGATAAAAAAAAAATAAGGAAACCGCACTTTGACAAAAAGAGACATTCAGGTGCAGAGATGCGTAATCATTAATAACAATAATAATTAAAACTATTCAAATGTACAATTCAAAATATTTAGAGTTATAAACAGCCTGCAACCTGAATGGAAAAGTACAGCACGCGTGTTATTTGGATGTTGGTTGCAAAGCATGTCGAAAAGTTAAATGTATTGTGTAATGTGACAAAACAGAATAATGCAACCAAAGAAGAATTACCAAGGGGGGAAACACTTTTGCACAGTCTTACAAGTTGCAAATAAAAGAACAGATTTTTATTTCAATTTTAAGCCATTACTTTTCTCTGGACTTTTCTGAGGACAAAACCTATAGGTCCTATTATTAAATAGCAAGACAAGAACATTAGCTAAAACGTTCACTTTCTCAAAAAAGCACCGACCAGCACATTTGGCTGGTGCATTACTGGGATGAGCTACAACAACTTTTAGTTCACCTCAATGTTCTTAAAAGACAGCTGTCTTTTAAGAGCTTATTTAAAAATATTATTCTAACAAGCATCTATCTGACCCAAACCAAGTTGTGCCATGGGTTATATGGGTTATCTGGTCTTTGGTAAACCTTAAATCTGACACATAAAAAAACTGACAAAGAATTAAAGGCAACATGCACACAAATAACAGTATAAGAAAACACAGCATTACTTGTTATAGTGTACCATTTATGAAAGAAAAATAACTTTTAGAGTAATCGCTCCCAGTGGGAACAAGCGGCATGCTTTTTGCCTGCAGGGATCGCTCCATGATAACAACTGTTTTCATTTCTGTTTCTTCGCCCCAGCCTGAAAAGGTCAGGGCTTGACTTGATGCGTTACACACCCACGGTAATACCTTCTCAAGCTTGTTGCAACAGCGCCTAACCCGCAAGCTAATTAATCCAACCTGTCTTACAACCACACGTCGAGCACTTCATCAGGTCCGGTCAGTAACTGCGGTAAGGGGTCAGTGGCTCCCAAACGGCGAGGGTGCTGAAGCGTGAACAGACCGCTGAGGAAGCAATTGCCAGCAAAGACAGAGGTGTCTGTCATGTGAAAGCTTGTGCACACTGCATAGTTCATTCCTCTGGTCACAGGACTGATTATATGTGTAAGATTAGTCTACTGAGAATGTGTGCGGTATTTATTCAGTTATTTTTAATATTGAGCTTTGTTTACAGATTAAGAAAATAAGGTTTAATTATTTATTTAAAGAAGTGTATTTTTCTCCTAAATTAAATTTGGCTGTAAATCTATTCTTAGGCATGTGAAGCTTGTTGCCGTGCATCTTTTGAGGTATCACTTCTGAGAACTATAGGTGAAATTAGG
Organism: Poecilia mexicana; assembly: GCF_051168715.1. NCBI lineage: Eukaryota > Metazoa > Chordata > Actinopteri > Cyprinodontiformes > Poeciliidae > Poecilia > Poecilia mexicana. Next base: position 27,119,583 of record NW_028263372.1, on the reverse strand, counting down.
TTAAAAAAAAAATTGAGCTGAAAATATAAGCAGTAATTTAGGACCTACGAGGTGCTGCACAAAGAAAAAATAAATGAAATAAAAGATGAAAAAACTATTGTTATCCACAGCTTGGAACTAATAAATGAAGTTAAAATAGTTCCCGCAGGTGTGTTTGGTTTGAAGAGTTAATGAAGCTCTCGCAGGCTCCCTCACTAGATGCACAGTAATGAGGAGAGATTCAGCTAAACAAGCCAGGAGACTTTTGCAGAAGGTAGATTTTGGTGTCTCGTTAGTTGTGGCCAATCGATTGCTGTGTCACTGCATCCACCTGAGATCCAGCTCGGCCGTTTTATGGAGTGCTTCGGAAGTGAAAGTGATGCTTGTATTTTACAGCAGATGATCAGAATTTGCTGTTCTGTTCCTAGAAGACTGACTGTACTCAGGAGTTTGATTCATTAAACGAAAGAAAGCTATGAATATTTTTAAGAAGAAGCTTTAAGCCATTGGTTGAATTTTGGAGGGTTTTGTCATGTTTACTTTATTTTCTTTTCAAATGCTTTCTTTTCTTTAATCTTAATCTAACAGTGTAGTACTTATAATAATACAGTAAAATAAAATAAAATATAATGTGCTAAATACAAATGGTTGCATGCAGATTTGAACAAAGTATATAAAGAATATCTATGTTTTTTCATTTGTATAAGTTAAATCAGAATAGATGTTTTCTGTTTAGCTGAATTATTTTTTGTATCCTTTAACAAGCTCCTCACAATAGTTTACTGTAATTTTGACCCATTCCTCCTGACAGTGCTGGTTTAACTTTGCCAAGTTTTCAACGGTACCTCGTCATCTCATCTGTTTTAGCTCTGGCAAAAAAAAAAAAATAAATAAATAAATTCAGATTAGGGCTAAATTGTGCTTTATTATTATCAATTTGTTACTTTATTTCAAATTTGGTGATATGATTAGGCTCATGGTCCATTTAAAAGATTTGCGCCTGTCTCCACACAATGGCTTACCCCACCTCACAGCAAGGCAAACCAAACCAGATCTCCCATCAAAATGTCCAGAGCATTTTGCCCCCTGAAGCTTTTTTACCCACATTGTCATAATAGTTTATAGAATTTTGAGGAAAGAGATTCATTTGATTAAATTTGGAATAAGGCTGTAACATAGCAAAATGTGGAAAAAGCGACTATATATGTATTAATTTTCAACTGCATGACTATTTTGTACAAGTCAGAGTTAAAAGATTTCATAGTATTAATATTTTTGCATCAATAAGTAACTTTAAACAGAGCTAATGTGTTCAGCTGAACCAGTGTATCCAGTGATTATAAGAAGAAACTGCCCAAACACCTTAGAGGACTGCTTTATTTTACTTGGAGCAGTAAATCCAGTGATGACAAGACGTACCAGCTGACAAGGCATTACACAGGCCAGACTACCTGGCCTTCGATGTGAAACCATTATGCAGGAGTTCTCCCTCCTGCTGAATGCAGCTGCACTGTGGGACCTACTTATTACAGCCCAGATGTGTCTGTAATCTATCACTGTCTCCCTTACCACCGTCATACTCCGGAGGATGTGTGGAGCGGCGCCCCTGGTATTTTTTTGTGCATTTGTGTGTGCAAGAAGTGGAAGCATGTCATAGAACGAATGTCTGTTGAACTGTCTAAGATAATTATTTTTTAGTGCACAAGAAGAAGAATTAATTTATTTTAATGCACCCTCTTTAAATGTGTCTTTGTGAGTTTGTGTATTGTTTCATTAGTCTGTCTGTGCCACAGCTTTTCTCTTCCAAGCATGGAGTTTATGCAATATTAATAGAAGTCATTAAAAGGTCTCTTAGAAGTATTGTAAATATTAATGCTGCTCACATCGAGCATCTTAACTCCATCTTTTTTAACCAGGCTTTCTAAAATTAGGCGACTTATTAATGCGTAAGTGAGTAAAATGTTCCTACCTCAGCCAGAACTGTACAGATGGTGTTATAGTGAAACTGCACTCATTATTCTTGCAGCTTGTTGTTTGTTATTACAGATTTTTCTAATCTTCATCCACAAACAAAATTAATCATTTGCTTTGTTTGTTTGTCTGAGTTTCTATCTATCATATTATTGGAACTACTCTGGAGAAATATTTCTTAGCATGTTTTCTCGGTAATAATGGTAACGTTACAAAGACAGGCTTTGGAAAGTTTAATTATTCGGCTCAGGTTTTGTTGTCTGTGGTTCCTAAAGTTGGACCTTCGAGAGGAGAGTCTTTAGTTGATCTACAGAAATCAAATTAAAATTAGCATCACTGATAAAACGATGTCTTTGCCAAAATGTAATGGTTGTGAAAAGCTTTTTAAAATTTCCTACTTTCCCTTTCACCTTGTTTTACTTTGTTTATTTTAGTCAAATTATTTTTATTGAAAACCTTTTTTGAGCTGATAGTTGGATGAAAGCTAAATTAAAACAAACGTAGAATGACTGAAACGACACATATTATTTACTTTTGTATTCATGTAAACTATATATATATATATATATATTTAGATAATATATGTATAATATTTAAATCTAATTTTAGTTGTGTGGAAGGTAGGAAAAATAAAGCAACACAAACTTTGGTATAATTTATACACCTAAAACAGATAAATGCCAAAGCATAGCTCTGATTTGAAATTCTGGATGTAAATAATTATTTCAGAAACCAAAACAAATGTGTTCATGCTGTCATTTATACTTCATTAGAACTACTAATAAAGTGTGTTCTGAAGTTTGAAACTAAATAAATCTTTTATTTGAGAGGCCTGATCCCATGTTGAAATAATTAGAAAAACATAACCTTTAATTTGAGTAAAAACTCAATTTACTTTTCTTCTTTTTAATCAAATTAGTTCCATTAACATGGAATAAATCAAATAATAAGAAACACTTCTTTTTTATGCTGCCAGTATTTTGTATAACCACCTGTTGTTAGGGGACTGCTTGTACCTGGTGTGTGATGTCTGTGTTGATTTGGCCACGTATTTCTTACTGATATTAAAAAGTTTATTAAAAGTGACAGAAACGTATGAGGAGAAACTAGCCCTGTACCACACTGCACAGTAGTCAAGAGAGGTTTTTCCACAAGAATGTGCATTGTTGCAAGCCACAACCACTTAAAGTCTTCATCTAACCAAAGCCCATTGCTTGAACACATTTTTAAAAAAACTCCACTTTTTAACATTGTGACGTTGTAGAATAGGTTTTTGGCATAATGTAAAAGACGATAGAAAGTTGTTAAGGAAACTTTGTCAGATAGTGATGACTCCTTTGCCGCAATTCTCTAACAGTGGAGTTGTTTTCCTTTTTTTTTTAATTGTTTCTTTTTTGTGGTAAGAGGACACAAATGGGATTTCCTCATTATGAAACCTGAAATATCCAAGAGACCATTGCTCAGCTCATGCTGTTTGCTGGTGGCTACATCTCCTTGCATCTTATATCACACAATAAGGAAAAGAGCCATGCTGTTTTGTTGGAGCTATAGCCAGCCTGGTCTGTAAAAACCACATGAATACTGAACAACATGACCAACTCCCCAGGTATCTTGGACCACACTATGTCCTCTGAGCACAAAGCAATTAAGTACTAAACAGATCCCTCTTTTAACAGAGAGCTTTGCCTCATAGTAATACTATGGTTTACATAGTATTTCACTGTGCTCAGCAAGTCTATATACTCTGTGGTCCAAATCAATACACAAATGTACCAATATATGTCCTACTGCTGCTGGCCACACTAATGAGCAACTGGTTTAAATGAGAAGAATCATGGATCAATTTTATCATGTTCCCTGCAAACCCTTTATGGTGAAGATGTTTAATTGTTGTTCTGAAGAGGGTCTGTGCACCTTAGGTGGTCTTCATTAAACCAATTTTCCCAGTGCCATAACACCACATGTGCTCAAGCTCTTTCTCTTCAAGGGCCTCTAACCTTAGCTGTCTGAAGCGTTGCAATAATTGGCCAATCAATAAAACCTATGTCAATTGCATCATGCCAAGAAACCAAGGAGCAAAAGAAAAAAGAAATAAAAAAAATAAAAAAACAGGTGCAATCTGCCAGTGCTGTTTGCCCCCAGGGCATAATGTTTCACTGAATCAATACAAACAATGACACTGGGTGACAACACAACCGGTGATATAATCTTTCATCCAAAGCCACCAAAGGAGCCTTGCTACATGATATGTGGCTGCTTCACTGGATTACTGTTACGGATTCTGCCACTAATCTTCAGTGTGTCCAACAAACAAGGGGAAGTAGAGTTACTTTTTTAACAGTTCATTCTGGAAATGTGATTGCAGATGAAACTCATGTCTGACTCAAGTGCAGCAATCATGAAGTCAAACAAAATTCAGTACATTGATATGAGCTAAAATTGATATGGTTCTTCATCTTTTTGTGTTTCATAACATCTAGAGAAATTGCTGTCAGCTCGAAAACAAGATGTCAGCGCCTGCTGCAAAAGACATGTCAGGCAGCAGTTCACCTTTATCTTAGGACAGTGGTGCCAAACAGTCTCCAAAACAGTCGCCTTAGTTTGTTTTCAGCTAATTTTGTAGATTTCAATAACCTGAATGTTTATGATTTCTTTCATCGTTGACATCTCCAATTGATATAATGGCATGATCCATGATTGCAAATTTACAAAACAGTTTTTAACAAGCTTAAACTCCTTATGCCTGGAAAACCCCCACAGACTGAAGTATGTACAGCTCAAGGCTGATCTCTGAATTCTCCTTTGAGATACTGCAGCCAAAAACAAGCTGAGGGGAGTTAGACATACACCTTGTTTTCAAAATCAATGCTGATTCCCGGTTGGTGTTAAATAACATGTCACTGTCTGTCTGGATTTATCTTCAGGCAAACTATTTAAATGTTCATGATACAAAACAAACAGAAACATTGGAAATATGGAAGTAAAACTAAAGTGTGGCCTGGCTTTTCCAACCAGGGTCTGGCGTTTTTGCATTTTTACTTTGGGCCCGGTCGCACCCGTCTACCTGGAATACAGAGAATTTGTGGTTCCACTCTGGCTGGTCAAATGGGAATGATTTGATGTTAACAGTTGATTGGTTCATTTGAAGAGGGGGCTGATAAACAGACGCGTTATCTCTCAGTCAGAGGTTGCCTTAGACTTTCTCAGTGTCTTATCACATCCTGTCATTATCCATTTTACCCATCAATTCTTAAATGATAACAGTAAAATGTTCAATTGCATTACATTTTTAGTGGGTTAACATTCAGCAAGATGAATGGAAAATCCAAATTATGCCATTACACATCAAGCAGAAAAATGCATTCAACGTTTTCACTTATGTCCCAATAACTACATATGAAAATTTATTTAAATGGCTTAACTTATAACATGAAGTATTCATCTGCAGTGGCCTCAGTGTAGATAATCACACAACTTCCTCCTGGTCTGCATAGACTGGAATTGGGCACCTGCATGTGCTTAAATCAAATCTTTTGGTTTTGATGTTGATGTGGAAGATGAATCTGTGCTCCTTGCTACACTGGAGACTGGAATTACAAGCGGCACTTCAGCTAAAGTTTTTAAACCAGGAAACATTTCTTTAATTGAACTGATCATAAGTCGGCAAGACTTTCTGAACGAGGGAATTTCCTCATCTCACTTCAATCCAACAGGGAAATTCCAGCAAACGACAGCGGAGGATAAGATGCACCAAACACAAGTCCAGGTGAGAGATGATACTCAAACGAGTTTTTTTTTTTTTTTTTAATGAAGCAGTTAAAGGGTAAAGCTGAGGTAATTCTTTCTTGACAAGAATACAGAAGGAGCTGGATAGGAATAAGGAATGAAAAATTGTTCTGCTGTCTGGGGAGACAGTGTTAGTAGATTCAGCAGGAATCTGCTTAATTTGCTCCAAAATGGGCAAAGATATGGTCATCTCTGCCCATTTTTGAGGCAACACAATAGGGCCGAGGACTGCAATACAAAAAAGGTCGTATGGTTGCCACACGTGGTTTGCCATCAATGCATGATAAAAATCAAAATGTACAGATAGTCGTTAGTGTGCAACACATGTTTGAGTTTTTATGTGTGCACACTACATGTGTTAGAAAGAGATAAACACTCTTGTCACTTTATAAGATATGCTTGTTTAACTACTCCATAATAATGGGTCAGCCAATCACATGGCAGGAATGCATTTGGACGTCTAGATGTGGAGATGACCTGCTGAAGCTCAAAGAAGGTAGCAGACCTGCTAAGACAGGTAGTTAAAGGGTACTTTAACCCCTACTGTCTAACTTTATAAGCCATGATATGAAAACATCTGTGTTTTGCTTTCAAGCTTCTAAATTAAGTAAATTTTTTTACATTTGAAATGGTAAACTTCGAATACACATGCAACACCAAGAAAGCATTAATCCATCCTGCCTTGTATCAGCAAATCGGGCTGGTGTTGGTGGTATTAGTACTTTTAGGACTAATTAAGGATCAATTAAACAACACAACCTCATTCAGTGTTGTTGGTGACCATGTCTATCCCTTTATGACATCAGTTTACTCATCTTCTGCTACCTCCAGAAGAATAATGCATCATGTCTTACATCCTCTGAAGCCGTTTTACAAATAAAAATAAGTTTCCTGATGGCAAGAGATTTCAATCTAGTAGCATATCTTAGGGATAAACAGGTATTTACCCAACAAATATTACTGCTGTCATGTGAGTTTGGACCAAACGCTCAGAAAAAATGTGTCAAAAAGCATTTTGAATTTATGTTGTGAAAAATTGAGGCAGTGATGAATGCAAAGGGGGGAATGGACCTGATACCATCAAAGAGTACTGAATAAGTCCCCAGTGTGTGCAAGTAAATATCAAGACACCTGAAGAAAAAGATGTTTGGAAAATTAGGTGACCATCAGGACTTGCCATTTCAAAAATAAGCAAAATATAATAAAATATGTGATATGGCATTGCTGGCTGCATAATCACAGAAAAGTAATGTGAAAAACAATATCTGTCATATATAACACTATAGGGCTGAAACAATTCCTCGAATGATTCGAGTACCTCGATTACTAAAATTCCTCGAGGAAAATTTACCTGCCTCGAAGCTTCGTTAATTTATGTTTTATTAGTTAGCGCACCGTGTTCCGGCCGGGACTTCATTTGCGTTGCGCGGAGCTCTCACTTCCGCCTCTGAGTTGCTGACAAAAGCTAAGTCTCAGCGGCATAAAGTCCAATCTTCAGGATTGGCCCGTGGGGATTTTATTGATTGATGATAATGCCCGACTTTTTATCGTTTTTGGGGAACCAATAAGCATCCTTAAAATGACTGGGGAATGCCTGGAGTACGGCAGCATTTCTCCTCCGGGGCTGCTGGTTGAAAGCGAACGGCGGGAAGAGCGCTGAGGTGAGCGGATAGCCTGAACAGGGCGGGCGGCTGAGTAGCTGATGCTTACCGTGTAAATGTAGCTTTACCGACGAACCGCACAATAAATTTCATATCCCGGTCTGAAGAAACGGGTGGCGGAGCGCATCGTACATGGCTGGTAGATGAGTTTCTGAGTGTGACCAGTGAAGGTGTCGTAAATATCCCGTATTGCTTCCCCCCGTGTTCGTCCCCCGGTCTAACGGTTCGTCAGTCCGCTGGTCTATTTCCTCCCCTCCACCCCATCTTACGTTCGTTCATTCGCCCTCTCCTCCCACTCCAGGCGGCATTTCCCGTATTTTCAAACCCAAAGCCTGACAGGTTAGGTGGCAAGGTGAGTTTAATTAATCTATTAAACTCACTGAAGATGAATACATAAACTAAAAGCTGGATTGTAGACATTTTTTATAAGCATATTTGTGAGTCTGCCTCTTTGTTATTAAATTCAATAGAATTTCAGATTTTTCTATAACTTTTCTTCTGGTTAACTTAGAAAGTGAGCTATTATTGTTACAGGTTAGTTTTCTAAACTACAAAAAAGCAACTGTTAGGGATGCTCAAATATGAAAAATTGGACTGATATTGATATCTGATAGTAACACCGGTATTATGCCAGATTTACCAATATTTCATTTTAGAATTCTTTTTTTTATCCGATTACTCGATTAATCGTAAGAATAATCGATAGATTACTCGATTACTAAAATATTCGTTTACAACAGCCCTATAACACTATCATATTCAGTAATAAAATTCAGCAGCTGAAGAGCACTGTTTGGGGAAAAATGAAAAATGGATGTTTCATCACAGATTGAGAGACATGCATTTGTGTGATTAGTACATTATTGTTTATAAGAAAGGTGAAAGGTTACTTTTATATGTAAAATAAGAAGAATTCTTGAAGAATTGTTTATGTCATACCTATGGTATAACTTTTTATCCTTGGAAAAAAACAGAAACATAACTTTGTCTCATTATTCTTCTCTACCCAGGACATAGAAGGATGCAGAGACATGTTCACTCTTATAAACTGTGATTATTGTGAACCCACTCACAATAATCAGGAGAACATGCTGTACTGCAGAAAATTCCCATTCATGATACATAAGATACATGTCTCAAGAATCTTTTCCTTAAGTTTCCATGAATTCAAGTTACATAATTATTTAATGTCACTACCTCAAATATTTATTGACATTTGTACAATTTTTGATAAATTATGGATTGCATTATTATTCATTCAATAAGATTATTGCCATTATTTTAATTCTGCTCATCCACCAGTTGCCATTGTTGTTATAAGATGTGGCATATTCTAAGGCATACCCTGTGTCTCAAGATGGCCTGATCACAGGTCTGATAGGGACGAGAGAAAATTTCAGCCACCTTATTCCTCACTGTCTTGCACCGTAAGCACAAGTAACAGATCACAGAAAAAGAAAAGCAACTTGCATAATAATAAGAAGGGTTTTCCCCTTTTATCCTTCTCAAATTGCTCTTCAATTTACTGATGGCTCATTTAGCTAAAATCCTACTTGTGTGCACGCTCTGTGAATGAACCTCGGTTCCAAATTACTGAGTTATCTGGATGACAAAAAGAATCACATCAGTGACTCTGCTTTTAGTACAGCCTTAAATTGGGAGATGAGGAGGGACAGAGCAGGCTTGATTACATTCTCGAAAAAGATGACTGAATAATAGGCAGAGAGGATCCATAAACTTGTCATACACTGGTTGATCAACTGACTGGTTGACTGATGAAATGGTCGACTCACCAAGTGATAGATTGCCTCATTGCTTTGCTTTGAGCATGTAAATGAGCTAAACCTGCTAGTTTCTGACTGATGTTGCTGCAACTAAATATATCGGTAGAACAAAACATGTCCAAAAATGTTCGGCTTCATCTGTGCTGGAGCGGTATGATGCATAACGGAGGCTGATTGATGTTGTGGCACCGATTTTCACAGCGTTTGCATTTAATTTAATCAGAAGGCTTCTGTAAGACTTTTTGCCATTAATACAAACTACAATAATCTCACTAATATCCTCAAAGTAAAAAAAATGTTTTTATGAGATGCGTTTTTGTGCAGATTTTCTTCTCAAATTGCTTCAGCAGCTTAAACCTTTTTAGGATCCGTTAGATCAGGGATTATTAGGTTAAGAATGGGAAATGATCAAGCCTCTCACAATATCAGTGAGTGAACACATTTTTCTTTCTTTTAAAGTTTTTCTGAAAGAAATAAAAATAAACTAATGAATCGGATTGTATTCTGTCCAAGTGCCAGATTTTACAGTACAAGAGTGATGGAAATAAAAAATAAATAACCAATAAGATACTTGCACACACTGGGCACAACTTTCACACAAAGATTTTCATTGTCTTGAAAATTGTTCACTAATAAAGTAGGTAACTATGTAAGTTTGCATATGGTAATTTGCTAAACCAAATAAACTTTGCGTTATGGGTTGTGGAAATTTTCTTTGGCTATCTTCCAAGATTCATGGTGTTCTAGCTCTCCTGATGACTGATTTTTTTTTAGGAGAAAAAGGCTGTCGTCATTTAGAAACCCTCCATAATGCTAAAATAGCATAGAAGTGATCATTCTCACATTCTTACCTCTGCAGCTTACAACAGACTAAAGTATCACAAAAAGATTCTGTATAAAAGCTTCCAAACTTCTAAAACATTTTCATCTGATCATTTATAAGCCCGTTTTCCATTTAAAAGCCAAAAATGAATCAGTTGCTGTAGGGAATTGGAAAGGTTTTGAGATATTTTGCTTTTCTTACCCCCGCTGCAAAAAAGGTTGAAAATAGAGTCAACTTTCACTGTTCAGGAAATGGAATTAAGCTTTTTCTGTTTCCCTCTTGGCCCAGAGAATCGACTAACTCTGCTCAGAAATACAATTTAGTGGAAAAAAAGAATTACTACTGGAAAAAAACAAACAAACAAAAACTCTTGTTCTTGAGGTAAAAACAATGCAACATTTGTGCTATTTTGTCTGAGTAACTACTTGCCATCATTTCTTGGCAAAACAAGTAAAGTTCGATGTTAAAGCCTCAGCTGTGGAGACTTTTAGACTTTTTTGGTCTGAATCAGCTCCTGTGTGCCATCTCGTTCATCTTCAGTTAAGCAGTTCCTTGCACAGGACTATACCACAAAACATGCACTGCATTTGAGCAGCTTGGAGGCAGAATGGGAGCATCGTCTCTGGGATGAAGAGGGAAAATGAGAGAGATCCATAGAGATGTCTGGTAATCTGCAGTTCTACAAACTCCATCTGGCTGTACGTCAGGAGCTGTATCCATGTCAAAAGCGAACAAATTACAAAACAGTACCAGATTATTTTTTTTGTGCTTTGAAGTCAGTGAAATGACATCTGAACTCTTTGCTCTATGTGCTCAGTTATCAGCAAAATGGGATCTTTGAAACACAGCTGACTCCCAGAGTCGCTTGTGCGCCCCAGTGTTTACAGGGATTCCCCCAGTGTATCATAAGCCTGGCGGCCCGCCATGCTTTACTAACCCCACCGACAGGCTAAGCGTTGCTTGTTTACGTTTCTAGGAAAATAATTTTTTTTTTTTTTTTTTTTTTTTTAAAAGCCAGGCTGCAAGCGTCTCTTTTGCTCTTAGCATCTCACTAGCAGAGCAGATTTATCCTTAAGGATAGATTTATAATAGATAGGTTTATAGTTTATGCATTTAAAGCCAACAGCGCGGACCAATCACACAGCTGGCGACTCTGCGCTTTGCCTCATGCGCTGCCTCTGCTTTACCTCAGCGCGATCGCGCGCGCCTTCTTTCACTCAAACTGGACACAGGCTGACCTGTATGGATATTTTTACATCAACTTAGTGAGGAATTATGATCCTTTGGAGAACTCTAGGTAAGAGTTTAAAACCCGCCGCGTTAGCTCTGGTTGCGCAGCTCAATGTGAACCGCAGGAAGAAGTTGTAGAGAATTCAGGGGTGAGCGTTGTGGAGCGCTGAGAGTGATTCATCTTTGTGAACGAGCAATTATATGCGGCGTTTACATCTCAACACGCTGCCCAGCGTGTGGCTCTGTGTTTCATGGAAAATGTTTTAGCATTATGTAACTACTGTGTCGAACACAATTGTATTATTGACTGGATGTGTCACATGGGCCTTGAGACTATCATATCTGCAGTAAATCAATCATTCACCTATGTTTCCTGTCTATATATAAATCCTTGAACAGTTTGCGTAGATAATGTGAAATGTTGACTAACCTGATTCCTCGCATCAATTAAGAAAAACGCTGTAGGTGCATTTTTATTGAACACACAATCTGACTACTTAAAGTCTTACAAAATGTTCCCACACCGCTTTCAAAAACGCTGGTACCTTTTAACACAGGATAACTTTATGTGTGGCCTTTAGATGTTGAGTGATCTGTTTCTTTAGGGACGGGGGTTTCCAGAAGAACTGTAATGGATATGTTGTCTATTCAAATACACAATCACTCACACACAGTTTCTATCGCTTCAAAGGGTGTTGCATTGATCCTTTTCAAAGGCTTATGCTACACTTACGTAACATAAGTTACATAAGTGTAATAATTGCAGCTTTATCAGCTTTGCAAATGTGGTTAAAGTTATTTTATTTGTTGATCCCACCTTCAAATTTCATCTTCAACATTTAAAGCAGGCTTCAAAATTATGTAGTTATCACTGATCCTTACAAATAGTTTCCCAAATATATTGCTTTGTTGTTGTGAAAATATTACCAAACGCTCAAGATCTCAGCTCAGGTCCGGACTAAATCCAGTTCTAGTTTGAGACAAACAATTTTAAGCCTTTATTTAATTTTGATCTTAGTCGATCATCTTGTTACCATCTCTGATGCCTTCAGGTACTGCTGACTCAAGACAAAAAAATACTCAGTGGGTCTTGTTCTTGGACTTTGTCTTCCAGCCATGCCCCCAGCATCTGCTGTGGGAAATTCTGTGCCATATGGGACTTTTACTGCCACGCTTATATGCTGTTTTTGCCCCAGGTGTCTCCACCCGATAGACAGATTCCCCACAGGGTAACAGTCACATGCTATCCTGACAAGGTACTTGACACATCTGAACAGTCTGCTGTCAGTGTGAAAGACCTGTGGTTCCTCTTTGAGCTCTTCTGTCTGTGAAAAAAGTTAATCTACCTTCTCTTGGTCACATGGCATTAATTACAACAGCCTGCATTGGCAAATCAGAGGTTTTCTTCATGTTTTACCAAAATGTTGATCAGATCGCAAAATCCCACCACAGACATCATGACTTTTTTTTTTTTTTTAAGTGTTCAGTCTCACAAGTGCCTTACCCAAAAGGTATCACCTTTTTCTCTTTAGGAAGCTAAAAGATGTACTACAATCTTAAAGAAAACTTTCATTGTAGCAATGAATCTGTGTTGTTCTCCAGCTACAAGCTTTACATAAATTAAGTTAGGCCAAAACATCTGTCTCTGTTTCCAATGAATAAAAAAAATGAGGCAAGTGGAAAGCTTCAAGGACCATTAGAGAGTTGCCTGTGGTTGACCTATGTCCGGAGTTGGGGCCTTTTGGCCCAGGATTGCAGAAGTAACAATCTTTCTCCAATCCAAAAGAGTAAAAAACCCTTTAGGCAATTCCTATTTCACATGTCTGATGACTTTGCAGTTTCTTGATTTTAAATGTCCTTTTTCACTATGTTTAAATGACCGGAAATGATGGCTCAGGGGGTAGGTGAATGTCCTGTAAACGGTGGGTTGCTAGATGGCTCCCCTGCTCTATATTAGTCACTAAGCTGTTGTGTGCTTGGGTAAGAAACTTCATCTGCCTGGCTGTTAGCGAGGACCAAAGGTTTCAGTGGGTGCAGATTGAATGGCAGCCTTGCTTCTGTCAGTCTGTTCCAGGGTAAGCGCTAAAAAGTCTGTTAATGTCATTTCATTTACCATGTTGAACTAATGTAAGGCCAAATGCTCAGTCCGTAATGGTTTCTCCAGCTTTAGAAAAATTGTTTTCTGGTGAAGGCATGTAACAGTAACCAATGAATTTTACACATACGTACAGTTAAATGGTATAACACCTTCATTCTTTTTTTTCACATTTTATTCCCCTGACAAATTCCAGCCTGCAGGGACCAAAACGTGTTCTTTATTACGGTATTCGATGTATTTTGTTTACCGCCAATGCTAATCTTTCTTTATTAAGATTATGAGCAATTTCATTTAGACAATGATTAATCTTGGTGAGGTACAGCCCTCCTTAGATAATCACATGGGCCCTAATCAACAGCTATTCTCTGCTTTTGGTTTCTTTTTCTTTATCATTTCATTATTTTTTTCATTAACTTTCATTCACAATTTTATGATCGTTAATTACAATAACGTAACCTTAAAATTGCTTCAAAAATCATTTTCTAAAACACATTCAAGTCAAGGCCAGTCAAATTAATTTGCATTGCGCTATTCATACACAAGATGACTCAAATGGCTTATTTTTTTAATAAAATTAAACAATATGGATACCAATTTAATATACCTTCTAATAGGAAAACACAATTAATTACTGTGTTTAGTCATAACTTAATGGAACCAATAGCTTTTCCAAATCTTGGGTTTTTAGGGAAGAGTTTGACTGACTTCTATTTAGTTTTTGTCTATTACTAAAAATAAAAGCATGTCTTTTTTTGTCTCTTGATTTCATCCCTCCATCTGTTTTTAAAATTGCAGTAGACTGATTAAGTAGACGCTACGTGGACGTCCAAATTTAGGGTCAAAATCATCATAATTTAATTTTGCAATGCTTTGCGTACCTTACTATTAATGAGTCTGATCTATGGTCTTGCAGTTGTGGGAATTTATAAGATTTAAGTGTGTTGAGTGTAGCACTGACTTCCAGTAATAGCCACAAAGAGGTTTTTGGTGCATTACTGTTATGCATATCATTGAAAACTTTCACAAATGCAGTCATAGTAATCTACCAGGAGAAGATGCATTTGCACTTCAAATTAGCTTATTTATGTTAAACGCGACCCTGTAAATGCTTATTTTATTTTTCTACATAAAACTTCTGTAAGATCTTTGATAACTGTAATTTTCTAGGCCTGTGGAAACAGACTTCAATAAAGTAAAGAATTGACCATGTGCAATATTACTTCAGTGAGTTTCAAAGTAATTTAAAGGTAATTTACTTTATTTTCTTTATGTGAATTCAGTATTTCTATATGAACAGGCAATCAACAATAAATGCATTTTCTTTCTATGTGATAGATTTCCAGATTTAGTGATAATGAGAGTGATAAGTGGTAGAGGGTGAGAAGATGATTTCACCGGTTCAACCAAGACAACCATTTTTATAACTCAAACAAGCAGGGTTGTTGTAAGCACACTACATCGACAGTCGTATACATTAATAAAACTTTTATTTTCACTATACATTCCCCTTAAAGTGACCTGCAGTAAAGGAATGCATCTAAAGTTAACTCAATAAAGTGATTACCGTAAGCAACCCTATAAGGAAATGCTGAATTTTGGGGGCAATATGCAGCCCATTATTAATAATTAAGGTCAACCAGTTCTTGGCTTAGAGGCTTATCCACAATTTGCTGATGCAGGCCCAGATCTACTGTACTATCAGTAAAGCTCATTTACAGTAGGTAGCTGCCCAATTACAGGCCCAACCCATTCCCACAACTGGACCCAAAGGGCTAAAACTCCAAGGCCTAATTTTGTGTTTTAACAAGCAAACTTTAAACTTGGTAACCTATATACTTTAGCTATAATTGAGCAGCTCTTTGCTGAGGCCTCCCTAACTTATTAGACAGTATGTCTGAGTACAATTCATGTAAGTGTCAAATAGTCTCAGGGAAATTGCTACACAACATGTGACTATGCAAGTAATAGCTTTAAAACAATACCAATGACTTGCTACAGCCAATTTTCTTGTTTCCGTAGCTCCACACATACATAAGGTAATCAAAACCAGACAGATCTACTTGTTTTGCTCCCCGTCTTTGTAAGAATATAGGATTAGATTCAATTCCTTTCTGCTGTTAGGAAGCTCCTGAGTGACAATATATCCAAAGTGTTTTATCATCGTTACATTTTGTGCTTATGCTCAGTGTCTTTAGGACAGCCCCTCTGGGATGTTGATAGAGGCAGAGATCGTAAAGACATTTATTTGGCAAGAAAAGTCAATAATAGACATCACACAGGGGTGACAAAATAGGAGAGGAAAAGAAACGAAGAAAAACTTTTTTTCAAGAAGCACATGGAAGTAGGGCTGTTGTAAACGAATATTTTAGTAATCGAGTAATCTATCGATTATTCTTACGATTAATCGAGTAATCGGATAAAAAAAATTATAAAATGAAATATTGGTAAATCTGGCATAATACCGGTGTTACTATCAGATATCAATATCAGTCCAATTTTTCATATTTGAGCATCCCTAACAGTTGCTTTATTGTAGTTTAGAAAACTAACCTGTAACAATAATAGCTCACTTTCTAAGTTAACCAGAAGAAAAGTTATAGAAAAATCTGAAATTATATTGAATTTAATAACAAAGAGGCAGGCTCACAAATATGCTTATAAAAAATGTCTACAATCCAGCTTTTAGTTTATGTATTCATCTTCAGTGAGTTTAATAGATTAATTAAACTCACCTTGCCACCTAACCTGTCACGCTTTGGGTTTGAAAATACGGGAAATGCCGCCTGGAGTGGGAGGAGAGGGCGAATGAACGAACGTAAGATGGGGTGGAGGGGAGGAAATAGACCAGCGGACTGACGAACCGTTAGACCGGGGGACGAACACGGGGGGAAGCAATACGGGATATTTACGACACCTTCACTGGTCACACTCAGAAACTCATCTACCAGCCATGTACGATGCGCTCCGCCACCCGTTTCTTCAGACCGGGATATGAAATTTATTGTGTGGTTCGTCGGTAAAGCTACATTTACACGGTAAGCATCAGCTACTCAGCCGCCCGCCCTGTTCAGGCTATCCGCTCACCTCAGCGCTCTTCCCGCCGTTCGCTTTCAACCAGCAGCCCCGGAGGAGAAATGCTCCAGGCATTCCCCCAGTCATTTTAAGGATGCTTATTGGTTCCCCAAAAAACGATAAAAAGTCGGGCATTATCATCAATCAATAAAATCCCAATCTTGAAGATTGGACTTTATGCCGCTGAGACTTAGCTTTTGTCAACAACTCAGAGGCGGAAGTGAGAGCTCCGCGCAACGCAAATGAAGTCCCGGCCGGAACACGGTGCGCTAACTAATAAAACATAAATTAACGAAGCTTCGAGGCAGGTAAATTTTCCTCGAGGAATTTTAGTAATCGAGGTACTCGAATCATTCGAGGAATCGTTTCAGCCCTACATGGAAGCAAATCAAGTTAGGTGCTGGAAGTCAAAAGAGAGAGTTTGTGTTAATGCAAGAATGATAATAGTTGAAATAACAGCCATTCACTCTTGTAATTTAAGGAACAAATTGTTCTGCTTTTCAGCCTGCCATTCCACACGCAATTCTTACAGCGTTATCAAATCAGTTATTTTTGCTGAAAACGCATGCGTTCATACACACACGTGGTAAGATAATATATGATGATGTTGATAATGATTATTTCAGGATGAGGAGCAACGAACAGCAGCCAGGATGCAGTTGTCCGAGTCTCAGGTGTTTATCAGGTTGTCACTATGAAGGCCCAGAAGGTCCCATCATTTCTCTCATTGACTCTGTTGACCTTTATAGTTTGTGTCTTTGTGTGTTGTTATAATCGTCTGACTTTTCATATTCTTTCCAATCTTTGTCTAAGTTTGATGCCACTATGTTCTCCATTTTTTTACGTTTCTCAAACTCAGGACAACTCAGAGAAAATGGCCTTTCCTTTTCCCATTGTTTCATCAGATTTTTAGCTGACATGTCAATCTATTTTCCAAGCTTGACGTTTTAATGCCAAAATTGTATTGCTTAAGCTGTTAATTATCTGTTTTTGTGGCATAATCACTCCCTAGTGCATTTTTATAACTCAGGTAAAACATCATGGGTCTAATTTAGGCATAGCGCTTATCAAAATTCAGCTACTGGGCCATTTTGGTGCCCATTACTTTGAAAGGTAATTACTGCCTGCGATAATTATGTTAATGGACAATTAAGGGAGACTTACATTACCATAGTGTAATTGGGGATTGACTGAGTTTTCTGCATACACAGCTATTAGGGGAAAGGGTTGCACCTTAAGAGCAACTACATGATTTGATACGCAATTTCAAATTATCTTTTTGAAATATTGATATATCCAGACAAGCATGTTAGAATTTAAATAGAGAAAATACTTCAAATGTACAAATCAGACATGAAAGTAACTAATTAACCTAAATAAAACCTAATTCTACATTCCCTGAACACGTTCATACTTGCATCTGTATACTGTAGTAGCTAATAAAATTAATCAGCAATCACTTGGCAGAAACTTCATGCCTTTAGATATCTAGACACCAAAACAACTTGTTGAGCTTCAAACACAAGCATGTGAATCGGTAAGAATTGCACTAAAAAACAGTGGCTATTCAGCAATGATCAGCTAATCTAAATGACTTTTCCCTTAAAAAAGAGAAACACCCGGCAGAAAAGACACAAAAGTCAGCTACGGACAAACCTAAGACCACCAATGTGATTTTTTTCTGAGTATCTGAAACTTTGCACCAGTAAAATCTTCTGCATGAACTTTGTAGAGAACTTGGCAGCAATCTCAGAACCTCCTGCTGTTTTTCCTCGAATCACAAGTGTCTGGAGACAAGGAATTCTTTTAAGCACACCACAAATTGACATCTAAAAGAATAGGCAGAGTACATGTGTGCTAATTTCTTTCAGAAAGGAATTGCCATTCATTTATACATAAGATCAAGCAAAAAGTCTAATTAAATTGCATACAATTCCTTAAAAAGAAGCCGTGCCTGATATTTTCATAAAAATCCTCCCCGTCACCAGATGAGTTTTAGATCTCTCTCCTGAAGGTAAAATATCGTTTTAAACCAATACAGTCTATCTACAGTCTTTCCATGTTTGTATTGTAGCAGTTAGAAAACAGCATGTGATGAAATAAAAAACACTAAACAGATTAATTGTGCAATGTTATCAGATTACCTGTTGAATGGAGTTCAGCTCATGCAATGTTTCAAGAATGTTACAGAGTACGTATTCAAGAAAAGGCAACATATAAATGTTGCTTATATTTACTGCATAATGCTTCCATTTTTGTGATGGGAAATAACTGCTGAATGATCTCCATTTTTTTGTCTGCTGGTTCATTTTTTTGACTGGCTCTTTAATATCTGTCCTCAAATTCATCCGTCGAGATTCCCTTTTTTATTGGAAATCATTTTTACTTCAATTGTGCCTCCATTAATCCTCTTTCTTCTAAGCTGTCAAATATCCGCCCGCACCTTTTGTAATTTTAATGTTCATCCTTTTTTACTTCTCTTTTTTTTCCCCTCATCCTCTTTTGTTCCATCTCTCACTTGAACTGGAGGTTTTCATTTGCAGTTAAATGCCCTTTTTGTCCCTCATTCTTTCATTCACTTTTCTTTTTTTTTTTTGGTTTGAACCCTTTTCTTTTTCATATTCTTCTTTATTGAATTTTTCTTTTCCACTGTATCTGTGATAATAGCTCAGTTGATACCATCAATATCTCATCTTCGGGTTTACTATTAGTTATTTCCCGTCCTCTAATCCTTATTCCCCTACGTTTCTATCTGCTTCCTGTTGCTTTTTCATTCTTGTTTCCATCTCTGGATCTCAAAGCAGTACATGAGGACAAAAAGCATTTGGTGCTGGTCCTTCTTTTACTCATTCCTCCAGTGTTTTCTGTTCATTTCCCAGCCCGACAGTTTCAAATTCTCTTTTCTCCTTTTCCTATGTGTCCAACTGTCTGCATCCCCTTCCCTAAGAGTCCTATCTCCCTCTCTCTTCCCCTCTGCTATTCTTCGCTGTTCATTCCAGTGCTCCCATGGGTGCAGGTGGTAGAAAATGACGTCTCACTTTGATTGCTGCATGGCTGCAGGCGTTCCTGGGGCACAGTAGCTGCGGCGCTTCAGATTGCAGGATGTAGTGGTAAATAATCCCGACTGGGGAGAGAGGAACAGAAAGATAAAGGAAGATGGGAAGGAAGGAAAGCAGGGAATGGACATGCGGATGGAAGCGAATTACATTAGAATCCTAGCATGCCCGATTTGAAAGTTTTGTCATTCAATTATTTAAGAAAATAGTTAATTGTTGTAGTGAGAAAGAAGATAAACCATTGTATAATGTATATACTTAACATTTTAAATTTTATTTTGAAGCTTTTTAATTTGAATTTACTTTAACATAATTTCATATTTTGTAGTATTTTACCACAAAAAAACATAACGTATAATACCAAACACATTTGTTTTTTCTAATGTATAAATTATGAACATGTTATTGAAATAAAATTCAGATAATATGATAAGAACTCAAGTGATCAAGTATACATCTTCTCTGGATGCGTCTTCGACAGAATATTGAATATATTTCAGAGCTTGTTCAATGCTTAATTCTTGTTATTCCACCCTGACTTGGCTACTACTAACTTGTTTGATTTCTTGTATCTGTGGATTTTATGGGTGAATTTAATTGCAGTAGCCTAATTAGAAATATTTAATTAGAAAAAACATACTCTCTCTGCTCTATAGACATCAGACACGGTATTAGCTTTCACAAGGCTCTGAAATAGTACAGAAATGTTCATGAAAATGTGACATTGTCATGGTGATTAACATTCACATCAGTGCTGCTTGAATTTCAGAAACAGATGTTTAATTCATCAATGATATGGAATAAAGCAGACATTGCACAGCTAATCAAATGGCAGGAAAGAAAGAGAAAAGTCAGAATAAAAAAAAGTTTTAAATATATTCAGAGTGGCCTAAGTTTTCAGAAATATAACTGAGAAAACCTGATGATTCCTCTGGCATCAAATTTCTGAATGAAGGTTCTGGGGCTGGCGAATAAAAAAAAACAAAAAAAAACATACAACTTTTTTTATTCAAAAACTAAGAGCTTATCTACAGTCTTAGAAAACAGCAGGTGATGAAAAAAAAAAGTACTAAACAGATTAATTATGCAATGTTATCAGATTACCTGTTGAATGGAGTTCAGTGCAGATGTTTCAAGAATGTTACAGAAGTCAAGCTCGTATTCAAGAAAAGCAAAATGGTAACTAAGGTTGCTATACAGATGTAAGTATACTTATATGTAAAAGAATGTGAGTAACATTGAGAAAGCTGGACAAAAAATTTGGAGGCATAACTCCATTATTAAAAATAAATTGTAAGAATTGTGGGTCAGGATATATTCTTCCAAACGGCTCTTGGTTATTTTCTTTCCACTGCAAATATGAATCCTTTTTGATGCATTGCATGAACATACAGTTGGTTTAATTAGAGGGAGAAGTGGTTTAATATTCAAATGTATGCTCTTCAGAAGCCCCTGGCCAAAGCAGGCAGGATCACAGTATAAAACCATGAGAGGTGTATTTGGCTTTTGTGGCTGGGCATATGTAGAATTAGAATGCTGCATTTTATTATTTAGAAGTTTCAGGGGCTAAACTGTTATACATTTTTAGATATTTTTTTAGTTTATTTTCAATTTGTAAGATCTGAGCAAAAGGTTTTGAAAGAAAATTTTAAATTTCAATTGCTAACCTTGAATGGTTATTTCCCCATCCATTTCACTTCCTCTTGTTGTCCAACAAATATTTCCTTTTTCGACATTACTGTGATCACCGAGGAATATTTTTGTCCATCTTCTGTGAGCCAATTAGTGTCTAGTGCTTAAATGTCATAGTAAAGGCAAAGTAACTATAGCAACTCTGCCTTTTGGTCTCTGTTGTGCAACTTTCAGCTCTTCACTTCCTAATATGGGTTCTCTCTGGCATCTTGCTAAAGCAGCAGCATGTAGATTCAGGGAAGTTTGACCTTTTATATTTTTCTCATCAGGACCTCCTCCACTAACTGCACACGATTTTGCTTCCCATTTGACATTCATATGTCTTTTTTAGAGAGGAATGTTTTTTTGTGTGTTTTTGAACTTATGGCTTCTCTTCTTGATGCAGTTTACCTGACACAACTACTATACTAATTGACAGAACAAATTTGTGAAGACGCCGAGCCCAAACAATTGATTATATTCACAGCATGAGATTATAGCCATGGTAACACAACAATCAATAAAAAAAATTTTTGCAAAAATTACTTTTTGTAATTTTATAAGTTTTTCAATCAAATCTCAAATTTAAGTCTGTCAAGAGCTCTTTGTATTCATTAAGATTTTATTTAGTTCTCTTGTACTAATGGCGTTGCCATACAAGTTCATTCCTTTGGTCATTTTCCTAGTTTGTTTTTATATCACTGAATTCTATAGAATTTGGGGAACCAGGACATTAAATAAATGGGAGAGAAGAGGTAATATCAAACTGCTGGAATGCAACTGTAAAAGCAAACCCAATGAAACAGATAAATTGACAAGTTTTCCAGTTAAAGATTTGAGGAAAAAGCAGATGCATATTCTGTATATTATATCACCTGGCATAAAGGAGAATCTTTTCACCATCATGTCCTCACAAAACACAAATAATTTAAACTCTATATAAAATAACAGAAGACAAACTCTATCGCCTAGATTTTTACACTTGTCTTTGTTTTTAATAAAACCTCTATAAATATATAACATTAATAAATTGTGACTTGCAATTCGCTCTGTTTTCTACTTCCTCACAGCTCTGCTGCAACTCTGGAGATGGAGAGCCAGTGAAACCCAGAGGCCAAAGGTGCAAAGAAGGGTCATCCCCTATTCCACAGCAGGCATCTCCTCTAATCACACAAGGTTCAACTCTGTTTCATCAGAGGAAGGAAAGGTCATCCTAAACAACACAAGAGGCTCCTCGGGGTCACGCTGTAACTTGCATGATCTTTGTTCTACCTGTTCTCCATTCTTTGTGTGTAACTAAGGCAGACTCCCACTACAAGTTTTACTTCATGACTTCGTGACATTTTAATGCAAGTCACTTTCCCACTCAGCTTGGCTTTCTCGGTTTTCTGATTACAGGACAACCCAATTAAACAAAAGAAAATTGCTGAGGAAACTAATATGTTTTAATAGGGATCTTAGGTTACGAAGAATTTAATGTCATCTTGTAATTGTTCATTATTTCCT
The DNA here is from genome assembly GCF_051168715.1 of Poecilia mexicana. Taxonomy (NCBI): domain Eukaryota; kingdom Metazoa; phylum Chordata; class Actinopteri; order Cyprinodontiformes; family Poeciliidae; genus Poecilia; species Poecilia mexicana. Next base: position 27,096,946 of record NW_028263372.1, on the reverse strand, counting down.
GATGTTTCTTTTTAATGTTAGACATGTTTGTGGTCAAAGGCCTAACACTGTAACAGTGACAATTATGCATTTTTAATTATGTGCTTTTGACTGGATAAACTGTAATCAAAAACAAAATTGTCATGTTCGGACAGGCTTGAAAATTATTATTTCTAGCTGCAGAAAACACAAAGTTCTTCTAAGAAAAAGTCAGATTCAACACATCTCTTAATTATGTTACCAATGTGTTAATAGTGTATGTAACTGTTTTTGTAATAAATGTGCTTTTATGATGCTGACCACATGGGGATAATCCATTGTCATGGCAATGGCTAATAGGGGTCTTATAAAGACACATAAAATACCATCACAATATTCAAGAAAAACAATTGCATAATGTCTTAATGGCCATAATTCTACTTTAGAGTACTACAACCCATGCTTAATGAACAAAATGTTTTTCCTTTTGAAAGGACAAAACGAGTCAAAAACGATGCCTTTCGAGGCATTGTGTTTTTTTGAATAAATTTGAACTCCTAAAAAAGCTATTCATGGTTTGAATTCAGAGATGTGCATAAAATGACTCTACAAAACAGCGAAGACAGAAAGCTACAGCTTAATCCATTAACTAATTGTCTTGGGAAACGAAAGATTGGTTTCAATCTTATCTAAATAGCAGGAAACTGTGTGCAAGAATAAATCACGCCTCTGTCCCCTTTAAAGAGTGTCATGGGAATGCCCCAGGGCTCGATTTTAGCACCTCTTCTTTTTAGTCTATATATCAAGGAGCTCCCAATGGTGTGTGACACTAATATTATTATGCAAGCTGATGACACAATCTTGTTAATTCATAGGAAAAATGCTGCAGAAGTGACCTTGATATTAAAAAGAAGAAAACAACACTTATTTTTGAAAAAAAATAATAATAATTAGGCTCACATTAAATGCAGGACAGACAATTGCAATGTACTTTTCAAAGAGGAAGAAAATTATCTAAATACACATAAAAGGGAAGAAAATTAAAAATGTTGAGAATACCTACTTAGGCAGGACATTGGATGCAACTTCAATATTTAAAAATCATGTCAAAAATATAAGAAAGTCTTTAAAATTTAGTTTAGCAAATTTTAGGTTTACACATGGACTTCTTACCATTAAGGCTTCAGATATTTTTCTAAACTCTATGACTTTCTGTGTTTCTTATATTGTGTAAATGTAATAACGTATTTAAGCATTTGTGTAGTCTACAAGATTTGCCATGACATTGCAGCTGCACAATTAAGAAGGCTTCTAGATAAATTACTTGAGTCACAAGAGCAACCTCTAGAGATGAGTGCAGCATCCCAAAATGTAGGGCTGCTTTAAATAAACTGCCTTTTTTGTAACAAGTCATTGGAATATTTTGCCAAATGAAATTATAACATACAAAATGTTTTCACATTTGTCAAAAAAAAAAGGCTATTAAATAAGTAGATTTGTACTCTACTAATTAGGACAAGCAATGGCTTTATTAATGGTCTGTAGGATTGTAGTTTGATTGGCTTGCTTGGTTTTAGTGAGATGTGGGTAATGATTTCTTGGATGTGTGTAATTAATTCTTATACTGGCTTTTCACTTATTCATAAACTGATAATTATATTTTATTACCATCAACCTGTCCAGGGACTGCAGGTGGGAATTAGTGTTTTTGCTATTACCTGATACCATGCATCTCTGCTTTTAAAAGGTTAATAAAATGTTGTACATTATATCTGTGTAAAAATGAATAAGTAATCAGGGAGATTTAAAAGGGAATATGACAATGTCTTGTGTTTTTCATAATATATTTCCAATAATTTTACTGTCATAAAATTCACAACAGATGTTGGTAACAAATGAAGTGCTCTTCACATATGGAAAAGAAAATATTTGTGCCAATTAAGTTGAGGAATCTGTGTTTTTATGATGTAAAGCACTTTGAACTGACTTTTTGTTGAAATGTGCTATGCAAATAAACTTGATTGATTGATTAAGATCTTACTGCTGAAGACCTTAATGTTGAAGCTCATTAAGTTTGCTGCAGAAAACAAAGACGATTGGGTGAAATACTGAAAGAATATGCACAGTCTCATCAGATGAGGCCGTAGCTGAAAAAAATCTTTGTCCATTGCACACGTCATTCAAAGTAAGGAGAAAAATTGTTTTGCACATCACCCCAAAACACCATGCTGAAGGTTTGAAGTTATAAATCTATAGAAAGAATTGAACATCAGAGTGTACAAAAAGAACCTCAAGAACCTTCAAGGTCTCTACAGAGTTTTTTGTGGCTGTATGGGCAAAAATTACACCTTAGCAACACAAGTGTTCATCAGATGTATGTAATTGTGTTTAACAATTGGTACTGTGTCATTCCAATTTTCCATTGTAGCTTCCTTTGTGGATTAATTTGACTCAATTTCTTTGTATGAGTGGACTAATTGGTTAGTAAGGGCATCGTAGAAGAATTGAATATCAATAGAAATACTAGAAATAAATTTGTCTAGAAATTGTTGAGACATTCAACACTCATTTTCCCACTGCATATTCTGTCCACTTCTTCATGTAATTCATCTGTATCCCACAACGATGGCCCCCAATCTGTGCTGTTTTCCTATGTTAAATACTCATTAGATCAGCCCAGGTTTGGGCTATGATGTCCTTCATTTTGTATTCTACCCCACCACTGCTGCCACAGGCCATTTTACCCACAGGATTCATAAAAGTGTGAATGTTATTTTCCTGGCTGCCATTCAACTCATCCACTCACAGCTGTCTGTGCCACCTGATGATCATAGAATCTGCAAACAGTGGTTTTACAGTAAGCCATAAAAGAAGTACATTTATCATGCCAAAGTCAGTGATAATCTACGATAGGTGAGATTAATGCATCATCATCACTGCTGATGCTTGATCTGACATACAAAGATAACAGAGTGGATTATTATATTTATATTTGTATTAGAATGTCCTCCTGCAGTTTGCATCAATTTTTACCTAGATTTCAGACCACTAAAGGAGCAACCCTCAATTATTGCATCCATCAATTATTTTTTAATGACATCACATTGAACTTGACACTGTTCAGTCTATTAGTGAGTCATGAACAAAATGGATGATAGTTTAAACAGATTCATTTCTTACATTTTAATGCTAAAATTCACTTACAGTCCAATAAAAAATGTCCTTTTATTGTTTTACTGCAAGTCATATCTGATACACATTAGGGTAGAATAAACTTTCAAGTGCTTTTGTGCTAATGTCTAAGGTTATGCGGTCTGTGTATAATTAAACCACTCTCACACTGCCAACCTCATTCATCAAACACACAATAACAGATGGAAAATACAAAGAGCCCTTTTCCAAATAATATAGGGTGAGAATGAATAAACTCTATTAGTAAAATGTCAGTTCTCAATGCTGTGTTTTAGCGAGGATAAAAAAATCTGGATGAGGCTTTTTTTTTTTTTTGCTTACCTTGTCTTTTTTGTACCATTGATCTTTCAAACAGCACAGCATGGCCTAATACAGACCACAAAGGGGTGTAAAATGTGAAAATGTTCAGTTTTCACGTTTTATGACAACCAGTTCAGAATTATAACAGCCACTGGGATTTAGCAACACAGACCTGAACGTAAAATTACAGAAAAAAAACTGGGCCCTGAAGGTAATGTGGATCCGAAGCGGAGTTTTTATGGTGCAATGTGGCTTTACTGTCATGAGCTGCCATTAATTTTCATTGCCAACAACCATTTGAAGGCACTTTAGTTTTTAAATTTTACATGCCAGTGGACCGCTTGGGTTGGGTGAGCAGGTTGCATGGGCCAGTTGTGTGCAACTCATGATATATCTGACGATTCTTAGCACTTCAGTTTTTAATTCAGTGTGCTCTTAGCTATATAACGAGAATGCAATTTAAGAACTCCTCCATGGGGAAGGTTTAGCACAGGGGCTTTCACAGTCTTCAAATACACGAGAATACATCCTGAAAACATGAGTTAAACTTTTTATCTGCATTCTTCTAGATTGGGAGATGTGCCACTAGCAATCTATGGCAATAACAGAAGGATTTATGAGGCAGCAGCGAGGTGTAGAGTCACTTTATGAGCTGGCAACCATCCTTTGTATGAAGGTGCTAAACCTTGTTTTTACTGCCATTAATCTCCTCATCCTCACTCCTCCATCATTGAGAAAAAAAAAAAATCCTCATCAAGGACACTGGTAAGAGATACATTAGCCCTTTTGACACATCTGTTGTGCTTTATAAGCAGAAAAAAACACTGTCTTTAATCTGCTGCTGTTTCCCTTTGTTTACTCAGACAGATATTTGCTTACACACAACATCATCGAATAAGCTAAATGGCAACAGTGGCGCCTACGGCTTCAAACATACGTGCTAGATTGGCTCTATGATGTGCTAATGCAAATGCAATTCAGTGTGTGAAGTGGAAAAATCGATGGCAAATCAACAGCGGGTAATAGAAGATATGGTCAGATCTTGCTTGAAATTATTTCATCAAAAGCACTACAAAGACACACATTATGCCAAAAACTATTGGTACCCCTGGCAGGTTTAGTTTTAAAATGAGCTTCTTTCAATTAAGAAGTATAGGTTTTTTGATCGGAAATGAGAGGCTCTCATAACTCTTGGAGAGGTTGATATCCTTGTAAGGGGTCATAAAAATTAAGACACATTCAGCTAAACACACACAAAAAAAATAAAACATATCAAACTCTTCTAAAGAAAAATAAATAAACCACAGCACAATATGAAATGTATCTTTAACATAAGTTTGATAAATGTTACACACATATGAAAGTGTGGTAAACATGCATGTGCAGCATCCAATTAGCCCACCACGGTTCCTCATTTGAGCAACTCTGGAAAGAACCATCAATGTGTGAAAGCCATCCTTTCACACATTTTTCAAGCAACCACGTCCAATAAGTTGATGTAGTTCACCCTTAGACAAAAATTTTGTAAACTATTTTGAATCATGAACTAAGCTTACTGTACCATTTCATTACTAGAATCAACTGGGATGTGTGTGTGACTGAACTGAAACAATTTCTTTGTAAAGTGCCTCGTTCAAGCTTTAGCACAACTAATGTTCTCAAAGTCAGCGCAAAGCCTAGCGTGCTTTAAAAAGCAAAGATAGTGGTGGTCCAAAAGGCCTTTACATGGAGTGCAGGCCAATGTCCCCAGGCAACCAATCATCTGGGCGTGTTGTCAAACTCAAACCTCCATGAGAAGAGACTCCTCTACTCGTTCTAGTGAAGTGTTTTGTTCTTTTCAGAGAGCTGGCTCTTCTGCCACGGCTCCTAAAGAAGAGCCGGTTCTTTCAGCTCCCAATCGGCTCTTAATTTATGATATTCTGTCTCCTCACATTTTGCCTCAACTTAGAAAATGTAAAAGTTTTGTATATTAATAAATCTTGTTTGCATTTAGTGTTTTTATGAGGTGCCTTGAACGTGTCTAAAACAGGCATTGTCTTTTTTGTTGTTTAAGAAAAAAATACACCAACATATTTACACAGGGGGACTATGCCAAACCTAAAGCTATTGCTTATAAGTAAATCACCCAAAGGCAATAAACTAATGAGGTCAGGACTTTTATTGCTGCTGCCTGGGGCGTAAAGATTTAGATCAATCATCAGAGTTCAGGATTACCATTTACATGACAAATATGTACTCAGCTTCTTTGAAAATCAGCATTTCTTAAAATGCACTACACGATGCTTGTTTATTTTTTCCATTAGTGTAATATCAAGGCAGAGCTTGTAACAAGGCAAAGTATTTCTTACCCATTACGGCCCCTGGCTTTGGAAGGAGTTAATATTCCAATTCTTAAAAGACAAATACCAAAATAAGTGATATTACTCACGTTAATCCAACAAAATATTTGTCTCGCATTTGCTGAAGACATTTAACAGCACGAAAACCACAAGACAGGAGAGATAGATTTGCTCTTTTAATGTCCTTAAATGAACCACATCATTCTAGCAAGACCTCATAAACAAAACCATTGGCTGCATTATTTACAGTGTTGGCAGGCCTTGCAGGTGCAGTCAGTTCTAAAATGCATATTCACGGCTCATTTCTCTGCTTTTGGCTAGATCAAGTTGCCAACACTAACAAAAAGTCTTTATTGATATGAACAATATAACATCTTAATGGAAAGAGACTCTCAAAGACTTCGTAATGATTGTGATATGATGGGCTCAAATAACTTTTGTAAACAACTAGCTCACAGTACTGGCACCAGACCACAGCTTTACAAGGAGGCCTTATGATGAGTTATGGCCTGCATGTATGAGCCAACTAAGATTGCTTAGCGTGGCCTGCGATTGATCTTTTGCTATTGTAATAACCTTCAGGACGTTTGTTCGCCTACAATTTAACTTTGCTCTGAATGAAAAGTCTTGAGGTTTCCTTACCTCAACACAAGATGAGCACATACAGACAGAATGTGTTTAGTTGGAATATTGGTCTGAATCAGTTGATGAATTTGTATATCTGTAACTTTCTGAGTTCACACGAAGAAAACTCCAAGCGAACCAAAACCTGTTCCTGCAAAGTCTGTGAGAACGTTCCGTTTGTTTATTTTAAAATTGATTCTAAAAGTTTGAGAAGAAATATAGAAGGTTTCCCCAAAGAATACAACTTGAGCTTTTTCCGATGTTAGTCTGTTTTTGCTCAGACTAGCTATATAGTCTGAGCTATTTTGCTCACACTAGTCATTTATTAATGATCCTATTAATGACTTATTAATGATCAAAATACTGAAATCTATGTGAAACATTTCCGAAGCACATATCTTCTGCTACTTTCCCCATGTCAGTTCTTTGTTATCTATGCAAGAACATGTTAGTTAAATGGGCCCCATAGGCCGTCCCTGAGGGGGCCAGTTTGCTAAGTAGTAAACCTGTGTTCTGTCAGGTGTCATTAAGGTCCAGCGGGAGTCTGAGGGGACCTGTCACGACAAAGAGTAATGGATGTCTTCTTCGCTGATTGCTAGCAGGGATGGAGTCAGCACAAACAGCAAATTAGAAGTGACATCTTGATGGAGGCAAAGAGGGAGGCACAGCTTCCAAGCACACCATACAGCGAGGAGAAGGAAAGATCCAGAAAAAAAGAGAGTTGGGTGAAAATACTTAATTAGCTATTAAAATACAGAAAAATAAGTAATTCAGTCTTGTATTATTGGTGAAGAGAGGGAGACCAAGGTCGATACCTAAAGAGTTGCACACTTTTGAATAATTCTACCTAAGTAGCCTTGGGTTAAGTGCTCAGTTTTGTGTAGTTAGTTGGAAACAACCCAAGCATTTATCAGTTTTAGTCCTACTTCAGGTTATGTTTGTAAGTCTTAAAAAGAAAAAAAAAAAAGAAAAAACTTACACAAAAGAAGCATATTCATATTTTATCAAGTTCATTCATTCAATTTAAGCAATAGTATTTACTCTAAAGGTTTGGCAAAAGCACTGTGTTATTCACAACATTGTAGTTCATCTCCAGCATCAATACCAGCTACAAACCAAACAACAGTAACAGTAATACCATCGTTTTAGGCTAATATCTAATAGAAACCAACATCAAAGGAATTGTTCAGTGTCACTCAGCAAGCGAGATGAGCTCCAGAGCAGGCGTTATGAAATGGATTAGATTCGAGACCAATTAAAAATGAATTGCTCGAAATGAGCGCTGACCCTCACCGAATTGGATGGCAGTGATCTCATTAGGCGAGTTTCTGGCTATCTGTGAGCTAGCAGCTGGAGAACAGACCCACCTGACTCGCTGTCAGAAAGGGTAAAAACCTTGGGGGTTGCTCTCCGCTTTGAGCTCAGCGCTAGAAATGTTGTCTCTATGCTGCATTTAGTTGTATTCATAGATAAACCTTTTCTGAAAGTGTGTAGCTGCGTGTGCACTGTTTTATATTTCAGTCCCTCGTGCAGTATATTGGTGTACAATTTGATTGAAAATCTGTGAATGTAGTTAGTTGCTTGTGTGTTTGTACAACCCTTTTCTATGAAATTGCAGTCATGAAGTCATGACAGTTTCAATAACACAATACCATGCAATTCAAATTCAAATATGTTTGAAAAATGAATGCATGAAGAAATCATTTTTAGGTTTGTTGTGTCATTTCCATCTATCAATTTTTTGGTTTGTACCGTCTGATTAAGTTCCTTTGTGATTATTATTCGCCTCCCCTCAGCTTGAACATTATTACTTTACCTGTGTGTCATGTCCTGTCCTCCTTGTTCTTAAGAGTTTTCTTATTTCATCAAGAAAATTGGGCCTTAATCTACCAAAACTTCCCTATGCACTTTGGTCCAGTTTTTAAATCCACTCTAACTGACAACTTTGGTTCTGACCCGCGTCTCCTCCCAGTGACACATGCGTGGTAAACTTCAGGAGGATATGCCCAGCAGGCAACCTGATCAGAAGCTGAGCCACCTGAACTGACACCTTTAACTGCGAAGGAACAGTAGCTCCATTCTGAGCTCCTCCCAGATCAATGTTTCTCAATCCTACTCCTTAAGGACCACTTTTCTTCATTTTTCAGGCGTTGCCCCTTCTGCCACACACCTGGCCTGAATAAGTGGGTGATTAACAAGTTTCTGCAGCACTTAATGGCATGCAGGAGCTAGCTAATAGCTGATGCTATCATTGTAAACAGATGTGCTGGAGCCGAGACACATCTAAAATATGCAGGGCATTGGTCCCTGAGGATCAAGATTGAGAAACTCTGTCCCAGACGATGGGTCTCCTTACTTGATATGTAATACCTATCCCAGCCACTGCACAGAGGAACTTCAGTTTGGCCCCTTGTATCCAGGGTCTTTTTCTTGGATTTGTGATTCATATCTCTTGACCATAGGTGAGGACTGGAACAAAGATGGATTGGTAAACCAACAGTTTTGCCATGGAGAAGGAACCATACAGTTCCCTAAAATAGAATAAAATAAATAGTTCTTATTGTCACTGTTATCATTATCACAATACTACCACAAAACATGTTAAGTTCATGTCTCTACTCCATCATAATATTTTATTTAGTAACATTAGCTTTATATTCTACATTCTGTTACCAAGTATTTGAAAGTTTATGTATTTTTATGCTTACAAAAAATTTTTATGAAACAAATAGAATAGTAGGAATTGCAAAATGATAAAACATATTTTGCCAAAAGATAAAATAATCTCCTAAGAAAATTACTTTGAAAGACTAGAAACATAAAACTTTCCCAAAGCTACACATTTATCATTTGTGACAAGACGTTCACCTGCATTCAAACGTTTAAATGTTTATCTAATTGACATTGCCACATGTTGATTTACTATTAAAAGTCCTCATTATTTACATCTTTATAACACTGCAGGTATTAGAATATGAATTGAAAGAACAAAAGAAACAAAAAAAATATTTTTAAGCAAACATAGATATAGATAAGAATTAATTTGGTCCAAAATTTCAAGTGAGCGCTGAATGTTCATTACTTATGTTCCAATGACCTCCAGTGATCTCATGGTCCTAAGTGGATATTGAGTTTCTCTTCTTATTAGTAATGCTCAGTTAGGATAAGCATGCTGTGAAATTCTGATTAGTCAAAATTGCTGCCGTCTGATTTGACAGGCTGTATGACTGAGAAAAATCCACATCTATAAAAAGGGAGGTTGTGTGAATTTCGCTCATTTACACAGCAGATATTAAAACTTATATCATAGAGAATTTTTCATTACAATATTAAAAACTTTATCTGCATAGCCTATGCAGTCAGTTTTTTCCCTCCATTTTATTTATCTACATTCAGTACAAAAAAAAAAAAAAAACTGTCTCTCATTGTCATGTGGGACCATGGCTGATGGACCAGTCTGTTTCCCCTGGGAGCATATTTAATGGACCTCCAAGGTCGTCTGCTCTTGTTCTAAGAAGCATGGAGTGCCAACAAGCCCTGACAGCGTCACTGGTCCAACGGAACCTGCATAAGATGGTTCCTGCTCTGGGAAGCATAGGGCCATTAAAAATGGATAGATCAATACGTAAGAAACCATGTACCTCCGGCTCTCTATGCTAATTTAGAGAGCAAGGGAAGCAGCAAAGGATAAAAAGCTGGAACAGAGGAGACATGAGATAAAAGGACAAGAGAGGAGCTGAGGAGTTTACAACAGCAGAGTTCAAGGAAGGTAAGTAAATGAAGGTAAAGAAGGAGGGCTCTAATAAAGAAAGGAGTTTGAGTGCTAGTGGTGCAGCAAAAGACTATGAAGCAGCAAGAGGATAAGCTTAAAACCAACGATGGTGGACTAACGTAGTGATTTTCAACATGTAGTACCAGTCGTCTGTACGAGGAATGCTAGTAAACTCAGGGGGTTTCAAAGTAAAAAAAAAAAAAAAAAAAAGTCAATATAATTAATTATAAAAAGTAAATGATCTAAATGAGTAGCAAAATATGGTTGCTACACACAGGAATTACATTCAGAAGTGTATATTAGTGGAGTTACAATTAACTATAAAATCTAGCTTTCAATCAACCCTGCAGGTGCATCTTTATAATGAAAACAGAATCCCTAGTGGACAAATTCAGTCTGCGCCAGCAAATTCACGGTCCTGATGCAACTATTGTGTGCACACTGGAGAAAAGAGTTGGAAAAATACCCCACAGACAGCAGGGAGTCCGATTAAAACTCTTGCGGCCCCATCCGTACATCTTTCTGCATTGATTTGCAACATGCTGCAGGAAGAAATAAAGTGCAGCATTAACAAACTTTACATGTACTGTGGGCCACAGTGGTATGAAAAAACACTTCCCTAATTATTGCCCCAGGTTTCTCCAGTTTCAGTTTATCAAATAAATTCACACCTCAAACTGATAAACCAACTGCTATCAAGTGTTTGTGATTGTTGGCAATTAGTTTTTGTTGTTGTTTTTTTACATTACTAAGGAGGAATTTTGGCCCAATGTTCTGTGGGGAATTATTTACATTCTTGTGTATGAACAACCAGTTAATGGTCAATTGACACAGCGCCATCACTATTTTTGACTGTGTATAATGTATATGCTATAAATAAAGTAGTTCAGGAAAAAGAACATTAAAGGCTCACTGCAGTAAAAAAGACATACGGAGGATCAGATAGCAGGTAAAGCAGCGCACAGCTACAAACAATCACCCGGATTAGCATGACGGTCAGAAAGCTAAACAAATAACCTGCAAAATTATTTAAGTCTTCGAGCTGCGATGTAAGACGCTGGTTCTGCTCTCCTGTTGAACCGCTGATACGCTACAGGTAGTAATATTTCACAGACGGAGCTTCGCTTCTGCTCCACCTGGTAGTGACTTTCACACCGAACCTCTGCTTAAAGCTGCAGCATCTAACTTAAAACAATAAAGTTTATATACGTATTAAAACTTTAGTTGTCCTAACATGAGACAGATAATCTCTGAAAAAGAATCGATCTCCTCTGCCTCCTCCCTGTTCTGCATAATTACTCCGTTCAGTCAGAAACAGCCAATCAGAACTAGCAGTAATCAGCTAGCCGCCATGCTATCGGGAAGTTTTTATTCAGTAACTCAGGATTGTTTATTGTAATGGATCCTGTATTTGCCTTTGAATGTTAAGTTTTATACTTGAATTTTTTGGCAATGTTGAGAGGTTTAATTTTGACTCTTTGCATTATTTAGCCTCTTCAGAGCCTTCATATGTTATCAGTCTGTTAAAGATAGTATTATCAATAGAGGTACAATTTGCACAATGCCTGTTTTGTTTTTTTCTTGGAAAAAGTTATTAAAAACAAGTTTTTGTCTAATTTAAGGTGAATTCATGGTTCCTTTTTCCACATAATGTAACCGGTAGTGCTTATGATTAAAAAAATTATAATTATGTGATCGGGTATCGGTGATCGGCCCTCATGGGTGATCGGAATCGGCAGGAAAAAACCTGATCGGCACATCTCTAATATATATATATATATAAATATATATATATATATATATATGACAAAGAGAAGGCCACCACCCTACGATCATCCTGATTTTTACTCTTACAAATTTTAATAATTACAGCCTTGATTGCAAACACAAATATCCTTACAATGCAAGATGAAAGCCCAGATGTTCTGTTTTGAATGACATATCACTGCTTTGAGGCAGATCTCAGGTGATGCAAGAAGCCTGCAAGGGATTATACCGATCTGAAATGGAAACCCTGGTGCATAAACACAGCAGAATTTGTCCAATCTGTTATGCTACAAAGTCACATATTTAAAATAAAATTTGTAATTCTAATGTAAATTTCAGAAAAGATGTAGCGTAACTTTTTTATTCTCAGGAGTTTTTAGTGTTATTAGGTACATTCTGGGATCAATTAAAGCAAAACTTTTTTGATCAGCTATGAGGGAAACCTTTCATTATGATATTGTGTACATACAAAGAAGCCTCAATAACACTTTGTTGGAAAACGTCAAACAATGGGCTTGATCTGCTAAAATGAACAACTCCTTTTTCTAGCATACGCAAGAAAAAAAATAAAAAATAAACTGTATATATGATGTGTTGCAAAAACCTCAGCTCACTAAGACCTTCTGAGAAAAACCTAAAAGATGATGGTCAGGATAAAGTCAGTCAAAATAAGTCAACTGGAATATAGTTCTCAGGGTTAAAAATAATGCTAAAGAAAGGCTGTATTTTTTATTTTTGTTTTTTTACATCCGAGTTTGCTTGGAAAATTATTGGCTGTTTTTTTGGTTCATGCCAGAGTTACTCAAGTATACTTATTTTGACTTTACTTTGGAGCCCTCTTTTATTTTCATCCACTATTATCAAGACCAATCATGTCTGCTGATTTTTCAAGTTTCATATGCATTTAACCAGACAACTTGTCTCTTGAAAGCTTTTGTACATGTATCGATACAAATAATATTTATACATTTTCTCTGAAAGAAAAATGAACAACCCTTGGAAAACTAACATATAGGTATTTGTTTCCACTTGTATTCAGCATGTGATCATATGGTGGGGTGCTCTGACTTATTTCAAGTCCATTTTGAACTTTTGAAAGAGTTTACAAATACAAATATGTTATTGCTTTTAGAAGGGTTAAACCAAACTAATCATTCAAGAGAAATTCTAAAGTATATTTTTTTATGCTGGAAATAAGACATTTGAGTAGGACTTCTCTCCACTGATTTCATATTTTGCACTAATTAATAGAAATGACTTGAAAAAGTTCAGTACATCCTTATCAGTAGTGCATTTCAGTTCTGTAGCCTACTCCTTACTTTCACACCTAATATGAAATCTCAGTCTGTCTCTTCCGTCGCACCTTGCTAGGGCATTGCAGTGACTGCAGAAATGGGTGCACCAATGTGTGCTGGAAAATTCTGCAAATTCAACTAACAGCAAAATGTAAATGATTAAATTGACCCAAAAATCCAAAGCAGAGAAGATACTATCCATAGCTCCTGCATTAAATCAGCAAAGATGCACATTATGCAGACAACTGGTTATGTACATGTGAAAGTATGAAGTCACATTCCTAAACTAAACACTGCAAGAACTCTTTATCCCTTGCAAAATTCTAAAATATTAAATCCTGTGGGTTCTGAAATTCTTATCACAAGAATATTTACCAAGTCGGACAGACACAACTTTATAGAAAAGCTCCAAAAGCATTTGATCTCCTGTACCCCAGAATATTATCTACTGGATCCAAGTAAAGTTTTTACAATTAAAAAAAGCTCAATGTTATTTTTTGGCACAACCAGTTAAGTTGTGTGTTTAAAAATGTGCTGTCATTTCATACAATAACTAGACAGATTTGAGTAACTATTTTCTTAGGCAGAGAAGACTGAATCTATGTATAGACAACTTCACCCTATTCAATCTGCTGGAAGGTTCATGGCTCAGTCTCCAAGCCTCTCTCTAATCTCCCTGTAATACAGCTTGAGTCATGATAAAACAACTCTGATGGAGGAAAATCCTGTTATCGAGGGTGGGGGCAACAGCTACCATCGTTACTTGTGGTAGACAGGCTCCAAAAATTAACTGGACTTTGGATGTAGGATTAAGTATATCAGAGGGGTTTCTGAGGGCAAACACATGCATTCTACATATTTTACGAGACTGTGTGAGTACTTTTACATGTGCAAGTACATATACATGGCACAACCAGTTAAGTTGGTATATATATATATATATATATATATATATATATATATATATATATATACGTTTCTTTTTTTCTTTTTCCACTCACCATTTATCCGTTTGTCACTTTGAGCGCACAAACACATCTCACATACAAAACACGTCAAGCTCAGAAAAACACATGCCGAGTTCACTGAGGTTGTCTGCTAATGGAAATACATTTTAGCTATTGCCACATCTCATCATTTGTATTGCGTTCTTCATTAAAATGTGACATCTCTGACAGGAGAAATACAGATTTCATAGGCTTTTGTTCCAAGCCTCGTGTTTTAGACGGATACATTAGGCTGTTTTTGAGAAATGCTGGCACATTATTTCTCCTTTATCCCATTTCATACTGGTCTCTCTCACCCTCGGATTTTGTCAGACAAGATACAAGCAAAACTTTGTGTATTTTTTTTTTTTCCTTCTAGTAAGAAAACATACCGTTTTAGTAATTTTACACACAGCTGATTTTAATTATTTTTCATATGAAGTAAGCACACATTTCAGAACTATGGCTTTGGAGAACATTTATTGTCCAGAAATAGTTTAAAGACAACAAGGAGGATGTTTTGGAGTAGACAGTTTGTGACAGAACTTGAAAGAAAATGTGAAGCTTGATTAAACTGTTTTTCATGGTATTTTAAATTTTACTCCTGTGAATTACTCCTAAAATAAAAAATAAAAAAGGAGGGGTGGGTGTAAAGAAACAGAAAGTCAGAGCAACTACAATGACTCTTTGACCAGTATTAGTAACTGGAGGCTGCTTGACAGCCACTGATTATCCTCAGGTTCTGACAGTCACTGACAGTGGCTGAAGGCCAGCTAATTAGCCTTTGGCCCATATAAAGTAGCACTTTGGCTGGTTTTGTTGTGGTGTGGTTTTCTACAAAAACTGGTGTGAAATCCATGCTTGATGTGTCAAGAGGCTGTTAGACGTTGTTATGCAGCCTGACACCAGTGCTGATCTAACACAGGGAAAATAAGGAGATGCACACAAAGGAAAGAAGACAACGATATACAGTATGTTATTCAGTGGGGTTCTCTGTTAGTTTTACACAATAAAAGTAAATAACATATTTCTGTTTATTTCTAGAGACAAATCGACATTTTGTCACGTGTTGAAAGAACTACGATTCAATGCAGGATGGTTTTGAGAATTTAACATGCACAAAGGAATCTGAATAAGATACTTTAAACCATTTGATGCACAACAGAATAAAAAGCAGCTTACATGAAACATAATTGTATCATTTGAGATTATTTTTTTCCCTTTACAGTAATCCCAGATCAAATAATGCAATCTGTTGTGCTTGTATGCTTGTTTTTGATTGAGAGACCTCCAAATGAAAATGTGTCACCTCGTCCATAATCCTTGACAAGGGAGTATATTAAATGTTAATCCCTCACTATTAGGAATGGTGACAACTGGAGAATGGTAGACTGGATGAGAGAAGGAAGAAAGGGTTTGGAGCTGGAGAAGAATAGAACGAGGTATGTCACAGCAAACACAAAGATAAGAAGGCAATAAAGGCTTGAGATGACAGATTTTTTTTTTCTGGTCCTTAAGAACACACCCACAGACACACACATTGTGTTATTAGCTTCCTCTTATGACTACATCCACCAAGGATGTGTAAGATTAGTCTTGGATCAGTGCTCAGCGTTGTTACCTTCTGTGGTCAATTTGTATTCACTCAACAGTAGTCTTACAGGTAACAGCAGAGTAGAAAAACAATTAGAGCCATGAAAAGCTGATAGCTTGGGGCTCTCCAGGGCAGCTGTGCCATTACTGAGTTATTAGACACTGAGGGTTGAGAAGGAGTGTCTTAAATAAGGGCACAGGCAGAGGGACAGGAGATAGAAATGAGGCTGGAAAATAAAGGGAGATGTAGTATATGTAAGCAAAAATGAAAAGCTGGAATGAGAGGGAATGTGAAAATAACAACGGTGTCACAAAACTGGTGACAAAGGAACATAAGAGAAACAAGGCATGTCTCACAGTGGGACACAGTGGAAACAAGAGCCGGATTGGGACATGGATTACACAAGCGAGCAAAGGGAGGCTGCACACCCGTGAATGCAGACAAAGAACAGCTGTTGAGCAACTTTTTCAGTAAATCTCTGAGAGAGATGCACACAAGAGAGACAGGAGAGAACTTGAAGAAGATGTCTATATGTTACATGGAAGTCTTTTTGCAGCCAGAAGGATAATCACTGAGCCACCAAAAACCAAATATTTGCTTCTTCCAAATGTTTAGACTTGATATAGAATTCTTACATGATGGCTACATGTATGTAGCCGCACACATACTGCAGCTTCTGCAAACAGCAGTGCTGAAATTAATTTGCACATGGGTCTCACTTTTAATACAATGGAAGGTATTCAGTTCCTATTCAAGCCTGACTGCTCCACATGGAAGACAATCCACAAATTTGATTTGGTCTAATTTAGTTTGCTTTAATGCTTTGTCTTGTTTCAGTTTGGTTTCCTTTACGTTATAGACAACACATTCAAGCCAGGAGGAGAGTCTTAGAAGAACTGTCAACCATGCAATGCAGCTGTGCAACAACCTGTCATTACAAGAAAACTAGCGCTTTCCCGGCAGAACACAAGGAAGAAGGTGTGAGCACCATATAGACGATGGTGATTAACAGTGCCAAGATCATCCTCCTAACTCTTATTGGTTGATTCTGAGCAAGCGGTGCATTTCCGTCGATAGCAGTAGGACCACAGGGAAGAGGCTGAAGAGCTAGATTCCTTCACAATGTATTGGTCTCAAATTATACTGTCATAGAACAGTGAAAGTTTTAAGACATATGTAGTAAAAAAAAAACAACAACAACATACTTTTATATAAATGTTGGACAATTTATTGTCAAAAGGAACAACCAAGAATTTAGATTTTGTTTGGTGGCACGGGGAAAATGCAATAAGTTGCACAGAGCTAGTAGGTCACAAGCATTCCCTAAGTCATGCAGGAACTGATCTAGCTTATATGCATGTAAAACAAAAGTAGGGCGGCAGATGGATGAATTTTGAGCTCCGCAAAACCCCTAGACAATGGCTCCTTTTCTTTACAGACAGGTCTTGTCTCCAACAGGAAATGAACTTATGAACTTAGCCTTCCCACATGCCATGAATTGTCATGTGTAAATTTCACTATATATGTCATGTTACTCAAACGCCATTCTGTAAATATAAGAAACTAGAACTGAATAGATGAGTAAATAATAAATCAAATCAATGTAATAAATACATGCAAATGAACATAAAACAATAGTAATGAACAAATATTGTTCCAACAAAAACTTACCCTGCAGCTTTTGACCAGTATATATATATATATATATATATATATATATATATATATTTTTTTTTTTTTTTTTTTTTTTTTATTAACCTATAGAGCTCTACGTGGACAGGCTGTAGTATGTATTCTGCAAACATTGAAGTAGAGGCCTCTAGTGATCTGCCACACCAACCTTTTGGGCTTGAGGAGACCGATCTCTCCAAGCTGTCAACCCCTCTAAAGACTGCTCTTATTTCTGTAAAGTTTGGACTCTGTGAATACTTTTTGAAAGCAGTTAAACGGCTTATTTGCAAGATTTTTGGATGGTTCTTTTTTGTGGGGAACATTTTGACAAGTGGAGACCGCACTGGTGTTCATTGGCCATGGAATCTTAAAGTCTCAGTCTTGTCTCTAGGGAAATCCTGACAAAAGCTTATAGTAGCCCAATTTATTTTGACTCCCTTTTTATCTTATCTATCCTTATAAGACAAGTGAAAACATAATTCCTGGAAGACCTAACACTGAGACAAATGAGATATGATAAAGTTCTTATGGGACTGGTAATTGGGAACTAAAAGGTTCTGCAAAACAAAACAGGATTAAATGCACAACAAATACATTTCTGGAGACAACAACCCTGCTTTGTTTCAAAAAAAAAAAAAAAAAAAGAAATCTACGTAAAGATAGGGTGCAGCGTTTTTTGTTTGTTTTTTTTTCACTTTTGGGCTTCTATGTTTCTCAGCATAAGGACCCTAGTTATGTCTATCACTTATACTGTGTTGTACTCTTGCTCCCTCCATCTTTTATTTTTCACTCTTTCAGTCCACCTGGGCCTGGCTATATCTGCGTTTTAATTGCCTGTGTTACAATCCCTGCAGTGAAATTCAGCACCTCGTTAAAGCTTTAGGCAAAACCTGATTCATTCAGCGAAGATCAGGCAATTAAAGGGATGTTGGCATGGTGTTCCTTTTGGCTGATTTATTGATTGGCTGACTGCGGTTGGCTCCGTCTTCCATCAAGGCTCTTTGCTCATGATGTCTCTCCAAAGTCCCATTTTTTGAGGCAAATTAAAATCCAGTGAGCTCGTGCTGTTGTGAGGTATTGACGGCTGCATTTTAGACTTTTGTTTATTCATTTAGCAGATAAGGAAATAATGAATTTAACATGTTTATAGAAAATCAATTAAAAAAAACATAGATTGTAGATCATTTGAGAAATTATTTTTTTGTCCTACAGCAACTGCCATATGAGTTGCGTACATGTACCCTGTCTGTGTAAGCTTCTAGGCTGCTGCTCGTTTCTCTAAAGGGCCTCTTAAGTGAGACTTCTCCCGGCTGACTGTTTTCATTTCATTACAATGCTACCATAGAGCAAGCATTTACATAGATGATGGAATGTCATCTTAATTTTGTTGAAAACTTGAAAATATTGAAGTACTGGCAACATCATCTAATGTTAACTTTAAGTTTTCAACTCACAAAAGGTTGCCCGATCTGACTTCATGTTTCTTTTATTCTTTTATTACTGATGTAGGCTAGAATCTATGTAAGTTGCCATGCCAATTTGTGACTTAAAAAGTTGCAAAGAATAGCAGAATATGTGTTTGGGGATAAAAATAAATAAATTAAAAAAAACGAACCCGTGTTAAAAATGCAGTGTTTTTCTTTTTTCTGTCTGTAAGTGCAATGCTCGGTCTTTAATTTGAGCCGCACACTGGCACAGATGATTAATGGACTTCCTATGCACTCAGATAGGTTCTCAAAGGTGATTTAAAGGTATAATAATCCTTGACGATATTGCTCTGTGGTTTCAGGGCCATTAAAATAACACCAAAGGTGTCAGAGGAACATAAACAGTTCATTTAAAACAGATTGCTGGTGTAGCATGGGACGGGGCCCGAGACGCCGGGGAGCTGTTGCAAAGGAGCCACTGGACGTTAGCACGGAGGAGAAATACAAAACATTTAGTGTGGCTCACTTCTCAGATTTCCTGGCTAATCCAGGTGATGCATGCAAATAGGATTGTGAGCAGTTGATTACTTCACACCAACTATTCACTTTGGCTCTATGTGCACAACTAATACAAAATGACTGCCTTAACTCGGTGTCTTTAACAGTTTTTAGAAACTCAAAAACTAAAAAAAATGTTTGTTAAAAATTTTATGAAGGTCTACACTAAGAACAAGATAGCATTTGAACTGTCGCTGGAAAACCTGGAAAACCACAAGCTTTAAAAAAAAAACCATTGGGTGCTGAAAAAGTTGAAAAAAGAACATTTTGACTTGTAAATCTAAGCTTAACCTTATGCGAGTCATTTAACCTTTAAGCTTGGTTTATTTACTGAGACCAAGATATAAGTTAATTGTGAAAGGCATATGTAAACAAGCTGCAGGACATGAGAAGGAACCATATGCTCTAATGGCTAGATTTGAAAAAGTGACGACTGATTTGAAAGTTGCATGTTTTTTTTGTGTGTTTTCTTCAGGGGCATAAAACAATTAGGAAACCTGGATGCTTTTGGTGTTTTATGAGTGTTTTAAGCAAGGCTATTTCATACAATAGAGACCACAGAAAGTAATAAAATCTTACACTTCTTTTCCTGCTTAGCTGCAACCATCCTCTAAAAACGGCCCAACTTACTGATTCCGTCACCATAAAGGATTTAATTGACACAAGTCAAATATAAACAAGATCTGCTTGCAGCTATGAAAGGATTGAAAGTGAGTTTGAGTTCAAGCTCAAGTTCGCCTACTCTGCACGCAACATCACACCACCCATCATGTGTTCACCGTTTGATATTACCTCATTTTTCATATCGTCAGATTTGAAGTTGCATGAAGAAACACACAGATCTAAAAGGTATAGCCGTTAAAAAGCATTATGGCTTTGTAACTACATTGGAGAAAATTTTAAAAGTGAGAAAAAAAAATCTAAAATTTGTTCTAAAATTCTTTAAAAATATCTTTGAATGATAGGCTTTCCATTTGAAGGTTCAGTACTTAAAGAATAAAAAAAATAGTAATTACGTAAAGAAATTAATGCAATGTAATGCATTTTAGACCACTATCATCTCGTATTGCATCATAATTTTTTGATACCTAATCAGCATGTAGATATTGATAGAAATGTGCCTGTAGTATGGAGAACCATCAACTAAAAGTGTATCTTCTCATCATTTGCATCTCATGGCAATAGCTTTGTCATCAAAACACCAAGCAGTAAACTGTCTACCATTGCCTGACCTTTACTTCTCTGAAACATTTAGGGGAGCTGGCAAAAGAAATGACGTCACAAGTCTTCTGCTAAAATATGACACAAAAGGGAGAGGATATATTTTTTGTACTCTTGGCTGTCAGGTACTCTAAATACCAGACAGCAGTCAGAGAGTCATATAAAGGGGCCCAGTCAAATCAAAAAATTATTTGCCAAGTCTTTCTCAGACTGGAGAACATCACTGTAAATTTCCTCACACTAAGGAAAAACTCACAGACACAAATACAGCTGTGAAGGGTCATCTTTTAATTCTGTCAGTGTGGTACATATTCAGTACAGACAGGACAACATACATGACCTTTGCTGTGGCAGGATTCATAGCAGTGCTTCTCTTATGACAGCTGTTTACTGAAGTTGTGAATGTAAATGTAGTTCTCTGGAAGACGGATTTGTTGCTTGAAAATAAAGGCGAGCCATTAGCAGTCACAATCTACATAAATACACCTCTCTTATACATTTATTATAGCTATTTTCTGCTCAGATTGCAAATAAATCATAAGGATATGCCTGTCTGTTGTCATGACTTCTGTGCTCTTCAGGTGCTAGACTGACATACGAGATGCCATATGTCCAAAGCTGCATCTTCATAGCTCTCTTGACTTGCACATTTTTCAATTGGATGCACCACACCAAAACTTGCAATGTAAGCAAGCATGTCCAAACCGAGCAGAATATCAATAACCAACCTCTTAAAGAGGTAATGGCCACCTCTGCACACTCTGCACTGAAGGTGACTCTCTTTTAGTAATGGCTGTCACAAAGACCTATGTTGCAACTTGAATTGATCTGCAGTTATATTGTCTCCCTCTTGTTCTTAAAACCTGTGCATCAGTTTCTGTGGTGCATGCTGATGCCAAGGTCATTTTGAACGTAAGAATGATAGAGTCTGACATTAGCCCCATTGCCTCTGAATGGGCAGATGCTTTGCTTCGGAAAGTAGGTTGCCAAGTGTCTGCTTTGATAACCCATTGGGGCTGGCTGAGAAGAGTTGGCAGGCTTGTGTAGAGAAACTCCCTGTGCGTTTACTCAGTGTAGATAGACTCGGCTGTGCTACCATTTAGAGGACAATGAACACACAAAATTGGTTAGCCACACACACACATATGCACGCACGCAAACACAAACACACACACACACACACACACACACACACACACACACGCACGCACACACTTTGCTGTAATACCCATGAATCCACAAAGCTGTACAGCTATTCTATTATATGATGTACAGTTTCATGACTTTTTAAAATTATGTTTTTTTAACTTTATAATTTATTAAGTTAAAATGAAAAGGCTATGTTTAACAAGATAATCTTCTATTTTGAAATCTCAAAAAAAAAAAAAAAAATTCTGAAGTTATTGGAAAAACGAAATGTATTTAAATGTCCCAAGACCAGCATAATTTTACATTTTACTACCTTTAGTTAATTACAACCCATTTGTCAATCTACAGTACTATTATTCCATCTGCCACTTCTATTAAAAGCTAGAAAGGTTATTGCCTTTGTTCAGCTATTTGAAACGTCCCATATATTATCTTATATGTCTTTGGAGCATCACAGTCAGTATGGCACTATACTGACTGTAGTCATTCCCACATGGAGTCATTATTCTCATTTGAACTGCACAAAAACTCAAAGCAAGTTACAATTAAAGTTTTAGTCACATTCATCACAGTAATTGAGTTATATGCTCCTAATCAAATAAAATGCTTCAAAATCAAAAAGCTCTACACTTTTAGATATGCTCAGTTCATGCAGTGTAAAGACAATGAAAATCCCATATTGATGCAGTTTTATAAGCAGCCAATAAGATTTGGTGAATTTGTCAACTGCAACAGTATGTCATGGCTAAGAAAATTAAATAATATTTAAGCCTATTGGTAAAATTTACCATGCATATTTTTTGTTTCTAAAACGTGTGTGTATATTAAAATGTTTTAATATAATAAGTCAACAAATTCATCATTTCCATAGCTAAAGTGCCTTTTAGATTTTCAAGCCTTATCACTGGCATAATTCTTAGGGACTTTTGAGGTAAAGAAAAAAGGAAAAAAATAATAAAGGAAAGGCTGGAGGACAGGTGACTTACATTTTCATAAACATCTTGAAAATGCCAGGTCACTGTGGTTTGCTTATATATTATGTTTATTGACATATTGAGCTGAGGTCTTTTCATATCTCACTGGGGGACCTCAAGTGTTGTTTTAATCCTGTCAACATATTGCTATTTTGCATCCAATAATCTTGGAGTAATTAGAACTAAAAAACAAGATGACAAATCTTAAATGAGTGTAGCCGAGTATCAAATTAGCTGTACACTAGAAATATATATGTGCAATCCATGACTGTAAGTACTGCTATAGAAAGCAATTGAGGAATAGTGGAGTTGATAACTCAATTAATGCACCAGGCGCACTTTTAGCTTTTAGGGATGCAAATCCTAAACTTTCGGGTGCTGAAGTTTCCCACTGTAACAAAGTCTCATGTAATTTGGGTGACGCTTCAGAATACTACTATTATCTTCAAAACATTTATACTGTCTTCAAATTGAAACCCCAACCGCAGTTTCAAAAATGGCCTGTCAGGCTCCCTCCATTTCCAGTTAATCATCTGTGTGGCTCATTTTGTGGTGACCCTCAAGTGACTGTCTATAGTATTGAGCAATAATAATCAAGGCTATAGCAGAGGGCACAGAAAACAGCGGCATGAATGTGATGAAGGTTGTCCATTATTTGCTGCAAAGACCCGAATGCTCTCAATAAGGTTCAGGTAAGACCAACATTATTAGAAAAGCTCAGAAAGGGAAGCAGGCCAGTGTCCCTTGGATTTACTGGGGGCAAAGTCAATCATAACCAATTTCGCATTTCTTGTGTGCGAATGCATCTTGTCCAGTGTGGAAGTTGCTGTGTGTTTTCAGTGTTTGTGTGTGCGCAGGGGGTGAGGCTCCTTAGAGTGGCACACCTTTCTGCGCTCGTCTCTGTCACTACAAAACTGCTTTACAAATTAGAGAGCGTCCTAAACCAAAATTTAAAATATTCATGCGACCTATTACTTTGTCCTCTAGCCTCGACTTGACCCCATCTATTGGCTTAAAATTCAGGATAGATGAGCATTTTAAACTGCAGAAAATTATACCTGCTTATGGTAGCAACAATATGACAAGAAAGAAGCATAAGTGAGGCAACATTGTTGCTATCAAATGTGTTAAAGATTATTTATGGCAAAATATATCCAAACACCTGCAGGAATATTATTAAAAGTCAAAACATAACATGTTAAATTCACCAATAAGGCGTTCAAAACAAGTGAATACAAAATGACCCTAAAAATACACAAATGGATAAATGCATAAGAATGTCCCTTCTACGGAAGCACATAAGAACTTTAAATAGAATGAGACTAAATCATAATTATGTTTTGATTATTATCTTTCAAAAGTGCTTCTCTGTACTCCCGTTCTCTAATCTAACTATTAACAGAATTACCATCATGCTTGAATCTAACCGCGTCCTGCTGCTTTCTGTTTTATCGTCTTTGTCCATCGTTTTTGTTGTCTCTCCGCTCCCACACTGTTTGCCGCTTCATGTTTTGCCACAACATATCTGGCAAATGCATCTGGCACAAGTGTTAATGTCTTATCAAATGTGGAACAACATAATTTGTTTGATGCCTGCGCAACAGGGAGACCAACTCCAAGGGAGACAACAATCCAAGGATTTTAAAGACACTGATAGGGATTGTTAACAGAGGGTAACTGACAGTCTTCAAAGCTGCTTTTTCTAAGAAGTGTGACAAAAGAGCAGCAGTAGGGGAGGTATCTGCCCCTGTGCCAGATAGCATGTAAGTTTTGGTGACATCTTGCATGTTGACCAGTGGTGGTGAAAAACTGTGATGTTATCAGGGCTTACGAGCATATGGAGTCCTAGGATAACACACATGCAAGCCTTTGTCAGATGGTGAGATTGCATCTCCCTCTGATCTTTAAAAAAAAAAAAAAAGAAAAGTGCTGCCCAGCCGTATAGGCCAGATGGTAAACAAAGATCACAAAATACTCCACTGTTGGAACGCAAGAAAACTCAAGTCACGTCTGGGAGACTAAACAAGCATTAACAAAATTATGTTCACAGTTTTACATCAGAGATTTTATTTTCTCATTATCAGTCGTTGCCGACAAGATTATTAATCAGCAGAGACAAAGAAATTGGACAGAGATTTCCTACAAGATACCAGAGATGGAACTGACGACGAGAGGGAGGAAGTGGAAAAAAAAAATCCAAATAATTCGGCTTAGCTTGATAATAAATCGAACCTTCATTTAAATGATGTCAGAACATATGGCCGTCCATGTGAATTCGGCTGTTGCGATGACATGAGTTAGTGATGTTTGGATCTGATGTAAAGCAATCTTGGGAGCCACTCAGTGAGAATGAGTAGCTGTGTGGTGGTAAATAACTGTGCTACTATACATCTTATTTTATCACATTTTGATTATGTATTTCTCAACAACTTTATCCCCTGATCCAGGATGTGTTATAAGATTAAAAATCAGGCGAGGGCCAGCACCCAGGACTGTAAAACAATGTGCTTTGCTTTCTTCACAAAAAATGTCCACAATAATGTGAGACACTGTAACATATAGCAGGATTACCCTGCTATATGCTGCATAATACATAAGAGTAGCTCTGATCTGAATTGAATAAATAAATTAATTGAAGAATTAATTTAATTCACTCTGAAAGTAGAATAAATCCCAAAAAGAGAGCAATGAAAGTCCAAAATTACTTCTGTATCTTCCTGCTGGGGAATGCTGAACAAATCATATTCCTGACAATCAATCAATCAATCAATAAATAAATAAATAAATAAATAATTTAGAAACAAAATACAGCATCTGAAACCAGAGCTTGTAACAAGCTCTAAGTTAATCAATACTAACAATCTTTGAATGAGTTGGAGGGCAGCTTTGCTGAATCAAAATAAATCCCAATAAACATGTGTTTATTGAATACCTTCATTTTTGATAGATCAGAATAGATTAGCTTACTGAATCGTCCTACACAAGCGAGGACTATCGAACAAACTGCAGTCGATGTCTAGGGTTAAAGGAGCAATTCAGAACACATTGTAATATTAAGTTTTTCCCTCTGTAGACTTATAAATGAAAAGGGAAATTTTAATAAATAACAGGCTAATAATAGCCCTTCCTATCTAAAAGAACTAAAAGATATTAGTATAGTATTAAATAACCGCAGCTCCAAACATAAAATTAACCAAAAAATCAGAAGGACTTAACCAGGTTTTGCTGGAGCCACAACACCAAGCAAACCCCCAGAATGTATCTGACAATCAGGAGCTCAGCAAAATCTAACAGATATGAATATTCATAGATCTGAGTCAGAAAACAGGACTTCAGCTCCTTCCTGTACAACACCACATCTGACCGAGCAAATATTATATCACCCAAACATTAGCATTATAATAACAGCAGAAACTCAAAAATAACAAGAGCATAATTAACAGTCAAAAAAGAATCTTAGCAGCATGTATCCAGAGCTGCAATTTAGAGTTATGCTAACCAGAGAATCGCATGAACCGCAGCAGCATTCTGATTATCAGCTCATGAACACAAACAGTAAACAACAAAAAAAGAGCAGATAATATGGCAGCTAAAACTAATAAATCACGCAGAAGAACAGCTGTAGCTTACCGGCTATCTGGAAAATCCTCAGCATTCTCATTCAAGGTGGAGTAAGCTTTTCCTCGACTGCCGTTGTCGCCATCATCACATTTGTCACCAACCTGTTCGGCCTTAGCAACACAAAACTTTCCCGCCAATTCTTCTTCTTCTTCTTCTTCTTCTTCTTCTTCTTCTTCTTCTTCTTCTTCTTCTTCTTCTTCTTCTTCTTCTTCTGTGGCGTTTTCTGACAGTTTGCAAACGCTATGCATTACTGCCATCAATTGGACGGAGATGTAATTCAGAAATCTATTTTTTTTATATATATATCTTCAAATCACAAAACATTCGCACACATACTCAATCCTTGCAGCTAATTTTGTAACCACTTCTTTTTCGTCTTCTACTTGATTTTTATTAGCGGTTGGAAAGAATCATTTGGTGTACATTATCGCCACCTACTGGTTTACCCGCATCTTCCATGCAGGACCGACAGTCAGAGGGATCCAAGTATCGAAGGTCATTAACTTCATTCAGCGATGCTGATTGGCCAAATGTTTATTACTTTCCCTAACAACCACATATGATTGTTAGGGCAGTAGGGCAACCCAGTAGTTACCCTACTGGGTTGCTCGCCCCAGAAGATTACTAACAGGAGTCTGTCTGGAAAATGTATCGTTAAATGAGAGTTAGCCTACTTGGTGGTGTAAATAATTCTGATTACATTTAGGCGCACACGATTAGAGAAAACTGCTCAATTCAAACTTTTGATAATGTTTATAGGTCATATTTAGATTTTCCATCCCCCCCACCCTCCACATTAGATAGGGCGGGGCCCCAGCGCCACCTATGGACCAGCCGCCACTGGGGTCTCTGCCTCCCTCGCTGCTCTCCTAAGGCAGCTGAGCTGCAGATCGTTGTTGCCATAAAAGTCTTCAACAAGAGAGAAAAAAAAGTTACGATAGTTTAGTTGTTTTGAAAAATAAGTTTTGGGGTCTGAAAAGTGCTTCTTTTGTCTGACCACTGCCTCGTTTGCCTGCCCATCCCCACACTTGTCCGTCT
Source organism: Poecilia mexicana (assembly GCF_051168715.1). Classification (NCBI taxonomy): domain Eukaryota; kingdom Metazoa; phylum Chordata; class Actinopteri; order Cyprinodontiformes; family Poeciliidae; genus Poecilia; species Poecilia mexicana. Next base: position 27,069,460 of record NW_028263372.1, on the reverse strand, counting down.
GTCTTACCCACGTTAGTGGAAATTTTTTATATTTTGCCAGTGGTGAGGTTTTGCTCTCACAACTGTTGTTATATAATATTGAATAGCTGTCGTCTTTCTGAATCAATAAGGTAGCTCTCAGTCTCTCAATATCCTTAACTCTTTCCTTGCTGCTGCTTTCCCCTCACTCATCAAAGACATTTTCATTATACTTTAGTGACACAGTCAACTTCCCCCATCCTTTCACAATATTTATTTCCCTTTTCTCTTTTCTTATACAATTGCTCTTGGTCAATTTTTTATGTAGCTGCCAGTCTGTAAAAAGAGCAGGTCAAAAACACAGTCACCCTCAAGGGTTCATGCAGAGAGGTCACTGCCAGCAGGGCCTCTTGACAGCTGGATGCTCGTTATCCAAGGCGGATAGTGGAAACAAATTAGATCCCTGCAGTGGAGGGAGCTGTTCAGACTCTACAGGTGTGGATGAATGACAGTGAGGATAGCCATGAAATCCGCATTACTTGACACTACAGGTGATTTTTTTTTATTTTTAGTCAATTAGCCATGCTAAAAACATGTACTTCAGAAATGTATTTATAAATGTCAATATTAACTATTTTCTTTGAACAGTATAAAAAACAAAGAGAAGTGATAGATTTAGCTATAATGGTTTAAACTGTAAATTTCTGCCTTGCTCTGTTTTTGTCATGCTATTTTGCACTAAAACTTGTTTTTGCAGGACCCAATAATCTCGTACCTGCTCACCCTGCATTCCTCAACAAAAAGCGTTTCTCTTCTCTTAAAAAAGACATAGGCCTATTTAACAAGGAATGTAGTGCCTTGAACAGGGAGCAAAGGACAGGGAGCAGTTGGTGCACCATTAAGAAATGGCCTCTAAACCACATGTGACAATAGCCAAGATTGTATTTGAACCCAATTCATTGCAGTAAAGTGGCTATTCGAGCTGTGGTGGTGGAAAATTTGTGTTCCTGGAGTGAGATAGTGGAATGCAGATAGTATGACTTGTTTGCTATATCTATGTGCAACTCCATCTCATTCCTGAACAGTACCACTTATGTCCTAGAGAGTGAAATACGTCAACACTCAAGTAGGTTTGCATGGAAATACATTGAGGAAGAAAATCAGAGAAGGGATTTTTGAAGAGGTCAAATATAATATCTATGTGCTTGTCTTTCAGGGTTGATGGAGGTACACCACTTAAATTTGGCAGTACACAGTTGTCTTTGCTCGGTTAAACATAGTCATTATGTCTTTGACTGACAAATGGTATGTAAACGATTGATGAATGTTCCCCCAGTGACAACGTGGGATGTTTTAGTAGCTAAAGTTTGTTAGCTGGCAAATCACATCAAGGACTTTTAACTGGATGCAATGAACAGAGGACAGAAGTGTGAAATATTCCAGAGACACTCTGCCAATCTATTTTTCAGGGAATGAGCCTCATTCTGTTGTCTGTTAAAAATTCAGAAAGCCTTTATAATCAGTTCCAAACTTATAATGTTTAGTAGTACCAGTAAAATACTAAAATGTAACGGGAGCACTCTACCCATTTGTATTGTTGGGATTATAATATGAAATATCTTGAATCCACAGATATATTGAGCAATATGACCTACAAACACTTATGTACCATGTTGTAAATGTTCATTATTACTTGTCAGACAAATTTATTTAATTACCTGTTCAAGGATTGCTTTGACTCTTGCAAAGGACTCAACATACAACCAAGAACATGTTGGTTTGCGTGAATGTCCATTTAAATGTCTAATCCCAAACGCCCATTTTTACAGCTGTCATTTCAATGCGGCTTATGTAGTGAGAATCCACATTGGAATGAAAGTGTCATCATGACCCTTACAAAATAAGTGCAATTTGTCAGATTGAGTAGCTTTACTTCCTGCACATGTTAAGCTATTTTGTCAAAAAAAAAAAAAAAAGGTTTACTTATCTCAGGATTACCAATATCTAATATATATTTTTTTAAATTCTGCTTTCTAAATTTCACTTTCAACTCATCTTTCTGGTACCTTTTCATTTTTTAAAAGAGGTATTATAATTATAATTTAAAAAAAAACAGGGCAGCTGCTCTTTGAAGCGCTGCAGCACAGGAAGACAGTCATTTTTGTCAAACAGAAGTATCACTATGTTAGCATTTTTAGATACTGTACATGGCATGTTTAAGTAGATTATTGTGACCCAGAAAAGAGAAGCACTGCAAACATTTGGTGAAAGTGTACCTGAACTTTGTTTTGTAACAGATGAATGCAAATCTGCTTTTTGAGAACAGATTTGCTTTTGAGTGCCAGTGAAGAACTCAGAGAGACAGCAACAATCTGCAGAAGATAGGTATGTTGCCTTTGTTAGATGGATATTAGGCTAAGTATAATGAGATTGCATTACTTGTGTTGAGTTGAAGAAGGCACTGGGGATTCTGGTGTGGCAGGATTGGGATAAATTGATAGTGCTTAGAGGGAAGGAGGACTGGCAGGTGAAATTAACCTGTGTGAAAGATGTGGGACCAAGACGAAAGAGGTTTAGCAGTTGTAGTTATCTTGATACTTGGATAATATATTTGTTGGAAGGACAAGACATTACTGGCTTGTTTCGGGAGGCATTGAAAGTGTGATGAACTCAGAATGGAAATGTAGGACAGATGGCAGAGGCACTTGTGAAAGGTTTAACGTTGTTTTGAGAGAGGTTTTTTGTAATATCACAGTATTACAGATTCCTTTTCTTGTCAGCTAGATGGTAGTTCTGTTCTGATGTATACTAAGATGCAGCCAGTCTTTTTTGGGAAAAAAAAATATTGGAATACTTTCAGATTAAAGCACATGAAAATAACATTTGAGAAAAGATTCAAAAGAGAGATGCTAACTGCAGCAGAGACATATTGTAGTGCAAAAGCAATACAGGCACAGTATTGCCTGAGTTGAGAGCATAAGATGAGTGACACAGCCTAATTTTGCTTTCACTTCTATATTTATGTCTTCAGTTTGACCACTGCTTTAAGACGAAAGAACTACTTTGACAATTTACTGCACAAAAACATTGCAGGCTTTGTATGTGAACAGAAGTCTCCTGACAGATATCTCTTCATATCTGTCAGGAGACAGATATGTTATGAAACATCCAACATGTTTCATAATAATGAAACATGTTGGATGGGTGAGTTAGAAGCTTCATCAGTAGTAGGTTTTCTTTCTGTAGAATCAAGTGGAGAATGAAGAATGTATCAATAATGATAAATACTGGATGTGGGATGTAAATAAAAACTTGTGCAGTCTAATTTCAAGCACAATTTGGAATGGGAAGATGGTTGGTTTTATTTCTGGAACAGATCTTCTTTCAATGATTTCTACTAGAAAGGTTTTCAAATGAATGCAATGGTATGTCCAATGCCTGAAAGACAAGGAAGTTTCTCTATGTGAACCAAGCAGATGACACTGGGTTTATTAGCTGAATTCTCTATCTCTCTCTCTCTTTTTTTTTTTTTTTTACATAAAATGATTTTCCAAGAGACACTGGAGAACTTCGCAATCATGGTCCTCAAATAATCGGATAGATCAAGATAATAATCAAGAGACAACAAAACAAAACTGCATGTAGTTATGGAGAACATTGTGACAACAACCTGGAGTAAGCAACAAACAAATTCACACTACTTTTGCACTACAGTTTGTGAATTTGCTGAGTCATGGTGGCCCAAAGGATGCATCCAGTGATTTGGGATCATAACAGTATAAGTATGTTGTTTTAGGCTCCATTTTCAGCACTCATATTACATTGTTGTTGTTTTTGTGTGGTGTCATTTACTATCATTACAGCAATTAGCAAAGATAAATATGATGCAAAAATCATGGGCAACTTGAAATTAAACAGATTTTTTTTTTTATGTTGCACATTTATTTCCAAGTGGACCTACTTCTCGATATGATATATAAAAAAAGCTTCTAACAAATCTGAAATTTTGCCAAATCTTTTAAGCAGTCAAACATCACACGCAAATACATTTCTACCATTCAGTTGTGAGTAATAACACATTATAAAGCAAACTCAAACCGAAGTGGTTCAGTTAAATTGTGTCTGTGAGATTAATCTCTGGGTACCATTTGACCATTATTCCAGTGCATACACTCATGTGTGCATCCTTCAGGCACTGAAATTCCTGCCATCGCACAATGTCACAACAATTTTTTTCCTACTTGGGAAAATTTCCTTTCATTTCACTTCCTCTGAGGCATAACAAAGACCACTCAAGCTAGTATATTGGCAATCAAATAAATGTGCCTCTACCTCAATATTTAATGAGCTGAGCAAATTAGCCATACAAAACAATCTAGTGAGCCTTTCTTTTCCACTTTGCTGATAAACGTGGTGAGGAAAGCAGCTTAGAAAGCTTATTACAGCTGAGCCAACACTTTAAACCCATGAGTAGAGTGAGGAGTATATTGTAGTTGCAAACATTTTTTAAAGCCTCATGAACAGACACAACACACACATTCACGCAAACATGCAAAAATCAACCAGACTGATGCTACAAAGAAGTCTATTCATCAAACAACAAACTGTTACACAAACTGTTACACAAACTCTAGATTTATAATAGGGTCAGCACTTTTAAAATGGGTGAAAGACATAGTCATGACTACTTAAGTCAGTCACATCACAACCCCCCAGATCAGTGATGAGGTACCTGAGATATGCGTTTCTTGAATGTTAATTAAAATGTGGAGTGAACCTTGACAACCCTCAGACGCCACAGTAACTTAATTAGCTCATTAAAAAGCCGGTTAAGAAAACAGTTGATGAAGCTTTACCAAATGAGATTAAGTCAGATTGTGTCTCATTGTAAGGTTTTATAGGACAAATGGTGGTTATCAAATCTACAAAGAGACTTCAGGATATGTTTCTCATGAGGGGTTGGGTTTAACAAAAGAAAACATCACAGGAAGGGGATTCAATGTTATACAGGTCCTGGTCATAAAATTAGAATATTGTGATAAAGTTCATTATTTTCCATAATGTCATGATAAAAATTAAATTGTCATATATTTTAGATTCATTGCACACCAACTGAAATATTTCAGGTCTTTTATTGTTTTAATTTTGATGATTTTGGCAAACAGCTCATGAAAACCCAAAATCCCTGTCTCAAAAAATTAGAATATTATGAAAAGGTTCTCTGAACGAGCAATAAAAATAACCATCTGAATCAACAAAGTAACTCTAAACACCTGAAAAAGATTCCTGAGGCCTTTAAAAACTCCCAGCCTGGTTCATTACTCAAAACCGCAATCATGGGTCAGACTGCTGACCTGACTGCTGTCCAGAAGGCCATCACTGACATCCTCAAGCAAGAGGGTGAGAAACGGAAAGAAATTTCTGAACGAATCAGCTGTTTGCAGAGTGTTATATCAAGGCACCTCAGTGGGAAGTCAGTAGGAAGGAAAAAGTGTGGCAGAAAACGCTGCACAACGAGAAGAGGTGACCGGACCCTGAGGAAGATTGTGGAGAAGGGCCGATTCCAGACCTTGGGGGAAGCAGTGGACTGAGTCTGGAGTAGAAACATCCAGAGCCACTGTGCACAGGCGTGTGCAGGAAATGGGCTACAGGTGCCGCATTCCCCAGGTCAAAGGTCAAGCCACTTTTGAACCAGAAACAGCGGCAGAAGCGCCTGACCTGGGCTACAGAGAAGCAGCACTTTGGACCACTGTTGTTCAGTGGTCCAAAGTACTTTTTTTGGATGAAAGCAAACTTTGCATGTCATTCGGAAATCAAAGTGCCAGACTCTGGAGGAAGACTGGGGAGAAGGAAATGCCAAAATGCCAGAAGTCCAGTGTCAAGTACCCACAGTCAGTGATGGTCTGGGTGCCATGTCAGCTGCTGGTGTTGGTCCACTGGGTTTTATCAAGGGCAGGATCAATGCAGCAGCTATCAGAAGATTTTGGAGCACTTCATGCTTCCATCTGCTGAAAAGTTTTATGGAGATGAAAATTTAATTTGGTCTGGAATCGGCCCTTCTCCACAATCTTCCTCAGGGTCCGGTCACCTCTTCTCGTTGTGCAGCGTTTTCTGCCACACTTTTTCCTTCCTACTGACTTCCCACTGAGGTGCCTTGATATAACACTCTGCAAACAGCCGATTCGTTCAGAAATTTCTTTCTGTTTCTCACCCTCTTGCTTGAGGATGTCAGTGATGGCCTTCTGGACAGCAGTCAGGTCAGCAGTCTGACCCATGATTGCGGTTTTGAGTAATGAACCAGGCTGGGAGTTTTTAAAGGCCTCAGGAATCTTTTTCAGGTGTTTAGAGTTACTTTGTTGATTCAGATGATTATTTTTATTGCTCGTTCAGAGAACCTTTTCATAATATTCTAATTTTTTGAGACAGGGATTTTGGGTTTTCATGAGCTGTTTGCCAAAATCATCAAAATTAAAACAATAAAAGACCTGAAATATTTCAGTTGGTGTGCAATGAATCTAAAATATATGACAATTTAATTTTTATCATGACATTATGGAAAATAATGAACTTTATCACAATATTCTAATTTTATGACCAGCACCTGTATATATATAATTTAAACATTTTAAGGCTAGTACAACACTGTACAAACAAGAAATGTTCTTCAATGAACAATGTTGATTGACCTGTTTCTAATATGCAAATGAGTTTGTGGTGCAGAGTGCGCTTGCAGACCATAACATGCTGCTGCAACTTGCCGATTGACAGGAAACATGGCACGAACAAGAAAGCTGTCAGCTGCAGTTATAAACAGGATTATAAAATTCATTCAGGAATGTAATTCAACACTTTGTGTTGTGAGATGTTTATCCCTGTCAGCTGTGTACTTTAATCTGAAGCAAGCAAGTAAAAATAAATAAACCGGGGCAGTTGGGATATAAAGTGGTAGATGAAAGAAGACAAAGTATCAGGGTAGATAGAAAAAAGAAATCGATATGTGTTTAAGACAGGAAACACAACACAAAAAGAGGTAAAATATAACTAACAGAAGTTAATAATTTATAGTAAACTTAAAAAAAACTAATCTAAAAAAATTGCTGTACACATGTGTAGGAAAAAAGGACACGTACATTTCATAAAGCAGCTACTTACAGATTTTTTTTGATCAAACGAAAAAGGTTCAGCTTGTAAATTAAATTGATTGCACATTGTTAGTGATCTCTTATTTTTCCCCAAAATGAAAATAATGAAAGAACTGATGGTTGCCTCAATACTTAGTAAGCCGAGTCTGTTAGAAACTTAAATTCGAACGTGTAACAATGCTTTACAAAAAGAAGAATTATAAACAACTTGCTACACAACTAAAAAAAATAATTAATTCCTTTAGGCAATAAATGACCAACAATGTTCTCATAATGTGAATGTCTTAGGATTATAGTTTACATTTCAAATCACTGTCCTTAGGTTTATGGGAAATGTTTTTTGAAAAACTAAAAACTAATTAAGAAGAGTCAGGAGAGTTTTTCCTAAAAAGCATACCAACAATAATTATACAAAATGGAGAATGAAATTAAGATTTTACAACTTTTTCTTTTCAAATATTTTTTGTGTTGGTAGTTTATAAAAGATATATTTATTATTTTTTATGTTTTTTTCTTCTCAACCCCCCACTTGGTAGTGGCGGATGGCCGCTTGCTTTGAGACAAATTTTTCTGTTAAGGGAAGATTTTTCTCTCCACTGTTGCTACATGAATTCTCAGTGTGAGAGAATTCTGCAATTTGTTGTAATCTGCTGGATTTTCAAAGATAGAAAATGTCGAATTATACAGATTTTAGGTCAAGAAAGAAAAAAGTCAAATTTCTGTTTGCATCAATTGAGAGTAACAGGTTTCAAGATTGTGCAGTGACAGATGCTATGTCATCATCCTTATCCACCTTAATCCTTGATCTAGTGATGTACTGCATGCGTTCTGTTGGCATCTTCCTCTCCATGTAAACAACCTTGAAGAGCAAATGGAGGTAAAAGAAATGTCTTAAATGGGATAATATTGTCATGACAGTTCCTTCATCTTTAACAAATTGGAAGGGTGACCTAAACAAATGGACTCTGAGTACAAATGCCATCATATATATACAGATTTTAGGTCAAGAAAAAAAAAATCTGTTTGCATCAATTGAGAGTAACAGGTTTCATATATATATAATGTGTAACTATATATTCAAATATTAATCTATATTTATTCATTTATGTTATCATTTAACTCCAGGGCTAAACGACATTGGAGGCATGGATGCAGTTTTTTTTTTTATTTCTACTCCAATTCCCTGTTTCTCTACAGTTGCATCAACAATAATTTAGTGACTTTCACATTTTGTGTCCCTCTAAATTTTGATGTTACCTTTTAGCCCCTTATACATTTTTTTTTGCCTTTCTTTCACTGAGACTCATTGTCACACTAGTACTTGTCTGCAATTCTGCCTGCGGCCTCATTTAACTGTTTCCATTCATTAGGGCAGGATTCTATCCTCAGATCTTCTAACACCTTTCCACTTCGAGCAGTTCATTGTAATTAAACAAGGTTGTTGAAGAATGAAGTCTGAGTTGCAGCTAACTGGTTTCTTTTCCACCTTCTTTAATTGTGATTCATTTGTTCGCACTGAGCCGAGACACCACTGTAAAACTTTTTATGAGGGAACTGTGTTTAAGTGTCTCCACTAAAACAAAATATGATGGGCTGTTTTGTCTTAGAATACATGATTTTGTACAACACAAGTTCAGCTTTTCAAATTTTGGATACAACCGCAAGCAATGCACTAGTGCAGAATCGAACCAGTTGTTAGATGTGCTTGAATGTGGGGAGAAAATTAAATAAGTAATTCTTGAGAAAAACCTTTCTTTATAATTTAGCTGGATTTCCCAAAAGAATTGTAATGCCATTTTTTATATAATAAAGACAATGAAAAAGGAATAAGAAAAAAAAAATGCCTAATTTGGCTGCAATCAATTCCTTTTTGTTAATATACATCAATATGTTTGGGATCTTTAATTAGCACTAATCATTAATTAGCATTTAGTGCTTTGACAGTGCAGGAGCTCATAAAGCAGACAAAACATGCATCCGCATAGCTGTTGTCATTTATTTCGTCTGATTGGAGCAATTCTCTTGACAGTGTGGGTGTGCATACATTATAAGTATGCATTGTATTTTGTAAAGTTTAGCTACAATATTTGTTGTTAGAATGTGTGTGTTTGTTTTGGATTGACAACTGACATAATCAAGGCTAATGGCTGTTAAAATGTTTCTATTTATGCAAAGTGCGTGTGCGTGTGCGTGTGTGTGTGTGTGTGTGTGTGTATTGAAAGAGTCTAAATTTGGGGAGTTTTAGCCATAGTTGTGATTAGGACTCCTATTCCAGCTCCAATTCCAGCTATTTTGGCATCTCTGACAGAGTCAAAGGACATGCAGGGTTCTTTTGCTGTCCTGTGGATTCGGTTCTCCCACTTCCTGCTGTCACAGGGCCCAGTCTGTAACACTGCTCTTTCCTGCTGGCAATAACCAGCAGACCTGAAACCAAACCCACTTCGTTGGGTTAGTGGACCAGTAAAGCACAAGGCTGGGGTGAACTTAAAGGGGAACCGGTGAGATGCAGGTCCTGTTTAGCCTCTTTGTATTTTTGTAAATTTGCACCTTCACAAATACGCTGACGCTGCCTGTATTTGTGACACATTCATGTTTTAAAACTGTGTGAAGCCGACAGTTTCAAGGAACATTTAGTTTTTATGATTATATTTAATGGGATTGTGTGACAGGCTTGCAGGGCTAAAATTCTCTTTCAGCATTGAATGGATTAATAGGCACACAGGGACAGGGACATTTTCCAAGGGCAAATGTTGATTGGTACGTGGATTCAGTGGTTTAATGCTTTAATGTGCTCTTTTTCCTTGTGATGTCTTTTGAAATCTCAAGTTTCCTTCTTCTCTTTGATCCCTTTCTCAGAATCAGAGCAGTGCACCTTAAAAAATAGAGTAAAAGTTTCCTTATTGCAACCAAACTATTCGATCATTATGATTTTAACGTTTCAATACGAAAATGAGATTAAAACTTAACATCTTACGTGATTAGAACTGCTCACAAAGATAACCTGAAAACAATTCAGTTTACTGTCCCGCAAAGGGAGGGGAAATTCAGACAGATAAAACATTTCTTTTAAATAATATTACCAATAGCACATGTGTATGAAGACAAGGTCACTTGCAAGCCTCCCTGGTAAGGTCTAAACAGGAGTCCTGGAGAGGAGTGTCCGTCGGATAGTCGAACCTTGGATTCAGGAAGAGCAGTGTGGTTTTCGTCCTGGTCGTGGAACACTGGACCAGCTCTACACCCTCAGCAGGGTCCTGGAGGGTGCATGTGAGTTCGCCCAACCAGTCTACATGTGTTTTGTGGACTTGGAGAAGGCGTTCGACCGTGTCCCTAAGGGAGCTTTGTGGGTGGTTCTCCAGGAGTATGGGGAACCGGGCCCTTTGATACGGGCTGTCAGGTCCCTGTAAGACCGGTGTCAGAGTCTGGTCCGCATTGCCAGCAGTAAGGCAGGCTCGTTTCCGATGAGAGTTGGACTCTGCCAAGGCTGCCCTTTGTCACCGATTCTGTTCATTACTTTCATGGACAGAATTTCTAGGTGCAGCCGAGGTGTTGAGGGGATCCATTTTGGTGGCCTTGGAGTCGCATCTCTGCTTTTTGCGGATGATGTGGTCCTGTTGGCTTCATCAGATCGTGATCTGCAGCTCTCGCTGGAGCGGTTCGCGGCCGAGTGTGAACCGGCCAGGATGAGGCTCAGTGCCTCCAAATCCGAGGTCATGGTCTTGAACCGGAAAAGGGTAGAGTGCCTTCTCCGGGTCAGGGGGGGTCGTCCTGCCTCAAGTGGAGGAGTTTAAGTATCTGTTGATCTTGTTCATGAATGAGGGAAAAAGGGAGCGGGAGATTGACAGGTAGATTGGGGCAGCGTCTGCCATGAAGCGGGCGCTGTACCGGTCCATTGTGGTGAAGAGAGAGCTGAGTCAAAAAGCGAAGCTCTCGATTTACCGGTTGATCTACGTTCCCACCCTCATCTATGGTCATGAGCTTTGGGTCATGACCGAAAGAACGAGATCACGGATACAAGCAGCCGAAACGGGTTTCCTCTGCAGGGTGGCTGGGCTCTCCCTTAGAGATGGGGTGAGAAGCTCGGTCATCAGAGAGGGACTCAGAGTAGAGCCGCTGCTCCTCCATGTCGAGAGGAGCCAGTTGAGGTGGCTCGGGCATCTGGTCAGGATGCCTCCTGGACGCCTCCCTGGTGAGGTATTCCGGGCATGTCCCACCAGGAGGAGGCCTCAGGGAAGACCCAGGACATGCTGGAGGAACTATGTCTCTCAGCTTACCTGGGAATGCCTTGGGGTTCCCCCAGAGGTGCTGGAAGAAGTGGCTGGGGAATTCCCAAATTGTTTGAAGTGCATTCTCAAAAATCAATTATACCCAATGCTAAGGAAATTTGAGGAAATTTCTGAATGTGAAAAAATTTTATATCAAACAGAAAAAAAATATATTTTTAAAGGAGTGCATGTAAATCTCTGATTCAACCTTTGATCTTCCTTGTGTGGAACACGTTTTTATTTCCTGTAAAGACTAATACTCAACTTTGCTTTGATTAATTCATTCAAATTTATTTTAAGTCTTAGTGGAGCAGTGTGTGTGTGTAGTTAAAAGTTATACAACATCCTTCTTACACAGCCCGTAGTACACATGGGTTAGACTTAAGTGGACTTGTGTGGGTATTAATCAATGCTGATACAGAGGACTTGCAATAGATTTTCCCAAGTCTTTTACACAATATGACAGTTAAAGTGAAAAGTCTAACTAGGTCAAAGGGAGTTTGAAGACACCACCACGTTAGGGTCTTTGAAGACCTGAAGGGAAGGCCCACAAGCATTTTGCATGTAAGTCCTGTGCTGAGTCAATTTTGCCAGGCTGGAGAAGCATATTTCTAATCAGGCTCAGGGCCTTCACTAGTGACTGCAAGCCAACATGACAGACTGGAGAGAGGGACTCCTGGGGTAGAAGGGCAGCTTGTGACCACAGGAAGATTCTGACTTGATTTCTTTATCAGCAGGTGCCAAAGTCCCCTGATACTTGGACGCAAGTCAGTTTGCACACATAATAACACACGGAGGATGTGTTGCAGGGCCATAAGCACATGCAACCACGTGCACACATATTTGACCCCATTCAAGTGAGGGTTGAGTTCTCGTGCTTAGCTTACACGCTGAGGCAACCCTAGAAGATCCCATATGATGACTTGGGTGTACATTTGACCTCGTTGATGTCATCTTCCTTTTCTGTGTGTATGGAGTCACTGCATTGTCTGGATATTTTCAGACAATAAATGTTGATAATTCTCTGAAGCTTCTGTGTTGAAGCTGTTGTCGTATGATCACATTTTGCTTCAGTAGCTCATAAAAAGGTTTTTCAGCACTCTGGATACTATTGATTGTATTCAATCTACACAATTCAAACTTGCTGTCCAGCTGGGCCTGCCTAATGTCATCATTTTTAATGTGATGCCCTCTTACCCATGTTCTGTGCTCAAAGAACAGTCAAACTATCTCCATACATTATCCTTTCTGGTCTTTTTCCTCAACATGAGTCATTATTTCAATTTTATTTGTTTAATTAGACAATGGAGCAGTGTCATCAATGTTTAAGATGAACTTCTGCATTCATAAAAACTGATTTTTTTCCCCAACCCCAAGATATTCAGTTATAAACACTACTGTTTGCTCAGGTTTCATTCCCACTCAAACAAAAACAGGACTTAATATAGCTGTGGTATTATTGTTCAGACTTGTTCATTTAATGTACAAACAACAAGTAATGTAGAAAAAACAGATTCATGTGTTAACAGTAATTTTGTTTAAATTATTTATCTATCACTACAAAAATGCTCTCTTATTTTTAACAGCGCCTTATAAGTAGGGCATAAATGTCCAATGGTTTTCTTTTGACACACAAAGTGTTCTATATTGTGATAAACGTTGATGTTACACAAAGGTGCAACTGTGTTTTTAAAGTGGACTAAATTTATGTGGTCTACTAACCCAGTTCTTTGAGAGGTGCTGCCGAGGGAAGTTTAGAACAATGGACCCCAAACCAAAACCTCAACGAAAAAAAAAGAAAAGAAATTCAAGCTGGGTATTTGTCATTGTCATCTGTGAGGAAGCCCCAGATCATAGGGATTTATCTTTGCTAGAACAAAGTGCAGTGGTTATATTTCCTGTGCATTTATCTAAAAGGAGCAACCTACAACAGTCTGATTTCACAAGGCCAGTTTTCCTTTGAGTAAACCCCTCCAGTGTGCAATAAAGGCTGAATACAAGCCAGAAATACTGAAACACGATTTGTGAATACTTTCCAGTGCATTGTGGAGGTATTAAATTCACTTGCTGACTTTCGAAATCTTGCAATGATCAATCCCTGCTTTTTGCAATTAATTTCCCTAAACTCTATTAGCAGTATTTTATTGTTTTGCTTTAATTTTGAACAAAGTCTGAAATATTACTTTAAAACTCACTTAAAATCCGACATTCCCATCTATTGCGACCTTTCTATGCAGTGAGCCAATGCACTACTATGTTATTGAAATAGATTTCAGCCTATAGCCTAATACTTAAGAAGGTTTTCAAATACACTTGCAATTATAAATCTAAAGCACTTTTACCACAGAAAGCCAGCCAGCCTGATTCCTGAAAAGAGTAGCAGATCCAGGATGTGTCATTGTTAAAACTGAGCATATAACACATTGTAACACGGCTACCGAATACTCCAACAAGTGTTGCACTTTTTCTTTTAATGTGACAAATTTTCTGGAATGATTCATATGTGACAACACATCCAACACCCAGCAGGGCTTTATGAATAAATAATGTCATCTAGTTTACATGTACACACAGCCAAGAGAGAGTTGGAAAACCCATCCAGGGGAAGACTCTCACTAGTCTTGGGAAGAGTTTGTTGTGCAGATGAGACTAAGAAGAAAATATGAAGAAAAGTTTAGAGAAATTAAAGTAGCTTTATTCTGGGAAACCCCATAACATCCTCTTAAAATATCCACCATGCCATGTAAAGTGTCATTACAGGATGTCATCAAAACATGACAAAACTGTATGCAAATGTTATCAGTTTTATATGAACCAACATTGCGGTCTGCGTACATTGCATCTGTATTCAGCAGAAAAGGATGTATGGGCACCTCATTAGTTTTTTTCCAACAACTTCTTCCAATTCACTTGTATCTTTTGGATTGTAGCACTTGATGGTCATTTTCACTCCCATATCCAAAAATCAAGAAACATATGATGAAACAAAAGTGGGGACAATGGAAAACACAACAAAATGGTATAAGGAGTGATAATGTTACCTCTGGAATAATAATAATAATAATAATAATAAACACACTTTAAGTATCATCAAAAAGTATTTCCAACAGAAATATTTCTCCTAGGTGATGAGAAATGTATCATTTTTACATGTTTACTTTTACAAACCTGTTTTCTGCACCAAGGATCTTTGAGAAAATATAAGAGGGTTCCTTCTTTCCTTTCTGTTGCCAAATGCAGACAATCATAGATTTTACATTTTCTCTTTTGTCAGAAAAACAATCTATTTTCTATTTACAGCGAAAGACGGTGAAAGTGACAAATACCAAAATAGAGCCTACCTAATTTATAGATGCAGAACTCCAAAGGCTGTTGTGTCATAAAAGCATATTCTAATGTTTGTTTTTCCTGCTTTGAAAACCAGAAATGGATTGTTTAATCTATTCCAAATATGTATTTTCTGGCTCTAAAATAAATGATTTGGCATTTAATGCTGGTTGCAAAAACTCCAGAAATTCCAACTGTTTATGACAAGATACTTTGTATCATCAGCATTGTTATATTTTCAGTTCTATTTGTTTCAAACACTAATTTCAGGTTTTGCCATGCTCTGTTCTAGCTGTATTTTGTAGTTCAGTCACAAGCTTAAATGGGATCATGTTGGAAATCTATTGCAATACTTTGGTTTTACTTCTGTTGGTCTGGTCCCTAATTTGTTTTCTGTTGGTCTTTATGTTATGCACAAACACACACTTTATCTGATTTACTCACTGGCACACCTGGTCCTTTTAATATTAAAGTGAACTCCAAACAGAAAATTATAATAGGGTAAGTTGGGCATTTTGCAGTTCATACAGTATCACAAAAGTTCATGAACGTTAATTAAGCAACTTTTATTCAAGATATCCAAATACTTATTTGATTCATTCCTCAGACATAATTAAGTTGAGCAAAAGTTAAATACATGCAAAAATAAAAACAAACGCTCAGGTAATTATAATGAGTAATAATCTCATTTATGTATTTGTGATGGATAATTAAAATTTCCTTTGAGTTCATAATAGTCAAACTTGTATTTATTTGGCATCAGTAACAAATTCCTTGCAGTATTTATAAAACAAATCTACATATAAAGGCCAAAATCCCAGAAACCATAATTCAGCTTTTAATCTATTAAGGGGAACTATGTTTATCTTTATTTGATTTTTATAATATATTTAAAACATTTTTACAATTTAAAATTACTTGCATTAAGAGCACAACATTTAGATCTGGGGTGATTTTTGTGACGACAGTAGGAGTTTATTCTGTAATCAGTAAGTTCCCGTCCGAACCGGTAGTAGGAATAGTATCTTGCCAGCACAAACATGTGAATGCATGCATGAATGGATGAATGAGTGACTGTAGAGTGAAGCGCTTTGGGGTTGTCTGGGCTTGATAAGATGTTAAACAAGTACCAGCAATTTACAACTCAGATGAAACTATTGGAACACGCACGGCTTATGTTTTAGATTTCCATATTGAACATTTGTTTTTAATCAAACCAAACACCACTTTTTAAGTTTACATCTCTGCAGTCTCACAAACAAGTCAGGGTTGGGCATTTTGTCAGTTTGAGAAACCTTTAAGGTTTGAAATAAAAAAATCAGCCCACACAACAGTAAGCACTTCTTAAAGGACACACTGCTTTCTGCAACAAGCTAGGAACTTGTGTATTTTCTCATCATTGCAGAATATTTTCTGCAATGATGAGAAAATACTGCTGAAATACATATATAATGTATTTCAGAAGTTTGGGACTTCAACCCTGCACTCCAAAATTACATAAATTGGGCAGCCCCTCTGTTAACTTTGACACAACATTTTGACTCATGGAAATGGAGAGCTAAGCTTTGCTCTGACTTTAATAGAGAAGACATTGGAACTTGACATTACCTCGACAAGCAGCGCTGTCTTCCTGCCTTTAGCTTTATTTTAGATCCTCAGAATGACCTTTATGAATAATGAGGTACACCAGCAGTAGCCCTGACAACAGGTCTACTTCGGAGGTGGTTAACAGACGCTGAGATAAAGCAATTTAACACCTGACAAGGAAGTGCAGTGTGTCTGTTCACCCTCTGAAAAGAGGGATGAAAGTGTCCTGATTAACGCTGACAATCTGAAGAGCACATTGTTCGAGCGCATTAATAATAAACTCCTAAAAAGGCTGAACATGCTTTTACAGCCTTGAAGGGAAGGTAAGATGTGGGAATGAAAGATGAGGGAGAAAAGACAGAGAGGTTAAAAGATAACTTGGCTTGGTTTCACATACTTTATTTTCACTCCATGTCCCGTTTGGAGGACTTGGAAATTAAAATCTGTGGGTACTGATTATTTTCCCTTTATCCACCTTGAATAAAGGTGAATAATTGAGGAGGTATAACCCAAGAAAAAAGAAAAAAACAACTGGGTGGTGTAGACTTAAATGCCTCTAAATATTAATAAATCAATAGATCATTAATCAAAATGGGAAGGAGGATATCTGGTTAGTAGAGACAAATATTGAAAACCTATAGAAAGGATGTTTTGTAACATGTCTAATTAGATTTAATGCTATCAATCTCGGATTTTTTGGGTTAAATGCCATAAAGTGTTGCAGACAATTCCCTCAGCACACTGGTCTCTGATACATCAAATCATTCTCCTGTAAAACACATATCCTCCAAAAGTCACAAGATTAGTCCAGACTTGAGTGCGCCAGAGGTTTGTTAGTGAATGATAAAGAAACAACATGACTCCAAGGAAAGTTGTGGCGAGCTTTGAAGCAGGAATAGGTTCAAAAGAATACCCCATACTGTGGACACCTCAGACAACCCTGTTCGGTTTATTGTCGAAACAAAAAAACAAAAAAAAAGAATAAAGCACAGCTGTAAGTTTACAAAGATGAAACTATCTACCTAAACTGACAGCTAAATCAAATAATTCATTATTCAGAGAAGTTGCCAATGAGCCCAGGGTAACTCTCCAGGAGCAGCAGAGATCCACAGCTAAGATGGGAAAATTTGTTGACAGGACCAGTATTTGTCTTGTGCTCCACATATCTGGATTTTATGGCAGAAGAAAAAGAAAGAAGGCACTGCTAAGAAAAAAATATATCACTTCCTATTTAAAATTAGTCTCAAGTCATGAACAAAGTGCAGTATGAAGGTGCTTTGATCAGATGAGACAAAAAGATTATTTTCTTGGCGTACATGGAAAACAGTATGTGCACATCTTCAACAAATCATCCATATAGCGGCAGGTCTATGATGTGGGGACGATGCCCTCTCAATACCTCCCCACAAAAGATTGATCTAAATACAAGCTAATCTTAAAAATATGTTTTAAATAGCACAGTCAGACTCAAGAGCAAATTCCAATTAGGATTTGTGGCAAGACCTGAAGTTGTGTCTACACTCATCATCCAGTCTGACTGAGCTTCAGCTATTTGGCTAAAAAGAAATAAAGTAAAAGTAATTCTTTTTACAAAACTCTGAAACTGGAATATCTCAACGATTAGGTAACTTGGACTGCAGCAAAACTTAGCTATGTAATAGTTAATGCACTCTAAATTCACCATAAAAGGAAAATTCAGTTAAATTTGTAGTTGTAATGCGAATATGTGAGCAAGTTCAAGTGCTATGAAAACATTTGCAAGGCACTGCATGTTGGTCTGTGTGATGGCATTAACGTTTGTCTCAAACACTAAAGAGCTGTGGCATTTAAACCAAAGTGACGCTACAAGAGCGAAAAGAGCGATTAGAACGTTTTCCTCCCACTGTTTGTAGTGGCCAGCTGCAGACTGCACTTAAATTGATTTGTGTTTGAGTATTTTTTTTTTTGTTAAATTAATCTTTTGACTGTGAAAATTTTAGTACACTGCAAATTTTGTGAATAAAGAAAAAAAAAAAAACAGTAACTCACATTTCCATAAATATTCACAGCCTTTGCTTAATAATTTGTTGATCCACCTTTGGCAGCAAGTTTAGTCTTAAGTCTTTTTCCTGGTGAATATGATGCTATATGCTTAGTTTGCCTATCTTTAGGTAGTTTGGCTCATTCTTCTTTGCAGTTCTTCCCATGCTTAATGCCTGATTCACAAAGAGTTCAATCTTTGTCTCAACAGACCAAATAATTTTATTTCCCATGGCCTAAGAGTACTTCACATACCTTTTGGCAAACTCTGGATGGGCTACCACGTGCCTTTTCTCAAGAAGTGGCTTTTGTCTGGCTGCTCTGTACTGGCCTGACTGATGGATTGCTGCAGAGATGTTTGTCCTTCTGGAAGGTTCTCCCGTCTCCACAGAGGAACACTGGAGCTCTGACACAGGGACCACTGCATTCTTGGTCACCTCCCTGACTAAGCCCCTTCTCCCCTCAGTTTAGATGGGCAGTTCTAGGAAGAATCATGCTGGTTCCAAACTTCCTCCATTTATGAATGTTGGAGGCCCCTGAGCTCATTGGGACTTTCAAAGCAGCAGAAATGTTTTGTAACCCTAACCAGATTTGTGCCTCAAGACAATCCCGTCTACAGACAATTGCTTTCATTTCTTGGTTGTTCAAGCTCTTACAACTGTGGGACCTTCCATAGACAGGTGAGTGCCTTTCCAAATCACGTCCAATCAAATATATTTACCACAGGTGAACTCCATTTAAGCTGTAGAAAACTCAAGGATCATCAAGGGAAACAACTGAATTTTGAGATTCTTCAACAAACCGTTAAGCAAAGGCTGTGAATGCCTATGTATGAATGTATGTATTTATTTATTTGTAGGACACTCCAAAAGATATTCTCAAAGGCAAATTTGTGTGCAAAATTTTGTTGAAGAAGATTAATTTAATTCAATTTGGATTAATGGTGCAGCCTCACAAAATGTGGAGAAAGGGGAGTGCTCTGAATACTTTTTGCATACACTGCAGCATTAACAACACAGAGACTAGATTTATTTTCAAAATGAACCAAACTGAGTCAAAGCAACAGAAAAAAGGACATTCTGTGATTATAGATTGTAATAGCGACATAAAAGAGTTTAAGATCACAATTTTTTCGAATGCTTTGAAAATATTTACTAATTTGAAGGCACCCTCCATATGATGTGTTGTGTACCAAATGTGCCAAGCCAGTGTGCCAGCTCAGTGGGTGAAACTTCCTTGGTGTCAGATGACCAGGTTGTGAATCATTGATCTGAGCAAATCAATAGTCAGCACGTCCATCTCCCGTTCACTCTCAGTGGGTCACCATCTGTGTGTGTGTCCATATCCTGTCCGAAGCTGTCGCATGGAGCCCACCAGCACGCGCCAGGTGGTCGCCATCTGGGTTTCACCGCTTAACACACAGCATGGTTCTCTGTGTAGGAGAGTGTTATATGGATGCATGTGTCGGGGAGATAGAGAGACGGAGAAAGATAGACTCTTAAATGTCACATTTGTGGGTGTGTATCCACAGTAACTGCGCTGAAAGTGCTCAAAGTAAGCTGCCTAGTAGAACCTTAAAACATCTCTGTAAAAACATCTCTGCATCCAAGCAAAGAGAACATGAAAGAGGGTGCTATTTGGTTTGAAGCTAATATGATAATGATCGGGAAACTATTGTGGTGTGGGCTCGTGTGTAAACTGGATACACTTTATATAAATACCATACCTTATGGTAAAATAAAATCTCAGACACATTAAACCAACGTTTGCATTTAATGGCGACTATTCCTGCAGTCACACATTGTTCCCCGTTATTATTATTTTTTTTTTTCTGTGACTATGTTAGAAAAGTGTGGTCACTAAAAGGATCAATCAAACTAAATCACACATCCTGGAGAGTCTCCTCAAATGTCTCTATGCTTGTATGCAAGGATCTGTGAGGCAGGAGTTTGGAAAACTGCAGCTCTGATGAGGAGCTGCGCCTTGGTCCACCCAGGGTTTTTTTTACACAGCTGAATGGTTGCCATGAGAGACGAAAGCATTTTTCAAACATGCATGAAAGAGTCAAGGCAACATTCCAGGTATTTTTTTGACCAGAGACTAACATTATAGCATGATGTAAAGCTCAAAGAGTCGATTTTACATAATACTGCCCCTGTTAATACGGGTGTCGTGCAGGTTTTCAGAAACATCTGCACGTAGGCAGGAAATTAACTTATTATTGCAGAAGTAGCAAAAATCTAACAGTGAGCAAAAATCTTTTTCATTCAAATCAAATGTCATACTGTCCACAGTTAGACTCTGTCTGGAAATGTGACAACACAAATTAATATAAGAAAAGTGAAGATAAGAGGAGGTTAAAATGATCATAATAACAAACAAATTGATTCACCCAACACGCTTCCACAAGGCAATTTCCCACTCTAAATCAATGTTCACCTCACTGAGTTCTCTTTAATGTTACACTCAGACTTCTGGTTACATATTTATACATTGAAGATTAATAAATATGCAGACCTGTTCCACATTCTGCAGTCATATGTTATTTAAATATGACTATAACAGGCAAACATATAGCAAAATGTTGAGATTCCACAACAGCATTAATTTAATCAAATCATTAAAAAAATTTCTTACTTATTACTTTTAAGTTCCAAACAGATCCAAAACTGTAACCAGAAGTTTATTACCTCAAACATATTCAATGAAGTGACATCACCACAATTAAAGCTTAAAATGTCCAATTCCTCTGTGATTACATTTTTGACATGCCAAACATGTGGAGCACAGAAATAACAACATCGTAGTGTTTCTATGTAATACACTCTCAGTGAGGTTGAAATGAGATTATCTCTATTTAATTGTTTTTATTCTCAGTTTGTGGCTTAGTAGATGTATTCTCATGTTTTTTTTTTTCCACTTTGTATCCGATTACATGTACAGTACATCTATTTAGCACTCCATGCTCGTGCAGGGGCTTTATCCCAAATCCCAAAGCAGTGCTACCTGCTATCAGAGATGCAGTTACTTAAGCTGCACTGTGGAGCAGAAATGTAAACACATTGTGAACTACTCTGTGTCCCTAGGCAAAAGCAGCAAGAGTCATACATCACAAGAAAGTGACCTGGAACAAAAAAAAAAGAAAAGCAGACAAATCCAGGTTCATAGATTTGGGTGGCTGCGCTGCTTACTAAACGGAAATGCATCTCTACGCTAAACTGTGAATTTCTGCAGGTTACCTGCTAATTAAAGAAAAAAAATGTTTTGAGAAGATTTAATGTTTTATGAAGAGATAAGACCTTATAGACTCGTTGTTGTAATAAACTTTTAATTTCTCTTCCTAAATGTTTACTGACCTCCAGAGGATTTTAGGGGCAGAACTCTTCCCAGGTTTTCCTTCTTCATGCTGGTTTTATCTACCCAGATGCTCATTGTGAATTTCTCTAATAATGTTTTTTGTTTCCCCATCAAGTATCACGTTAACTTTGGAAAACAGAAAATTGTGTTTGTCTGTGAGAATCACATGGTGATAATGTGATTAACAAGGGGTCTTCAGATCAAGAACATCTTACTGTGTGATCGGTGCTGAATGGTTACATAAATACTTTTATTCTGGGTCATCATTATAAAAGTCATGTGGGAAAAGTTAACTGAACTCAGATTTGTGATCAGTAACCTCATCCAACGAAATTAAGCTTAGTTTCTTGACCAGACTAACACAGATGAAGAAAGTCATTGTCACTACATTTTCATGTTGGATTGTATTTTGCTAATGTTTCTCTTGGAGATAGGAATGTGTTTCTAACGAGGTTAACCACAAGCATTTCTAGCAGTATCATCCAATCTGTTGAATTTTATAAACCCATTGTCATTCATCATTTAGAGAACATTTTTATTTTTCTGTGTAGGTTTTCCTACTCGTCCATACTCAGCATGAGCTCTGTTTCGGAGGTAAGATTAATTGAAAACAACATTTGTCTTCTCCAGAATTTAACTACAACTTTTCACATACATGCTCTAACTTAAAAGACAGCAGCAAGCTTATAAGTAAGGAGGTGTTACTAATAATAATTATTCATTCTACTCCTTTTGACATAGTTCACACAGTGTCATTGTTAATCTACATACATGTATTTTGTTGTTTTTTAAGGTACTGTTAGTTCAGAGGTTTTCTTCGGAGTTCTAAACATCTAGTAAAGCTCTAATGATAAGAATCCACTCATCATCTTCATCTTAACACACTGGCAGATGCACTCGCTTATTTCATGAACACAAGCAGGCATCCCACCGTGAAATGAAAAGGTATCCCAGCCGGTAAATGTTTAGTTTATTTCCCCTTTTTAGCATGTGACGATTAATTAGAAATTGAACAAACCAAGTGCACGGGCCATGTGAAATGGGATGAAGCTGTATTTAAACATTGATTGTTTTGTAGTGTAATCCAGATCGGACCTGATCTTAACCCTAAATCTGAATAGTTATGGATTTTAAATTATTTTTTTTAATGCTGAGTCTGTTTATATCTAACAGCAGTGCTATTTGATAATACACACTGCTAAGCTGTTAAGTGCTCATTTTGTTTTCATTTTAACAGCTCATTCACTCTGCACATGTTCATGGATGCAAGCAGTTTATTAAATATAAAACACAAACACTAATGGAGCACATAATTCTCCCTATGTTGTTTCAGCTCATAACTATAACGTGGCTGTTGAACTGTTGCAATAAAAACGGTGATTCTAAAGATTAGAAACAATAATATGGCACACTTACACATTCAACAAATCTGTTTCACTTCTAACCTACAATGTTGCGCTGATAAAATAATGTCAAACTTAATCTTTATGAAAGATGTGCCAGTTGATTTTCTCTTGTTCGTCACATTTAACTTTTTCTGTTCTTATTTCTTCCTATTCATTAAAATTCTGTTTTACCCTCTTTTATTTTGTAAAAAAAATATGTTTGATGGTCATAATTGTCTCATTTTAAATAATAAAGTATAATAACATAACAACAACAAAGTGCTATGTAACCATTTGCTTTGCAGCAGCTCATTTGAGAACACAGATCCACGAAGACAATTTTGTTCTACGCGACGGCTCCGGAAGGTCATCATAAGAATATTCTAATGTATTTATTGCTTTATTTACTACAGCAAACTAAGTCAAGCAAAGCTCTGTCATCTGAGTGTAGACATGGAGAATCAAAACAAATAATCATACATAAATATGGGTACACACATAACCTCACGCTCAAGGGCAGTCAGACGGAAAATTGTTTGCTGCTGATCTACTATGTGTAGGAGCCATGGTGAGGAAGACTGAGAAATGTAGAGGCTTTTCAACAAATCCATATTTATAGTTAGCAGCACACATTGTAAACTACACAACGATTTACTGAATGAAAACCACCTTGCAGCTTCTGCACTACGATGCACTAGTTGGTCATCTTATATTTGAATGGGACTATAAAATGCTAACTCACCTCAAATTCCACAAAGTGCATGATTGATACAAAATCATGTAATTTGTATCAATCAAAAATATATATATATATTAAAATGTGTAGTTACTAATTGTTTTGCTGTTGCTGTTTTTGTTAATGTCTTGTGTTTTTGGAATGAGTCTGTGGCTTATTTCCATGAAAACGCTGTTAATTCCTTTCTCACAAACAAATACAGCTTCGATGGAAACGGTGTGATGATGAGACTCTCTGGAAAGACGAGGATTGTCATTATTGGAGGCAAACTCAGTGTGAAGAGACGTTGAGGGAAAATTCTGCAACCAGTGCACTGAACTGAGCCATATTGGAGATGTCGACGTCTGCCCCCACAGAGCAGGTTTTATGAGAAACTAGAACCAGCATTTGGGAGAAGAGAGAATAAATTAGCCAGCAGTCCGGACCTCGACCCCACTTAACAATTTTGGCATCAGCTTGAGCATGCTGTTCCTGCCAGTGACCAACACAACCATATTGGCTCTCTTTCCACAAACGCAGGTTGAAGAATGGGATTCTATACGGCAACGATATATAACCAAGTTAGTGACTACTATGCTAGGTGTTGTATGGTCTCCCATGCAATGTTGAGGTCACTGATGCTTAATTCAATAAACTAAATTATCAATATGTCTGTTTTTTTGTTATCTTTCTTTCTTTTTATCCAAAATCTAACTGTTTGACACATTGCTGGAAAAGTTCTTCGTGGATTCAAGGCACTCATTGAACTCTGGAGCACAACTTGATCTTCATGAATTAGTTTACAGATCTTGTTCTTTGCTATACATGTTGGTACATTTCAAAGCAAACCTTTGACATTTACAGTGTGTAAGATTTGTCTCAATCTGACCAAAGCATCTTGATTTTTTTCAATATGGCTTGAGATGCAAAGGTTGATAATATTACTATACACATTAAAATTCCCTTAAATAATTGGATTCAAGATTTTTTAAGCAAAGACATGACAACTGTGAGTAACTCCAAAAAGTGTCTAAAAAGTAAATAAAATAAAATAAAAAAATTTAAAGGATTAAATTAATTTAAAAGTCTTTAGTTTTCAAACCTCTTTTCTATGCACTTAGAAAGTGAATTGTAACAAAATTAAACAGTTAAATTAATGTCCTAAGCACCCATCTGGAAACCACAAAATATGGCCTCCATCTTTTATTTTTGTAATAATTTGTTTGTAATAATTGAGCCCATTGCAATGTCTCAGAGTGTGACATGATGCATCACACATATCGATGTTTACTTTCCTCGTCGCACCTAAAATGACTCATCACAGAGTCATGGACTTCATCTCAGTTATTGGGTAAAGCATTAATCACACTGTCACAACAAGCCTTTGATAATGTTGTCTCCTCTCCTCGAGTTGGGGCTTCTGAAGGCATGAAGCAGAATGGTGAGTTTGTGATTTTTAATTACAGCCGTTGGTTATATCTTTGGCTGGATTATATAACAGTGCAGCTCTGCTCTGTTTGGAGTGAAAGAAAGAAGAGGCTCCCTCACATCACTTCTCATTAGAGACACTCCCGGGGCCTCATCAAAGATTTCCCTCCTCTCTGCCACTTCCCTTCCTCTATTCTTCTATAATGCACCGTTTTCCCAGAACACCACTCCCTACAGCTTCAGGACATGCTCAACAAACACACCAGCAAAACACTCCTCTTGATGCTAACTTTTCAATATTTTACTTTACCGGAGTTTAAAAGAAATCCTGGCAACTTTCTTCAACTTCCAGCTTCGTTCGGCGTTGTTTGCGGATAAAAGATGGTTTTCGGAGATTGATGTTTGATCCGTACTGTGTAAGACAGGGAACCAAAGCTACGATGCCGTTTTAGTGGAGTTGATCCGAGATTGAAAGACATGTCTCAAAAGGAAAATGTGTGAACCCACCGTTTATTCTGTGCTACGTGAGTGAAAACATGTTTTGTTCAGTGGCTCACAGAGTAACAAGTGTAGCTGGAGGACAAATCCAGCCTACCGCATTGGAAGACTGTGAGGTGAAAAAACGTTTTGCATATGGTGAGTGTGTGCAACCCAAAATTCACTTTTGTCTATTATTTTTAATTAGGAGGAAGTGATCAGATGCACAAACAAAAAAAGTGGAAGTAGTTGGATAAAGAAGTTCTTGTTACTTGTTTTCTCATGTTGAGCAATAACACTGCAGGAGCCAGGCTTCAATGATCTAGTTTGTCTCATATCAGTGATTTTTTTTTTTTTAGTAGTAGGTGTATTTAGTCCTCACACATCATCTGAAATGCTTAAATCTAAGGAAAATAAACTCCTCAAAAATGTTCCATTTCTCATCAAAAAGGCTTTTTCACGTATGTTCAGGATTTGGGAATTTGAGATTTAGAGGAAGAACAAGTGAAAGGAATTAATTTTAATTAACTAAGGTGCTTTGCTAAAGCGTTCAAACACATTTTCACTTTTCCACATTCTGCTGCAGCACAACATATACCTAAATGTATTTTATGTAAATTTCAAATGGTTTATAATATCTTTTATGAACAAAACTCTGAAAAGTGTGGCATGCATTTAGATTATTTTTTTTTCCAAACCACCTTTTGCTTTCTTACATCTGCAAATGTTTATTAGTTCATATTTGCAAAATAACTCAAGCTCAGTCAGATTATGAATTAATTATTATTTGTTCAATTTAATTCAATTAAATTAAAAGTTAAATCAAATTAGAACCTTATAGCGTTATCTTAGGAAACAGATGGTGCCACCACCATGCTTTACAGAGGTGTTTTAAAAGCAATGCACAATACTCTTTTTCCTGAAAAAGCTAAATCTGTGGAATGCAACTAACACCTATGACCAGAAGGAAGAACTCTGCAGCTCCTCCACAGAGGCTGCTTCTTCTTCTCTGGTTCTTGGCTCCCTTTGTCTGGCTTGTCACGGAGGCAATGTGCCAGCACTTGTCAGAGAAAAAAGGTTGTTTGGAAAAAAAAAGTTAAAGTATCTTTAAAATTGGCGTTAAACACTGGAGAATAATATTAAGCACAAAATAAAGCCTCAGGTTCCATCTTCACAGCACCGTGACCTCCTACGGTGCAGTCTGTACTGTAGGATGGAAAGCTGGGGCAATGAGTCATGTGACCTTCACAACCCTTTTGTTGTGGTTTTTGCAACCATGAATCATTTCTAAAATTCTCAGCCTTTAGGATGAAGGACAGAATGTCTTTAAAAGAAGGAGAGCAGGTTCAAATGCTTTTGTATTGCCATGTCCTGTACTAACAATTCACACCACAAACAGCTAATCTTAGTTCCTCCCATCTAATTCTATAGTTTTAAACTATTTCTGCATGCTTGGCATGGCACAACTAAACGAAAGGGAAACATGACAAGAAATTCAAGAAAATCTGTGACTGTGGAGATTTTATCAACATACCTCACTTGATTAACTGTCCAGTCCCCCATGAACTGTAAATAATGTCTGTAAATGCAACTCTCTTCATCTCTTTCACAGACATGTCTAAATGAACTATGAATGATTAATGGTTACTTATTACCATAGATCTTTAACAGACTAATGTAGTCAATAATGTTATACATCTCATGTCAACTCATAAGATGGGCATGTTGTTAAAATTCTTCAAAGGGGATGTGAAAGTGACACATATGTCCCCACAACTCCAAAAGAAATCACTATAAGTTTTTTTCAATAATTATTTTGAGTCTGCCTCACAAAAGGTCACCTGCTTATTCCTTTGCAGCTATATGGTGGGGAAAAGACAAACAAGTGTACATAAAATGCAGAGGCTTTTGTTGAGCAAATAAATGACAGAAAACAATGTAGGAGTTCCTTTATCCTTAACCTGCCTCCCTCCTTGCCTCCTTCTTTATATTCCTTTCTCGATTCACAGCAAATTGCTCTGAGACTTATAAAGCTCCTCTAGCAGAGTTATCACCAGGGAACTGGCCCAGGTCTGAGATCTACTCCTCGTGTACCTCTAACTTTAAGTGTGATGCCATCTGCTCGGCCAATTAAGTCTCTTGTTCCCCTTAAGTTCTACATTTTCATGCTGAAGCTGGCCATTAGCGAATGAAAATACGGCAGATTGTTTTGGCAGGAAAAGAGAAGGCAGTTGAACATGTTAGGTTTTTGATGTGATCAAGCTTTAATGAATGTTAATATCAGTGCTACTATATTCATTTAATAAGGTTAATATATACCTTCTTCCCTGGGGAATTTCAATGCACAGTCAGCTATTAATAACAGTCTAATTTGCCCAGATCAAAGATCAAATTGGGAACATACATACTTGCATTAAACCCCACAAATATGTAAAGATTTAAAATTGAATAGACGTAGGAGAGAATAAGACAAAATCAAACACCATGTTTCTGAGTGTTAATAGTCTCCTTTGAGAATACATTGGAATTCCATTAGTTCTAGAGGATCCATTGTTTAGTTCATTGTAAATACATACAAAAAGGTGGACATAGTAAATGTGCCTCAATTTGTTGTGGAGCAATACAACATAAGTACACAATTCTCTGAGCTGAACTAAGCTTAGCAAGTAAGAAATGTGGCAGTAATGCACAGAAGAAAGCATTTCTCAAGTTCAGCTGGAAAATTCAAACATCGTCTTTGATGTAAAAGCATTTTAGTCGAGTTAGCAATTTGAAGCTTTTCTAATTTAACTTTTCTATTTATAGCTCTTCGTATGATTCTTAAACTGACAGACCTTGTCAATATGTGGCGCTTAAGCATTCGGCAGAATTTTAAATAAAAAAAAGTTATGTGGCGTTTCGGCAAAGAAAGTCATTTCCTTGTATCACAGAGTGCAACATAATGTGCAAGATGCAGCTGTGTAAAGCACATTGCAGCTGGACGTCAGAGCAGCTGAGACCTCTCTATGTAGAAGCGTGATGAGAACCATTTCCCAATAAATTACTTTCCCTGTCAAGGTTAGAATAATGGAATAATGTATCAAAATGGGATGATCATGGTGCATGAGAGAAAATAAATATGCCTGGATTTATCTTCTGTCTCTGTTCTCATTGCCACATTCACATCATCTCAAGGATTTAGTCATTTAAATATAAACAAATCAAGTCTTACTTATTGGATATTAAAGAAGCTGAATTAAATATTCAAAATGACAAAAAAAAAAAACCTTTAAGATAAAAGCCATGTAGGAAGAAATAATTCAGCAGGCTAAACTGTTCCCCACATTCAGTGCCCGCTCATTCTCTCCCTTCACCTCTTCTGATTGCTGTGATGTTCATTTGCACCCCGTAATTAACTCAGCATATCGCCGTCATGATGTGGAAATAAACCACAATTTAGCTCAGAGGGCAATTATAGCATGCGTGTGTGTATGTGGAGCAGTAATGGTAAAACAAATGATATGAAGAGGTTAATAGGAAGAGAATAAAAAGTGAGATTATACACTGATTAGCCTGCACAGAGCCGGTAAAACCAGATGATGAGCGGAGGAAGTAGATGAATGTGGATTAGGAAAGAGGCATGTGATAAAAGAGTGAGCGACACTGAGTAATGAAAACAGGAGGAAATACAAAATGATTTCAGGTGCAAACACGGGGCAAGAAATAAAATTCTACAGGTAGCTTCTTTAACTCAGATACTGATTTTATACCTCTCAGAGTGATTTATATTGCACTGATCTAAATTTCAAAGGACTACAAATAACTACAAACCCCGAGGTTGTGGATAAGACACTATTTGATTTCAGAAAGGTCAAATTATTGGCATGCATCAAGCATTAGTTCTTAACCCAAATACTGGTTGGGTTAAGAACGGTGCGATAAATTACTAAAAACTGTAAGGATAGTGGGGAAACTGCCATCTTTGTAAGAAAAAAAAACATGATTGAAAAAAAAAAAATCAAACGATTGTAAAATCAAATCGCAAAATAAATTAAAACAACAAACAGAACTCAAAATTAAGGACTTGAAAAGAATCTGGTGTTGCTGCAGTAAGTCAAGTCACATTCCTTTTTTGTGGCACATTTTAGCAACAAGGCCGTTCATATGTTATCAAAATAACTCAGCACTGGAAACCATTTTGCTACAAACCATAAAATAAGCACCAAACATTGTCAAATACCATAAAAAAAAATAACATGAGTAATAACAATCGTCATCAAACACATCGATATATTGACCAGCATTCCAGCTAAAGGCAACTCCAACTCAAAACAAGTGTGTTTTAGCCTTGAATTAAAGGAACTCGTTGTTTCAACTACACCTGCGAGTGTGATTAGAGAAAAAGCATGGTCTGAGACTGAGCTGTTTTCATTTCCTCCCTCACCATAATAGAGATCTGTTTTTCTTCCTCATGTCCTCATGCAGCATAAGATCAAGTGAATCTATTGCAGAGGCCCTCTGAGGCTGGGCAGAGTTTGAATGTAACACCATGAGCTCAACTGAAGTTTCCATTAACAGTGGCTGAGTACTTAAGCCTATTACTGAGAGTCTGAAACTAACTGACAAATTGATGAAAACAAAACACAAGAAATTGTCCATTACCTTACTTGCAAAAGTGAGTGAAATCACCTTAAGTCTAGTAATTGCATGTCTCTGCTTTGAGCGAACCTTTTGGGAGTTAGTGTGAGTGCAGGAGTAGATATAGCAAATTATTTTTGGTCCACACATGCGATTGTTGTTTTTCAGTGAAAACAGAGATGCCCTCCTCTTTTCCTTTGGTTTTATCCTGAGAAAAACTAAAAAGAGAATGATTAGTTTGCATCGAATGTAATGCATACTATGCACAGCTCAGGCAATGGGGCAGTGCTTGCATCAAAGATCATGATTAAATTTTAAAGATTTTCTCCAAGCTATTCCTTCATCGCAACACAAACATGAATGAAAAGGAACAAATACATGGAATGCATAAATTTTTTTAGCTTGGGTAAAATGCTGTATTTCAATCACATTTCTGAATGAATAAAAAATCATTGCAAGGCTGAGATTTGTAAAAAATATTAAATACATTATCTGTCCCATCTCCTTTTTCCTAACCAGGATCAATTCCCCTGCAGCGCCACAAACGTATGTTATATACACAAGAAAGCTGGAAGTACACTTGCCTGATAGAATGAGCTGCAGTAACTTTAAGTTTTTACTGGCAAAAACTACATTAAGTTCAAGGTTCTCAAAAATGTGAGCTCCACTCAATACCGAGTGTTTTTACTAATTTGTGTGACTAGAAACCACAACATATTCCTGGCAAAGTTCCTACACCAAGCTTGTTTTCAGTTACTGTTTCATACAACATCCTGCAGACATGCTGTGTGAAAGACCTTTGAAAATATACAAAAGTAACCTTAACTATCAGTATCCTATACTGAGAAATTTATTGCTGCAGTTCTCCAGCTTTGAGCTCTGGAGAACTTTTTACCTCCAACCTCCTAACCCATATTATAGGAAGACAGACGTTTGCTTCTGCCCAGTCTCGACACAGTTGCTTGTTTAAACTTGTTTAATAATTTCTCTAACTGTAAATGTGAGCAAATTTGGGCAAGTAGTTTGTTTTTTTATTTATGTTCCCCAACTATAGACGAATAACACAACTGCCTTGCCTAAATGACACGCTCTTTTTCTTTCTGATGTTGAAGAGTAAAAAAAAAAAAAGCCTCTGTGTTCAATTGTTCTTAAACTCCAGGGAAGAATGGAGTAAATAATTATTGTTCCTTGACTCTTTAGTTAAACTTAATTGGCAAAGGGTAAAATACAACAGAGCTTCGGTCACATTTATTTGCTGCCGCTAATTGTGACACAAGCAACTGTATGAAAAAAAAAACAAAAAACCTCTATACGTAATTGTTTCCTCACAGAATAAATGTACTATAAAGAGCATTTTTCTAAAATGTTCAATGTGAGATTATGCTTTCCCTATTTTGTATTTTTTTAATCTTTGAAATTAATCAGAGGGACCTGATAATGCTCTGTCCTCACAACATGGTGTCCAGAGAGCCTGTGGTTGCATTTCTTCACAGATTTGTTATAAAGTTTAAATGTTGATATGTTGGTGGACATTAGCAAAGCACAGATTTCTGACAAACTGACAAATATTTATTTGACTTTAATCACTATAGTGAAAATGAAGTGAATTCAAAAATGTATTTTACAATAACGCAAAAGGAAAAATCAACGGTGCTGTGTGGGAAAATATAACAAAAAGAGTCAGCTTTATCTTTGCTTATTAAAAATGTCAAGCTGGCTCATCTATCACTTAGTCTGCTGTAAATGCTTAACTGAAATGGAAACAACAGCGTTAGCAGCGGCAGAAAAACAGAATTATACCTTGTTGTTTACATGCATGCAGTTTGGTTCTAGTTTCTTTTTCCTTCCAAAGCAAATTTGAATGCAACTGGCCCCAAAGCAAAGCAGGTTTGTTCATCTCGTTTTATGTATGCATCCCCCTTGTTTGTTTGCTATTATTATTGATGGGTGTTCTCTTTTGTATTACCAGAACAAATTTAATTAGAGCTGAAGGAATACAAATCAGAATTCACTCACCAAATGCTATTTGTTCTCCTAATAAAGGACTTGGAGAGAGGAAGGGAAGTATTACAAATGCATTCAAGGGCTAGAGAGAGAATTGCTTGAGAAAAGTAAGACTTTTAACAAATGTAGGTAATTTTACAACTTAGCCCTACAGGCCAAAAGGGATATAGTGGCAGAAGTGAAAAAGAAGTCTGTGTCCATTACAATATCAAAGTTGTAAACAAAAATACATGAAACGTTCGAGTTGAATTTTAAGCATTTCCAGTGGCTGTGATATCACATTAAACAAATTCAGCCAAACAAGTTAACTATGTTTATGTTCAACAGATGTTGCAGATATTTTGTTAGACACATGAGCACTTTGGTGGTTGTACCCTGTATCCACAACCAAAAACACCATGACTTTTTGAGTCATGGTTGACAGAGGAAGTCCTTAAACAGACTTCCTCTGTTTAAGGAAGCCCACTGTGTTCATGCCTGAGTCTTGAGCTTGTTTGGCCACGTTAATGTCTACATTACATTTGGGAAGGAGATGATGTGGGATGATCTTTAACGAATTGTGCTCAAAAATACTCCATTAAGGTTGAATTAAAACAACGTTGCAAGAGAAGAGGTGACATTCGTCTGCAGATATGTTAAAGGCTGATTGCCTTTTAGCACGATGCTCTTGACGCCAAAGGCTGCATGATGAGTTATTAGATTGAGGGAGCAATTCCTGTTTCACATGGGACTAGGTTGGTTTGAATAGCTATTTTACATCAATAGAGGAAATTGTTTCTAAACTGCAACTGAGTTTGTATTTGCTCAATTTATCTTTGTTTTTAAGAAAAAAAATTAAGTGGAAATGGACAAATGCCTTTCACAGTAATTCATTATGTTAAGCACCAGTTCCCAGAGGAATTAAAAGTTTTTTCAAAATTACAGATTAGCAAATTGTCTATTCCATTTGTGCTTAAAAACAGTTTGACAAGTATAATGACATACCTTTTTTTAATGAAGCACTGGCAGGAATTAAAAATTAAGAATATCAGTGAGCGAAGTTTTACAAGCAAAAGGTTAATACCGTGTTTCCCCGATTGTAAGACGTATCGGGGGTATCAGGGGGGTCGGCTAATATAAGCCGTACCCCGAAAGTAAGACATATGTCTTACTTTTCGGGGAAACACCTCTCATCTAGCTGCGCGCCGCCTCCTGCCCACGCCTGCGCCATCCCCCTCTCCATACGTCACCGCGCCGTCCCCCTCTCCATACGTCACCGCGCCGTCCCCCTCTCCATACGTCATCGCGCCATCCCCCTCTCCATACGTCATCGCGCCATCCCCCTCTCCATACGTCACCGCGCCGTCCCCTGCACTTGTTTACATGTTATGCAATGTTGTAACAAGACATTCTTGGCACTTCCTTTTATAAAACTGTTTTGCGGTGAATACAATACTGTTCAGGTTGTTAATAAATGTTAATTTTATGGTTAAAACAAAAAATTAGACAATTTTTTTCCAATATAAGACGTACCCCGAAAGTAAGACATAGTGGGGCTTTTGGGGATAAAAAGAAAGTAAGACACTGTCTTACTTTCGGGGAAACACGGTAGTATGTGATGTCTCAAACTGATCTGGAGGCTTACCCATGGATAGGTCACCAGTATCAAGTTATGAATCACACTTACAATCACACACATTGAAAAAACTCAATGATTACCACAGTAGACT
The DNA here is from genome assembly GCF_051168715.1 of Poecilia mexicana. Lineage (NCBI taxonomy): Eukaryota > Metazoa > Chordata > Actinopteri > Cyprinodontiformes > Poeciliidae > Poecilia > Poecilia mexicana. Next base: position 27,035,470 of record NW_028263372.1, on the reverse strand, counting down.
TCTTTACCCTGATAACAACCTGAAAGTGAAGAGCCCTCAACAAATTTCAGCAACTAAATCTTGAATCGGTTTCTATTGCAAATGTAATGGAATCAAACCACAAGTTTAGTCAAAGCAGGTTTGGCTTTGTGATGCATAAAGATATTTTGAGGTAAAGTGACACTTTAAAATATATAATTTTTGTCCTCCATTTTAGTCCTTACTGAGGATCCAGCAGAAACGTCCGGTTGTCCGTTTGTTGGAGAGGTATTGTATATAACTACAGGCTTCCAGTGGAGTAGTGTGAATGTTTTTGAAAGATAAGATGGTCTCAGAAATGATGATGTGCCATAATTACAACTTTGTTGTATGACTCACTGTTTTCTGTTGTTCTGCATCAACTTGTAACTAAGTAATCAGATATTTGACTTGGAAAAAAGTAAAATGGTTGAAGGAATCCGATCATTTTGGGAAAACTGGACCAAGTCTCCTAACAAGGCTTAGAACTCATACCAGCTGTTTAATTAACCTACTTTTATTTAAGTGCCCTGAACGCATCATTACGGACCAGTTTTATAATGATACTTTCAGTTACTGTTATTTTGTTGACATTTTTAGCATATTAGAGACAAATAGCAATGGCGATTGGCATTATTCTAATAAGGACAACATTGGATTATATTTCATTTCTAATGAAACACGGTTTTTAAGTAATCTTTCCAACTTTTTATAGAAAAGTCACTTTTGTGGCACTGCAGACACTGAATCAGCCTAGCTGATTGGTTGCTGTGGCCATGACCTTTTCATGAAAAAACTGAACGAAGTGTCAAGTAAACACAAAGCCATGGGTTGTTTCATATACTGGATTATCAGCCAATATTGGCTCAGATGTTGGTCAGTAACAGTGAGAAACTCTGTTGCTTTAGGGCACAGGATGAGAGTTCAGGCTGTCTTGGCTCGCAGGCCAAAAATGATAAATACATGCTGGGAGTACAGCATGGTGCCAGAGAACCCTCTCCAGGAAAAACACAAGTAAACAGCATTCATAATGCTGTCATCCTGAAACATCCATAAATCTTTTACATTGTATACAGTATTTCAGGTACAGGGGGCATTAATTCTCTGAGATGGAAGCCATCTGCCAAAAACCGTTTGGAATAATTATTATGATATTTGATGCTATATTTACTCAGCAAGGTTGGCAATATCCTTGTTCTAGTTTGTTATAGATTCGCTCATGGACTTTGGAAGATAATCTTTTGCTTAAGCCAATTTAATCCAAATTTCAGATGTTGGAAAGATGGCTGCATATTTGACTCTAGAGTATTTTCAGAAGCAAAGTAGACCATAATTAACTCACAGAATGAAGTTATCTAAATTTACGAGCCAAGCAAGCCTTAGTCATAAATGCTCTGCAGCTGTGCTTGAACGGTAGCCTGGCCACTGCATGGTTTACACAGCAGGCAATTTCCTGTTAGCTTCATATCGCAACATCAAATGATACTTATTGATGAAACGTATTTATATTTTGTTTTTAAAACCTAATCTGAAAATCTAAGTGATCTTTACTTATTTTTATGTGCCAAAGTAGAATGTCCTAAAGTGTTTGTTTCTGTGTTACAGTCAACTTTCCTCAAATCTATTGTATATTAGCTATTCAACTGCAATAAAAAATGTCTAGATTTTGCATGTAGTGTTTACCCACCTCCACTCACCCACCGTTTCTTGTGAGTGCTCCAAGCTCTTCTGAGAAAAATCACCTCATTTATCTTTTGTAAACCCCTCTTATCATCATTTTGTATAAACAGGGACCAGACTGTTATTTATCCCCCCACCCCCCAAAGAAGAAAATCTTAAACCTGAGAGATGGTTTCTCATCCATGCTGTACCCACTTTAGACTTTTTTTTGGCATTTTATTCTGTGGATAATACCATTTCCAATTCATTAAGGTATGCTTTGTTTTTGATTGAGTTCAAATTAAAGTACGGGATGGACTTTCTTCATCCTCCTTCCACTTTCCATCTGTATGAATCCGACTCCACGTTTTACACAGTCGAGCGTTATGGTGAGCATGACTTTGTCTCTGAAGCACTAATATACAGTCCATCTCCTCTATATGCTCCATGTGGCCCCTGTGTGTGCACTCAGAATTGCCTTTATTCCTGCAAATGCAAGCACAGATGATATTTATTTTTCCATATTTAATCTTGTTTCAGTGGAAGCTTCAAGTTCACATGTTATAAGCTGAGTGTGAATGAAAAGGAGTCAGTGTATCTTAAGGTTTTGCCATTCATTTTTTAATTTTTCTCAACTGTTACTTGTTCCTTTATGTTAACATGAGAACAAGCTTATGTTTGTTCATATGTTGCAGGAAATAATGTAAAAAGCATAGCATTTCTGAAAATCTAATGTGTGTTCACAATAGCAATTGAATCCTTTGTATTATCAGTCTTTGATCATCACTAGACAAGCAGCACTACGCATACAGAAGCTAACGCTAATTAGTGGATGCTGAATATATCCGAAAGATGTGACAGCTGCTGTGGTGAGTCTTCAAAAGTTTGATGTTTTCTGCAAACAATTTTGATGATAAGTGCATCTCTGCATTAGGGTCCATATGGATAATTTCAATTTCAATCCCACAGAAAAGGTAGATATGTTAGTATAAATGACTTCAAATCCTTCTCTTTCAATTGACTTGAGCAATTTTTGCTTACAATGTAACAAATTTGCTGATTTCACTGAAAACTTTAGGTATCAAGCTTTCCTGAAACCTTTCAGTAACCTGAAATGAAAGATAATGCATCCACTTTGGTGACAGTAAAAACTGTTATCTAACAATGAGCACCCTAAGAAAGCAAACATACTATATCTGGTCCACTACAGAGTTTATACTGTACTGATTATGCCTGTGGGTGATGGAGAGAGCCTGTTTATGCAGAGAGTGTGCAAACAGAGGAGCAGATAAGCAGGTGTTTCAGTGAAAGTGGAAATGAGACTAATTGGCCTGCAATAAAACCTTTGGATAATTACTCACACAGATATTCAGCTTGTCTGAAGCAGAAATCACGATACTCGAGTAATCTACACAAGGTCAGTGATGATCTGTGGCAGCTTTTCTGCTGCTACACACCTACTGCGTGTTTAGAGTTAGTTGGAAAAGCTAGAAATAAGCTGATTGCAATTGATAACCAGCGATAAAATTTTTAAAGAGACAATTTAGATTTCTTTAGGAAGCTACGACTAGTCACTGTAGCATCTGCTGTGGATAAGTCTTCAATTTCAAAATTCCATATAAATTTATATAAGCACCATTTTCTAAATTATAACACCAAATATGTTCCCATTAGCAATAATCCATCACGATACCCTTCCTCCTATGAAACATGCACTGCAAGACAGAACTTAAGTATATCTCCTAACTGTTGCTTTGTTGAACTGCTGTGTTTCTGCCATGTCTATCTCACCACCATATCCTAATATTTTCTATTTTTCTTTCTTCCCTTTATTTTACCAGGTAAAACCCCAAATAACAAAACAGTTTAAAAGCAACAACATTGGTTAACAGAGTCATGTTGCTTGTCTATGAGAGCCTCTTGTAATAATTCCAATGAAATAAGATATTGAGTTCAGACTGGAGCTGATTCCATAACACTGAATGTTTGCTTCTCTTGTTCTGTTTGAACACGTGGAACATGCAAAAGAAACATCTTGTTGGAGCGTGAATAATGTGAAGTAAATGATCATTGTAAAAGATAATTTAAGTAAGCTGGAGCAAAGCCAAGTAGTTTCATAAATCATTATCATCATCAGGTGATTGTGTCTCCGTATGCTTGAAGGAGACCATTCAGCTTTTGGATACAACTCCCAATGATGTGTAGGATGTCTGCTGCCAGTTAGAAACCTCAAAGTGCAATCATAGGAAGCATTCGAGGATCGAAGACATTTATTTGGTCAAAGCATTCATATATAAAACATCGCCTTAATTCAGGAGTAGTGACAAGGTAGCTGATACCAATATTCCTCTAGCTTTCAGAGAAAAACAGGATCCATTCCTAATAATAAAACCCATTCTTCATTCGAGGTGTCCTGGTGCCATGTTCACTGATGAGTCTCTAGGATTTAATGGCATGGTTGTTGTAAAGAGATTAAGTGAGAAGACAAGGTGCCAAAAAGCCCCCAGCATTTCAAGTGAGGCAAATTTTATTCAGCTGGTGTCTCTGAACTTTTCAAATGAGCTTTGTCAATCTGATAAAACTTTGCTTCCACCTTGGCTTGGAGAGAAGCTCAGCTGAGACACTGCTGGGGCTTCAGCTAATAATTTGGACAGGTACGGCCTGGGATTTGTACAGTCCTCCGTCACACTAATCTCTACTTTGGGGCTTTCTGGAAGCGGGAGGCCTTCCATATTAAAGTGGCTGCACATTATTATGTTACAGTGGAATATTACAAAGTAATTAGAACAGTAATAATATTCAATCTTTGCAGCAATGAACACTTTTACATTTATTTAATGGCTTTTTTTTTTAGTGTGCATTTGTGGCTTAATATTCCTACGTAATTTTGGGAAATTTTAGAGCTTTCTGCACCTCTTCTACTTGGAATATTTACAGCAAAAGAGACAACTCAAGCTTTAGCTAGTAACCACAACAGCAGTAGAGCTATAAATGATGTCAATCAGTGCTTTCCATAGATCCTCTAGTAGGTTGAGGCCAGGTAGTTTCTCGCAGGTCAGTCAGGTTCCTTCACACCAAACTCACTCATTCAATTCAGAGTGAGATTTAACACTCCAGAGAAATCCGTATCTATCTGTGCCTTTGTGATTTACATCACTGCATCTGATGGTTTATATTACACTTACTACTGCAACTGCTAATCTACAGGTCACAGCATGCGTGGACGGTTGTAGATACTGACCATGCAGACAATTTGCAACTTCGGGGCACTCTGCCTGTCAGCGCGAGCTGATCCTGCTGTGTGATTTCATGAGGCCTATGACTCCATGGCTGAGTTGTCTTGTCCCTAAATCTCAATGCTGGTGACAATACCACTAAGAGTAGCACTTCATAGTGTTTAGTCAAAGACATTTTTTTAAAGGTTTCATTGGGTCTAGTGACCTTTATTTGAACGTGGTCAGACAGGAAAGTGGGAAATAAGAGAGGGGGAAGACATGCTGCAAAAGTCATCAGGAATCCATACATAGGATGAGCTTTACCCTGCGGCGCCACAACACCCTTAGTTGAGGACATTTCACTACGCTCTATGGAAATAACCAGTCTTTCGCAAATATTTGTAGAAGAAGTCTAGCTGCTGGATCATCTACATCAGGGGTCCCCAAACTACGGCCCGCCTCCACATTTGGTCCGGCCCCCTGAACAATACCAGAAGCATTCAGATTTTTTTTTCATTTATTGTATTTTCCGGTTTATATGTGGATTTTTCTTCAACCACCAGGGGGCTCTTTAGCAGGAAGTGTGTCCTGTGAACTGTGGGTGTTTTGTTTTGCATTGCTGCCATCTGCTTGACTTTTATGTTATCTAATCAGTACGGTTGCTAGCGGTAGAGCAGATGAACACACGTGTCGGTTATGAACGCAAGCAATACCTGCAAGTAGCAGCTTATACTTCAAAACGAGCCTTTATGTTAACATATGAGAAATCAATATGTTATAGTTACTTTCCCTCAATGGAATATACAGGTGCTGGTCATAAAATTAGAATATTATGATAAAGTTCATTATTTTCCATAATGTCATGATAAAAATTAAATTGTCATATATTTTAGATTCATTGCACACCAACTGAAATATTTCAGGTCTTTTATTGTTTTAATTTTGATGATTTTGGCAAACAGCTCATGAAAACCCAAAATCCCTGTCTCAAAAAATTAGAATATTATGAAAAGGTTCTCTGAACGAGCAATAAAAATAATCATCTGAATCAACAAAGTAACTCTAAACACCTGAAAAAGATTCCTGAGGCCTTTAAAAACTCCCAGCCTGGTTCGTTACTCAAAACCGCAATCATGGGTCAGATTGCTGACCTGACTGCTGTCCAGAAGGCCATCACTGACATCCTCAAGCAAGAGGGTGAGAAACGGAAAGAAATTTCTGAACGAATCGGCTGTTTGCAGAGTGTTATATCAAGGCACCTCAGTGGGAAGTCAGTAGGAAGGAAAAAGTGTGGCAGAAAACGCTGCACAACGAGAAGAGGTGACCGGACCCTGAGGAAGATTGTGGAGAAGGGCCGATTCCAGACCTTGGGGGAAGCAGTGGACTGAGTCTGGAGTAGAAACATCCAGAGCCACTGTGCACAGGCGTGTGCAGGAAATGGGCTACAGGTGCCGCATTCCCCAGGTCAAAGGTCAAGCCACTTTTGAACCAGAAACAGCGGCAGAAGCGCCTGACCTGGGCTACAGAGAAGCAGCACTTTGGACCACTGTTGTTCAGTGGTCCAAAGTACTTTTTTTGGATGAAAGCAAACTTTGCATGTCATTCGGAAATCAAAGTGCCAGACTCTGGAGGAAGACTGGGGAGAAGGAAATGCCAAAATGCCAGAAGTCCAGTGTCAAGTACCCACAGTCAGTGATGGTCTGGGTGCCATGTCAGCTGCTGGTGTTGGTCCACTGGGTTTTATCAAGGGCAGGATCAATGCAGCAGCTATCAGAAGATTTTGGAGCACTTCATGCTTCCATCTGCTGAAAAGTTTTATGGAGATGAAAATTTAATTTGGTCTGGAATCGGCCCTTCTCCACAATCTTCCTCAGGGTCCGGTCACCTCTTCTCGTTGTGTAGAGTTTTCTGCCACACTTTTTCCTTCCTACTGACTTCCCACTGAGGTGCCTTGATATAACACTCTGCAAACAGCCGATTCGTTCAGAAATTTCTTTCCGTTTCTCACCCTCTTGCTTGAGGATGTCAGTGATGGCTTCTGGACAGCAGTCAGGTCAGCAGTCTGACCCATGATTGCGGTTTTGAGTAACGAACCAGGCTGGGAGTTTTTAAAGGCCTCAGGAATCTTTTTCAGGTGTTTAGAGTTACTTTGTTGATTCAGATGATTATTTTTATTGCTCGTTCAGAGAACCTTTTCATAATATTCTAATTTTTTGAGACAGGGATTTTGGGTTTTCATGAGCTGTTTGCCAAAATCATCAAAATTAAAACAATAAAAGACCTGAAATATTTCAGTTGGTGTGCAATGAATCTAAAATATATGACAATTTAATTTTTATCATGACATTATGGAAAATAATGAACTTTATCATAATATTCTAATTTTATGACCAGCACCTGTATACCAGTCAGTCCCAGTCACCGTTTCACTCATGGTTTCTGCCCATGTGCTTTCTGGGTAAAAATCAATCGAGAACCCCCCCCCCCCCCCCCCTCAACAATGTCCGGCCCCCCACCAGAGAAGGGAAAAGTTATGTGGCCCTCACAGGAAAAAGTTTGGGGACCACTGATCTACATCTTTGTTCATGGCCCTGAGCATCTGAGGTCAGCGATTATGCAGCCAGCACAATTGTCAGAACGTAGACATCTTGTCCCCTATACTGAGAGTTTCTAGACATGAGCACATACAATATCTGATGGCTGAATACAACACAAACTGAATATTCTCCTCAACCATGACAGAATGTCTCTTAGTCCTTAAAGAGAAATGCACACAGTGAGGCCTTTATTTTAAATTAAACTTTGTTTTATTTTTTCTCTTTCTCTCAGGGAAAACAGCTCATGGAGATGAGCAGGAGTTGATTTGTGTAAAGCATGTACAGAACAGACCATAACATGTGAATGGTAAGTGTCCAATTGTGCATGTTCTGAACATTTTCTTCCTTCTTGTGTTTTAAAAATTAATATGTATTGTACCTTGGTATCATATTGATGATTTGGTTTGGGGTTTGTGGCTTCCCCTATTAAAGTTTTGAAACTGAAAATAAAAACCAAACACATGTGTTAGTGTGAGCTGGAGACATTTTCTTTAAAGTATATATATTTTAGAGGAAAGATAAACCTAACTTTTATTTCTTAGATGCCACCACATTTATTAAAGTGCAACGAAAGAATAACCAACATTTTAGACACATAAAATACTTTGAATACTCATAATATAATTAGCATGACAATTTTGGACCATCGTTCTTTCCCGCCCTTTGCCGTTTGTCTTTACCTATGTTTTATATTTGTTGTCTTTGCTCCCACTTCTCTCTGTCTGCTTCAGGCTACAGTCTTAGAAACAGCTGCAGGAGGCAAGAAGAACTTATTCTTAGAAGCAAGACCATTTAGGACAGACTGCTTTGCTCTGAGTTCCTGGAATACATTTGCTGACATTCAGCGATTCTGTGCAATAATGGTACATAGCCGATAGGCCTAAAAATACATATTTCCAAATTTAAGATCAGTATACTTAGTATCTAGGACACCAGTTATAAGACCATGTTTGTTGCACGTTTGCCTTAATGTCTAACTATAGTCCAGCTAAACAGTTGCTCAATGAAAGCCTGCTGTCTCCCGGCGTCGCTAAGAATTTGCTCTGCAATACAGATATTGAACTGCTAGCTGTACCAAGCGCTTAGCATTGGATTGCTAGCTGTACCAAGCACAAGCACTTAGCATTGGATTGCTAGCTGTACCAAGCACAAGCACTTAGCATTGGATTGCTAGCTGTACCAAGCACTTAGCATTGGATTGCTAGCTGTACCAAGCACTTAGCATTGGATTGCTAGCTGTACCATAGGAGTTTTAACAACTGCTTATGTCCTGCCCTTGGCAAATGCTGCTACAGCTTGTGATGTCCTCTACACCAGTGGTCCCCAACCTTTTTATTACCACAGACCGGTGAAGACTTGGAAAATTTTGCTGCGGCCCGGCGGAGGTGGGGGGGGGGCGTCAGATAAGGCTTCTGCATGTTGGTGTTCCCGCTAAATCCGGAATATTCCTAATTTGGGTTGTTTTGGGCTTTTTATCGCAGCCTGTGGGGTTTTCGCTGACTGGGAACGAGAATACAACCTGCTGAATGTGACAGGTAGCCAATCAGAAAGCGCGGTGACGTAAGAACAGAGGGAATCCCAAACAGCTGACATATCGCGCAACTGAGAGTCCAGTGGATATCAGAGATGATATGTGGAAATGTTTATTATTTCATGTAAAGGTCGTTATTATATACGTTTATGTTTATTCAGTTAAAAATGTTAATTATGAAAAAACATATTCACCTTTCTGAATATCATCTCATGGACACTGAACTAAATGCGTCTGTCCGACCGGTGTTATATCTTTAAAATTTCCTCTTCGGTCATATTTCAGTCCGTTTTCGCGTCAATATGCGAGAGCTTAGAGCGATGCGCGTTCCGGCGAGAGGGGATGAAATTTTGGGCAGGCATGCGTTTCTGGGCATAACACCTGTCGCCGCATGTTACACAGAGCGGCTTGTAATGTTTGACTCACCTACCGGTCCGGGATAAATCCATTCTCCTGTCTCTTCTCTGGGCCTTTTCCCCTTTGCAAAGAAACTTTACAAAGACATCTGATCCGTTTCTTACTCATTTTGCTGCTTGTGGGCTCAGTGTTGACGCACAAGTAACTGAGAGAAGGATTTTCAAAATAAAAGATCCTCCAGACTCAAATAATACATAAAACGGAAATATTTAATTATTTCTTGCGCGGCCCGGTACCAATTGGTCCACGGACCGGGGGTCGGGGACCACTGCTCTACACAACCACCAGCAAACTCCAAAGACAAGGCCTCTTTCTAATCTTTGGTGACTTTATTAATTTATTTCCTTCCTTCCTTCACTCTTTCACCCATTATAACACCTGCCACACCAAACATAACAAAACGCTGGATCTAGTGTACACCAACACGACAGAAACATGCAGCTCATCGGCTCTGCCTCTCCTCGGGGACTCAGATCACAACCTGGTTCATCTCCAGCCTGTGTATAAACCCCTCGTAGACAGAGACCCAGCTGTGACACACACAGTGAAGAGATCGTCTGAGGAAGCTCTAATAGATAGTTGCAGCTCTACTGTGTGGAAAGAGCTCTCTGTCCTCATGGGGAGAATAATGACAGCATTACTGACTGCATCACAGGCTGCATTATGGACAACACTGTATGTTGAAGTAGTGGCTAATCAACTTTTCTAAGAGGAAGAAGTTAAATAAACTAATCAGGAAGGAAGGCCAGTTCTGTGCTAGGCTGCCGCCTCGACCCAGACCAGGTGGTGGGATACAGAAGGACTTTGGCTAAAATGATGTTAATGATGGACAATGTCTCCTACCTCATGTATGAAACTGTTGCTGAACTGGACTGTCATTTCCTGTATGTTCCTGTGTGTTGTCGTCTCAGTAGCTATTATTTGGAAATCCTAGAATTTTTCAGAAAAATTTTCAGATAGTCATTGCCACTGCTTTTCATATAGACAATAAGATATGCAGAACGTGTCAGCCTTGAAAAATCGAATAGAACGGATTTATGCTGCCTGTTGTGATGTGAACTTGAATGAAAGCAATGATCTCAAAAGGCAAAGAAAAAAACCCATACAATTTAGGATCAGATCACCCAGCACAGCAGTTTGCTGTTGTGTGTGGTGCTTTTATTACCATATGACACAAGACTGTTGCATTTTCAGTGTTACTGGGATTAAAGAAAAAAGGGCAAGATCAGAGGAGGCTGGAAAGATCGTGTGCTAATAACACAATGTGTGAAACTAATCTATCTTTTACGGGAATAAACAAGCATAGAGCTTGCTGCAGGCAAAGAATCAGATTATGACAAGCCTAATTACTGTGGAATGTCACATTGTGAGCATGTTGCCAAGTGAAATTTAAAAACACCAGACATAGAATTTTATTCAAATGTCAATAGAAGTAGAAAAAGAATCCATTAAAATAATTCAAAACATGACTTGTGTACTTAGAAAATAGAAAGGTATGTGTAACTAAATGGTTTCGTAGCCTTTCAGAATAAAATTACCTCTGCTGAGACTGCTAATGACCCTGAAATTAGTCATAAAGAAATCAGATCATGAAAAAAAAAAAAAAACACTAGAGGATATTATGTAATGTTAATTTTTTGCAGTGTGTCTCATTTAAATGTAGATGAATCACTATAGAAGTGGAATAGCTGAATATCATTCAAATGATGAGTACAGTTATTAAAATAAGACGTCCCAATCAGTTAGATGCTTTTTCATATATTGATATAAAAAACAAATAAAAAAATAATTAAATTAATGGCAACATTTTTCTCAGTTTAAGTCCAATGAGACCATTCACATCAGGAGTCAGCCCATGTAATCAACATCCAAAAATAATAAAAATTGTTACACAAAAACACATGAAGAAAATGGTGTGCAAAACTGCACAGAAAGCCAAAGCTTTCCTGCTGCTATGAGACGACAATATCTCCAGCTTAACATTGAGCTGGAATTAAGTGAAAGGAAACTTTCACTGGGCTGCACAGTGGCGCAGTTGGTAGAGCTGTCGCCTTGCAGCAAGAAGGTTCTGGGTTCGATTCCCGGCCCCGGTCTTTCTGCATGGAGTTTGCATGTTCTCCCTGTGCATGCGTGGGTTTTCTCTGGGTTCTCCGGTTTCCTCCCACAGTCCAAAAACATGACTGTCAGGTTAATTGGCCTTTCCAAATTGCCCCTAGGTGTGTGTGTGTGTGTGCATGGTTGTTTGTCCTGTGTGTCTCTGTGTTGCCCTGCGACAGACTGGCGACCTGTCCAGGGTGTACCCTGCCTCTCGCCCGGAACGTGAGCTGGAGATAGGCACCAGCACCCCTCCCGACCCCACTGAGGGACAAGGGTGAAGGAAAATGGATGGATGGAAACTTTCACTTAATTGTGGAAGCTTCCTTTCACAATTAAGTCTTACTGTTGCAATATATATGAATGAAAATGGTCACAGCTGCATTTATAAACTTCTAAATGTTCCAGTGAACGCCATTTGTTCCATAATCCAGAAATGATGAAAATAACAATTTCATAATCAGCCATGAACAGCTCAGTGCCTTTCGTATGATTTCTCTTTGGTTTTCAAGAGAAAGACCAAAAGCTCACAAAATGCTTAAGAAATGCCTGGAAATAGCAGGTACAGTTTTCCCCATGAAAACAATAACTACTGCACTCAACCACAACGGCCTCTATGCACAAACTGCACTGGGAGAATGGTCAGGTCAAAGCTGTGTTCTCAGGATAACTTAGCACACAACAGAGAAAACATCAGCACAAAAACACCATGACTAAAGACATAAGTGACATAATTTTACTCACTGTACAGCCCTTCTAGAAGTGGCACACTCCAGGAGGATCTAATAAGTGTTAAAAGGGAACAAACTATCTAGGATCTAGTTCTTGACCTGCTGTCTGAATGGACAGATGGGTGTTAAACGATCTATACATAAAGGATTTACCATTTTCATTTTAACACTGACGGCAAAAATGACAAGGACAAGTTCTTGGTTGACATTTATTCAAACCTTTTTGTCATGTTGTGAATATGTTAAATACTTATGTATTTGACAGAAATATACAATATGCAGCATCATTTGTTCCCTCTGTCTCATTTTGCTCAGAAAATGTTCCTTTTAAATGCTTACTTTCCAAATTACATTGTCAAAAGTGTTCGTGAAAACCTTTCTGGATGTATTGTCATAGAAACAAACACTGTCCTTAAACCCAATGTGAAGACGATGGTTTTCACAGTAGGTTGAAACAGTCTCTTGAGTCATTAAGAAAAATAATGCGGTATAAAGGATTTTAAGGCGTATCGCTTTGAAGCTCCTTGTTTGCTCCCGTAAGCTTACAATGGAACAGATGTAGTTAATGTGCACAGCCTGTACCGTTATTAAAGTTTAGGCTACAACTGGTCAACTGCAGAAAAACCCGGAGGGCCTTTTAGGAGTGATACGTATAAAAGTATGTACAAATGCTAACACTGGACAAAGGAGCTGTGCAGAAGTCTTAAGCAAGAAAATGCTTCACTAACATCCTAAGTTTCTTTTAATTATCGAGAAGGACAATTGTATGTCAAATGTTAAAAATATATGGCAATTGCATCTGAGCAACCTACATTTTCTTTGGCCAAGAGAAATACTACCACCACACAGTTATTGGTGAAATGAAAGTAACTACAGAAAACAAAAATTATGAATGGATCCATCCCAGGTTGCCACGTACATAAAAATGGACTAAAGTTGATTCAGATGTTACTATAAAACAAACGTGTTGAATTAACTTCAACTTCTTGCGTCACATTCACCACTTGACAATTTGGTGCATAGTGGGACTCTACTTGTAAATGGCTGCACATGCAAGTTTGTGGTAATGAATTAATCAGCATATTGCTAAAAAATATGTGCAAAAGACAGGCCACTAATGCAAACAATCTGGTTCTTTTATTTAATAAAAATCTGTCTAAACTCTCAGAACCTGCTAGGAAATAAAAGAATAAACTGCTCATTGTCATTTCCAGGTTTTACAGTAACATTTCAGTCACTCTTCAGTTTCCTGTCTTTAGATTTATCACTTCATTTAACAACACATTTGATCCACCTTATTTTATGTATTTTTTTTTTGCAACCAGACAATTCCTTAGAAGATTACACAAATCATAAAGTTTGTTTCGTGAAGCAATAAAATATTATTTTGGTTTTTATACAAAATAGACCAAAGGGAAATTTCATGTTCTTCAGAATGTGAAAAAAATTAGTTATGCTTTTTATGCTATAACGTTTGAGTGCAAAGGCACAAAGGTTTGTTTTACTTTACTGAAAAAAATGAGTGTCACTTAATAAATATATGAATTTTTTAGTATGTCACTTTATTACGGAACATATATGGAACCCTCCTGTTGCCCAAAATGCAGTTCTGCTACAGGCTTAATTACATTCTTATGAACTATTACTTAAGTTCTAAGCAACTACTGAAAAATGTCTAATTTGAAAAGATGAAAATGTACGTACCCATAAAAATCACATTTATGACTTAGCTGTTTAAACAGGAATGAAACCACTGTTCTACTTCATATGTTTTACGATATTTTATTGCGATGGGAAAACAAAAATGAAATTATCTCCACTATCAGATTAAATGTCCCCTTTCCAACAATGTTCTCCCATAGGACCATTTTTAGAAGTTGCCTCTCTTTTAAACTCAAGTTTTAAGTTGTCACAAACTTTATAAAAAATAAAAAGTGTGTTTGCTATTGATTAAACCAAAATAAAGGCTCATATGTGGCACTACCATTAATAATTTCAAAAAGCGTCATGCTCGCATTAAGAAACTGCGACCATAAACTTTCACCACTCACTACCTCTACCTAAGCAGTAAGAGGAATGGCTGGACAGTTAACATGAGGAGATGTCATGCATATGAATGCCTTATATGCCATCAACATACTTGCAGCTAAGTATAAAGTACACACATATGCAATGTGTACGCATCAGCGTGGAATACTGCTTATGAACAACTTAACCTGGAATTAATCCCCCAAGTAAACAACTCTTTAAAAGTTACTACAAAACAAGAGGTATCTTCTTAAAAGTTCATATAAGACGGATATAGTCAGATAAGATAATGCACAAATCATTTCGTTTCCCTGAAACCCCTGAAAACTTAAATTTGTGTGAATGTTGACACTGTGGGATCTTACAGATGTGTTCCTATACGCTCAAACAAGCATAAATGCATAAATGGGTAAGTCGATATTTCACAGACACACGGCGCCTGTGTGTTACGTGCTGCTTATCCTTCAACAAAAACAACAACGTAGCTCCGTAAAACTCAAAAAAAATAATGAAGACAAAAAAAAAATGTAATGATCAACTCAATGTTAACATGACACAGGTAAGAAGTGAGTACAGGAACGAACAGACAGGTTCACATGCAATATACATGGCAATGAAGGTGATTAGCATACAGAAACACATTAAAAATAAGTTTAACAGCTGACAGTTATTTTAGATAAGACGAAGCATGGCACAGCAAACCACAACGGCATTCAATTTAAGTAACATTAAACAAAAGATGGATTACGCCTCCATTAACTGGTTCATCTGCACATTGAGGTTGATATATGACGCTCAGATTGCTTAAGTTTAACAATCATGTAAATGGAATTATGAAAACTGATTAACCTAAAGACACAACTACTGGACTAAAGCAATCTACACACACCACCTGGCAGACAGAAATCCTGCTGTGAAATATCCATACAAAGCATCAAATGTTAAAAAGAAATCAGGGAAAAGGGTTTTCTTAATATTTTTCAACACTTTAATTTTCTTTATATAAGGAATTTTGCTTCTATTTAGTAATTTAAACATTTGTTCATTTTTTTTTTTACAAAAACAAGTGCATCAATATAGTCGTTAAAATCTTGTCAACCATTCTTTTTTTTTTTCTTTATTCAAGAAGCGGTCTTTCTGCAGGGTTTACAGTGAAGGCAACAAGGATAGATGAGTGTGTGTTTGTGCAATGTATGTTTAGAGGTGTGTATCTTTTAGTGTTGGTGCAAAAGAAAAGGTTGTGGTTTCTATCCAGATGGCTTGAGTCATGTGTGTATTCCCTCTGGGTGCTCAGATCAGGTTCAAGACCATAAATCATCCTCTCTACATCGTATAGATATGAATATAATAATACTTTATTACTCATTGTCGTTGATCCTTAATATGGCGAAACAAAAAAACCCTCCAAAATATCAAAAACATTGAAAAGATTTGACTGCAACATCACATAGGAAGTGAAATAAAACTCAAAGGTACAACAGAGTAGTATAAACATTGTGCTTCTTTAATTTTACTTACTACAGTCCTCCATTGTCCTTGTAGTCTTTTAGTTTAAATTTTGTTATATTTAATATATAGATATATATATGTATGTATAGAGAGAGGTAAATGTACACGTATAGTCCGCACTGAGGTTTGTCTTTTGTGGCAAGCAGAGAGGCTACTGGGGGCATCCAGCTTTCATCATCCTCTTTATATGCGTCCTTTTTCCACAAACAATTATTTTTGCTTGATTCATTCATGTGGTTCTTCATCTCTTTGTCGGTAGTTTCCAACTACCCCAAAGAACGATGCAAAAAAGATGGCAGTCTTTGTAAAAAAAAAAAAAAAAAAAAATCCCTTTTTTTTATATTCTCCTGCTTCTTTTCTCACTTTTCTTTTTGGAATCCCTGTTTTTCGTTTTATTCCCTCAGGTTCTTTGTCATCTTTGGTAGCGTGTCCGACACTTTGCTGTGTCTGGAAATAGGGCGCCAGGAGTGTGGGATATGGTGGTTGGAGGGGAGGGTGGATGGTTACAAACAGGATGCACATGGACAAACAAGGCTGATGAAGCACAGAGAAAGGCAAGAAAGAGACACTAATATGAATAAGGTGTTCCTATCATAGTGTTTGAGGTGAAAGATTTACTCTTCTACAAGTATGTCAACCCTTAATACAGATTGTGAGTCAGATGGTTATACTCTGAGCATAAATGCTGCAACAGTCAAAGAAAGAGGAGGACAGAAAGTTGACAAACTGATAGATCTTTGTGACATAGGAATGGAACCGATATAAGGCAGGAGGAATATGACAGCGAGCGAGGAGGAGCGACGAGTGACGACACGTACAAGAGAGGAGGCAGAGAGGAGGAGGAGGACAAAGGGGAATTTAAAAAGCGCGAGTCAGGGCAGTGTCTGTTAGTACAGACAAGTGGTGGTGCTCTGGGAAGTGCTCATCATCTGTAGAGGAGTGAGAGGGAGCAGGAGAGGCCAAAGGTCAGCCACCTGGCCAGTGGGAGTGACCGTGATCCTCCAATAAGAACTACGGGAAGAAGGCAAAAACAGAAAAAGTAATATCAGTTTATGCAAAGAGGCAGTGCATTTACACTTGACTTTTGAACAGTTTAAATGATTTTTGTGAATCAAAACACTATAAGGTGTGTTCACAAAGTTAATTGGAGGTGCTACATTTGGCCAAATTTTAGTTTATTAATGATTTAAATTCTCAAATTAGAGGCATAACTGCTCTTAAAATAGCTTCACCGAGCACTTAATGTCTCTGCACAGTTTGCTGACATTTAAAGAAAGTACAACATAAGAATTTAGTTTGAAAAACCAGAGATAGAGGTATGCATGTATGTGTTTATATTACCAGTATGTATTTCATTAGATGTTAAAAAAATACAAAATCTTTCTATGCTTATATCTCATAGTACAATGCGGCTATGCACACTTTTTGATTTTCAAAAGTAGTGTGTGTGGCTTATATTCAGGTGTGCTCAATAGTTCGCAAATTATGACACAACATATAAATGTTAATTAAAGAACACAGTAAAAAGTATAGAAATGCAGAGAAAATAAATTAACAAATTTTGTTACAACAATCCATGTGAGTTGTGGAACAGAGAGGCCATAAAGAATCTGTCATTCTCCTTATTTTTAAAGTTTAGAGCAATGCCTCATAAGATCAATAATTGAATCAATGAAAGTAACAAAAACAACAGGAAACAGAAGCATTTGTATCTCACAAAATGGTTTATTTCATTATTACTACTGTATAGCTGATGCAAACGTAGGTGCAAATTGCTTCCATCTCCTGAACTGTTTGCCCCTGCATGTATTTAGTGCAATTTGTTTTGTAAATCCAGGGCAAAATAAAAAGAACAACAGGAGGCTGCAATTCCTCATGAACTCCCCTGACGGGGTGTTTTTGATGAGTTTAAGACTGATGTGCTTAAACGGACTAACATTTCCTTATCAGTTCTGCAGCGATGATGATGATGATGATGATGATGGATGATGTCATAAAATATAAATAGAGTGTTTCTTGGATGAGCAAAGTGAGCTGAAATGAAAAGGACCAGTAAAAAAATAGAAGAGTAAACAACAAATTCCAGACTCATTAAAATCAGTCCATAGCTCTAATCTTTGTTTGGAATAGTTGTTCAACATGTTTTTAGATAAACTCAACCGTCAGCTGGACATTCAGGATCAAATGAAGTTTATTTCACAATGTTAAAATCTTATTTTCCTTTCAAAGTTATACACTCATACCAGCCATCATCTCTTCTACTATACAAACAGTATAGACTTCATAAAGAAATTAAAATTGTTACCTACTTCAACAAAGTTTTATGAATAAAAGAGTGTGTCGTGTATTCCAAAATCAATATGATTTCATAAGAACTGTCCATCCCTCAGGCACAAAATCAATATCTATAATAAAGCTCAGATCAATAAACAGTGCACTCCACATTCCTGTAGCACAGAAGATGGACAATAAATTGAAACAGAATCTGGTGTTCTTGTTAGGATCAATGGATTTTTTATTTTGACCATTTAGTCGTGTAGTGTTTTTTATTTATTTATTTATTGTTAGTGCAGAAATCTGTTGAATGCTTTGTGGTCTTTTTGTTTTAACTTTCTATAAAGTCACATATTCTCTTACTGTTGGTCTATTTCGTCTAGAAATCTATTCTGAGCAACTCAATAACCAGGTGTGAGCTACTCATCACAGCCTTTAAATTAGCAGCTTTTGTTCCCCTCTTATCATGTCCGTATTTCTGATGGACATCAAAATATTTCGTCGGTCTTTCAAGTCTTCATTTGGAATATTAACGCACGTTTATTTTGATTCCTCATTACGCTTTTTGTTTGACTTTGTAAGTCCAATTGAAATGCTCAATTGTATATTATTTATACCATTGTGCTGGAATAGTGTGGTTTGCATATGCATGCATTTAGTTCTTTATACAATTAATGACAGTTTTTTTTTTTTTTGCCAAACAATTGCTTTAATTTATTTTCATTTCTGAGGGGATCATCTCCGAAAGCTTCAGAAAATTCTCCCTGCTTGTATCATCAGCAAATAGTATGGATTTTACCATGTTCAACACTCTATGTGTATTTTAAATATATCACAAACAATTTATATTACCGAGACATGATCTACTTACAAAAGTCACTTTGAGTTAGTGAAGCTGTGCCAGAAACATTTTGGATTTCTAAAATTTCTGGCAGTAAAGGTTTCCCACCCCTTCGTAAGAATGTAGACTAAAGTCTTACGTGTTACTGGAAATGTCAATTCTGATAAAAAGCCACTTAAGAGAGATTGATTTCATTTTTTTTTTTTTTTGTAAAGGTACCGTTTTCTTTTACCATCTCCTTTGCTCCATGAACAACATAAGCCAGGTGGAGCTTTGTGATTTGTGCAGCTGGAGTTGCACTAAATAAGTCAGAGGCAATCATCTTTCATTTAGCACAAGAGTCCCTTGTGTATACACTCAGTTAACCTGATATAAATGTGAGCATTGTTAAATGTAGGCTGCTTATTCATAGCGGTAATAAATGGAAAAACTTTAGGTTTTGTTTTTATGTCATTTTTACACAGCATGTGGTGTGTGCTTATGTGGGTCAGGTTGAAGTGCAAAATGCCGACCACTTGTTGGCCTGGAAAATAATAACTCAGGCCAGGATAACCGGACTATTCAACATTTTTTTCAGCCACGAAGCTGGAGATTGTGCTTGATGCTGAAAGTAATGTTAGCCCAGCAGAACACTTTCAGACTATCCTTTCAAAAAATAAAAATAAAATCTGCAGGTGAATCTTTTTTAGATGCGGGATTTTGTGTGGTTTGTGCATGAGACACAGCTTGGTTTTCCATGATGGGGGACACGACTGAGCTTGGTTCCTCTCCCACAAAAGGGGGAGGCAGAATGGCATCGGTCTCTATGGGGAAAACAAAGTCCCAGTGGGAAAACAACACCTGTACTTAAGCCTATTTAGGAACTTTGGACGCAAGAAACAAGGTCAGAACTCGTGCTTTTAAGGCTCACTACATGAGATGCAACTTGTATTCATCACGTTATTTTATCTTCTTTTAATTGTGTTTCCTTTCTACTTCATTATGTGATGAAAACTCATTATCTGCTACTTATTTTACCATGCAGAACCAATGGAGGTAACAAGAGACATACGTATGTCTCTTGCAATGGCAAAGGCTTTCGTGTCGCCCGCCTGATAATTACCCATCTGTCTGTGCCATGCGAGTCTCAAAGAACCCGCAGGACACAATCGCACATGCACACTCTTTGAGCTCAAGAGCTTTCCTCTTCCTGTTTATGCCATCATCTATTATTTACACCATCCGCCAGTGTTGTTACACGCACATATGTGTTACATTGCAGCACAGGCTTGTAGGCGTGCTCATACACATGCATCTCACGCGGTACGTTCCAAAAGGTTTAAAAAGAAAACACAAGTTGTTAATAATTCATTGACATTCATGTTTTTTGCTGCTACGAGATGATTTTGTGGCTCTGATATTTTCTCTGTCACAAATCCAAGCAAAAGTTAACAAAGCCCTGCAGATTCCCACCACATGTTGCTGAATAAAATCAAGGTTGTTGCTGTAATACTCAAATCACACGTCTCACTTCTTCCTGGAGTTGCCGCTCTTTTGATCTGCTTGAGGTTTATTTAGCGTCTTTGACTGTTAGCCTGTATTTTTCACAAGTTTAAAAGAATTAAGAGGACAGGAACACTAAAAGGAGCGGCGGCATGGACTAAGCCAGCTGAGTCAGTGCTGAGCCTGTACTTTCTATAAAATAGTTTCTGAGTTTGAGTCTTGGATTCAAATTTTTCAGAACCAACAAAGCGTTACTTCCCATCCTTCTGACCACATTTTAGCAGTCTAAAGCATGTGGATTCACACACTTTAGTCTCTATATGTCTTTGACCTTTTGTTCTTTCTTTGACCCTTTAGGCTACTTGTGTCACTCCACATGCTTACTTTGACATGAAGTGTTTTGCTGAAACTGTTTTGTGTGTGTGTGTGTGTGTGTGTGTGTGTGTGCGTGTGTGTGCGTGTGTGTGCGTTTGTTTGTAATACCTTGTGGGGACGATTTTCCTGACATATACTACGTTGTGAGTACCCCTTGTGGGGACCGGAGCCTGGTCCCCACAAGGGGAAACCCTGCTTTTGGGTCAGGGGTCAGATTTAGGGCTAAGGTATGAATTGAGTTTTGGTTAGGGTTAGGTATGTGATGGTTAGGGTTAGGAAAAGGGTAAAGGTAAGGTTTAGGCTGTAGAAATGAATGGAACTCAATGGAAAGTCCCCACAAAAATAGCCACGCAAACATGCATGCATGTGTGTGTGTGTGTGTGCGCGCGCGTGTGTGTGTGTGCGTGTGCGTGTGTGTGTTACCCTCAAGGTAAAGTTGCTTGATAACGGCCGTGTTTCTGTTTTAGGAGTTTAATCTCAGTTCATCAAGTGGCTTTTTATCTTTTTCTTAAAATCATTATTAGACAGAAGAAGTCTTATGTGTGCAGGTGCAAATTTATGTGAGGTACACACTAGTGCTACCTCCATATCCACCACCCATAGCTCTCTGTGCTAAAATAATGCAAAATGGCTCAACATGTAGCACAAAAATGTGAAACTAATAAATATTGTTAAATGTGACCAAGAGTTAGTGAGAACCTGATTTATATGTTGGTACTGGTGCTGGGTCAAAAATAGGTAATAATCCAGTGAATTAATAAATATATTCTGCATTGACACAATTTAGGTAACAATTTAGGTAACTATTAGTTACCTAAATTGTGTCAATGCAGAATGAAAACAAAGATAAAGCAAGGACAATAAAATTAAGCTTTTACAGCTTGTTGGCTTAGTTGCAAACTGGGATCCCAAATAAAAGTCATGTAACATGTAAAATTCATGTAACATTCATACAATTATGATTCTGTTAGGATCTGTGTTTTCTGTGTAGTTTTTCTGTTAGTCCAGTTTCCCCTGTGAATCTGTCTTCCCTGTTGATTGCTCCCAGCTGTATTCCGTTCCCTGATTACCTTCCCTGTGTATTTAACCCCACCTGTTGTCTTCGTCTGTGTCGGATCCTCGTCGTGTTTTCACCCTCGTCCCACGTCTGTGTCCTGTTCCTGTCTTACCTGTGATTTTCCGTTGTTCCTCCTGGTTTTTCATTAAATATTTCATCATCATGACAACCTGGGCTCCCCGGCGTCTCTCTCACCACTCCCATCATCATCAAATCATGACAGTAGGATCCGACCAGAAAAGAGGTGAGGACGCCAGCGTGTGGGGTAGCGAGGCTTGGTTCCAGCAGCAGTTGGAGTTGGCTCAACGGGATCTCTACAAGGACGTAGAGATCTTGCCTTCTCCGCTGCTGCTGGAGGAACTTGGTCTCGCCTCTGACCTCGACGCACCCAGGTAACGCGGGCCGCGACGGAGGCGGCGGCGGGGACCTAGAGCGGAGGAGTTCTGTGGCGGAGCTCCAGCCAGCCAGAATCCCTGGGTGGGAACTCGGCTGGCGTTCTGTCCGCCGGGAGTCGGACCCCGCCGTTACTGCTGCCCTGAGCCGCCGGAGATCCCGGCCCCGGGGTCACGCCGTTTCCGCCGCCCTGAGCCGCCGAAGATCCTGGTCACGCCGTCGACGCCGTCCTGAGCCGCCGGAGGTCCCGGCCCCTGGGCAAAGCCGTCACCGCAGCCCTGAGCTGCCGGAGGTCCCGGCCCCTGGGCAAAGCCGTCACCGCAGCCCTGAGCCGCCGGAGGTCCCGGCCCCTGGGCCCTGCCTGCAGCTGCCTCCGGTCCCCGCACCGAGGCAGCGTCTGTCCCCGCTGCCTCCGGTTCCCGCGCCGAGGCGGCGTTTGCTTGCTCCCCCCGAGACTCCGCCTCCTGAGTCTGCTCCCCCCGAGTTTCCCGAGTCTGCTCCCCCCGAGTTTCCCGAGTCTGCTCCCCCCGAGACTCCGCCTCCCGAGTCTGCAGAGTTTCTAGTGCCCCCTCCTCCCGAGTTTGCTGACTTGGTCCCTTCTCCCGAGTCTCCGAGCCCTCCTCCCGAGTCTCCGGAGCCTGCCGCCGGCCCACCAGCCGGCCCACCGGAGCCTGCAGCCGGCCCACCAGCCGGCCCACCGGAGCCTGCAGCCGGCCCACCAGCCGGCCCACCGGAGCCTGCAGCCGGCCCTCCAGCCGGCCCACCGGAGCCTCCGAGGGTCCGCCTCCTGCGCCGGCGGAGGGGACCGCCGGACCCGCCTCCTCGCTTCCTGCGCCGGCGGAGGAGACCGCCGGACCCGCCTCCTCGCTTCCTGCGCCGGCGGAAGAGACCGCCGGAACCGCCTCCTCGCTTCCTGCGCCGGCGGAAGAGACTGCCGGACCCGCCCAAGGGGTTCCGCTTCCTGCGCCGGCGGAAGAGACCGCCGGACCCGCCCAAGGGGTTCCGCTTCCTGCGCCGGCGGAAGAGACCGCCGGACCCGCCCAAGGGGTTCCGCTTCCTGCGCCGGCGGAAGAGACCGCCGGACCCGCCTCCGGGACTCCGTTTCCTGCGCCGGCGACGCCCGCCGGACCCGCCTCCGGGACTCCGTTTCCTGCGCCGGCGACGCCCGCCGGACCTCTTTCGAGGGGTCTGCCTCCTGGGTCTCCGCCCACCCTGATGGGTGGTTTTTTGTTCTGGACTCTGGCCCTCCTTCCATCGCCCCTCCGCCCACCCTGATGGGTTGTTCTTTTTTGTTTTCTGTTGGGCATCTGGTAGCTGCCCTTGAGGGGGGGGTACTGTTAGGATCTGTGTTTTCTGTGTAGTTTTTCTGTTAGTCCAGTTTCCCCTGTGAATCTGTCTTCCCTGTTGATTGCTCCCAGCTGTATCCCGTTCCCTGATTACCTTCCCTGTGTATTTAACCCCACCTGTTGTCTTCGTCTGTGTCGGATCCTCGTCGTGTTTTCACCCTCGTCCCACATCTGTGTCCTGTTCCTGTCCTACCTGTGATTTTCCATTGTTCCTCCTGGTTTTTCATTAAATATTTTATCATCATGACAACCTGGGCTCCCCGGCGTCTCTCTCACCACTCCCATCATCATCAAATCATGACAGATTCAGCTTTTACAGAAATTCTTCCTAAAAACCACAAACATTGTGTTAGCAGTTTAAAGTTGTCTTTTTTTTTTTTTTACCTCTGTGTCATTTACAATCTTGAAATTACACTTATTTTATATATATAAAAAACTTTTTTAACAAATGGTGTTCTTTCATTTCCTTTTCACGCCGAAGGGTAAATAACTGAACCTCTCCAACATGAGGCATGGTGTGCAGAGGCAAACATTTATCAGAGGGGAAGATCGAGCAAGGAGGAGAGGTGAGGCATAATGAAGTTGAATATAGGGAAGGCAGCAGGAGTGTGATGTGACAAATTAGAAAATGAAAACAGAGGTAAAATTGGGTGAAACAATTGCTGCTGAGGAAAGACACAAAGAAAAAATATTTCCTCTATATACTGAAACAGGTATTTATTTCTCTTAAAAGCTAAAGAGAAATAAACGTTTTCTTTCTCTTCAGTCTGTATATTATGCGTTAGCTAATATTATTTCAGCTTAAATTAAATTGTCTACCTTTTAACACATGCTGCGCTGGCTGTCTTAGGGTGCGTTCACACTGCAGCCTGAAGTGACTCAATTCCGATTTTTTGGCAATTCCGATTTTTTTGCCGGGGCCGTTCACACTGCCAGTAAATGCGACCTGTATGCGTTCTGCAGTGTAAACGGGCAAACGACCTGAAAGTGTCCCGCATGCACAGTAGAGGGCGCAGTTCTGCCAACCGCCATAAAAAGAAGAAGTGCTCAGTGTTTGCGGAAGTAAACATGGAGGCTAACGGTGGAGCTAGCTTACACATTTGAAGTTGTTGTCCGGCCGGAGCATCATATTAACAACTTAATCCGCTCATATATTCCATCATGGTTGTTGTTTTTCTTCCCACTTGCGCTTATCAGGACGCAGAATAGTGAGATTTGTTGAGAATCAGTGACGTTCAGTTCGGATGAAAGCGACCTGGACGTTATGGTCGCATTTGAATCGGATACGTATCGGATATGGGTCAGATTCGAAAAAGAATCCGACCTGTGCTGTTCACACTGCCATGAAAAGATCAGATACAGGTCGCATTACATCAAAAAAATCGGAATTGGGTCACTTCAGGCTGCAGTGTGAACGCACCCTAAGTGAAAATTGTTATGCATGTTCAGAAGCATTTCTCTTCACACACACCCGGGCACCAGTCATATCCCATCAGTCACATCTTACCTGTCTTACCTGCGTTGGCTGCCGTGTTCTCCTGCTTGCACTTTCCTATGGTGATGGACACATCGTCAATGGCGATATCTCCCTCAAAGCCTGCGCCTCGGATTCCTTCAAACACAATCTGTTTGGGAAAGACAGAGACGAGCAAGATGCTATGTCAGTTGATTTAAAAGGTAAACAACAACCAGAACATCCGCCTCAGATCCACACCAGTGCAGTGGTCAGTGGTAAAAATGTGGTGGGATATTTTTGTGGTTGGTTAAGGACCTGTTAGTCATTCACTGAATCATGTATAGTTGTAATACAAGGTCCTACATTCACCTTGTATTGAAACTATTCTCAAAATGTTCTACATTCCCATAGGAATATATCTGAAAAGAGAAAACCTATCATTGTTTTTCTCATTTCTTGGGTTTCTGAAATTATACCTTTAAATATTTAAACATTTAGGAATAAACTTAAAATTATATATTTTTTTAAAGAGCTTTAAACAGATACACTGACAGGAAACTGGAAAATATGAAGACAATATTCTTAGCATTCACGCTTATGTATAGTAATGTTTTCTGGGACCACAACAACAAGACTAAACAGGAGTCTCATCTGAAAACTTCCCATTTTAGCCAACAGCCATCTGGTTTCTGAGTGACAGCCTAATTACTGCGGTGTAACAAAGGCACCAAAAGCCCATTGCACCCAGCTAATCAAAAAAACAAGCACATTCTTTCTGAGGAAGGAAAATAGAACAAACAAGGAAACTTTGTTGCTTCAAAATACAGAAAAAAATAGAGACCCCACATTTCTAGCCACTGCTGGAGTTTAATATGTGGCAAATGCAGCATTTCATAAGGGTAAATAATACCTATGATGTTCAATGCATTAATAGTTTAACCGATTTTTCAATTTTACAGAAATAGCAAGCTAATTTAAGTTTGGTCAATACATATAGTAATATTTCCAACATCATCTGTCAGCTAACTTTAGAGCAAGACTCTCTAACTTTACAGAAAACAAAAAAAAAACAACAGGTGTTGCTGTGTGTTGAAATTCCCTGCTGAAGAGCAACCTGTCTGCTCTTTGCTTATATACCACCTCTACACATATAGCTAAAGCTCGG
Source organism: Poecilia mexicana (assembly GCF_051168715.1). Classification (NCBI taxonomy): domain Eukaryota; kingdom Metazoa; phylum Chordata; class Actinopteri; order Cyprinodontiformes; family Poeciliidae; genus Poecilia; species Poecilia mexicana. Next base: position 27,009,303 of record NW_028263372.1, on the reverse strand, counting down.
GTTAATAGGAGCAGGTGCAGACATAGAGGAACGGCAAATAACGCATGGCTGGTTTCACTTTACAAACTCCATCTGTTCACGCTAACATGCTGCAGTTAGGGGACATGCCCTGCCATCAATTTGCGAGTAAATATATCAAACTAAAACAAGTGTGGGTTCCATTAACCTGATTCCGAACCACCGAGTGGAAAAGCCTGACCTCAGCGCTCATGCTCTCGGTGGATGAAAGGTGAAGAATGGGTGAGCAAACAGCACAGCGAACACACCTCATGTTTGATGCCTTCCTTTGCCGTTGCTTTCATCTGTGAGCACTGTGGTGTTAGTGCCTAGCAGGAATGTCAAGTTGAGGTATCAAACATAAAATTCATTGGGCAGAAACCAATAATCTAGCCGTGAGCGTGTGATGCAAGTTCATTCACATCTGAGAGGGAACCCAAAGTCTGTGAAAGCGATGTAAGATTCCCCGCAAAGTTTGATTAATTTCTGACTAAGTGTATGTACAGATTTACGAAATGTTTCCTTTCTGGGTATGCTGATTACTTTATGCAGTCCACGACCATCCGTGTAATGACTGCGGATACTGAAGAAGTCTTCTCTGAAGCGACCACACTCACTCTTTGTCTGAACGAGACTTTTAACATTTTCATTCGGTTTTCAGTCGCCTTCTCTCCAAATAGAGTCCAATCAATGACATTAATAAAAGGAAAGGAAGAACGAGTGCAGTGCCACCCTTGCACTATTTACTTTAATTTAGGTGAGGAATGAGAAACCTTCTCGTAATGAACAAATAATATAACTAGGAAAACCTTGAAGCTGATTGGGTGGTATTTAGGGGGATAAAAAGAAGGTCGACAGCATAATATGGATTTAGGTGGTCGGCTCATTTGTGCAAGGGATTTGATTGTTAGGCAGACTGGAAGCTGTGAAGAAAACTTTAGGAGAGGGAAAAGGCTAATTGGCCAAAAGTCCAGAGTTCTCTAATTTATATATACTTCCTAGCAGTTTCGTCACTGCTTAGCTGTGGTGAAATGTAACGCACTTTCTTTGTGGAAAGGTTTCTGGCAGCTGAATGAAGTTTTACGCATTCATACAATAATACCCCTAATGACAACTAACTAGAGATTTAGATGCGTACATCCATACACCTGCAACTGCTTCCTCCACAAGGAGTATACCAGATTGTCGTATAATTACAGGAGATGAGAAAAATAATTGAGTCACGGAATCCCAGAACTGTCGCTGGGTTTCTACACACAAAAAACACAGAACTACAACATATTTAAAGTACAATACAAGTCGCGCAATGTGTAATTACTCCTGCAAAGACAATCAACATACTATACAGTACATAGAGTGTATAAATATATGTTTTCATGGGGAAAATGGGCTTGTGCCCTTTCACCAAACGTGTAGTGTAAAAACAGCCAACTGAAGTGTGAGTCGGCTGTGTCAGCAGTGCCTCACACTTATAAATCACTGCTGGTGACTACATCTGTTTCTGAGCTTGGGGAGCAGCAAGGTTGTTCATGAAAAGCTTTGTAGACTAATAAAGGGAAAGAAAAGCCTTAAATATTCAACAGTAAGCCTGCTAACTACAGAACAGAGGTAGAGAAAATGACATAGAAACAAGAAATACATTAAGTTTCACACAGTAGAAAAGACATGTCAAAATCCCCCAGAGTATTGTTATTGTTGTTTAGGGGTTATCTGATGTCACAATATTAATTTTTTTTTACCTGCAAGAGTCGGTTGACATGCATTTATAACATAAAAATCCACAAGAAGCACAAGAAAATGGCTTTTAGATAGCTGTCCACTGTAGTGACCACTATGCATGAAAGGGTTAAAACCCAACCCTAAATTTAACTTTGACACTTCCCTTTAAGTCACAGATAATGTGATTTAACATACACCCCATATTAAATCCTTAATACTTATATCATTTGCTGCAACAAGACAAAACTGTCAGTTGGAACTTCCCGTAGTACAACATCTTTTGTAGACGTAAAACAAATACACTTATTTGAAAATGTGCAGACTTGTTATCAACCTGTGAGAGTAAAAATGACCCAGATGGACAACCTGTGAGTGTGTAGGTGCAGAAAGAGATTCCAGGATCAAAGGAGGTACAGTCAGGTGTCAGGCTGGAGCTGTGAGAGTGTTGTTTTGTCGAGTCTTGTAACCTTTAATGTTCCCATTGATGTGCTGTCCACACACCAGAGGGGACACGGTCTTGGGAGAAGGAGGAGAAAAAAATGATTGACTTTGCATGTGTTAGAGAAGGAAAAGAACTCGCAGATATACAGTGAGGACTTTGAAATGCCAACGCGGAGCAGATTCCCCCTGCAATGCAAGGCACGAGGAAAATATAGGTTGGCCTGGTTTCCCACATGCCCCTCAGGTACGGGGACACTGTGAGGAACACAGATGGCCTTGGGTTAATCCGAATAAGGGTCAGAGGAAACGAATGATCTACAGTGTGTTACTGTGTTTGTGCTATTGTGGCACAATAGCACAAACACAAATCTATTTTTTAATTTATTTTTAGAAATGGATTTCACTGTGAGCTTAGAGAAGAGGAATAAAGCATTATGAATTTGTTGTAATGTGATTGACTTTTTTATTTTAATGTAATTCATTTCATCTCTAAATATGTAGTTATCTAATTAAAAAAGAGAAAACTTTGCGGGCATGAAATTAATTAAATTGGAAAGCTAACTTATTGGATACACATTTCAATACATTTTTGTTTTAATATTACACAATGGGTGGACTACATCTTTTTTGTAAGACAAGTAAGCAGCAACATTATTCAAAAGGTATATTTACATTTGATGGAAGGAGCAAAAACAAAGTGAAAATGCAAAGATGAGCAGCAGCAACTAAAAGGCCGGTATGCAGCCATGGAGTTTTGCATGGAATGAAAAAGTTTGTGCCCTCCATCGACACTTCTGCACTTCATAAAAATGAATATCATCATTGCACTAAGAAATTGAGTGAATTTAAATAACTTATACATCTTTGAAAAGGAAAAACTAAAGAGAAAATAATGGGTCCAGCAAGTTGGGCAAAGATTTACAATATTTTTATTGGTGGAAGGAAAAATACTCAGGAGACAAACAAATAAGTATAAAATTTAAATTGATAAAAGTTAAACTGTTGTAGTGAGTCAAATAAAATATACAACTTATTAGTTTTATGATTATTACGAGACAGAGTTAAAATCGAATTAATTTTATTCTAAAGCAGCAGCAGAAGTAGCTGATCAGGTCAACATAAAGAAAACAAGCCAAGTCAGATCTCTGACATAACAGGTCAGACACTAAAACAGCCAAATGAAAAGTGAATCAGGTGTTTGAAAAAATTAAAAAAAACATAGAGAACATCACTAATTTGTCCCAAATGAGAAAGCAATAGCTGCTCTTTTAAAGAATCGAGTGAAATATTGTTAGTCTGTTGGTTGCAAGAGCAAATAAGTAGACTAAGAGGATCAAAAAGGAAAATATTTTGATAAGGGAAAAATAAAAGCTATAAAAAAATCCCACCAAAGTTCTGTAAAAAATTATATAACAAATAGTCTCCTATCAATTCAGCCATCCAATAATATGCTCAGTTTCAGCGCATATCAGCTTAAATTCTCTGCAGTGATTCGTTTATTTACTTCGCATCATCATTTTAAAAACCTTTTTGTTATCCTGCATGTGAGGCGTCTAAATAATAAAGTAGAACTGACATTTAAAGTGAAGCTAAAGATAAAATGAATATCATTTGAAAAACAAAAACACACCAGATTTGAGGTGACCGTCCCTACCATGAAATAACTTTCCTCATTACAATAAAGCACCATTTATGAAGCCCTATGAACATATTGACTTGGTGGCAGAGGCAGAATGTTGATGTTCAGGTTATTTAAATAGCATTAATTCACAACAAATGTTGCCTTGAGACACTTTACTAAAAAAAATAATAATAATTTAAATTCAATCGCACATCTGTTGCACTTGAAGTCATCAAACAGTACAGTAAGCTCAATTAATTTTTCAAAGTAGTTCAAAAAGTTTCTATCTGAAGAAACAGCAGATTTCATCAAATCATTGACTTGCAGCAACAATATAATTTTCTTTGTTTTTAAAAGATAAAATCATGTAAAGAATTTTCATTTCAAAAAAGGCACAAATATAACTTGACATTTCTTAAAAGTAGTTGTGCTGCCATCTGGTAACCCTGGCAACTGAGTATGGGGAGGAAAAAGCTTGTTGCTTTTTGTGGCACCAGCATGTAATTTAAACACCTTAAATGCCTCCACCTGAAAAGCAGGCTGACAGTTTATTATTTCTGTGAGACCATGTTGAAGAAAACGCATACTAAGAATTGGTTGGAATCCCCAGGTAAAAAAAAAAACAAACAAAAAAAACTACTTCAGCTAAAAGGCTTTCAAACAAATGCAAGGAATGTCTGAGCTCTCCATTATGGGTTGGAAAGTGCAAGAAGAAAAGTGTATTGTACTGTATTCAATAGCCTCACTACAATACAGACAGACAAGAGGTTATCTTATGGTTGTCTTGACAGATCTCCTTTCAGAGTTGGTAATAACACTTGAGAATTGCAAATGTAATAATTTTTTATTTTTGTTTAAACACTTTATTATTTTTATTTTTTTTATTTCAGAAGTAAACACATTATTGAGAGGAACATCTGTTATGTTAGGAGACACAGCAGGGGTCTTCAAATCCTAACCTGAAGGCCGAGTGTCCTGCAACTTTCAGATGTATCCCCAGTTCAACACCCTTTATAAGCAGCCAGTCAAGTCATCCAGAGTCCTGCTAATGACCTCATTATTTAACTCAGGTGTGTTGGAGCAGAGACACATTTATAAGTTGCGGGTCACCAAGACGATGAAGCATCTGAGGCCCCCGGAAACTCCTGGGATACGATTTGTTGGGATTTATCCTGTGAATGTAAGGTGGAGTTCTGGGGACTAGACCTGCATAAAATAAATAAATTAATTAATTAAATAAATAAATAAATAATAATAATAATAAATGACATAGTTTAGGAAAAAAACATATATAACAACATATGTATGAGTTCACATAAGAAATGCAGAGATTTGTAGATGGAAGGTATAAAGCATACGCTACACCCACTGATTCAGAAAATTGTTGACCTTTATAAAACATATTGTTGCAAAAGCATCATAAATACTGAGGAAATGACTTCAGCCCACATTAACAAAACACCGCACGTGAACAGCATGTGAAATCATTACAACAAAACTAGCAGGGATCCTTAACTCATATAGAGCTATCAAATGATCCACAGACTGATCCCAATGTAATGATTACTGAAATGTAAGTTGTGTGTGAAGTTCATTTAAGTACATGGTGAACAATTGAAGGGCAGTCAGCACAACAGTTGAAAACGTTTGTTTTTAGATTTATTGTGTTATCAGCCCTGAGACAGGACAGTATGAAGCAATTGACCCATCTGGTTCCCCACAGAAAAAGAGGAAACAAATGAAAAACAAAATCGGAAAGAGATTGCACAAAGGCTGTCAATGCTGTTTCCTGGGTAGCATTCTTGGCTGTGGTAGACACACCTTATCACAAACATACACAGAAAATGAGTAAGCAAAGATGGGAAAATGAGTGTGATGAGCGGATGCATGGCGTCAATCGGAAAGCTGGACTGAGTCATTGAGTTTGTTTTGCCACGTGCCTACAGGGAAAAAAATGACGACAAGCAGCCAGAGAGCCAAAGATGCTCAGTGATGTGTCAACAGACAGCACTAAAACACAGGCCTTCTTTCTGCCATGTCTCCCAGTGCACTTCCCTCAACATTGACTGAATGTGACCGATTCATTTGAACTTTGACTGTCCTATAAACCTGAAAAATACAAAGTGACAACTAAGTAAAGTCTACAAAACAACACTTTACTTTTTTTTTATCTGTGTAGTATTACAAGTCAATTAGGTGCTAAGAGTTCTACCTTACATTTTAGCTCTGACATCTGTGGTTATAAAAACCTTTGAGCGCCAGCTGATGAATCATCTGAAAGACATCACAGGCCCCATGCTGGACCCCCTGCAGTTTGCTGACTGAGCCAGCAGGTCGGCAGAGGATGCAGTCAATTTGGGTCAGCGCTTCATCCAGTGCCTCCTTGACCATCCAAGGACATACGCCAGGATTTTCTTTTTGTAGACTTCAGGTCTTTCTTCAACACTATCAACCCAGACATCTTCCACCAGAAGCTCATCCAGCTCACTGTACCAGCCTCCACATGCCAGTGGATCACCAACTTCCTCGCTGATCAGCTGGAAGGTCATTTCTCCGGCTCAGGAAGCATCAACACCAGTTTTACTCCCCTTGTATTCAAATGCCTGCAAATCAATTAACCCAGCTGTTCATTATCAGGACACAGATTGTATCAGGACACTGTCATTGTCCTGATACAGTCTGCATGCACACATGAGGTGGATCGGTTGGTTCACTGGTGCAGACAGACCCACCTGGAGCTAAACCCACTAAAGACAGTGGCGATGACAGTGGACTTCATGAGAAACCCCCTACGCTGCTTCCTCTCAACATCCTTAATGTGACATCTGTGAATAACTTCCAGTCCCTAGAATCCACACTTAGATTTCTCAGCAGAGTACATGTCCTACGGCAACTTAAAGAGTTCATCTTTCCACATGAGCTGCTGTTCATTTTCTACACTGCCAGCATACAGTCTGTCATGTGTTCATCCATCTCTGTGCGGTTGGGCTCATCCACGTAACAGGACAGACTCAAACTGTAGCAAACACTTAGGTCTGCAGAGAAGATCATCAGGACAGACCCTTCCTCTAACCATGACCTGTACAGGTCTAGGACCAGCAAAACATGTCTGTCGTTCCAACACATCCTGGTCACCTGTTATTTAGTCTTTTACTTTCAGGTTGGCATCCATCAATGCTTCTCTCTGAAGGTATTTAAGAATAATGGCGAACAGTAGCTATTAGGGTTACCAAACCTTTTCCTCAGCTTCAACAAACAATTTTATTGATGTCTGTTAATGAGCAAAATTACACCAATATGAGATGACTTCTTAATAAAGAACATAATATTTTATTGGGTGTCCTATTGCTGTGAGGTAGCAACCTTTCCAGAAGTAAATATGAGGCTGTAAGTCTTTATTCACTGATTTTCCTTTGCAGACTTAAAGTCGCTGCAGAAAATACATTGTAAAAAAAAAAAAAAAAGTATAAAATTTTATTCAAGGCAAACTTTCAGGTCCAACTGTTTGTGGGATTCTGTGAACCATGTACATATAACTCCCCTGTTAATTTCTGGCTGTATCAGAGGTCTTTCTTCTGGGGAAGACATAGTGGAGAAGAAATGGCTGCACTAAAAGAAATGTCAAAAAGATGAGAGAGAGATGACAAGTAAAAAGGAGTTGTAATTTATTTATTTTTTCTTCTGCCTCCGTTGAGTGAGCCAAAGCGACAGTGGTGGGCCATGATAAAAATCAAGGAGCAAACACTGGGGGCCGAATTGCCTTTAGAGAGGCTGGATTCTTCAAAAGTCACGTTAACAGTAGAGAGGACACTGCATGTTTTTCCCTTACCAGATGACTGAGTCATACCTGCAGGTCACGTTCTGAATTTCACGCAACACATCTCAATTGCTGAGTGTGATGAGGCAGGGCAGACGGGGAGGGGCCCCACTGTCATTCAAACAAACACACAGGTTCCCGTCTCAGAACTGCTGAGGTTTTCCTCTAGATATCGGTTTTATATTTGAAATCCTATCGAAAGATTTACGTGTGCAGGTTCCTCACTGCTATATTATTGACTTTGCTGTTCCCTGTGTTGGAGAGAAGACAGGTGATAGAGGTTTTACCTGGAAGGGTCCGCTGGGGCTGATGTCAAAGAAGGCTTTACTCCAGTCTGGGCCCTGATGACCTGATTTTGTCCACACCACTGAATCCACAGGTGCAATACTTCTCACCCTCAGAAGAACATTGAGCGTCCCTGTGAAAAAGTTACACATCGACGACAAATGGTGAATCTGTAACTGTCATGTTCTCACTATGACAAAAGATTTATTTTTCCAGAAAATTCAGGAACAAAACAGTAAACAAAGGAATAGGTCACGTTAAAATCTTTTGTCACTAAAGACATGCAGAAAAGGAGGCACCTAAAGCAAGCCTTTATGACATTTAGGTGAGACGTTTAATCTGCGAGACTTTCTGACGTTGAGATTTCTCCTAAAATGTGTGAAATGGCAACACACCAAAAAGGTGTGTTGCCACAGCTGTAAAGCACGGCAGAGAACATGGGAGAAGAATAGGAAAGGCAGTCGTTGAACGTGTTAATTAACCTTTCTCTTTTAGTATATTTACAGTATACACACTTGGCTCTCGTGTGATGTGTTAGTGTAAGGAAAGAAACACTGTGTGAGCTATGAGAAGGGGCCCTAATAGGCTCACTCCCTCTTGTCTCTATCTCACTCAGCCCTCTAGGATGTGAGAGAATCATTCATCTTCTTAACGACCACCAGCCAGCCCCTAATTGGAACATTAACCAACCACCAGTCTTCTAAACAAATACACAAGCAGGGGGCATCCGTGCACTACATGTGGCATTAATGGGTGTGCAGACAGAAGTAGTATCTATATGTCTGCACATCAGCAATCCCTTCTGTATTAAATGTGTGCTGTGTTTACATGGTAGCATTATTCAAACCTTGATTGAGATAAAACCTCTTCAGAAGGCTGAAAAACGGCAAAAAAAAAAAAAGTACCTGTGCAAAGAAACCCTCAAGTACTAAACGAGTTGGGCTTTTTTTTGCTAAATAAATGGTAATAATATAAATAGAAATACATTGATATCTATATTTATATAGATTATTTATTATTTTGTTTTCAGACATGGATATTTTTGTTTTGAGTGTGATGAAGAAATATTAACTCAGAGGAAGCTGTATTCAGAAGTGAAGTTTGAATCAGCATAAAGGCTGGAAACACTGTTTTCATCACTAAGCAACCACAGAAATGATGCGTATCAGAAATGTCTTCCCCAGACAAATATTACTTGAAATAGAAAGGGATCTTGGAGAATGAGTAAATTAAACAAAGGAAAAGGAAATATTTTGAAAAAACAAAACAAAAACAAAAACAGAAGAAAAAAAATAAAATGATTATAAATAATAGAGGAAATCACAGATGAGGTGACTAAATGCTATTAAAAATAATATGCTATCTATTTTCATAAACACACACACACGCACACACAGTCTTTCAGTCTACAACCACATATTAAAGCCTCATATTGTTCCTTTTTTTGTTCAGCTATTCTCTTTTGCCACCGACACACACACACACACACACACACACACCCACACGCACACACACACACACACACATACACACACACGCCTACTCCTGCAGGTCCACATAAACTGCACAGGATAAAGAAGACTCTGATAGGCAGCCTATTGATTGGTCAAAGGCATGGCAAAGTGTGGTGATAAAAGTGTCAGAGGAACAGCTCTATCAGACCTACTTATCCACAACGTCGTATGAGGAGAACGTACAAGAGAGCCACAGCCTCACAAACTGACATGCATGAACTAATGCTTTTTAACTCAAATGGGTTATTTCATTTGGATGACTGAAATAAAGCCTTCATTCCCTGCAACATCCTGCTAACCCTTCGTTATCACTCCATTTTTTGCAGTCATTTATAGTCAGAACCAAAAGTAAAATCTAAAAAGGTGAAACTAACTGAGATTTGGATGTCACGTACATGGAAGTACTGTATGCATAAAGTGCTAAAAGTTTTATCCAAACAAAAAAAAATTACATTTGGAAACTTTAGTCTTTAAAACATTCCAGTGAATGTATTTACGCACGTCTTGCTGCTCTCAACAACAGTTCTAAACACTTATCCAATGACCAACAAAAACTAATTAAATGTAGTTTATTGTTGCTGACAGTGATCCCAAAGAGGAGCAGAGAAACATTACCTGAGGTATGTCTATAAGATTTGGTCCAACTCTTTCTGTCATGATTCAGGTTTGTGGTGAGGTGAGATGAGACGCAGGCAGGCCCAGGATGATGATGAAAATAATGAATTTTAATAAGTCCAAAACAGAGACGGCACAGGGAACAGACTGACGACATAGCACACGACGAGGATCCGACAAGGAACACTGACAACAGGTGGGGCTAAATACACTGGGAGGGTAATCACAGGAACGACACACAGCTGGGATCAATCAAGACAGAGACTCAGGGGAAAACAGGACTAGACAGACAGAAACTACACAGAAAACACAGATCCTAACAGTACCCCCCCCTCAAGGGCAGCTACCAGATGCCCAACAGAAAACAAAAAAACCCCAAAAAACAACCCATCAGGGAGAGCGGAGGGGCGATGGAAGGAGGGCCAGAGTCCAGAAACCAAACCAAAAACAACCCAACAGGGTGGGCGGGGGGGCGACAAGGCTAGAGTCCAGAACAAAAAAAACAACCCATCAGGGTGGGCGGAGACCCAGGAGGCAGACCCCTCGAAAGAGGTCCGGCGGGCGTCGCCGGCGCAGGAAACGGAGTCCCGGAGACGGGTCCGGCGGGCGTCGCCGGCGCAGGAAGCGGAGTCCCGGAGACGGGTCCGGCGGGCGTCGCCGGCGCAGGAAGCGGACCCCCTTGGGCGGGTCCGGCGGTCTCCTCCGCCGGCGCAGGGAGCGAGGAGGCGGGTCCGGCGGGCGTCGTCGGCGCAGGAAGCGGACCCTCGGAGGCTCTGGTGGGCCGGCTGCAGGCTCTGGAAACTCGGGGGCTGCAGGCTCTGGAAACTCGGGGGCTGCAGGCTCTGGAAACTCGGGGGCTGCAGGCTCTGGAAACTCGGGGGCAGCAGGCTCTGGAAACTCGGGGGGAGCAGGCTCTGGAAACTCGGGGGGAGCAGGCTCTGGAAACTCGGGGGGAGCAGACTCTGGAAACTCGGGGGGAGCAGACTCTGGAAACTCGGGGGGGGAGCAGACTCTGGAAACTCGGGGGGGGAGCAGACTCTGGAAACTCGGGGGGGAGCAGACTCTGGAAACTCGGGGGGGAGCAGACTCTGGAAACTCGGGGGGGAGCAGACTCTGGAAACTCGGGGGGGAGCAGACTCTGGAAACTCGGGGGGGAGCAGACTCTGGAAACTCGGGGGGGAGCAGACTCTGGAAACTCGGGGGGGAGCAGACTCTGGAAACTCGGGGGGAGCAGACTCTGGAAACTCGGGGGGATCGGGGTCGTCCGCAAACTCAGGGGGCGGAGCCAAAGGGAACTCTGGAAGCTCGGGGAACGCTGGAGCTGGGGACTGCCCGCACGGAGCGGACTCGGGAAACTCTGGGGGCGGGAGCAAACGCCGCCTCGGTGCGGGGACCGGAGGCAGCTGCAGGCGGGGCCCAGGGGCCGGGACCTCCGGCGGCTCAGGGCTGCGGTGACGGCTTTGCCCAGGGGCCGGGACCTCCGGCGGCTCAGGGCTGCGGTGACGGCTTTGCCCAGGGGCCGGGACCTCCGGCGGCTCAGGGCTGCGGTGACGGCTTTGCTCCACTCCAGGCAGGGGGATCGCCAGCCGCGATCCCCACAGAACAGCTCCGCCACAAAACTCCTCCAAGGGGACCGCTCCAAAACACCGCCAAGCGCTACTCCGTCTTGTCCGCATGACGCGTCTCTCACCTTCTGCTTGGTCGGATCCTACTGTCATGATTCAGGTTTGTGGTGAGGTGAGATGAGACGCAGGCAGGCCCAGGATGATGATGAAAATAATGAATTTTAATAAGTCCAAAACAGAGACGGCACAGGGAACAGACTGACGACATAGCACACGACGAGGATCCGACAAGGAACACTGACAACAGGTGGGGCTAAATACACTGGGAGGGTAATCACAGGAACGACACACAGCTGGGATCAATCAAGACAGAGACTCAGGGGAAAACAGGACTAGACAGACAGAAACTACACAGAAAACACAGATCCTAACACTTTCACTACTAGTACCTAACAGTAAGTATAAGGCCGTCTTCCCTTTTTATGTTGTAGCAAACAACCCTTCTTTTTTTTTTTTTTTTTTTTAATCCTGCCCCGGAGACATTTAATCAGCACTGCCTTTTTCAACAACATTTAAGTGTTGAATCTCAAGCATAAAGGCATAAGACGGGGGCGGAGCCTTTATTGTCCAAAGAGCCATTTAAGTCTTTGAATTTGTCCAGATCCACAAAATACAAACAGCCTAACGATAGGAAACAACAGCTTGTCAAGAATTAAGGAGAACTGCTGTGTGATATTAGTTTATGTAATGGTTAAACAGTTGCAGTTTCATTTTGAAGTCTAAAACTTAAAACAATAAGTTTTAAAAACATATTTTTAAGTTTTTTAACTTTTAAATTGGCCTGCTGGTCCTCATGTTTCTTTGTAAGGACCTTAACATATAAAAGAGTAAAACAATGTAATGAGAAATTTTTTATGTAATAAGGTTGAATAGACAAGAAAATTGAAGAATTACAAGATTTTATCTATTTTTCAGCTGCATTTTGTCAGTCAAAAAGTCAAAATAGTTTGAAAAAATATATGCTTTTGGTTGCAATGTGCTGTAGATCGACAATGGTGGGAGTTCTTAGTTTTGATGAATTTAATGAGGATAACTGAAGTTCAGATTTTTTTTTTTAAACTTTTTTCTGGCTGCTTGATTGACAGGTATAACTTTCTCATCATGCCTACATTTTAACACATTGATCCATTCATATATCACTTTGCGATACACACTGCTGTGTTAGCTGTTGGACAGCCAACATCAGTCAAAATACAAGCTACTTTTTTCTACAGTGATCTTGAAAACCTCATAGTCATCAGCTTGACTTTAAACTCATCTTTGTACTCAAATATACTTGAAATATTTAAAATGACATTCGCTAAACAGCTAAAGTTTGACAAGAACCGGGTAATCAGCAGAACAGTTGGAGCAGAAAATGTATAAAAATTTGGCTAAAAATTCTGAGAACAGAAGAGTAAAATGAAACCACAATGAAATAGGTAATGTAAAAAAGTGGAGCAAATTCCTCCACAAGATGAGAGCATGATGATCATGACCTTATAGTGCTGTTTAAGTGTGGTTACAGTGTTGTTGCTGTTTGTGTTCATGCATACATTATTTAAGAGCAGTGAATTGAAGCCAGTGTTTTCATTTATTAGTGTTCTGGTCTGTGTACATGTGTGTGTGTGTGTGCAACTGTGTGTGCATTCTAGCGCCGTGACAGAACATATTATGATGAACAGCTCTGCCAGATGACTGATTGTATCTTGCCCCTTCCATAAATCACAAAGCCTCTGCCCCCTTTAGCCACCTCCAAATGCACACAAATGCAGACACACTGATGCACAAGCAAAAACGTGCAAACAGAACACTGATAACATCCTAGGGCACACCCTTTAACACCCCCCCTGAATAATCTGTGTGTCCTGCAAACACACACACACTCTGCGTTATTGTGTCACACAAGCTTCACACATAGGGGTCGAGCTCCAAATTCAGCCTTTGCCCGAAGATAGTCGTGAATGTTTCTGCTGGTATATTCTTGTGCAATGTGCTTCTACGATTGCCTTTATATGATAAATGAAATTATGTGAATGTTTGTGAGCACTCACCAATATGTTTGCCCTTCATGTGATAATAGAAGGAGACGCAGTACGGGACTCGGCCGGAGCCCTTGGGACCCCTGACTGAAGACACATTAAAAAGTGGAGAGAGAAGACGAGCCTTGTCGCCTTGAGCACGCGGCCGTGATGCTTCGATGTACATGTAATACCCTGCAATCAGCCAGGAAACAAAAAGAATTAGAGCTGAGATTTGATTCTGAGCTGTCAAGGAGTCATTAAAAGTCAAGACAGTGAATCAGTGTTTAAATAACAGGGTCACAGGCAATGATTTGCAATATTTTTGCAATTGTTTGGAGATGAAATTAACGCTGAAAATCCAATTTAATTAATAGCATTTCCTTCGTTCTCCAGCATGGTTCAACAATCAACAAGCAAAGATCATAGTTTCCTAAGCCTTATTTTTAGTCTGCCATGACAACAGAATTACATTAGCTTTCTTGTGCTTGCTTGTTGTGGCATAATTATGTAAAACATATACTCTGCTGAAATGTTATATTTGCAAACTATTACATTTATACAAGCTGCTACAGCTTCATTTGATCATTCATTTATTCCTGTCAGCTCTGTTGTTTCATTGTTGGATTTCTGTTTTTTTTTCATATTCTGTTTCTGCAGGGTGCACATTTTGATTCACATTAAATAATAATTTTGTTTAACTATCAACTGCTTTATGCCAGATAGTTTCTGCATTTTGGTGCTCCAGCAGAACATTGTATAACATTTTTATAGAGGACATAAGCTTTGAAAATTGTTTTAATTAATTAAGTTCATCTGTATGCAGATGCTGTCAGACAGACTGTGACAATCAAAACAGAGCCACTGTTGACACTGAATAATCTAGCAGTTGAAGACACAACTTTAACTTTTCAGCAAATACTTTTGAACCATTATTTTACACACATTTTTGTGCACCTTTGATGTGAATGTTGCATCAGTATTGGCCAATGTATTCTTTTATTTTAAATACTTAATCATGACATGGCTCAATATCCACTCATGCACACATTTCAAATGATAAGGCTAACTAAAAGTATTTCTCCAAAGCCAAAACTCAGAATTCCTTCCATGCCCGAGTTTCTGCCTCTTCAACCACTGCTTCCATGTTTCTCTACAGAAACGAGGTCAGTTTTAAGACGACTTCCCCATTTCCTTACCCTCTTTTGTTCCACTGCGGTCAGTCTCTGGTCCAGTATTCGCAGATCGTTTGGGATTGTGCGTCAGATTATTCTGTCTTGTCCAATCAAAGTTATCGCTCCGGTCTTGAGAGAAGCCACAGATCCGGTCATCCTCAAACCCACACACCTGGTCTAAGATGTGTGAATACATGGATGAAAAGAAATGAGAGACAGAAGGAAAAAGGGAAAAAAAAAACTTTTATTCATAATATATTATGTTGGCAATAGGACAAGCTGCAGGTGATGAAATGTCTTTGATCAAGTTTCCCAAAACATGCCAACAATAAATTTGTAAAAAATTACCTCCTCGAAATGCACTACAGAGTCAACAAACTAAAAAGATGATAGACACAGTGAGGAAGGCAAGTTAGATATTACGATTTGGCCTCTTGCCATCTTATGTCTGAGAAAAGCAGATCCCACTTTATGTACACCAACCTGAATAAATGTAGATTTATTTTCCAAGTCAGTTCTTATTTTGTGCTGCACATTCAACCCCCCCACCCCGATTTATATTACATGATTGAAACAGTAACTAACACTAACATGTACATTCAGGGAGGTTTTGATTGACAAAGAAGCAAAAGTTAAAGACACATAAAAAAAAATTCCCCAAGGTGGTTACACTTTCATAATGTAAAATATAATTGCACTCAAAGATACAAACTGGTGATGTGATCAGATTTAGTTTTACTGTATATTCTTCTGGGATCTTTGAAATTACTTTCTTGTCTTCAGATTTACTTGTTTCCTTTTGAGTTACAGTGCACGTCAGAAACAGCATATTTCATCATACCTAATGCTGATGTCTCTTGTTAAGCAAGATAAAGTGGCTTTTCTCTATGGTGTTGTCACCTTCATTAGCCCATCTGGTGGGCTTTGCCATTATCAAAGACTCACTAGACATAAGAGTGTGACAACAGCCGTCTAAAACCATCCAAGCTGACAGCATCCCGGAGACAAGCAGACATGCAATCTGATAAAGATGCTCGTGGTTCTCGCTCCCCATGAGGATGGCCCGCGCGCTCTCTTTTGTTTCAGGGAGCTAATCTATTACTATTCACACCCTTCTCCACTTCATGCACCGCTTTCAATTTACACCGTTGTTCCCGCAGTCTGTTCCAATCTGCTGTTGTTTTAATTGCTTCACCCTGGCAGAGCCAACTGCCACTCCTGGCAGGAAAATGCAGCGTGTCTCTTAATGAACAAAACACAGAAGACCCGACTGACTGAGAACGACGGGGATGAGATGCATGGAGACAGTGGAGTGTGTTTAATGAAACCAATAAATGCAGGGGAAAAGGAGGCTAAATTGTACAGTTTGATATAGCATGTTTCAACGGTATTGGTCCATAACCTGATAAAACTATGTCTTTTATAATTTAATTTTATATTATATTATATTTAATTATCTTTTCACATGTTTAACTCCCTTTTGACTGTAACATAAAGATATGCTTGCAAATCAGACTAAGGCAGGTGTCATCTAACATTTATCTATGATATAGATTTGTACCACAGAGAGTGTTGCATATTAAGCATTTATTTCTCATAAAATTGGGAGATTATTCTTTATAGCTAAAGGAAAACCCCAAATTCAGTTTTTCCAAAAATTACAATATGACATAAAGACCATTTAAAATTTGTTTTTGATAAAGAAATGTTATTGTTATTTTCTATAAATCACTCCATCAATGTATAGTGGGTTGATGATGATCAGATAGAGGCTCTGCTAACGTGTTGCGCCCAGGTCAGTTTACTAGCGGCCTTCAGCTCAATTGTTGGCTCTGGCATTTGACAAAGCATCAAATACTGTGAAACCTTCTCACTGGGCATAAAGGGCAATGAGGATTCTTTGCCTTTCCACTGTTGCATAATGCATGTTCATATTAAAAAAAGGGACTTTGGACTAGTAAGCAACAGCCAACTACTTTTCCTCCTCAGCATAGGTAAAACGTTTCTAATTTAGTGTCTGGTGCAGAAGTGGCTTAACACAAATAATGTGATAGTTGAAGCTTATGTCTTTTGTCTGTGTGTTTCCTCTTTCGGCAGTCCATACACTTTGAATTTCCCCTGGCTTTTAAATGGGCTTTGCTTTCAATCATCATAAGTTTGTGGTTATGCCTAACAGTTGCTTATGCACATCTTTCCATAACACTTTTACATAACTTTTAACCTACCATTAATATGTGTGGACTTAGCACTCTGTAAAGCGCCAACTTCTTAGCAATGACCTTTTGTGGCTAACCTGCCCTATAGAAGGTGTCATTGACTCCCTGTCGGAAAACTCTGAGTGGTTATGCTACCCAGTCTGGCTCTGTGACTGTTCCTCTTGCAAACTCAATGGCATACTAGTAGTGTTAAATCAAATTGAACCCAAATTCTTCTAAAGTAGATTAACAGTGATGGGCAACAAAATTATAGCATAAGCATCCTTAGTTTGAGGAGTAAGGTCTGAAAAAGAGTATTCCTCACTTTAAAATGGAAGAAATAATATTTGTTTGGTCTTACCTGAAGATCGTGGATATGTGTAGGCTGTAAGAAAATTACATTTGCATTATTATCTAGATAAGCACATTATTATCTGTGTTTTGAGCATATTCATAAACATCCTAATTCTTTACACAAAAACGAAGGATGTGAAAAGAGACTTACGTTCTGAGTACAAAATGATTCGGCTGACATAGTCCCCTGTGCTGTAGGTGGTGATGGGAGCCAGTCGAATCTCATAGGACAGGGGAATTCTCAGGTCTGTTATTATGTGGGACATCAGCACGCCTTTCTCTGGCTCCTTACCCTTCAGGTCTATTTGCTTTGACACCAGGTTCTGCTTGTTCTGTGCAGGTGAAATGCAAAACATTTTGCAAATATTAGAAGAGCAATGCCGCAGGAGTATGATGAATCCCGCTCTCACTGTATTTGGCACTGAAATTCATATATTCACCACTGCCAGTCATCATTCCTCATCCCTAAACTAAAAGTGGGCATAGGTAATGTTCACTCAAAACATAAGAAGTATACCTGATGTGCTTTCTTACATTACTGAAACCAGACTATCAGTTGGCCAATTTTTCTTTGTATTATCACTATTTGTAAATGCCTTTATCAAAGTCTTAATTATCCACCAATACCACTGATACAGCCATTTTAGTTAGTAAATGTGAGTACAAACTTACCACTTCTGGGCATTTTTCCGAACATCATACCACTGGGCTTAGATAGTCTTCAATTCCATAAAATTTTAAGTCTCCTTTTTTTTTAAATCCAAAACAAATCTGTCCTGCTTTACTAATTAAAAGCTTTGGAGGCCACCGCATGCAATATTACTTTGCAGCTCTCTCTCTAAGCAATTTGTGGTCTAAAAAATACATGTTGGTCCAGTTTTAGAGCACTCAGCGAAATAAGTGATTTCCCATAATGATGACATGACAAGGACTCAATAGCCATTACTTGAGAAGCAGGAATCAAACACATTTCTTCAACTGTCTCTGTTCAGTTATTTTGCTTTTCAGCAAGCGTTGCAATGTACAACCGAATCACATCGCCTCCCACATAAACAACTGTAAATCAATTAAACCGGCCGTGGATCATACAAATGTAAAAGGATTATCATGTTAACCAAGTCCAGTTGTCTCATTTTTTAAGTTTTTTTTTTTTTTTTCTGTCACCATCGCATTTAATAAAGAGCTATGTCTATGTTATTCCACCCACGGACAGAAGGATCCATTAGCTGTGTATCTGCCTCTGATCCCAGCTACTTAAAGACCTGACAGTGAACTCAATCTAATGCATTAGGTCAGCCACTTCACCATAACAACTTGGTACACCCACAGCATGCCATTATCAGGTAACGCATGAAGAAGAGCTCTCTCTCTCTCTCTCTATGTGTGTGTGAGCAGATATTGTGTGTGTGATTTTGTGGTAATGGTAAATGTGCAGTGTACCAACTCTAAATGTTCAGCTAATGGAGCCTTGGGCGATTCTTCCAATTTGTCTGTAGCGCCGCCTTTATTTAGATGTGTATCACATTTGCTGAGTATGATTTCATGTACACCTGTCGATGTATTGTTTTTAACAAAAATAAAAGTTGGCTACTATCCTGCTCAATCTCTACACCACCATCACCCCCATGAGTGTTTTCTTTTACATTTTTGTGTATCTGATCTTTTATCTCAGTTTTCCAAACCACCTAAACGTAAAAAGAGGAAAACTTTGGATTTTACCAGTTTTGTTATTAATAAATGAAAATAAATCATGGATATCAATTTGTTTAGTAAAATATACAACCTAGCAGGTTTTTTTCTATCAAACCTATGTACTGCTTTCAGGTCTACATCAAAAACATTTCCAAAAGTCTTAACGATTCTGGATCCAATAACATTTCCTATAATCTTCCTACATGCAGCTCCGTACACCGTGACATCCCTACTCAGGTTTCCTCTGGCAGTCAGTTTGAGGTCTTGTTGCTTCCATTGTATTCCCATAAACCAACACAAATTCAAACTTAGCCTGGCAGAGTTGATCATTTTTATTGACAAGACCACAGTGAGTCATGCCCTGGCTGCCAGGAATTTGGTTCTCTCACTCCAATTACTGTTTGAGCCTCCCATGGCAGCCACAGCCCCAAGCCCTCCAAGTGTGCACTTGGCAGCGAGCTTTGAATCAAATCCTTCTTTCCTAACCAGGCTCTGCGCCACTAGCTGTTCTGCCTGTTCATTCTCCTTTTCTCACTGCCGTTCTGGCTAGGTCCAGGCCAGTTGATCCAACTTTTCACACTCTGTTCCCAGTCAGGAAGGATCTCCACCTCGACTTCCTGACACCAAACAAAGCAAACGGAACGGTGGGTTTTCAGATTAAACCTTTCATCCATTTAGTAACATACTATAAGATTCAGCATGTATAAGATTAGGTGACGTTTGAATGTTGATTCAGACAGCAAACTTGACCTGTGCCGCTCCTTCACATTTGATCGTAATCACCTTTGGCTGAGTATATAAAGCATAAA
Organism: Poecilia mexicana; assembly: GCF_051168715.1. Lineage (NCBI taxonomy): Eukaryota > Metazoa > Chordata > Actinopteri > Cyprinodontiformes > Poeciliidae > Poecilia > Poecilia mexicana. Next base: position 26,989,444 of record NW_028263372.1, on the reverse strand, counting down.
CTAACAATCTGTGTGGACTATTTAAGCTATAAGACCTCTGCATCTGCCTTTGAGGTCAGAGATCTTCTCCTCACTTCCTGACATGGAGAAGACAGATTCAGAAAGGTAGAGATGCCCCTGTCCTTTCATGATCTGTTGAGTAGCATGGCCATGGGGTGAGGAGATCTGAGAAAAGATGCCAAACTCAAATTGCATTATATTCCCTGATAAAAAAAAGATTTTTAAACATTTACCTGTTAGTTGTAGGATAAAAAATATCTATATAATTAGGCAATACGTAGCTGTATGGTTGATGAAAAGTTACAATTAAACTTTAAAATGGCACTACTCACTACACAGTGCACTAGAGAGTGAAGCTGTGGCCAATTTAAACAGAGCTTGAGCTTTATGTAATATTCTCCCTCCCTCTTCACCTGTGCTTAGTTCCCCTTTTATCTGCACCTGTGTTTTATCTGTTAATTACCCTGCCACTTTTTAGGTGCATTACTTTTCCATGGTAACTTCCTGATCATCTATCTTGTCTTGCTTGTGCAATGGGTTATTTTTTTTCCCTTAAGATTTTTTGCTATAATTCAGCTGAGGTTCACACATTTCTAAATCTGCTTACTATTTGGGTTTGGCTCTGACCTTACAACCAGTGACAAACTTGACCCATATATCACTTTTCTGAACAGCTGAAATGAATGCAATGTAATAACTGACAAGGTTTCAAGTGACTGTTCTCAAGGTTTCTGGTGAGTGTCTTCATTGGCATCCAGAGAAAACTACATAGGCCACAAACAGATACAGACAAACTGACATGGGGAGAGAAGAGAAACGTTTCTGCAACGACAAGATGAAATATCAATAACTGAAAATCTATTCACCTTCTATTACCGTCCAAATTTCCTTAAATGTATTATGTATGGTGCAGTGTTGGGTGCATGGAAAGGCCATGCAGGAGCATCACTTGCTTGTCTTCCTACACCATACAATTAAAATACTGTATCTGCAGTAAACACACACAATGTTTCACTCTGTGAGGAATGCATTTTTTGTCTTTAATACAACAATGCATACAAAAAAATCTGTTTTGAGAGCAAATGCCTCTACAAAGACATTTGTTGCTTTGCACAGCTACTTTAGTCAATTGGTGCAATAAAGCTGAAAAAGTATGGCGATGTAATAAAAAAATAAACGGTGATCATTTTGAGATGTTTGAGCTTTAAGAATAAAGATAAACAGTCTTTATGTGTGAGTGACCATGTTCTGAAGACAGACCTATCTGATCTTACACTGAGGATGAAATGCAAAAAAAAAGAGAGAATGAATGCTGTTTTCAGGGTAGGGTTTAGGTATGAATCAAGTTTAAATTAGGATTAGGCTTAGAGTTAGGGAAAGGTTCTTGTGAAAATAAAAAGACACTATGTGTAGATGTGTGCATGGCTCTAGATTTCATGTAAGAAAAAAGAGCAGGATAAGAAAGATGCAAAACTTATTTTGAAATGGAAAGATGTCAGATGATAAAGTCTATATTACCACCTTGATGTGTGCGCGTGTGTATGCGTGTGTGTGTTCATTGGAAACAGATGCTCCCAGGAATTTCAGTCAGGAAGTGTTTGTAGCTGTGTCTTTATCAGATTGTCATCAAAGACACAACAAGACAAAGAATGTGTGAAAGAGGAGACAGGCCGCCATAAAACACAAGCACAGTCTGATATATAAGAGACTTGGACTGACAAAACGTGTGAGGTTAAATTTTAATCTGTTAATGGATCTCTTTCATCACTAATTAAGCAAATGAGAGACTTTAAGTGATATCATGTGTATGTGGAAAGTTCAGAGAGTTGACATTCTGTGTAAAATATGGATGTTTGCATGTCATCTCCTAATTGCGCCACTCATGAATCCATAAGTACACTCTACCTGCGTAGTTATAGTGGAAATCTTCACGAATTATTCACAAATTTGATTCAATGTAAAATATGTAATGCGTCATTAAGATTTTCAATCTGTCATTTATATGTTAATGGGGACACTGGTTTGTCCATCTTAAAATGTTTGATTAAAAATTGATCCATAAATGACACACGTTACATTTACTTGCACTAGGACAATTTCCAAATTGATTTGATTTATAACATAAAAAAATGAGTTTGCATGAATTTCATTTGCTAATTCAAAACGAAAATATGTATGTTTAATATAAATAGACTTCTAAAATAAACCAGGATGTAATCTAGTATAAACAGGAGGAAGTAAAAAAAAGTAGCAACAGAAACTAGAACTTTGTTGTGTGAAACGTATGGGAGACTATTCCACTGGTGATATATTTCTTTCAGATAAAAGACTACAATAATTCATTTAGATTTATGGTTGACATTCCTTCCAACATAATCTATGTACAAACATTTGGGAGTAATTTCTAAAATTTTGTAATGAGAACCACAAAGAAAAACCTTTTTGTGAGTTTGTTCTTGGTTAAACTAGACTATGCTCCTACTCTGCATCAAGCACCAAAAGGCTTGCAGCCTTGTTTGACAGATTATAATGTCATTTGAGTGTTTTCCATGAACTGAACACAATGATTTTACTTTGAATTGCACAAACTGCTTTCTATGTGGCCTTTCAGATTTTATAATGCTTTTCCTTTCTTCCTTTGATTTATATCTCGATTTAGGATGTGGAAGTTAGACAACTGTGAGTCACAATCCTGGACACAACCTAAGGGAAAGAATACAAAATTGTAATGAATTTTCTGTAAGTCAGAAAAACCTAGATTCAATTTAGGGTTATTTTATTAGGGCAATCTTTATTCAAGTTCATCAGGATCTGTTTTAAAACGCTGTATGTTTGTTATTATTAAGAAATTTTTAGCTGATTAGACAACTGAAAAAAACTGCAGACATGATAATTTAGTAGGAGCTACAAGACGTAATTTATAATGGTTAAAAGTGTTAATATCTTGGAAATACAATAATAATGTAACTAATTTGATTAATTAGATATCCTAACATAATGTGTTACTGACCTTTGACAGCATTAGAAAAAATTCTGTAATGAAGAACAAATTGTTTAGTTTATTTACCTCTCCTAATGAAAAAAAAAAAAAAAAAGATTGCATAACCATCACTTCCAAGAGGTAAACACATCAATTTCCAATAATACTTTGGATGAAGCTTATGGTGCAAAGAAATGGAGTGTATCGCCTGCTTGATAGAAAAAGTACGGCCTGTCAACGCAGCTAATTCCTACACAGATAAATCCCCCCACAGTAAGATAACAAGGAGTCTGACTCTGACTCACATGAATATACATGGATATTGGTAAATGCACTGGCGGGCAATTAAACACAGTATTTACATACTCCAAACGGAATGGATAAAGTTGAATAAATGTACACAGACTTACATCAGAAAAACACAAAATTAAAATGCAAGTGCAAGCAAATGAAAAAAGAAAAAAAATTGCAGCCATGTTTCAGATCAAACAGTACAGCGAAACATGAACTGATCCTGTCCTCATGTATTTCCCTCAGAGTTTGCATGTCTCCCTTGGGACTCTACATAATTTTCTATGCTCTGAAAAGATAGACTGTCAAGGCGTTAAAAGGATGAACTGTAAAAGAAAAAAAGTAGAAATAGATGGGTTGTGAAACTGAGATGATATTACATTTGAATGATCCACTGGTGTACTTAACAGTCAAGAGGACGTGTGAGATTTCATGTTTTTCTTTAATTTGCATTGCAGCCCTCTACTTTGCACCCTTGCTTTCTTGCACACTCTCTTTCCTTTATTCTCAGTTGCTCTATACTCATGTAAAATAAAGTGCAGCAAATAAATAAATAAATTAATTAATACATTTAAGTAAGCCAAAGTTCATCTGACAACATCATGCACTATGTGAAGGCAATGATGTTGAAATGTGAAATGCCATGAAAAGTATGGCTGTATGTCAATTTCTTAGCGTAGTAATAATAGAACAGAAAAATAGATCATGGTGGATTAACAAGAAGAAATCCCAGAAGAGAGAGAAAACAGAGGAGAAAACAAAATAAGTCTGAACAGAAATCTTTATACATCTCCAAGTTACATGGTTCTTCCCTAATGTGAAAAGTACAGCATCAGAGTTTATCTGGGATTAGTAAATTAATACATGCTTCTTGTTGATGTCCAGGTTAATATCAGAGGGCAGAAACTGATTTGTTTATTAAAGCTATTCTACTACAGTCCAATTTGTGTGTACAAAACTAATTTAACACTTCTTTTATTGTCATGTAAATAAGCTTGCATCTATGTAAAGTCAATCTTTCGGGAAAACATAAAAATGTGAAAGATACTGAATGATTTCAACTCTTCTCAACCAATATTCAGATCGAAACAGCAACAAATACCCGGTGCAGCATTTTTTATGGAGTTAGGTACTGAACTGTTTTGTGAACATTGGAGTAAAGTCCTTTGCGATAAAGAAAAGTCAGCCATCTTATAAAATGCAATGACGCAACCTGACTATTTTGACTCTATTGCTATCCTCAGAATGTTTTAGATCAATTTGGATTACAAAAAGTTATTTATATAAAAGTAATAAGGCATTTTGTAGACAACTTCCTAATTAATTTAAATAAATTCAAAGTCAATGCACTATGTAGCTCTCATCAGAAAGCTACAGAAAATCAGTGAGCAGAGATGGAAAGTGTGTGAGAAAGGTGTCAATTACATATGTTTTGTCAGGAGGAATGGGCCAAAATCCCTTCAAGTGTTGTGAAATGTGGAAAGATGGCCAAAACATTGGATCCAAGTTTGCAATGCTATGAAGTAAGTGTATGTGAATATCTCACTTTGAGGAAAGAAAAACAATTCTCAACTTGAACTGGTTTTCACATAATAGAAAAAAAAAAAAAAGTTAATCCTAACATGAAGAGTTTATTCCAGGGGTCGGCAACTCCAGGCCTCGAGCGCCGGTCTCCTGCAACTTTTAGATGTGTCTCTACTTCAACACACCTGAGTCAAATAATGAGGTCGTTGGCAGGACTCTGGAGAACTTGACTGCACTGACAAGGGAATTCAGCTATTGGATCCAGGTGTGTTGGGCCAAGGAGACATCTAAGAGTTGCAGGACACCGGCCCTCGAGGACCAGGATTGCCCACCCCAGGTTTAGTCTGACGTCACAGTAAGAAGAAGAAAAGGTCCTGTGTCTTTTTATACAGACAATATAAATATCTAGTTTTAACTGTAGTTGAAGTATGAACATTTTGATTTATTTACCTTATTCTTCTTTACACTTATTCCGTTCCAAATTTACTGCACATTGCTCGGATCTTTAAAGAGATAGCAATTTTAAAAAAAACTAATGTAAAATGAAAGAACCTTACAAAAAGAAAAAAAGAAAACACTGAGGAAAACTGGTTGTTTTATTTATTCAGAGCAGGTGTATATTGATGGACTTCAAATGTGTGACACTCTTAAACCCTGCAAAGCCCCTGTTTACTAAATACGCAAAATCCATGACAAAAAGTGAAGCTCTGATGCTTTCCAACTCAAGGTCACTTTTGCAAACTTAGGAGGGCTGACCAGTGTTTGTCTTCCATTATGCTCTCCGACTTTACTGTTTCTCCCTACCCAAGAGGCTCTGTCACAATCTCTGTGTGCGTTTCAGAAGAACATCAGAAAGCAATCCCATCGCATGGTTTCCTGTAGTGAACTCTTGCCTGCAGAATGCTTGGCCTATGTTTCTCCGTTGTTCTCTGCAACTCCCGTGCACCTTTGTATCTAATGCACTGCTCCATTTGGAGCATTACTTAATCTAGATTATTTCCCTCTCTGCTCTGCCCCCTTTTCTATCAACAAATTTGCACAAGTACTCTACATCAAGCCATTTAGATCCTAATAGAGCCTCTCTTTAATCTTGTTTTAAGCTATTGCCAGCATTTGAGAATGTCAAATCATAGTACTATTATCTAGATCATATGCGAATACAACAATATGAGTACTGACACAACCGTTTATGTGTTATTACTGGTGTCTGTGCAGGCGGACTTTACCTTTCGAACATTTAGCCAGTAGCCAATGATGCGGTCGGTCGCCTGTGGGTCCCTTTGTGTCCACTGCAGGGTGTAGGAGTAATTATTTCCCTTCAGAATGCGCACTGGGTTTGGTGTATCAAAATAAAACTCAGCATTGTATGGTTGTGCTGTGGGCCAGGAAGTAAAACAAAATGATAGGTGTAAAAATGAGCCATGTAGAAAATGGATGAGCAAATTTTGATAAATAAAATGCCTATTTTTTCACTTACCGGAGACATTAAATCGGCACGTTGATGTCCCTGCACTGTTACTGACTCTGCACTCATAGGTCCCGTTGCTAGTGGGTTCCAGCTTGAACTTCAGCTCTGGTGTCTGCTTCAGGTCCGGCATGGACATTCGGATGAACTCGCCGTTGCGGAGCCATCGAATGTCTGTTAGGCGAGGAGGGTTGGACCGTAGCACAGTGCATCTCAGGGTCACTGTCTGGAAGTTCCTGGACCGCACATCCTGAAAGACTGGGTCCAGCATGGGAGGGTCTGCAAAGTCAACACATGATAATTCATTACCACAGCTTTCGGGAATACTAATCACTATTTTATTTATTTCATCATGTTTTCAGCAACATTATTTATTTCAGATTGTCACTGAAATACAGGCATTGACAAATTATCCGCCATAGAAAAACTACTGTTGCCAAAGGGATCAAGCATTACAAGGTGCAATCCCAACCCTGCTGCTAACCAATCCTAACCGGTAGTTATTAACCTGTCTGAAGTGATGTGTGGCTCTGCAGTTAATGACTGACTAGCTACTGTTGCCCTGGGGTCAGCGGAGACACAACACAGCCAAATTGCTCTGCCACAAATCACAGCCGCGCTAGTTCATCCCATGGCTAATCATGTAGATAGACAAGACACTAATAGTGCTCCTGCTGTATGAACTGTGATGAGATTTTGTGTTAAGGCCCCCAGAGGTGAGGTAGCATCACAGTTGTCCCTTATGCATCAAGTTTATCACGCACTGAAGTGTAATTATGTTCTAATCTATGTTATGTGTGTAATTTAGACAGACACAGAACAGGCGGGAGAAAGGGCAGGAGAAAGACAAAAGGATTATGGAAGAGGCAGAAGAGGAAAAAAATATGCTTTTATCTTGTTTTGTATCAAATGAGAATATTAATTTGACTTAAAATAGATTACTGCTTCGCTACTGAGTGTGGAAGTTTTGATTGTTTTGCTATTTTAACTTATTTGTGTGAGTTGTTATAAACCATACTATTATAGCTCTAACTGTATGTTTAGGGTCATTCTTTTGCTTTAAGGTAAACCTCCTTACTAATCTTCAGTCTTCTGCAGCTTTTCTTCATTTTCTTTCATTCTTTTCCCCATATTCACTGACCGGTCTCCCTGTTCCTGCTGAATAATATCCCCACAGTTTGACACACCCATCACCATGTTTCAGGTTGGGATTGGGTGTTTACACTGGTGTTAGGGGTTAATTTTATGCCAAACATACTGTTTAACAATTAAGTCATAATTTCATCTCACAACAGCCTTATAAGTTTTTGAGTTGTGCCATATCGTTTTCATTTTAAAACTACTTTAAACTTCTACACAACTTCCTCCCTTGGTTCTGCGGTTTTCAGGTTCCCATTTATCTGCTAACGTTCTCTAGTCAACCTCTCTGACCTCCGCGCAAAAAAGCTCCATTGATACTAAGATTAAACACAGTTGGAATAATTATCAAATGCCACACAGACTGAGCGTAGTGTTAAGCGCTTTTACACTTCAACCACATAAACCTAAAGTTGACAACAAGGACAAAGAGTCACACCTAAAATGTTAGTATTGGAAGAGAACCACTTTTCTCACTGATCCACAGTTGTCAGAAGAAAATTGGTTGGATTCAGGGGTGTCAGATTGACGGGGATTAGATACATTTGCATGTCAAAATTTTCAGATTTCTACTCTGGCCTGTATTCTTTTCCCTTAAGTGCTGCACTACCCAGATTAGATGGGTTTAAATGAAGTACACCTATATTGTGACTTTGAATTTTAATTCATGGTTAGTCAGACAGTTTTCAAGCTATGGTCATGGCTTGTGTTGAAAAGGTCAATGGAGAAGAACAGCCCACACATTTTTTATGCATTTGGACTTTGATTTGTAAGACCTGTCCATCTCTTGTCTCTCTGTGGAAAGTTAACATATTGATAAATGTTTCATTTGTTACAGTTCGAAAAAATCTCTAAACATGTTGACTTTAGATTAGATTCAAAGGAACTCAGTGTTTCAACTATTTTGGAGTTTGCTGGAAGTTTATTCCAGATTTGTGGTGCATAGAAGCTGAATGCTGCTTCTCCATGTTTGGTTCTGGTTCTGGGGATGCAGAACAAACCAGAACCAGAAGATCTCAGAAGTCCGGAAGGTTGGTAATCTTTCTTGTTTTTTGGTGGTAAGCCGTTCAATGATTTATAAACTAGCAACATTTTCATCTACTCTCTGAGCTACAGGGAGTCTGTGTAAGGATTTTAGAACTGAGGTGATGTGCTCTAGTTAATTATTTTTAACCTAAGATAAATAGAATATTTAAGAAACAAAATATTTTAAACTACAAGAAAAAAAAAGCCAAGACAGACCGCCAAGCAAATATGAATGTAATATTTTTTTCCATGGAAGAAAGTAGGAATTAATAACAGTTGCACTTGCTTATAGGGAGTAAAATGTCAGATTTCTAGTCCTTCCTCTGCAGACCAGTGAACTCAGCCAGACCAAATTCCTGTTTAAACCAGTTTATCATTCTGTGCTTGCACTTCAGTCTGAGGAACACGAGTGAGCACCTGAATGCTAAGGAGACGCGAAACCACCCCAGCATTTACCTTCCCAGTTTCTGTGCCTCCTGTTGCTTTTTGGTCAAGACTTTCTACATGTGGATGTGAAATCAACATAGTTTCTGACCTTTTCAGTTGTTCAACAATTATTGTCACATACTTTTCATATATCCATGAGCTCTTGAAAATTTCGATAAATACTATAAAAAGTTTCTTTGGGATTTTATGTGATAGATAAATACAATGTATCACATACATATGAAGTGGTAGAAAAATGACATTAGCACATTTTACAAATCCCTGTGTTATTTAATCATAGAAACAATCAAGCTTTTGTGTAAAGACCTCAGATTTATCAGAAAACATTAGATAAAAACAGTATTATTCAGACCAGGGAACACAAACAACAAAGTTGTGGAGAACTTCAAAGCATGGTTAGGTTAAGTTACATCCCAATCTTTGAAGATCTCCCAGCTCTTCTCAGTCCGTTATCTGAAAAATGGAAAGAACATAATAAAACTGAAAACCTAACAGAACATGGTCGTCCACAAAAAAGTGGCACAGAAAGGCATGGAACCATGCTCTGGAGGAGCTGCAGAGCTCAAAAACTCAAGTGGGAGAATCTGTTGACTGGGCAATTATTTGTAATGTGATCCACAAATCAGGCCTTCATGGAAAAGTTGCAGAAATAAATATACTGTTAAAGGAAAGTAATAAGAAGTTTGCCACAAGCCATGTAGGAGACAGAGCAAACAATGACCTGGCCAAATCAAAATGAAGTTGAAAATCTTTGTGGAAAACATTAAGTGTTGGAAAAATCTGATACTGCCTTAAAATCCAATCACTAAACTTCAAACTGAACAAATAATCCCCATGGTAAAATGGAGTAGAGGCCGAATTATGCTTTTGGGATACATACTAAGAACTGAAAAAAGTAACGTGCAGAGAAACAAACTAATTGTGAAGTACTGGTATTAGAATTAGAAAAAACAAGTTTGAAAAAAGAGGAAGGTTGGGTGTGAGCCTGTGTTCAAGCAGTTTATAAATTATTCCACTGCCTCTGGATTCTGGTAGAAAAGTCTGGAACAATTACAGAAGTTTTCAGGCAGTACATTACACTTTTCAAGCTCATGGGAAATTTCTTTCGTACTTGACTCTCCAAATTCTCTCAAGCTTCATTTTTGCATTCATTTCCTCCTCATTTGGGGCTGACGCTACTGCACCTCAATGTTTCATAGTCAGAATGCTATAATCCATGTAAGCACGCCATTGCTATCTGTCTTATCGAATACAAAATGGTTTCAATCCAGCAATGCAACACTGATCAAGCCCAAAATAAAAGTAAATTCACACAAAACTGGAAGGGTGGAGTAGGTGTGTGTGTGTGTGTAAGAGGGGTGGAGGTGTGCAGTGTATAAGGTGTTGTGAGTTAAGAGAGAAAGAGCTCTTTAAAAAAAAGACAACAACGAGGAAGACAAATGACAGAGAGAGTGTGGTGTGAAAAAGTCAGTGATTGAGTGTGGGAGGTGCTGAGCCAATGAGAGAATGCAGGATGCAGAAAGAGAATGGCAAGACAGAGAGAGGGCTTCTCTCATGGTCAACAGTTGGCTGATTGATGATGATGAGAATGGCAATGAGGAAGAACATACACCGCTGTAGGAAAAATAACGAAGAGCGGTAATGGAAAGAAAGGACCCGAGACAAAGTCGGCAGTAGAACATGCAAAAGCAGCGTATCTGTTTAATTATAGCTGCCACATAAAATGATGACATCCTTCACATTGATCTACCCCAAAAAATGAAGGGAGAAAAGAAAGACCAAATTAAATTGAAAACTTATGTTAGATAGGGCTGGGAATAAAATAGGTCAGAAGAACAACAGTAAAAAAAAAAAAAAAAAAATCTGGTTTTCTGCATGTTTAATGCTGTACCCACAGAATGATGTTCTTATTTAGGTTGTTTTCTATTTGCCAACTTTTTTTTTCTCCCCTTTGGTCAGCACCTCAATATGCTTTCCTCCACTTTGCCAGCTTTCTTCTCGCAACCTCTCTCTTAACCCCATATCTCTCACTCTTAGACTAGTTCATGTATCTGTCTCTTTGCTCAGTTTTTTTTTTCTCTCAGTCCAAAGTGGGGTGGCCACCTGCTCCATTAATCAGAGTCGGCCCTGTGAGGACAGCAGCGCTCACAGTGTTGGCCCTGCACCCTGCCACCATTAGCAAGCTTTCTAAATACTTTGTGCAGAGAATAGAAAAGGAGAGAATGCATTAATTTGTGCCTTTATATTAGGTGAGTGAGTGCTGGACACAAAGACATCAAAGGAAACTAGGCCAGAAATGAAGTTATGTGTAAGGAAATGAAACGACATGGGGAATGAACAAACTTAAAGAAATTTATCAAACACTTTTTGGGCAAAGCCTTTTTTTAGTGATGACAAATTCCAGACGTTTCCTGTATGGAGAAGTTAGGTGTGATTTTAACTTCACAGCAAATCGTCTCCACATCTAGTAGAGGTTCTTTCTATGTGCTCGGATCTTCTCTTCTTATTTACAGATTTACATCTTTTTTTTTTTTAAGATTATTTAGGCCCTAGAGGCCTTTATCTGATAGTGAAGTGATAGGAAAGTGGGTTGTTAGACAGGAGGAAAACATGTGGCAAAAGTCAACAGGTTGGAACTTGAACTCGTGATGGCCGTGTAGAGGACTGTGACCTCTTCATACAAGGGTCCCTCACTTAAACCCTGAGCCACGGCTGCACTCACAGATTTACAATTTAAAACAAGTCCGAGTCACAGTCTCTGAAACCAACTAGGAGTTTGGGAAATCGACACTCACTACATTTACAGATTCTTCTCAAGAATGTCTCAGTTCATCCTTTGATTATTTGATGTCTGCCGTAACCACATACACTAAGACAACACAATAGATGTTTCCATCTATTTAGGCATGATTTTTATTTTGGGGTGGGGGGGGGGGGGTATTTGCAGCAGCAATTTTTCAGAAAAATTTAATTTGCAATGAGATTAAGAGAATTCAGCTTTGGCCTTATCTGACTAGACTATATTTTCTCAGTATTTCAGTGGCTTGTCTTGTAAAATACTGTAGAAAGATCTGAACAAGGTTAAGCAGCCTAAATTTCATGACGATGAGAAAAAGGACAGGACTGTCGTTCACTTGACTACCTAAACCCAATAGATAATCTACGGGTTATTCTCATGTAGATGAGAGACACCAGGCCCAATGGTATTAAAGAAACCTGACTCACAGACTCTTTACCTCCACGTCATGTTGCATTAATAAAAGCAAAATAAATCATATCCAAGGATTGAGTGGAGATCTGGTACAGCAAATAGACAGAAGTACTTTTCAATAGATCATTTGTGCCTTAAAGATGATTTTTATTGAACGTTACCTTATAAGAAGCTGAATTTTGTGTTCAATAGCTTTACGACATAATCAAATTACCAAAATAAAACATTTGAAAACTAACACCCTGAGGAGCTTCAATTATTGAATTGAATTAAAGAAATAAATTACATTTTATACTGAGATGCACCTCTACATGTAGTTAAACATTAAGACAGTCACAAAGTCGGCCTTCTATCACCTGAAGAACATCTCCAGGATTAGAGGACTAATGTCTCAGCACGATCTAGAGAAACTCATCCATGCATTTATCTTTAGCCGCATTGATTACTGCAACAGCGTCTTCACAGGTCTGACTAATAAATCAATCAAACAGCTGCAGCTGATCCAGAGCGCTGCTGCTCGTGTTCTCACTAAAACCAGGAAGATAGAGCACATAACACCAGTTTTAAAGTCCCTACACTGGCTCCCTGTAGCTCAGAGGATAGACTTTAAAATACTGTTGCTAGTTTATAAATCACTGAATGGTTTAGCACCACAATACATTAAAGATCTGTTATTGCTGTACCAACCGTCTAGACCCCTCAGATCTTCTGGTTCTGGTCTGCTCTGCATCCCCAGAACCAGAACCAAACGAGGAGAAGCAGCATTCAGTTTCTATGCACCACGGATTTGGAACAAACTTCCAGAAAACTGTAAAACAGCTGAAACACTGGGTGCCTTTAAATCTCAGCTTAAAACCCACCTGTTTAGAGTTGCTTATGGCAATTAATGCTTTCAACGTATTTGATGTTTTTAATCTTTTTAACGATTTCATCTTTTCTTTTTACTTTCTTTTTATTTTTCTTTCTCACTGTTTCCTTGTCAAACGAAGTTTTGAAAATCATGTAAAGCACTTTGAAATGCCTGCTGCTGAAATGTGCTATACAAATAAAATTTGATTGATTGATTGATTGATTAAGGACTAAAACTATTAACTGATTTCCAGGGAGTTGATTGATTGATTGATTGATTGATTGATTGATTGATTGATTGATTGATTGATTGATTGATTTTAAAAAAAAACACTACCAAACGATTATGAAAATAATTTTCTATACATGTGAAACAGAAAATGTAGAAAAAAATAGGAAAAGTCTAACCAGTATGATTTTAGACTAGAAGTAAAAGAAAAAGTAAAAGAAGAAAAAAGACAATCATAATTTGATCAGTTGTTCCATAATGTTATTTTCTTTTATCCAGTTGATATTATGCTTGTTTTCCAACCAGTTGGTTTTATTTATAGTTGGAGAAAACTCTCTTCTCTTAGTTTCAAAGTGACACACTATTTGTCTTTAACAGTTCACATATGAGTAAGGGTGTTTATGTTGATTCTTTGGAAAACTTAAATTTTTCAAAGTCTTCTCTATTTTGACTGACTTATTTAACTACACACACACACACACACACACACACGCATACACGCGCACACACACACACACACACACGCACGCACGCACGCACGCACGGACGCACGCACGCACGCACGCACTTTTTGCATACTTCTTTATACAATTACAATAGAGATTCTGACTTACCATAATTAACTTTGGTCATCTGTGTTTTTTTAAATAAACCACACACTTGCTTGTATATAAGATGTAAACTCAGATGTGTTATTGTCAAAGTGTGTGATTGCCACCACATGCAGTTGTAAGGTGTTGTGTGTAGAGTTCTCAGGTGAAAATAATCTGATCCACACTTACATTGCACATTCAGTTGGACCTGTGCCTCTCTGCGCTTGATGTTAAGGCCGTTGTATGAAGCTGTCTGACATCGATACACCCCCATCATGTCACGGCTGACGTTCTTTAGCCTCAAGCGGCCGTCGGGTGTCTCCACTGTGGGTTTCCCCGAAGGCATTAGCAAATCCTTCTCTGTCCGTGACCACAGAATTGGAGGACGAGGTTTGCCATCGACCAGGCAAACTAACTCGGTGTACCCTCCTTCACGCACACTTACAATCTGACCTCCTGTTGGAACTGACAGCATCGGAGGAGTGACTGGAGGAAAGGAAAAGGGAATTTTATAAAAATCATCTGAAGGAAAACAATAAAGAAAGTTTATTTATTTATTTATGTATTCTTTTGCTTTTAACTCAAGTAATAATGTTGTGGGCAAATAAAAAAAAAGAAAGAGCTTGACGTAAGTTTATGCAGAGATTTATTCCCTTTCGCTACCTTAATCATTGGATCATGATGAATTACTGCAAAAGGAAAACAATGGGAAGAAAAGCTATGTGACTGCATGTAATATTCAGGAGGCAGACATGACTTAAACATTAAATGCAGCATACTGAGGTAAACCTGGAATAACAGATAGATGACTGTATGTATTTGGTTAAAACTTACACTGAGCTGTCTAAAAAAACTAAATAATAAAAAAAAGTTTTAGTCCCTATAAAAAGGCTTAACATGAAAATACAGAAGCAAATTTAACCACATTTTGTTTTTACCAAGTAGTGCTGTTATCCAGCAAAATGCATCAGAGGGCTGGATATTCAAAGACAGAAAACTGAGAAAATCATTTAAAACATAAAATACGGCAGTATATAGTGGGCAATACATCATACCAGGAGAGCAGATAAACCAAGAACCATACTGTCAGATGTTGCCCGGCCCCGTGCCACACAATCATGGCACTTTGATGAGAAATGAGCTGCTGGGACACATCGGCAATGGACACGGGAAAAGAATAATGCACTATTGAAATGCTACTACTCCAGTAACCCTAGGCAACGGGGCTAAACAAAAAGACTGTGGGAAACCTTGATGCTTCAAAACTCACAGTCTAAACTAATTAAAGAGAAATCTAGTAGCTCAATGTTCCAACATACACAAATGGTTTCACAATTAGAGTTCCAGGAGATGCAACACATTAAGGCTACAGCAAAGGGTAGAAAGAACACAAAGTCAGATTGGGTACCAAACCCAAATGAAGCAAGATTTGATATATGATTATGGGTTTTCTGAGTGCCTGTCAACCACGACACCAACACCGAGGGTCTTATAGACAAAGCACAGTGACTATAGAAACCAGCGGAGATACTGTAAAGCAGCAACAATAAGAGATGCTTAGAAATGGTAAAGTTAAGAGAGACCAAAATGGATAATGCTCACAAGGATTAGAAGGTTAGAAGCCAAAATCAAGGTAACAGAAGAAAGCCAATTGTCAGAACTCCAGAAGGGGGCGTCTCAGAGATAGAAACAGTTGCCCATACCTGAGGCCCTGGAAATTTACCAAGGACTCAGAGCTCTGGCTGTCCAACTGAAGAGATACACTAAGGATAGAAGCCAGATGAATAGACAGGCTGTTCTAAACCAGCTACAGTGTATTCCCAGTGGTAAGGTAATAACACACAAGCCACCAACGGTGAACAACACTGGAAAGGTACACGAGAGAAAGAATTATTGCTTAACAATGATGCACAATGGCTGATAGACAGCAGCAGGCCACACTAATTTCCCTAAACATTACAATGGCAGATATCCTATAAAGAATCTCAGGTATGAACAAATGCTAAACATGGTGTTAGGAGTATCATACTGTGGAGATGCTTCAGTGGTTCTGTGACTTTTAATCTCATCAAAGTGGAAGGAATGATGAACAAAGAAGGATATGTGAAGATTTTGAAAGGAAACCTCAAGCAATCAGCAGCAAAACTGAGATTCCTCAGATTTCCCAAAGATTTGTTGCAAACTACAATAACTGACTGCATGCTGTTATCCAGCAAAGAGGATACACAACTAACTATTAGCACCAGAGCTAATAATTTTAACCCTGGTAGTTTTTGGTTTTTCTGAAATGTATTGTTTTCTGTGTACAAAGCAAATTAATGTATGTAAAAGCTGTATTTAAAAAAAATACTGTTTAACAGCACTTGGGAAATTTTTGAAAAAAATACATAATTTTTTACCTCAACTGAAAATATATATGAAATTTGAAAAAAACAAAAAACAAAAAAAAAAAAACATTGTTTTTCCTGTTTTTGGCTGATTAATGCAGTGCCCTCTCTGTTCAGTTTATCAGTCTAAAGATCAGTCTAAATACATTTTGTTATAAGAGCTCCTTGTTTGAATTTCCTTAGTGCTAATTGGTTATGTCTGAAAATAACAGCAGCAAAGTGTTTTTTCACAGTCTGACCCAGTCTCACAGAAATGTCAAATAGAAACAGAGAAATTAAAATCTTACCACTGTTTTGGGAGATGTTGACATCCACACGCAGCTCTGGCACCCTGCTGCCTGGGAAGTTTGCCACACAGCTGTACATAGCCAGGTCTCTGAACTTCATGTCTACAATCTCCAAGCTACTTGTGCCGGGCGCCATGTCAGGGTCACTGCGCAGTAATATCAAGCTTTCCGAGTTGAAGACGGGGACACCATTTTTGTACCAGGTGTAGTTGACTTTGTCCTGTGGAGTGGCGTCAACATGACATGACAGTTTCAGGTCCCGACCCATTTGGATGGTCTCGCTGTCCTTGTTAGAGTCCGGTGTGATTTGGAAAGTCAGGTTGCTCATTGCTGTGAGTTGGAGTAACAACATTAAGAAAAGGAGAGAAGAATGATTAAGATGTATTACCGTACTGGGTGTTGTAAAGAGAATTATCCAATGATCATCTTTTTAGGATACATGTTTAATAAAGTTTCCTAGCCCTCTGCTTCAGAAAACTCAATACTTACATTGTTTTCTTGTTGGAATTTTATCTCGTAATGTGAGGAGTTAACGACTGTTTTGACCAATTACTGTTCCTAGTCATTTATTTTAAAAAATCAGCTTAATGAGCATGCATTTACTATCATAAATATAGGTAACTATCACTTACACGCAGTATTAAGTTTGAATTTTATAGATGTAGAGCACTTGTTTTAAATGTTATCAGCCCATAGCTTTTATTTCTCTTCCTATTATTCTACAAACTAGACCGACTGCAGCTGCTAAGAAGGCATCTCTTCCTGTGGTTTGCACAGTGGTTCGTAAGCTTTGAACTCATTTAAAAGGATCATAATCAGAATTTACTGACACTGTGTGGCAAAGATTGTGTGCCAAACAAGGAATTTGACTTTGGCTTAAAGCACTGACAGTGTACAGACTAAAAGCATTAATATGAACACTTTAGATTGCTGTCCTATATGTTGCATGTTTTAAATATTGTCTAATTTAGGTATTATAAACATAGAGTGACATTAGACCTCTGTTTTACAAAATGTACTAATACATATTGGTCCTAGAACACTGTGCACACAAAAAATGGCAATAAAGTACAGTACTTGCAAGGTAGCTATACCGAATTACTTTTTAGTATTTTGATGATGCATGCTTTTAGCACAATATGAGATGTGCTTCCAATTCCTACATATAAAATTTTTGCAAAGTCTGGTGTGCAGACCCTGTAAGTCGATATTTTGCAGAAAAATCTACTGCAATTACTGCAGCAAGTCTTTTGAGATATGTCTCCACCAGCTTTTGGCATTTGGAGACTGAAATTTTGTCCCATTTTTTGTAAAATGTCATAACCACAGTCAGACTAAATATGGACCGTTTGTCAGTTTCACATTCTCAATTTAATATATGTCTGGACTTTCACAGAACCATTTTTACACATTCACATGCTTTGATGTAAACAACTCAATTACAACACCCTGGTTTTCTATAAGTTTTACTCAGGATTCAGCTCCATCCATCTGCTCTCTATCTATCACAGAAATCTGAATGAGATACTTTAAAATTTGTGGTTGAAAATTGAAAAAATTTAAAAATTGTCAAGGGGTATAAATACTTTTACAGTCACTTAGTTAGGGGGTAAAATGCTGAAAAAAGTACTTACAAATAAAACTGCTAAAAGGCAATAGAGTTTTACAAGGACAAATTATAAAAATACACCAGAAAGAATGTGTGTCAATGAGGGAGATAGCCTGGTCATACATAAGGAGGGAGCATCGTGATAAAAAATTAAAAAAAAGAACCCAGGGGAATAAAAGAAATGGGAGACAAAAGAATGAAAAAAAGAGGAAGAGGCAAATTGTAAAAGAGTGCAAGGGAAAAAAAAGAGCCAAGATTCAGAATAAAATAACAGGGATATAAAGAGGAGGTGGGGGGGAAACAAAATCAAGGACAAAGAGTAACTTTCACACTGTCACATTTAATTTTCAGTTTCAAAGGCTGCATTTTCCCCAACTGATTTCCATATTGAATGCAAAACAGCTCTCTGTTTCCCTACTAAACAGCAAGGCTGGAGAAGAGACTTCATGAAATACAGAGGCCGCTATAAGACAGTGACCGAATGGTTTACATGTAATTATCAGCTTCATGTGAATGGTGTGTTAATCTGCTTGAGTGGTTTGTGGATGTTGTGTACTTACATTTATACAGTAATATTGCATGGTCTCCTCTTTATTGTATAAACAAGAATTGTTTCATTATAATGTTTACTCAAAGCTAAGATGCAATTTGAGGTTTGAGTGAGAGCTGAAGTCATGGAAACACACACGTGCATACATGTATGTGCAGGTGTCACCTACCGACTTCTTTTGCACTTCCACAATGCATCTGTCTCTAATCGTCTTTCCACCTGCGCTGGTGTAAAGACGCGTTCAGGCCCATTAGACTAACAGGAGAAGCGTATTTGGCATACGTTCTCCACAGTGTTAACTAACAGAAGAGACTGTCACTAATTGCTTCCACTCCAGTCTAACTAATTGGAGTGAATAAAGATGATTAAAGGCGCCAAAAATAGCCAGAGGCTAGGAAGAATGGAAGGTTTCTGCTTTAATGACAGGGAAATTACAAAAAGAGCAATACTTAACCCGCCCACTCTGACAAGATTCACATCAGCTCACTGTAATGATGGATTAACTGCTTACAGCACACACAGACTTTCCCATTAATACAGTCCCAAATTACTGTCAGTGACTGGGAAGGTAGTTTTTTTATCCTCAGTGAAAGAAACTTTTCCAGCTTTAGGTTATCATTGTTATTAGTAGGAGGGGAACAAGTAGTATTGTAAAGCAAACCGAAAAGATTTATGTTAAATATTGTATAATAACCCATGCTGCAACAGCACCTCCCAGAAATTTTAAAAAGTAATCTGTCTAAAAAGTAAAAATAAATACCAAAATTAAAGTCTTATGAAGTTTTATATGTATTAGCTTTACTTAAGTTTCCTAAAAACTTAATACAGAATGATGAAAACTAAAGTGCATAGTAGTTTCGGGAGAATCAACATTTTTAGTGCATCGATGTTTTAAAAGTTTTAAAAGACATGCAATCCTATAAACCTATAATATGATTTAATTCCCTGAATTGTCACAAAGGGAACTATTATTATGCGCCACTTGAGAGCGACGACGCAAAACCCTCAGCTCTAATGCAGCAAGTTTTCAGCTTCTTTGGTTTTGATATGTTTCAGTTACTGTGCTGCACTGCCACATACAGGACTGAAATTGTTATTAGAAAGTTGTGGTTCGTTTTTTTATGGAGGAAGACATTTGTGGAAATGATGGCATGTTCGTGAGGAACATTTTAGAATGAAAGAATACCAAGTTGATTTAAAAAAAAAAAACTCCAGATTCTGGAAAAGAAGGCCTGAAAACTTTACAGCTGATTTTAATTATCAGTCTATTGTATTGGAAATGTCAAAAAGAAACCTGTATGGACAGGCACCAAAACTTTGGGCCAAGTATGACACTTTACCAAATTTGGCTCTGTGTATAATAATGCCAGATTTGGCATAATGTCATCATGCCAACACAAAGCCCGTGTGTTATTTGAATCACACTGGCTTTGGTTACAAAGGGGTAAAGACTTTTTTATAGATACATTTTATCTCATCTGTTTTGGTCACAGCAATAATTAGTGTTTTTTGTCTGACAAGTTTGTTTTTTTTTTTTCAAAAATAATATTGTAAAAATTGCATAACCTACATTTGAATTAAGTTCTGAATAATATTGGATAAAATGTTCTTTGAAAATTTTGGTTCTTTTTCTGTTTGGCCTTCGGATGGATGGAGAGCTGTCCTGTATGGTGAATCCAGCTTCATGCCTGTGAACTATTTTAATTGGCTTTAGCTACTGCAGCCATGAAGTGGACTAAGAGGATAATTAAAACATAGTGAACAACCCTTGAGTAAATATTCCAAATCTGAGTAATTATTGTCAAATGACCTTGTTCTCTTTCGTCTAGGGATTTTTCCAAAAACTATCAGACAAAGCTGTATTTGAAGCCTTCTGCTAGGGTTTTCAATAGCAATACCTCAAGTTCAGTTTTTAATTAAATATTTTCTGCATGATGTAAATGCATTAGTGAACATCTAATGTTATCCACTCTGACGCCCCAAAATACTGCAATAAATTCACTAAACATTGTCTCTATATATTACCAAGAGAACAAAATAAATTCACTCACTCCTGACAGTAAGATTGACGTTCTTGCGAGCGGGGTTGCCCACGTTGTTGGTTGCCGTGCAGTTGTAGAAACCTGCATCCGCTGGAGTGACTGCACGTAAGAACAACGTCGGACCCCGAACCTGGGCACTGAGTGGGAGGGCTCCGGGATAGCGGGACCATGTCACCGTGGGGGAGGGTAAACCTGCAGTCACCTCACAGGTTATGACCACATCTTGCCCAGGATCTACCACCACCGTGTCGTCGACTGACAGCCGGATCATTGGGGGAGCTGCAAAGAAGAGAAACGGTGTTAAATGAGTAAAGATGGCATTGCATTCTATGCGGTTACAAAAACAAAATCTTGACTGTTTGTCTTCTGTCTTTCAATTTGAATTATTAATGGTTGAACCGTAAGTGCATGTGTATAATCCACTAATGTGCTTTAGAATGGACAGAGAGCAACAGTCATACTTAAAAACAAAGTATGACTAGGAACAGAACCTGTTATCTTCCATCTGAAATACATCTAAGTTCCCCTTGCTGCTATTTTAACTAAGTTTAATTTACCAAACATAAGTATTCTAATGTTATAAATAAAGCAAATACATTTCAGTACATGTGCTTTTAAAAGTCTGTTTATAATTTTTATTAATTGTGTAAAGATTTTATCTCCCTTTTAGTTGTTGCATCTAGGATGGGAAAAACCAGCGCAGGAGGCTGCTAGGATTTTTGCTATATCAAAAGTAGCTTAATAATTTTAAGTAAACATACATTTGAGAAATGTGAGTGGATTTAAATGGTCTATTCAACCTATATTGCACTCCTATGTACAACATTCTGTAATATGTCTTAGCATTTCACACCTCAGGACAAAAATGGGATGACAGAAGCAGCACATTGAGAAAAATGAGCTTGCAATCAGTTTGTTGTCTGATGAAATCCTTTGTTGATATTAGGACACACACTGCTTGTTACATTATTTTCTGTTTTTTTTTTTTCCAAAAACTTTTTAGTATATTCTTTGATATGTATATTTTCCACTGTCACGATTCTGTCTCACATCTAACCGCAGCCGTCTCATCCAGCTCTGTGCTTGCTTAGTTTCCGTATGACTCGTTACGCGGTCACACTTAGCAGCTTTGCTCTCAACGTTTCTTGTCACTCTGGAAAGCTCAGTTTTGCTTTTCTCAGAGAAAGCTCAAACCTCCCCTCAGCCCTCCACCGACCAGTACCAGGATCATTCTCTCATTATGATCCAAACCCACCACCAGAATTTGCAAGAGCAAAAATGTCTCTCCTATTTTTTCTTTCCATCAAAATCTTCCTATGTTCTCCACAGATGCTGCTCCAGAATGGATTCTGACCTTCCTGCTGTAATTCAGTCACATATTTTCAATTGTAAATAAACAGCTTTCATTTGTTGTGTGTCTCTGAGTAATTTACCGAAGAAATGAAATCAATTTAAACTCAATAAAGTAAATTAGGATATCACATAACTATTTGTAAATCAACCTCATCAGAGATTCCAATCTAATATGTAACTTAACTGTTGTTAAGACATTTAGATGTTTGATATCAAGTAATGTTGTCATTGGGTAACTGCTCTAACACTTGAGTAGCACTTGCACTGATTCTGTTGCAGTTGTGAATACACGTTTCGTATTTGTCAAGTGACTTTCTGATAGTCGGGACGGAGAAAAATGAAGGAGGTTTAAACCTTCAAACAGGCTTTAATGGTCAGCTAAGCCACAAAGACAAAATATCTAAATTATATTCTTCTGCACAAGGTTTTACAACAATATTTCCTGAAAGCAGTCAAACTATTTCTAAAATATAGAACATGTCTGATACAAGTTTGGCTTAAGATAATCTCTACAAAGTCTTTTTGAGTATCTGAAAAAGGACTGGTGGGGTGAAAGGCTGGAGCCAGGTTTCTTCCTGACTTTCACCTCATCCTCTGTCTTACCGAGCCCAAGTATTTAGTCTCATAGAGCAAAAATATGTTTAATTATCTTTTGAAGTTTCATTTAGCATTCACATTAGTCACAATTCAGAACAACATCAATAACATAGTTTTATCCAGAATTTTTATTAGCAATTCAGAGGGTCGTCTATATTTATCTATAAAACTGAGAAACATTTGACATTTAATTCAACTTGTACAAAACCAAATATATTTATAAAGTATTTTCCCTATTGTCTAAAATTAAATTAGACTTATTGTTTTAAGTTAGTTAGGATTAACAAAACTATTTCCATTTCCTGAATTCTAGAATAACTAGAGATGATTTCTTTCAGCAAACGTTTTATTACATCCTTCACATTTAAAAATTTACATATTATGGTGTCTGGGACAGATGAAAAATTAAGCAACTTGTATAAAAATTAAGCAATTTTCTTGCTGGCAGAAAATTATCCACAGTCATTATCCACAGATCATGTACCAACATTGAAAGGTCATTCAAAGAAAAGAAGCCATTTCTCCAAAAAACATGAAAAGAAAAATTACAGTAAAACCCTAATTTGATGAGGGATACTTTATGGTTTGATGAAACTAACATTTTAAGTGGTATTATGTTGTGTGGGAGTTATTTTTCTGCAACAAGGACCATTTAACAAAATAAATGGCATTATAATAAAAGAACATTGTGTGGGATAATTAAAGCAATATCTCAAAACCTAAGTTAAAGAAAGTGTAAGAAAGTTAAAGGTTAGTTGATAGAAGATCTTCCAGATGAACACTAGCTGTAGATGTACCTGCATAAAAACAGCAAAGTAAATAATTTAGAGTGGACACCAGCCAAAGTCCAAATCTCAATCTCATAGAGAAACATGATTCAATTATATTACTTCTGCAAAGAGGAATGGGCCAACAACGCTGAAAAAGTCAACTGTTTAAGAGAAGATTGTTTTAGGATACCTAAAATCTTTAATACCAAGCACAGAACAATTATAAGAAATGCTCAAGTGCATCATGGTGCATGAAAATACACATAACCCTCTGAATATAAAAGAAATACTACTCCTGAAACAAGAAAGCTTTAATCTGATTTAGTGTCTTCTAAAAACAGCAAAGGCAAATATATGATTTCAGCTTATCTGTCTTTCAGGCATAAAAATTCTCAAAGATTATGTTTGGTACAAGATGGTCAACCTCTACTAATCTGGTAAAAAGTGTTCAGCTGGGAAACTTCTTTGGAGGATCAAAAAGTCAGAAAAAGATCATCAGCTGTACAAATCAGAACAACTTACACGGGCAAAACAACATTGATGCATGTCATCTTTAAACAGTATTTTTAACGTATATATTTCAGAGCCCACTGGACCTTGGAAGTGGAGTTTAGCTTGAGAAAATTAATCTGTCAGCGCACTGCTGTGCCGTTTCACTGGCTGAGCTCACTGCTGTGTGCTAACAAGAGCATATAACATACTGTGTGTTCTGACTTTGGATTGTTTCCATATTTATGTATTGTTCTTGATTTCTCTGATTAGTGCCTTTAGACTAAAAAGAATAGTGGGCAGATATAACATTTTGGGATTTTGTTTGTGTAGAAGATGCATGAACAGAGCTGCTGGAATTTAGCTGAAAAATTGATTTTGTAAAACCACTACATTTTAATCCATAAAACAGTACTGCAAACAAAAATAACATGCTTCCTTAAAAAAAAGTACTTCAGTGTATTTTTTGTCTCCACTGCACAAGTAATAGATAAAACATTATGATCTTTTGCATGTAAAATAAAGAAAAGTTAATCTCCAATGAGATGCAAACCACCCGAACGCAGGAAACAATTCATTGCTCTAATAGATTTTGTACAGTACATCCTTTCATCTAATCTCCTTTTCAACAGCAATTATGAGAATGAATGGGGTGTGCAGATGCTCAACAAAGTACTTTACGTATTCATGTTTCAGCCAGTACAACAGTGTGCACAAATCTGTGCACTCACACAGACTTGCTGGCAGTGTCTGTAGGGACAGTGCAAAAACACAGACACACTAATCTGATCGCTTTAGCTAACTTCAGAAGTGATGGCTCTGAATCTGACAAGAAATTTCATTGTCATATCAGCTGCAATGAGAGAATAAATAGTTCTGTCTATTTCCATTGTATCAAAGCGCAATACTAAGAGAGCAAACTCCTGGAGGCCTGCAGGGTCCAGAGCCGTCAAGAAAACTTTTTCTTGAGTATTATTGTACTTTAATGAACCATCAATAAATGAAATACTTCAAGTATCATTTCTGTAGTGATGCATGCTAAAGTTCATATAATAATGAAGACCAGATTGGCAATGAGTCATTTTTACTTTGAAAGATTGGAAATCAACATGAGGTGACAGGTTGGCCATGAGTAAATATTCACTTTTTAATGTTCTAGTCTTATTTCTCTCTAGTCATTGCTATGATTATCACCTTATTCCACAATGTTCTTGTATACGCTATAATTCATTCATTATTTTATTTGTCAATTCAAATATTAATACAAACTGACAAACACAAATGTGTCAGTTTGTATTTGATTAATCCAAACAGAGGTTGAAATTGTAGAATTTAGGCAGCAAATTTTGATGAATCATAGTTTTAGAAAACTTCAAGGTTACAGAGCAGGAAGTTAATTAGTTCTGTCAAAAATACTGACATTTCTGAACATGTAAAGGTCTCCGTATCTCTAATCACCGTGTTACACCCAGAAATCTATGTATAAACATAGATGAGTTTGGAGGATGAATTGAAGTCTAACGCAGCTATTTTTGGCTCCTAAAGCATTAAAACTTGGGTGTGTCTTAAGGGACTAACCGGTGCAGCAGCCTCACATACCAAGGTAACAATGTCACTGGTTTATTTGACTGCAAAAACTACTTCATTGCCAGCATCCTGGTTTACTTGACATAAATCTGATCATATTTTTTGCAGTCTGCCACCAGATGCAGTAAAAAAAAAAAGAAAAAAAGAAAGAAATCTGTAAAAAAAAAATGAAGAAGCATATAGTATAAAAATGATGTGAAGAAAGAGGGAAGCATAGTGAAATGCAGAGGTGGAAGTGAAGATTTGAAAATTTTATTTTTCTTATAAAGGGCATGTGTGGGAGTTATCAAAGTGGGATCAAATACTCTTCCCACAGTAGTTTGCAAGAAAGTAAAAATGCCTTCCAACTCCTTGTGCCTGTTTTACTTACATTGTTAATGTTTTTATCTTTACTTTTTATCTATTTATTAAGTTATATCTAGAGGTTTGAGAATCCTTGTTAAACAACGTTTTAGCTGAAACTGAGGTTTAAGGGGTGCGCCTTTTAATGTTTTCATCTGTTTTTAATCTTTTTCAAAATCTCTTTCTCACCGTTTATTCTAAACAGTTTTTATCTTTACTTTTTATCGATTTAAGTTCTTTTTATTTCTCTTTCTCACTGTATGTCACATGCTGTTTGCATTTAAATTATGTAAAGCACTTTGAAATGCCTTGCTGCTGAAATGTGCTATACAAATAAAATTTGATTGATTGATTGATTGATTGATTGATTGATTGATTGATTGATTGATTGATTGATTGATTGATTGATTGATTGATTGATTGATTGATTGATTGATTGTAAGGCCGTCACTTGTATAATTTAATCTGCTTTTGTTCCGGTCAGGTCAGGTTTTGTTGTGTTCTCTGACCTGATTCATTCCGCGTTTCCTGTTCACTCTAACTTCATGCTTTACTATCTCCATCAGGACCTCTCATGTTACCTTCCAAAAATAAATAAATAATTTTGTTGACAGAGATGCGGATAACACCAGAGGACTACTAAAAAAAAAAACTGGAGAACATTTTCAGCAAACCCTCATTTAGAGAGATCAAATTTATTCCAATGATGATGCAGGTGGATGAAATAGTCAGACACCAAAAACCTGAGTTTTGACTAGAATTTTAAACATGTGTCACCTAGTAAGTATGAAAACAAATAAAGAAATGACTAAGTTTGAAAGCAATAGTTTGGCACCCTGAATGAAGACACAACAGGCCTATGTGGGTGTTAATGTGATAACTTTGTAGCCCCTGACAGTGACACTCTTGACACTATGGGGTTCATTTTGTTGTCAGATAAAACTTTCTGTCACAAAAAGACATAAAACTTTTTTAAAAATGTTAGTTATAATTTGGTAAGAATATACATGAAAATGTAAAGAGAAACATGTTACTGCTGCAATATTTTCACAAAACAATTAGAGGATTACATAATGTATTTAATCTATTTTACTTGGCTTTCAACTCCAGCGGGATCCAGTTTTAAATTGTATGTTTGTTTTTAAACAGTAAGAGTTTTTATTTTTTTTAAATTGTTATGTTGTGTTTTAATGTACAGCACTTTGTATCAGCTGTGGTTGTTTTAAAGTGTTTTATAAATAAACTTGGTATGGTATGGCATTTAGTATTTAATTCTTTAACGGACCTTCAGACGTTGAATGAAATATATAAAAACTATTAGTTGTCATATCAAAGAACTAAAATATCTTTATAGGTAAAATTTAAGGTTAAAAAGACAATTTACTATAATCTTAGTATCTCAGTAATAATTTTGAATCAGAGCTGCAAAGTGATTGTTTTGATTTAATGGTGAAGTTACCGAGGAGGCCGAGAATTTAAAAGAAGGAACTGGGGGTCTGTTCTCCTTAAAGGAAAGTTGCTTCACCATTTCCCACTAAATTCATGCTTAGGATACAGGTTCAAATCCACACAGCAATCAATATAACCTGTTCTTTTGACATAGCTGGTTAAAAAAATTATTTAATGAGTACCAATAAAGTGATTCAGACTATTTTGTATTGAACTACAGTACATTTATAGTGGGATGGGTTCAGTTTAATTGGAATGAATTGGATTATAATTGGAATAAATTCAATTAAAGTAGACAATAATTAATTCAAATTGCATTACAAGGTCTTGCGTACTTTGCCAAGTAATTGAGATAAGTTTTGTAGGACAATGGCAGTACATGAGTATACATAATTGGACATAATTGTATTTAATCAAGGAACACAGCCATTTCCATAACACTGATTGAGCAGACACTGGCCAACTAAGAAGAAAGGTTTCAATAAGCTTTTGGCGAAATCATAAGAACTGAAAAATCAAATTATATAATCAGATATTAATTTATATATTCATTTGCACAGTACATAATATGTCACTGATTAAGTTAAAAATAAGTTTGTGATTTTTGTTTTAAGTGATGTGCCAGTTTAAACCACTTATATATATTTAAAAAAACATGTTGCAGAGCAATAGGACTACACTAGCTAAACTGGATTCAGAACGCACACAAAGATTACGGGGAGTGATGTTATGATTATGTAGTAAATACATTACCTCCTGTTGTCTCTTTATAAGCTCATCTTTAGTATCTGCTCTCTCTGCTGAAGTCTTTTATTCAAGGCTAATTGTGGAGTGAATATTGAGAAACATGGGTTGTACTTGGATAAAACACTTGTGGCAGCAGTTTCAAGTATTTATTCTTCAAAAATCCAGAGCTATTAGTATGATTGCGGTGTGTGTGCAGCTGCACTGGATGAATGCCCTCAATTTTTAAAACACTCATCATGGGATAATTTATGTAAAATAGTTGCATATGTGCCTTTATTACAGTCTTCCAAACAATTCTGAATATAAAAACATAGACTGGGCAAAACATTATCACCACCTATCCAATAGTTTGTCTATTTTACTGCCAACATAGCCATGATTAATCGAGGAATTTATTCCACCAAGACGTTACCAACCGAAACATGATTGGGTATCACATTGTTTGATTGTTTCATCAATAAATAAGCTAATTATGCTGAATTATTGGGCCAGTTATGCAGATGTTCCTGGCCATCCACCTGATCTGACAGACAACATGATTCATCACTCAAAGCCACCTTCTTCCATTGCCACACTGTGTATTTTGAACCACTGTTAATATCTTCAGCATTTTGAGCTTCAATAGCTTCTCTATTGAATCTCATCTTATGGGACAGCTTTTGCTCCCTAAGTGCATCATAGACCCTGTCCCCAGTTCAGCAGCGTTCCTTCCTTCAATTTCTTTTGAAAGGTACAGACTTCTGCAAACTGGGAGCGCCCCAGAAAAGCTGGAATTTTGGATACGGCCTCAGTCACATAAACGTCATCAACATTGCTCAAATCCTTAAGCTAGCCTATCGTTCATGTTGTTTAAATCATTGAAGAGAAAACTTGCAGCTTAATATATTCACCTAACAACGGGTTCCATGATAAAAATTAAATATATTTTATTTACACAGCTGCTAGAGGTCATAATGTTATGCTACATCTGTGCATGTCAGAATATAAATATGTAAGATTATAATAAAATAATTTAAAAAAATGTCTGAAACTCTGTCAATATAAATGTCAGAAATTATATTTGACATCTGCTTTTAATTTATATTTGCAAACTAATAAGAAGCTAAAAGTCACTGTATGAATTTTTCTTGCCTGCGTCTGATGTTACTCACAGAAATACAATTTTCAAATCCTTTCCTGTAAGTTAACGTTCGCTCCATTTATGTCAACAGAACAGGAGGGAGAAAATATTCTGCACTTCAGAGTTAATAATGACACAGAAAGCTGAAAATCTTTTTCGAGCTTATCAAAGGCAAAGCTGTTATAAAACATTCTGAAGTCTTTGATGTATATAAAGTATAAATTGTTTAGCAGCAACAGCGACTGAAAGTAAAAAAAATAATAATAAAAAAAAATAGTTCAGGATTTGAACATGGTAATCCAATGTTTTTATTCAGACTACTTGATTGAGAGTGATTACGTGTTAACAGGGAGCATTTTATAACAAGATTTAATGACAGCAACTAGTAGAAACTGTGGGTCAGGAAAATAATTTAGTTCAAGGCAAAAGTTTCCCGATAAACTGTGCAGGATCACAACAACAAAAAAAATTCTTATTTTGATCCATTTCTTTCAATAAAAAATCTAAGAGAAGAGAAACAATTTTTTTTAAAAATCTTCATAACTTTTTTTTTTCCGAGAGAGGAATAAGGATTAGGTAATTGTTTTGATTTTCTCTGTCCAACTGCTACTTAGACATGTTATTAAACAAAATAAATGCTCAAATTAATTATTTGTTCTGTCCTAGCACTTTTAAGAATCACAGCAATCACAAATTTCACACTCTAATTACAGAAGTCTGAAAGAACTAATTGATGTTTTTGCTATGGCAAAGTAAATTCAACTTTTTTTAGGAGAGTAAAAGAGATTTATGGACTCTACCATAAAACTTGATCCCTCCTGACTCTGGAACTGTGATGATAAGAACTAGTTTCCCTCTTCACACCGTTTCATTTTATGAGTCAGGGGAAAAAAAAAAAAATGTCACTGATTGGAGGTAAAAAGGTTTCCTTACTAAGATCCCCAAACCAGGATTATAACCAAAACCAAAAAGAAAGTTAAGTCAATCCTATTTTCCAATAGGATCGACTTCATTTGATTAATTTAATCTCAGCAGGGACTAATGTTGCAATGGTGAACAGGAAACACAATGATACAATATGCCCAGAGGACAAAAGAAGAGAAGCGGTTCATTTTTCTCTCACAAAAGCTTCACTTTTAATGAAAAACTGCGTCTCCTCTTCCCTCACACCCGATGCATTTCTATTACTTAGTTGTCGTTTTAAGTTTCCATTTATTTTTGTTTTTGCTGTCAGTGTCATTTTAGAGCTCTGACTCTGATACTGTCATTTTTTTATATTTGCAAATGTAATATGGTTGTTTTTTACCCTTTTCTTGTGACTCGTATTTATTATCAGCCTATTATAATTTCCTTCTGTATTTTGCCTTAGGACTGTATGCTTCCTTTCCATGGAGCCAAAAAATAGCATCATTTTCACGCATTTCTCATTTTCTCTTTGTGTTTGACTAAATTCAGGGCAGTGTGCTTTCTCAATCATTGAAATATGAGACTCAGTGTTGCGTCAACACAATACAGTCATGTCAGATTTGTACATATAGATATTTAATATTTACTTTTAACATTTACATTGCAGTACAAGTAGTATCAAAAAAATGATAATTTCTAGCTAATATAACATGAAAAAGGAGGGTTCTTCTGAGGAACATGATTAGACCACGCTAACCATTTGCAAGGAAATGCATGTGTAACATGCAATGTGACTTATTTGTATGTAACTTTTTTGTAGAGCCGACATTGCTGGGAGAGTGTATCATTAGAAGGAGCTCGCCTAGAATATCATTCATAGAAGAACCAGCAAGCAGCACACAGTCAAATAAACAGTTGTACTTCATCCCTTCCTATTCTTTCATTTTTTACCTCATCCCCTTCATTGTGGATGCTCCTTCCTCAACAACTACTCGCCCACACACATGCGCACACACCCACGCGCATTCAGAGCAGAGTTTTTCCATCACTCTTTGAGAACGTGAGGTCCTGACAGATTGGCTGTTTTGGCAAGTCTCTGAGGCCTGATGCCAGGCAGACAGTTATTGTTGTGGCTGTTGTGGATCCATGTGTGTCTTTGTGCTTGTGTCGACTGCACAGTCAGGATACAATTGATCTTGGCCACAGGAGCCCAAGACGAGAGGAGTAGAAGACTGCATCGATGAATGTAAGGAATACCCATCAGACACAGGCCACAGAATCTGTGAAGGCCACTTTCCTCACTTGTTGGTTTTAAAATTGGGTATTTTTATGAGTAGTAGGCAACAACAGTAATAGAAATTCTTTGAAACATTTGTCTAACATTAGTTCTCATCACATTTTAGTTGCTCCTTCATCTGTGATCTATTGTGTGTGCTCTAATTAATAGACTGCAGTCTTTGGTGAAAGCATTTCTCAATCAGTTTTTGCAACCATGATAAATTTTTTACTTTCAGTTTGAACGATTCTCTTTTGGATTAAATGCTCATCTCAGCACTCCTGGTTTATGTAATGTGTTTTTTTGTAGGATAAAATTCAGATATTGTTGAACAGCTGGTGAACTGGTTTTATTAAAAACACATATGGTAAGTGGTAGAATGTACTATAAATACATAAATAAAAAATTACTTGATGTGGAGATAGTTGAACAGATCATATGGTTTCCAAAGAATGATGAAAACCATATGGAGGAGTGTAAAGCTTGCAGCTAGTTTTGCAAGAAGAAAGTAAATGGGAAAAACCCTTTAACCAAAAGGCATATATTTGGTGACGGTGGAGACAGTGGTCCAAAATTGTTGGGTTTCTGGAATGATCCCCTCCTTGTCCACCTCTGCCAGACTGCCCCAGGGCAGCTGTGGCTCCAATCCAGTAGCTCCAATCATCAGTGTGTGTTTGACACTGAATGTAGTGTGAAGCAGTTTGGGGTCATCTGGAGTACAGGCCATTTACCATTTATATATTTATATCTGGAAAAAAATGAGAGACTTCATAAAATGATCAGTTTCTCTGATTTTACTTGTTGTAAATATATGTTTGAGTAAAATGAACATTGTTCTTTTATTCTATGAACTACTGACAACATGTCTCTAAAGTTCCAAGCGAAAATGTTGTATTTACTTGCAGAAAATGAGAAACGGTCAAAATCACGAAAAACATGCAGAGCTTTCAGACCTCAGTGCAAAGAAAACAAGTTCATATTCATTTAGAAACAACAATACTAATGCTTTTACTCAGGAAGAGTTCAGAAATCAGTATTTGGTGGAATAACCAGGAGGTTTTCAATGGGGTTCAGTGCAGTGGGCTCTTCATTTTTTCCAGAGCTGTATGTATGTATGTATATATGTTTATTTTTTATTTTGTTGTAGTGTTGCTGCCACATTTGTGCCCACTTCCTCAGGAGTGTTAAGAAAAAGAAGATACACTGAAAGTGATAAGTTTAAAAAAAAAAAAACTGTGTCCGTTTAAGTAAGAATGATGGGAGAAAGATTCACCTTTGCCAATTTATTTAAGCACTGAGAATTGGATTTAGATGCTCAAACAAGCTTATAGTTCACTTCACAAAGCTCTGGGAGAAAAAACTCAACAATTATACAGTGTGAACATATGTCTTAAATGGTTTATACATCTAAAGAATTTAGATATATTTAAAGTCAAGGTTTGATTTTATCAATAGGTAATTTTGAAATTTTGAAGACACCCAACCAAATTACTAACTTGAATCTGACAGGATTAGTGGAAGACATTAAGACTGGGGTTATGGGAAGGAAGATTTCCAATCTTATCGGCTTGAACCTCATCAATTGGTGAAATTAACATCAGATTCATGCAAAAACCTGGTCTGTACTTATAAGGATTTGAGTACTGGAATAAAAATAATGATTTTTTCACTGATTATGAAGAAGGGTCTAAAAATGAACAAAATGTTAAACAAAATGATTAAATAAAGTGGTTTTAAATCATGCGTCATGGATAGCTGTTTCCTGATCACAACGAAAGATATTTATGTTAGATGAATGAGCTGGCTGCAATAGTAAATAAAAACAGCTGCTTTGATAATATGCAGTAATGTGTTAAGACATACTGACAGTCAATAAGTCACTGGAGTAACGTGCAACTTAAAACCATCACTTTTGCTATAGACGCAGTAAATAAGCTGTGTGTTTAAACTTTAAAGTCAAAGAGGTCCTAGTTGGCAGATTGTATTACCTTTGATCAAAGCCAAGACAGGTTAGTTGCTGCTACAGAAAAAAAAGTAAAGAGAGAAAAGAAAAAAACATGTGATAGACCTTTTCATCTAAGGAAAAAAAAAAGCGCATTACCAAAAACGTCGAACTATTGCTTAGAGGGAGTATTAATGTTTAATTTTTTCCAGTTAGGGTGGAGATTTAAAGAAGGGAACTTTAGCATGCATGGTTGTGTATCTAGCCAGCAGCATCCACTCTAATAAAACAATCATTAGAAGTTTGCCTGCTCCATGGTGCTTGCTTATTCTTACTCAGCCTATTTGACCATGAGAAAAACAGGATTACAACAAGCAGCCTTAAACAGTCCTCATAACATATAGCCAAAAACTTGGTTTTCATGTTTCATGGAGGATGGTTTTATTAAATTTGCCAGAGATCAGACTTAGAGTAACTAACTTCTTTAGAAAAAACTTTAAAAAAAAAAAAAGCCTCAAACTGATTTGATGGGAGGAGAGCTTAGCAAAAGAGAGGAGAAAAAGATAAACACACAGTGGAATAAAAAGATTGATAATATACACTAAGCTCAGGGTATTCCCTGGTGGTGCATCAGTCTGACCGTAACAAACCTGACAGGACTGTCAACGGCAACAGTGTTGTTGTAAGTAAGAGAGTTGCCGGGCGGTGGCGTGCAGATGGACAGACCGGTGCAGAGAGAATTGGAGATAACAGGGAGCGTGACAACTGAATTACAGCTGACGGCCCTGAGATGAGCTCTCAGCAACAGAAAAACTAGACAGGCAGACAACGCCGCGCACAGGGAGGCAGGCGAGAAGATAGAGACAGCGAGAGGAAAAACCAGTGGAGAAAAAAAAGATGCCCAGACAGAAAGGGAGGTGGAGAAATGGATACACAGCAAGGAAAATGAGAAGATGAGGCAGTGAGAAATGAATAGTATTTCCTGCTCAAGAAAAGAAAAGCAGATTTCTAAGCAGAGAAAACTATGATAAAAAAGAAGTTTTATAAAATCAAAAAAGGAGTGAAAAGGATGAAAGCAACCCATTTCGTAGAAAAGAGTAAAATATGCATCTGTGGAAGCCTGTATGTGGCTGTGGATTGCAAGGATCCATTTGCTTTTTCCTTTTCTTTGCAAATACAAAGGCAAACAAAAAAACGTACCTGTAGCGTTTGTTAGCCTGAAGGTGACTGACTTATCTTCAATGTTACACACATTGCGAACAGACACCTGGCAAGTGTAGTCGGCAAAATCCTTGGTCCTCAGGTTTTTCAGTTTTAGCACCTTGGTCTCGCCCTACAGGAGACACACAACACCAACACAGCATGCACTGTAAAAATGTTTTCCTCAAATTAATCTTAGTGTGATTATTTAAAGACATATTAAACATTGAACTAAACATACAATCTCACAACACCTTCACTGCATTAAATATCACTGAAATAACTTCTTAGTGTCTTCTAAGCTGCATTCAGTCTTGTAAAGCATAATCAAATGCAATATGTGTGTCTCATGTACCCTGCAATCGTCTAAATCAACATTGCTCCATCAGGATAAAAAGATGGATCATTTAGAAAAGGCTTTTGCATGTGCCATTAGGAAAATTATTTTTTTTTTTTCAGATTTTCAGATCAGAACATAAAAACAAAATCCGCCAATCCTCTCCATTGTTAAATCTGTCCTTCTTATGATCATCTCACACAACCTCTCTCTGTTTCTCATGATATAACAGATGTATAGACAGAGGCATTGAATAACATAAGGTAGCACCAAGATTTGACAAGTGCTATTGATTTATCAATATTATTTTAGCATTCAAGATAAAAGGCTTGAGTGAAGACTAATATGTTCTCCCAAATAACACGATGAGGCATTATGAGATGTTCAGGGGGTTTGCTGGAAGACAAGCTCTTCACAAATCCAATAAAAAGCAGGACAGGGCCACCAGGTCTGACACTGAATATAAACTGTGAAGAACTGATTTGAATAGCTGGAGTCTTATGACCCATAAATTATACTTTCGGAAGATAATATAAATTGAATGAAATACCTCTCAGCCTTTGAAGAGGCTATATGTACAAATGAAAATGCCAATGACTGCACAATTACAAAGTCTATCTCACCCTTAAAGTTATGTTTAAAATGAGTTTTGAATCGGCTACACATGCTGTTCTGTTCACATGACTTTGCAACCTCGTTAATTCACGTAAAGTTGTACTTTTGACTAAACTGCACCACAGTGATGGTTGCACTAAAACAGGAAGGCTCAAAATGAATTTTTCTTCAAGTGGTTATTTTGAATTGTTGTGTTTTTTGGACAAAAAAAAAAAAAGTTTTATCATTGCATTGTCTGCAGTCTGCACACGTTATCCATGAACAATGAACCATAGATATACCTTGAGAGAGTCTCAAGACTGGTACAGATTATAGCCCACAAACTACACTGTCTAATTGATGTAGACGTTAGATTAGCTCTTTGCTGAAATTCAACCTTGTTTTCATTTGGCCATATCTCTATAAGCTTTCTGGTAGAGGCTGAAAATGTTGCCCTTTCTTGAACAATCAGATAGCATTTGTGAATAATAATTTTCACTTTTTCAATTTTTTTTTACTGTCCTGCTTCATTCAACTTTGTATCAATTTTGACCAGTTTTCCTGAATCTACTGAAAAAAAACCCTAGATCATATTGCTACCAACACCATGTTTCATGCTAGGAAAAGCACGCTCAAATTAGTTTTCTACCACACATATTTTACATGTAGACCAAAAAGATTAATTTTGGTCTCACCTGGCCAGCAAAACACGTTCCACATAT
Organism: Poecilia mexicana; assembly: GCF_051168715.1. Classification (NCBI taxonomy): domain Eukaryota; kingdom Metazoa; phylum Chordata; class Actinopteri; order Cyprinodontiformes; family Poeciliidae; genus Poecilia; species Poecilia mexicana. The sequence continues at coordinate 26,953,386 of NW_028263372.1, read as the reverse complement.
TTTCTGTCTTCATCATGGCCTTAACATACATACTACAATCTTTCAAGAATTCAAAGGGCTTTTGCAATGCGAGAGGGACACTTGAAGTAGCAGTTAGCGAACAATTGCAAGCGGTTTTTCTCTTTCTCCTGTGCCTCAGCCTCATATGGTTTCAGAAATGCAGGAAACCTTGTTCAAGTGTACCTGAGTATAAAGAGGTTCATAGATGTCCACTCCATTGTCTTTGCTCTGTTCGATGACCATAGCACCACGTTTCCAGATGAATCTTGCAGGAGGGTTGGAGTTGACGGTGCAGCGGAGGAATACTGTCTTCTCCTGGTAGAAACCTGTACGTATATCGCCGACCGTCTGGTGCACAGTCAAAACTGGGACATCTAGGTCTGTGAGAAAAAACAGTGAAAAAAAAGAGGGTTTTTTTTATTATTATTTTTGCAAACATAAAAAATAAACAGAGGATCACAAATATTCATTTCAGTTAAAACTGATTTTCATCTTATTGATGCTGACAACTTCTCTGTGCAAAACGTCGGTAAAACTGTGAATGGCAAGGATGGGATCTGGAAACTCAGGCACAACACTGGCTCATCACATGCAGTTTGTTGATTGAATTATCCACCCACACTTACAACAACTATCCAAACACCCAAATATTTCTAATGGGCACAAATGTCTAAACAGTCTGTGTGTTTTGCCTTTTCCTCTCTTGCTGTGACTCTCCCACACACCAGATTTATCTATTTTTTCCTGTCATTTTTCTGTCATTTCTCTCCTGCCTTGCCTTTCCAATCTCCCTCCCAGCCCCCCCATATGTCTTTTTTTCTTGTGTATTTCCTTCATGGAAGTGCCGTTTTCCTTTCCCTCAAGTGGAATGGATTTCAGCTGCTGTCATGAGCACGGAGGCTGCTCTCCCTGGTTTCTACCATTCCTCCAAAACTCACTGCCACTTTTGCTCCACATCACCATCCTTCCCCCTTTTTCTATCCTCTCCTCCTTACGCTTTCCCTCTCCCCCTTGACAAGGTAGACTTTTATGTGTGGTTGTGTCTGTGCAATTCAGAGTTTGTGCAGGCTAATTAGACTGCTTCAGAATTTAAGAAGGAAACCATTTTGTGCACCGTTTTCCTACTACTTTATCTCCTTTTTCCTAACTTCTGTCATTAACTTACAGTGTCTTTAAACTGCTGCCCCCTTATATATTCCTGTCTCTTTTTTCACCCTTTTTCCCATTTCAGTGCTTCAAATCGTCAAACTAAAATTGTGTATCAGACAAAGATAACCTGAGGAAATACAAATACATCCCTAGTGTGCATCTTATTAAACTACTTTATATCAGATGGATAGAAAAATGTGCTCTGAATTTCATTGAAGTCAAAAACCTGACCAAACGGGCTGCTGTGCTTTAAAGCAGAATACAATCAAGGCTTCCAATTCCATAGTAAAAATATAGTAACACAATTAAAACTGTAAGTAAAGTCTACAAATAAAACTCCACTTCATTAAATAACAGTCACTTAGGGCAAAACCTGCACCTTTATTTTAAAAGGCAACTTATTTGAATACTTCTAAGGTACTACAAAAAGTGGCATAAGTTAAATTTTGAGCTTCATTTATGTTTGATGTGGATATGGTTCAGATTTTTTGTGTCATTTACCCACTTTTCTTCAGAGTGTATATATGCTACCTTAACTTAACCTCTGTGGAAGAAGTCACCAAGAATCTGAACAGTAAGGTATTTCTAATATTTCTGAATGCATTAAACAACAAGGGGTCTTTAACCAGAGACACAAAATATAAAACAAAAAATATAGCCTCCAACTCGACTACATTGTCTCAGGTATTATATGATTATGAAATATTTTTAGAACTATAGCAGAGAGCAAATTCTACATTGTTTTATGTCCCTGCTTAAAATGGGCTGCACATGCTGTCCGCAAAACATAAGGGCTGTTGTAAACTATTATGTTAGTAATTAAGTAATCTATTGATTATTCCGACAATTAACCGAATAATCAAAATAAAATATTTGATAAAATATCAGTAAATACTGACATAACAACAGTATTAATATTGGAAATCAAAATCAGTCCACATTTTCATATTTGTGCATCCCCAGCAATTACCTTTCTGTAGTTTAGAAAATTTACCTAACAATAATAGTTCACTTTTTAAGTTAATCTGGACAAAAGATTTACAAAGATCTGAAATAATATTCAATTTAATAATAAAGTAGCAAGTAGTGTTGTAGTCAAGATCACCTAACCCGACACCAAGTCAAGACCAAGACCAAAACCAGAGTGTATCGAGACCGAGACCGAGACAAGACAAAGACTTTTAGGGTCCGAGACCAAGACCGGCGCCCCACAATACATGGCACGATAAAATGTGAAATATGATAAAAATTGCTTCTCAAATTGATCTTAAAGATCCACATTTTCATAAAAACACATAGATATTAAATATTTAGAGCTAAAATAAATTTATATTATTATCAATTCAAACCATTCTGTTTTGCTTCCATCTCTGTGCCACAATCCGCAGAGGTCTGTGCCATCCCTAAAAAGATAACTCCCTGGGCAGTTGCCCATGTCGCCCATGTCAGATACCACCACTGTCTGCAATATTAAACATAGCAATTAAAGCAATGCCCTAATGGTAAACAACGCTCAACTATGAACACTGACCAAGGAGCAACAGGCAATAAGTAACGAGGCACAAGGCGCTCACCGTGACTGTTCTCACTCTCTTTCCCACCGCATGAAGCCAGGCAGCACAGGGCAGTAATATCTGCCACCATGACAGGTGACGAAAACAATCAAAGAGCAATGAGCATGCTCTTCCATTCTTGTGTTTTATTTACCACAGAAATAACAGAAACGTAAGTGAATTTTAAAAGCCCAGAGGTTAGAGTCCTTGTCAAACGGAGTTTTGGCTAAAGTTGGAGTCCCAGTTGACGGCGTCTCAACTAAAGTTCTACAGCTTTTTATTTCTCTTTCTGTTTATCACATGCTGTTTTTATTTTAATTATGTAAAGCACTTTGAAATACCTTGCTGCTGAAATGTGCTATACAAATAAAATTTGATTGATTGATTTATTCGCTAACTAAATAAATATCAATGAAATAATAATTGCTACTGCAGTGTGCCTAGTGCAGGGGTCCCCAAACTTTTTCCTGCGAGGGCCACATAACTGTTCCCTTTTCTGGTCGGGGGCCGGTCTTAGTTTTTCGAGAAAGAAACCTTAGAAAACTTTTGTTGACCGGGGTGGGGGGGGGAGAGTGAAACTGTGGAGGGGGTGGGGGGGGGGATTACTGCCGACAACATATTCGCGTTTGTAGATAAATTTTTACCCAGAATGCAAATGGAAAAAAACCGTGAGCGAAACGGTGACTGGTACTGACTAGTATATATTGCATTGAGGGAAATTAAGTTTCATATCTGCTCAAGAGCCCCCCTGGTGGTTGAAGAAAAATCCATATATATATATATGAAAAAAAAACACTGAATGCTCTCTGGTATTGTTCAGGGGGCCAGACCAAATGAGGAGGCGGGCCCGCGGGCCGTAGCTTGGGGACCCCTGGCCTAGTGCATTACAAGAATAAAGAACGGCTCTCAGTGAGACTCCAGCCCTATCTTCTTAGTAAAGAGCCGTTCAGAAGAATCGGATCGTTCCTGCATGTAACATCACTGCTTTGCAGACTTTGGTCACAGCGTTGTCCCAGATATGAGACGCCTCAGTCAACACCTCCGCACAATAATTCAGCGCAGTGAGTGACGACGTATTTTTTTGTTTTTTTTCATCGCAGCTATGTACAGCTAGTTTGCTAAAATCACGCCAACAGAGCTTACCTTTCTTTAAGCTTCTTTTCTGAGTGACGAAAAAAGTTAGACGTAGTCTCACCGTCTGTGAAAGCGAAGCGCTGCTGAATTAGCTGTCGCCATCGGATTTTTTATTTATTTATATTTTATGTAATGCAATTCTATTACATCTTCTGCCGCTCAGAGAGAACCACTGCGCATGTCCCGGAGCGCCGTGACAACATAAACATGTAAGTCATGGTACTGCTTGCATTTTAGTCGGTATGTTTTGCATCCAGTGAAAACAAAGATGCTAACAAATAAACTGTACGCTGGTAGTTTAGTGATGTGAAGCTCAGAAACTTACATTTCTGCGCTTCACTAGCTATATGAAGAATCAGGAAATTGAAAGACTTGACAGAAAAAGAAAAAAAAAAAACTTAAATAAATACAAATACCATGAGTATCTTAACAGCATAATTGTCCCCTTGTCTAGAGAGACATTTTAGTGTTAAAATAGTCTTTACAAATATTCAAACTCAAACTGTTATTATCAAAGCTATACCCAACTATGTGCCCATCTACATAGATGACCTCAGTAAGGCACAGTAAGAAGGAATAAAAATTAGTTAAAAAAATAAATAAATAAAACTTTTGCTGTCCTAATCATTGTATTAATACTGGTCCTTCAGAATAATACAAAGCCTCACAGTGAGTCTCAGTTTGGGCCCATAAGTAAATGGAGACACAAGATGAAACTGCAAGGGTACAGAAATACAATATGAAACTTTAATGAAGGTTCTGATTTCCCCAAAGTCCTGCCTTTGCACACAGCTTAGATCAATTGCACTGCATTGCTTTTGTTAGCCATAGCTTTTAATGTGCATCTAAGCTTCCAAATTTCAAGCTGCTCTGGGGGCTTAATATTGTTTTCTGCTTTGACATCACATGCTAGTGCTGACTCAAAGGCATTTTAGTGCTCCCCTAGACCCAGGTCCTTACATTGTTGGACACAGACGTGTGGATAAATCAGCAAATTGGCTAGCTTTTACTGTGCATGCAAACACTTTTTGACCATTAGGGTTCTATATTTTGTATTTCAAAGTCTCATGGAAATGGAATAAATTAATCCCTTTATCTGACTGATCTGAGTTTAACACCACACTGATTAATGGAGGTTAATCACTGTGTGGTGTGATAATATCAACTCTTAAAAAATAGATTAACAACTACAGACTTTAAATAATGTGCAAGCATTTTTGCAGTGACACTAGCAGTTTAGCTTGGGTGGATTCTGCTTCACTTTGTGGCATAAGGATTGATGCTCCGTCATCTTGTAGAAATAAATTGACCTTTTAAACAGCATAAAAAGGCACATATCCCATTTTTTACTCTCAGTGTGTGCCTCATGGTTGTTAAGATCTTGGAATCATTTTTGACTTGGTAAATGAAAGATAATTTTTAAAATGAAGTTCATTAGATGTGCTAAAAACTTACTGACTACACTTCTGACTTTTTGTCAGCTTCTTATCATTCTGATATTTCACAACATTTTACTTAAATGAAGGCACTCTTGTGGATGTATTTTAAGACCAACCAAGCTGCTTCCTTTTGTGACATTTTGGAAAATCTAAACAAGTCTGGTGACAAATCAGGAAAGGGAATTGAGGACCTGTACAAGTGTGGTTCATCCTTGCATACAGTCTCAAGTTGCCTGAAGGTGCTATGTTCATCTGTTGGAACTACACTGTCTCTTTGAAATGTGTAGTTTGTTTGGGGTTATAAAATCAGCTGATATCTGGTGTGACCACCATTGCCTCACTTAGTACAACATATCTCTTATGCATAGAGCTGATCAAGTTGTTGATTGTGGCATGGTTTTCAGGAAAAAGGCGAAAAGTTATAATTTGCAGACTTGGTTTCTTGCATGCATAAATATAGTTGCCAGAACTTAACAGAAACATCTGGCAGGGAAAAGTAACACCTCAAATTAGATTTCCAAAAATCAGACCAAAATAAAGGTAGTACATCTTTAAGAATTTGCTTTTTTTTGGGCTTTTTTTGTACAAATTAATTCAGAGTAACAGAAAAATCCAACACTATGATTTTGCAAGTGTGATCAGTGGACCAGTTCCTCTGAAACTCTATTCATTAGAAAGAAAAATATACTTTATCACATTTACTCTTGGTATCCAACGCTAAGCTCACAGCTTACTGTAAATTGGATATACCTTTTTATGATTCCTGCTTATGTTTTTAGTTATACTGCATATTCTTCTGGGTTTGAGGACATTACATTTTGGTCTGTTATTTTGGCTTTAATTATTAAGAAGACTAAGCATTTTGTTTCTTTTTTATTACTTTATGAGTCATATTGGGACATTCAAGATATTGTAATTTCAAAATCATTAGAAAAAAGTGTGAATATCAAATTTTAAACATATCAAAATATGTATTTCAAATTTGCTCGTGGCAGTTTAAATTACACATATTTCAAACTTGCCCAACAAGTATATAAAAGCAACAACATTTCTGTAATATTCATACTGCAGCAGTGAACAAATATTTTACTGACTTAAAATTTGATTGCTGTTTTACAATCTTAACGCTGATATGATGTGCGATTTTCAAAGCCAATCCATATGGGCTGTGAGTGTGTTTTTGTAACAAGTTGACCTCTGCTGGTCAGTCTTCCCTGCAGGAGGACACCCTAGACTCCAAATCCTCTTTGATTTCCAATAACATGTCCCGTACTCTAATAGGTCTCCAGAAGTAGATGGCCATTAAGAGACCAAAGGGAAGATGACAGGTTCAGTCGAGTGAGCATTTAATGGAGGAGGTGTGGTGCATGTATGTATGTGTGTGTGTGTGTGTGTGTGTGTGGAGAGGCAAAGGAGACATGATTGCTTCAGTACAAAAGTTCACTACCTTGTGTTTTACAAAATACAGTGCTAGATGGCAACACAAATACAGAAAGGCAAAAATAATAAATAATAATTAAATAAAACAGCAGCAGAGATACACTGCTAAAATGGGCAAGTCTGTTTACACAACGATTAGCATAATCGCTGATGTGTCAACAACTGACTTTTATAGAAGAGTGGCAAGATATTCTAAAGAAATCTATAACAATTCCCCTCTGGATTTTACAACAAGCAGTTTAATGGAGACAGAAAACATGTGGATCAAGGTGTACTGATTAGGTGGGACCAGAATTAAACATTCAAAATTATTTGTGTTATAGAAAACTAACACCCAGAAAATACCATCCACATTATGAAACAAGATGTTGGCAGGGACAGGGATGCTGGTCAAAGTTGGTAAGAAGACAGATGGAGATGAATATAGGTCAGTCCTGCAACAAAACTTGTTTGAGGCAGAGGTTAATATTTTAGAAACTAATGTACATTAGAAGGGTTTACAGCAAAAGGTTTGGATTTAAATTTAATGTATATTCTGTTGTAAAACTTGGAAACTGATATTCACAGATGGCCTACAGACTTGCTAATTGAGTCTGAACAGTTTAGAAATAAGAAAGGCAAAAATGAGTCTCTCCACGAGCAAAGTTAGAAGAAGGATGATTACGGTTGACTTGTGACTGAAATCATTGCTAATGGTGGCTTTACAAAGCTCTACTTAGAGCTGCTCCGTATCACAGCTGCTTAGAGCAAACCAGTTTTCAAAGTTTTGTTTGGAAACAATTTTGAAATGTACTTTTTCTTCACTGTTATGTGCTATTCCATTTGTGTATTACTTTATATTGGTCTATAATGGACATTTCAATAAAATACATTTATGTTTATGCTTGTGGCAAAATGGAGTGGTTGGAGGGGCCATATTAAGTTACTAGGAAAACAGATTCAGGTAGTTGAATGTGATGAGACAAATCTGTCTGTAATAAAACTGTTACAGCTGAAAGACCAGAATATATAAATTTTTTTATTTTTATTTTTTTTTGCAAGTTGAAAAGGGCTTTCAAGTAAACAAGCTGTATAAGTAATTATCAAAAGAACAAGAATTGTTGTTTTTTTTGGGTGGGGGGTGTTGTTTGTTTTCTGTTGCACCTGTGAAGTGACAGAAACAGAAATAAAATTCATGCACATTATCGACCACACACAGGCCCTCATGGCTACATGCAGACTCACAGCTAGAGAAAAGCTTATGCATACAGAGAAGCACAAGCAGATGCAAACTTCACTGTTTGATCCCGCTTCGCTTCTCATCAATTATTTAGCCTTTTGCTCATAGACATCAGCTTAAAGAGAGCATAAAACATGCACGAGTCCCACATTTGGAAAATAACGAGAACATAGCCTTGGTTTAAAATGCAGTGTTGAGATGTAAAGATTTATTTAGGCTGATTTTCTGTCCTCAGAGTGTTTTCTTCAGCATTTATTTAGAAATTGCAGGTTTAGTTTTGCTGTTTGGAACTACAAACCTATGCTTTAATTGCTAAAGTGATGACTTCAAAAACCACAAATAGATAAACTGGGACTGGAGGTCTGATTGGAATATAAACTACAATCAACAAATTTAATTGATATTATGGCATATTGTAAAAGAAGTATAATCAACTACAAGCAGAAATCTTTTCTGCATTAATAGGACTCAAAAATCAGCAAAGTGTCCAACCATCTCATAGGGGATCAGTCTAATGATGAAAGGAAAAATACTTTGGTTACTTATTTATGACAAACGTTTTCCATTCTACACTTTAGTGAGTAGCAAATGCATGTTACAAGATTCTGTTGGACCCATCCGATGTACAAAGCTGCATCTGAATGTTAACAGTGGCTCTTCATCAACTTGGAAGAATTTTAGTCGCTATTTGCCACTATTACTCAAAAACTGTTCGACTATGATGTTTAAAGGGGTAGTATTTATTTAATAATCAGTCATAGAAGTAGATCTATAAATGGACTTCATACTTTGACATTTTCAGTTTCATATTAAAGGATTTTTGGAATTATTTAAAAAAATGTTATTGTTCATGATTGATTTTCTAAAAGCAGCAACAAGATAAACCATCCAAAGGGGTAAACATTTACAAGTAATCAATCATCAAGCTTCCCAAAGGAGTGTGCCACTTTCAAATGTTTTATTTTATATTTTACACATACATTGGGTTTAAAACTTGTATACAAAATGTGGTGTTTGTAGCATCATGTGTGGTAATATTTTTATTGCATGTAGAGTAACTTATTCATCCCCTTTGAACTTTGTTTTGCAAAAAAGCCAAATATAGTTGATCATGATTGAATTGCAAAAGCAATAAAAAGGGTAAAACATTCAAGGCATTTTTAAGTAAATATTTTCTAATCTATAAGCTGTTGAATAAAATAGTTTTGTGTCATATTGTGATTTCTTTTTTTTGTCTTTGTTTTTTTTTCTTTTTACAAACCAAGAAGAAATGAAAGCATCTTGAAATATCGGTGATTAAATATTTTTACAGGGGATTGTCCAATAAACAATATGAGCTAGCAGTGACCATCTTGTGATAGCTTGTCTTGTTTACTAGACAAGCAAAAAATATTTTTCAATTGGAAAAACACAGCGAGTTTTTGACCATAATACTTCTCATAAGTCTGCTAAGAATGGTACATTTTTGTAGAGCCCATGTTTTATGTACAAGCCTTAATTACGCCTTTGTCAGCATAGAAGCTGAGAAAAGCAATTAAACATTCATGAGTCATGGTGTGGCTTTTACTCTGGGCCCAAAACAAACCAATTTGGGCCTGATTATTTAGCATGAGCGTGACCATGTGTCTGTACAGTGATGATGACAGCGAAGGAGAAACAGAGGCACAGTGCACTGACTCAGTCTTTGGGCTAAAATCATATGCACATGTGCAAAAACACACAAGTTGCTCAATGGTGCGCGCAGTTATACAACAACATTCACATACACACACAGATACACACGGGTAAACATACGTATAAACTCACTAACGGATACACACAATTCTCCTCAGGGTCATGATAACACATGCTTCTGAGCTCCCTTGCTGCAACCCCTCAGGGCAAAAACAAGAAAGACCTTCTGTGTCCCTGTAAGTGGCTTCTGAAGATTTCTGTGGGGAGCAGAGTGGATAAAGGATGCCCTTCTTGCTCCTTTTCATGCTCCTGTGAATGTATTGTGTATAAGCTGAAATCCATACACAGCTTTACTCCTTATGAAGTTTAACAAAAGCAGTTAATTGACATCAAAAGACGAAAAGGCTGCAATGGACATACATGCACACATGATGCACTTTGCATTATTTTTAGTCGTATAAAGTACAGCTTGGGTAGACATACAATATGCCAAGTAATACAGACCATTGTTGCTCTTAGAATTATTAAAGGTCCCGTGTTTTTATTGTGTCGAGTTAAAAGATGAATGTCTGACTCATGGGCAATCTTTATTAGCCCATCTTCGGTCCACCTCTGTGAATTCCTGCCCAGACACTAAGGCTGTATCCAGACACAACTTCCCTTTCATTGTTCAGCTCAGTAAACAAATAAATAAATGAGAATTCAGAGACTCCCACGACAATAACACATAGTTTTAAAAGAGTCTCGCTGAAAAGTTAGGATGGTTTAGTGTCCTTTTCCTCGACCTATAAAAATGCAACATTATCACATCGGCAGCGCTGCGGATAAACAAGCTATTAGCTTGAAATTAGCTTTAGTTTGTTAAGTGACGGGACTCTTTTCTTCACATGAATTAGTGTGAGATTAAAACAGAATTTGGTGTATGACAGAAAATATTGGAACATTTGTGAATCTAGTCAAAACTATAGGTTTTACTCAACAATCTAAAGGCCATTTCAGATCACATTTGGGTCTCTTATCTACTAATATTCTTTACACACCACAACCAGCTGCAGCTGATGTTTGTGTGAAGAACAAACATCAGCTGATGTTTGCATCAGCCAAAAGCTGATGCTTTTGGCTGATGCTTTTAGCTGATGCCAAATACTATTTGGCTATTTGAAATAGCCAAAAAGTATTTGGCTTTTTCAAAAGCCAAATACTTTTGAAATCTAAAGCCAAAAGTATTTGGCTTTAGATTTCATATAACAACTCTGTTGTTATATGAAACAACATATAACTATATGTTGTTTCATATAGTTATATGTGAAACAATAACTATATTGTTTCACATATATGTTATATTATGCTAATATAGCATAATTATTATGCTGTATTAGCATAATAATTATATTATGCTAATATAGGATACTATAATTATGCTATATTAGCATAATTATATTATGCTAATATAATTAGCAAAATATAATTATGCTAATAATATATTTATGCTATAATATAGCATAAATATATTATGCTATATTATAGCATAATATAATTATGCTATATTAGATCCAGAATACATGACAGTAACTAAAGACTGTTTAACAATGAAAGGATCTAGAGTCATGAAATAGTTTTGCAGATTGTAATGGCAGATATTATGATGACACAAAGGTTTGTAAAAACATATTTGAAAATCGGCTTAAAACAAGGTAATAAAGTTGATACACAGATTTCCATGGAGTTAACAGGTGAGTAGGTAGAATTGTAAGTCTGAGTAAGACACTTCTAAGTAAATCAATATTTGCATCTAACCACTGCTTTTATCATGGATCTAATTAATATCTTTGGAAATTCATAAAAGCAGCTCAGGAGTTAAGCTGTTCTCAGCAGGATCTAATGAGAATCTTCCCAAAAAGCCCCAAAGCAAGACATCGATATCCCGCCCAGTGTATAAATATTAAACAGCAACAGCTAAACACAGATGGTTTGAAGCAATGCAGTCACTTTTTAATCACAAGTCATTGTTATAAGACTGTACAATATCTAAAGTCCACGATTAAAACAAATATTTGAGACCATCCAATTTAATACGTTTGACCTGAATAGTCCCACTGGATCCTGTCTAGAAATGTTTTATTTTTTTCTAAATAGCCTGGAGAATAACATATATATCGAAACTCCCTATCCCAATTCATCACATAACTGTGATTATATAAGAAGTTGTCATTCCTACGGCATCATATATTGCTTGTGTCAAAGCCCGTATTGTCTCAGGGACATGTTTTGGTAAAACTGCCATTGTACAGCACTGTGTGTCTGCCTCAGAGTACCATCTTTTTAAACAATACTTTTTGTTTTAATGTGTATATTTTGTTTGTGATCCATTCAGTATTTTTTATATATATTTATTATTTTGTAATACAAAATGTAAGACACTTTAAATTACCCTGTGCATGAATGCTGCTATACAAATAAACTTGCCTTGCTTTCAGTGTATCCTCGTGACTACCAGTAGTTCATTTTTGTCCTCTGTAGAGGACATTTATAAACTTGAATATCTCCCATCCCCTGCATTCTACTGAATTAATTCCTTTTGGTATCTACAGAGGACATTTAGGGCTTTTCAATGATACCACATGTGAAGGGGTGGGACTTTTGTACGTACCTTTTTCTAATTCAGAAAAATGGCGTTCATCAGTACAAGCACATTTTATGGAGGGAGACAAAGTAAGTGCATAAAACTTTTTATTGTGCAAATTTTGGTTTAAAATGTTGTTGGCATATTCTAAATAAATCTCTTAGCATCATATTAAAACATTCTAGGAATTATTTTGACTGTACTTTATCGTAGTATTTAAAAGTTGAAAAATTGTCCTCTGTAGTGGACATTTGTAATTACTTTTCTGTTTTTTCTGTATCCATCCACCCATCCATTCATCCTCCCACCAACCCATCCATCCATCCATCCATCCATCCATCCATCCATCCATCCACCCACTCATTCATTTATCCTCCCACCAACCCATCCATCCATCCATCCATCCATCCATCCATCCATCCATCCACCCACTCATTCATTTATCCTCCCACCAACCCATCCATTTACCCACCCACCAACCCATCCATCCATTCATCCACTCATTCATTTATCCATCCATCCATCCATCCATCCATCCATCCATCCATCCATCCATCCATTCATCCATCCATCCACCCACTCATTCATTTATCCTCCCACCAACCCATCCATCCATCCATTCACTCATTCATTTATCCACCCATCCACCCATCCATCCATCCCACCAATCCATCCATCCATCCACTCATTCATTTATCCATCCATCCATCCATCCATCCATCCATCGACTCATTCATTTATCCTCCCACCAACCCATCCATCCATCCATCCATCCATCCATCCACTCATTCATTTATCCTCCCACCAACCCATCCATCCATCCATCCATCCATCCATCCATCCATCCACTCATTCATTTATCCTCCCACCAACCCATCCATCCATCCATCCATCCATCCACTCATTCATTTATCCTCCCACCAACCCATCCATTTACCCACCCACCAACCCATCCATCCATCCATCCATCCATCCACTCATTCATTTATCCTCCCACCAACCCATCCATTTACCCACCCACCAACCCATCCATCCATCCATCCATCCATCCATCCATCCATCCATCCATCCATCCACCCACTCATTCATTTATCCTCCCACCAACCCATCCATCCATCCATTCACTCATTCATTTATCCACCCATCCATCCATCCCACCAATCCATCCATCCATCCACTCATTCATTTATCCATCCATCCATCCATCCATCGACTCATTCATTTATCCTCCCACCAACCCATCCATCCATCCATCCATCCATCCATCCATCCATCCATCCACTCATTCATTTATCCTCCCACCAACCCATCCATCCATCCATCCATCCATCCATCCATCCATCCATCCATCCATCCATCCATCCATCCATCCATCCACCCACTCATTCATTTATCCTCCCACCAACCCATTCACCTACCCACCCACCCATCCATCCATTTATCCAACCAACCAACCAACCAACCACCCAACCAACCAACCAACCCGGAGAGAACCCATCATACACAGGGAGAACATGCAAACTCTATGCAGAAAGACCCTGGGCCAGGTTCTGGGTTCTTGGCCTTCTTGCTAGGCAACAGTGCTCAGTTTTGTCAATGTGAAATTCATTCTTATCTTGATGTTTGGATATTTTCTTTCGGACAAACTGGTTGCCATCAAGGTTCAATTTCAAATGTATGGGGTTCCGATGTCCACTGTAGTGGACACATGATATTTCAAAAATAAAAACTTTTTTTCCAAAAAAATTTTTTTCAGTATGCTAATTATCTTACAAAGATTGTGGAATTTAAAAAAAATGGTGATTGGACAATATTTTTTTTCCTGGTAGTCAGGAGGGTATCAAAAAATAGAAAATATATCACAAGGATACCAGGATCTAAACATAGGATAGGGGTCCCATGGATAGTATTTTCAAATGATCAGTGTAATTTAAAAAAAAAAATCTGTTACTTGAAATGCAACTCCTTGATGTCTGTTGTCACCGCGGCCTCAAGGTTCTACTTCAGTCATTGCATCAAATCTCTCGCTTCCCATAAAACATTGCAAAGGAATGTGAGTATGGTTAACATATCTATATATTTGGTGTATTGTTAAGACATAAAAGGAAAAGTGTTTGGTCACTACCAAACTGTGCAGTTTCACCGAACAATCAAGAAAATGTTACTGAAATACACACATTTCGCCAAATTCATTCTCAAAATTAAAAAGCACTATTACTTCTACTTTATATGTATCATTGGTATTTTAAAAAGAGAAGTTCTCAAATCAAGATAACTTTATATCTATGATGTCACACATCCTCTGTTTTATATTCTTGTAATCCCCCTGTATCTGCCCTGCCGTCTTCATCTTCTCCTTTTTTTCATTTTTTTCTATCCAAGGTACATAGGCAGTCAGCCGGCCCTAGGGTATGTCCCATACTCTATGACACTGTCTTCGTTGCTCAGCCTTGTGTCATAAAAGAAAATAAACTAAAGAGGAAATGTTAGAGAGAAGCAAAGGTAGAAATGTAGGACAAAAGAAATAAGAGTAAAAAAAATTCCCAAACTGGTTAATTCTGAAAATGCATAAAGGACAACGGCGAGCAACAGTGAGCAGAAGGTATGCAAGAACCAGGCAAAATGGGTAAAAAGGAAGAGCAAAGCCATAAAATAAAGTTAGAAGTTATTGGAAGCTGGCTGAAGGAAAAAAAATCCCATCATCATAAAATAATATTGGAACTGGTCTGGCCTTAAGCCATTGATGAATACAGATACAGCTCTTTGGGGTCTTTGGCCTGAGGAGCAGACTAATTTGAACAGCTCTTCCCCCCTGTGAGGGTGTTAAAAATATGAAAGAGAATAAAAAAAGTTTCACTGCCAGTTATTTAGTTTATCACTCCACATTTCCTTCCAATAGTGGCTTAAGGTGTCACCCGAAAGATCCACTCACAAAAAGTAACTTCCAAAAGAAGAGCCAGTCAAACGTGGAGTGTGTTACAATTTAAAAAATAAATAAATAAATAAATGAAACAAAATAATATTTGGAGTGACAAGGGCAAAGCCTTGAGTGAATGTTGCACAATGAAAGCAGGGGTAGTCTTTCCCTACTCCCCCCCTTCGCCACATTTTCAATAGCAGGCCTTAAGGGGCCATTAAAAGAGGCCAACTAATGACAGCTGAGTGAAAAGGGACCTGCTGAAATCAGATCACGTACAGTGATTGGAAGATACTGAAATGACAGCTAGATATCGTAATTACAGCCTCAGTTTGTTTGAGACAGAGACACAAAAAAGAATGAAGATTAATGAAGATCAATTTTATGCTGTTTATGATATGAAATGTGTTGATGCTGAAACTGTTGGTGTGAAACCACCTGGAAAAGACTTTCATGTGGACTCGATACCACCATATTACTGGCAGGCATAACATTATGACCAGTCAACATCCCCATTTGCTTGTGGCACTGCAGTGTGAACCACTGCCGACTGGAAAGACAATTTAGGGGACGCTCTGACCCAGTCACCTCAAAATCGTCTAACTACCTAGAATTCTTACATCTGAATATTTTTATCACACCAACTTTAAGGACACTGTGTTCCCTTACTGCTTAATATTTCACAGTCACTAATAGCTGATATGGTGAGGAGACAATCAGTATTTCTCATTTCTCCTGTCACTGGCCCTTACATTATGTTTGAATGTCCCAATCTGATCCCAAGTTCTGATTTCAAGTCAGACCAGTCCTGAGTAATTGCATCAGAGCAACTCCTGACATCTTCAATAATTATGAAGGGATCAGCCTTAATTGATATTCACATAATTTGTTATGCCTGATCCATAAAGATATCATTTATTTTAAGTACTCCCAGCTCAAATTTAGGTCAGTGTGATCTCTCCAAAACTTTACATTTAAATCTCGTTGGATTTAAATTTATACTGACAATTTTATCACCTTCCACTGCCTACGATACACTTTGAATAAGAAGTTTGAACAGGAAGAAGTCTGTCCATTTTAGAGAAAAACTTTCTCCAACATGATGTTTTCAGGTTAGTGTTCCTTGACCTCTCAGCGAGCTGGCCTCTCTGGAGACGGCCAGCCAGTGAACTTCTGCTGTCAGTCACAGCAATTTTTGTTACAAAAACTACAAATGTCTTGCTGCTTAAAATCAATTCATGTAACTGTTTATAAAACATGGATGCTAAAAATATTCAAGAGCAAATAAATATCCAATCTGAAAAGCAACAAGACTTCATTTGATTCCAGATCCTGACTTCAGTTTAACCCTCTTTTCCATCTCTGTTGTGAGTCCTCTGAGACATTTTCCACTCTGTTTTCATACCTGATTCCTTAGACAATATTAAAAAAAAATGTTTATTGCGTTTTAACACAATTACTGAACCTGTAGACATGTTGGCATCTCCTGTCTATATTTGTAAGCATGAATCAATTGACATATCTGAGATCCGATTTAAAGGTTTAGTTGGATTGAGTCCTACTGTAAAGTCATTTAGATTAAATTTGTACTGGATTTACACAAAGACTGAAGCCCATCTCCTAGTCCCTGATCACGTTAAACAATTATCAGTGCCATGCTTGTAATGTATTAATGATGGTGCATAAATACAGCAACGTACAGAATGTATTGAATTGGATTAAGTTGTAGTGTCTGTGTATTTTACGCACATTTCACTCATATAGTGAAACCTTGCTTTCTTAAACGTGAACTCACTTTCATGCTTTATGTCTTAAAAAGACAAAAAGCATATTTAGATAACTCATAACTGGTCCTTACTTAAAATATGAATTATTGATTCTGTCAAACTCTAAATTTGACTGTTAATGATGTGATTTTGACATCAATCATAGATAGTTTATTTGTAACAAAGATGTAATTTGTTTCATTTATGATGCCTTGAGAAAGCATGACTAAAAATTTAATAACCAATGTAAGGAACATTTAACAAGATGGTACAATTTTGCGTCTGCAAGTCTGCATCTGATTGATTGCTCCCTTATAACTCTGCTAACCTGGAAGAAAGGCTCTTTGAGGGTAGACTGATTGGCCTGCCCATGTTTGACAGATATTGGAAAATTCAGTTGGTCAGCACTGTGCGTTTAGCTATGTCACATAAAGTATCTTCAAAACTGTTTCTTTCTTATTTTCTTTTTTTGCAACTCCACTTTTTCAACTTTGTAATATCAGCAATACTGTCCTATCGTGACCCAAAGATCAGAAAGAGTTAGCCATCTAGCAACATGTTCAAGAACAGAGCGCAAGCCGGCTTCAAAGCAGCCTCCAGCTGATTCAGACAGCTGCTGGTGTGCAGACAGCAGATTTTAAAGCACACACCTGCTGAGAGCCAGTCAGATACCTGCATTGTGTAACAGTCCAATTTCAGAACAAGTAAGTATTTCCACTTTGCTTTGCTGAATCTGATATCTGCTACTGAATGTTGACTGATTCCAAAGTGGTTTGAAACAGTGGAAACATCAGCAAAAGGTTTAAAACTGGACCATAAAATTAATCCTCAAGTTCAGAGAATCCTACAGGCTCCTGCTAATTATTAGATTTCCATCAATTTAAATATAAGCATTTTAACAGTTATTGAAAAAAAAATATTGTTCAATTATTCAGCAATAAATAAGTCTCAGTTGAATAATATGAAATTTTGATTTCAGTTATTAGTATCTAACTGCATATTATAATTTTCAGTTGAGTCTAACCCTGAGAAATATACTTCTTGTTTCTTGTTTCAATCTATAAAGATCAGTGCCTGGAAAGAAAACACTCGATTCTTCACACAGATGATTTGAAACTAAATGATGAATAAACATTGAAAAAGTCAAATGTTTTTTTTTATTTTTTTTTTACTTTTGCTTCACTTCTATAATGCAATCCAGTTAACAATTGATGTCCCAAAAAGGTTTCACAGTAAATATACACAATAAAATTCTCTTGGCTACCAGCATAATTACATAGTTGCAATAATTGATAGAACTCTTGGTTCTAATGACCCTTCTATTACTCATTTATATGTCTCAAGTAAAAAAATAAATATCTTGTACATATTTTCCTTTGCATGCTTATTGCTCCTTCCCCAGTGCTAACTGCCCTGCAGAAAACCCGCCATGAAACCCTCAATTTATTGTTTATTCCAGTGTAATAGTTATTTTCTTGGGGGGTAAAAAATATCAGCATGTGCTAGTAGACCCAGTATTAAGGTCAGGATAATTTCAAACCTGCACTGCGTTGTATAACCTTCATCGAGTAGAATGAGTCAATAAATAAACGATGGAAAAACAAAGACAACAGAGAAAAGCACATTTTAGATAACGCCAGTCGAGCGATGGGGAGACATGAAGTAGTCTTATCTCTTCCTGGTCTGGAGGACAGCTTATAACTAAGCCATACTTCACCTTTAGTGAAGGATGAACTTGTGAATTTAGTGGGACTTTGTGTTGACTCTCATGTAAACTCATTGTGTGTATGTGGTCTGCTAAATGCTCTAATCTTTTATCAGACTCTGTTCAGAGCTCAATTTTTGTTTTCAACAAACTCATTTCTTGTTTGAGCAGGTCAAACAAGAAAATTTGACTTGATCATGACAAATGTGCAATGTTCTTAATGTTTCTGAATCTCAATCTTGGCCTTAAACTTGATTTATTACATTTAGACATTTTAATATTGTTTGTTAGTTTATCTACCCAGTCATATATTCTACTGTGTCTCTGTACTGTACAATCTCTCCATTGTCTGACAGTCAGTCTTCTGATCGGTGGAACAGTTTTATCGTCACGTCTCCACCAGCAAAATGATATAAGAGGTTCCCCACATTGACTATGTATGAGACATTGGCAACCTGACATAAAAGAAAAAAAATCATATTCTAGCTGAACATTTATAGTGACTGCATATACGGTAAGATTCAGCTTCACATTGACTTCTACCTATTTTTAACAATAAGACCATATTGCATTTTTTTCTTTTGTTCTTTGTCTGTCGGCAGCAGTGTTCCACATTTCGCTGATGCTGTGTATCCAACTTTATTTTTCTTATATATATATATATATATATATATATATATATATATAAACTCCACACCAAACCACAGTAGCCCCTTTTCTATGAAATCTCTTGTGATGTCCTTTCGCTTCATGGATCTCCTCTTAGTACTCTAATATTGAACATTTTCAAAATACTGTAAAAAAAATGTTTTTAAACCACTCCCATTTTTTTTATATTTTCATCTATGGAAGCGGATGCTCTTGTAAATATATAAACTGGCCTCTCCTGGCCTTGTGAAGGTCATTATTTGGACTTTGGCTAAAATTTACACATAAAAAATTTGGAATTTGGCAAGCATACAATCTAACGTTAAAGTGAAGTATTAAATATATTTAAGGATTCCCCTAAAACAGTGAGAACAAGTGGTGTCTTTATGACAGGTCATAAATAACAGAGATGCAGTTCAAAATTCTGTTTTAAAAAAGTTTCGTTATAAGCTTTTAAACAGTTACCAGCAACTTTAGTAGCCACAGTTGTTCAACTGCTTCTTAATGCAACAATCAGATAACAACCTCTAGTTGCTACTTTGTCAACCTGTCACAGAGATCAAATCATATTAACTCCAGTGGTCTTCACAGTCAGATCTGTGTCTCTCCCAGTGTTAACTTAAATATAACCAGCTGACCATGACATGTAATTTTATTTTTTGTGCTAATTGCAATCATTGACACCTCACACACTACTTGAAAAGGACAAAAGTGGGAATGTCAGTGTATCCCTGTAGATGTATGTGTAACCTGCCTATTCTATTTCATAATCTTCCTTTTTTTTCTCCGTTAGAAATTTTGTCATGCATTAACTGATAATTGCAGAGGCAGACACATTGATTTGCCTTTGAATGAAATCTCAAATGAAACATATTGTTGGCTTTGCTGTTGGTACAGTGGAAGTTGTGCAACTCAACATTTAATGTTTTCTGAAATGAAAAGGGAAAAAAAAACTTATTTAAGACATCTGAATTACTGTTATTACAATAACTATAAAAAGTACCATCAAGAAAAGCTGTTGGAGCACGCTAACTGTGAAATTTGATAGAGCCTGAAATTTGAATAAATGAAACCCCATTATGCTTGTGCAATTGTGTTTTGTCATATTAGGCATATGCTTTGGAAGAAATTGCAGGCTGATTGTTGTTTGGGTTCATCCCCCCATCTGCTCGTCCATATGGCTTGACAACAGCTTATTTGCAAGCAAAACATCTCATATCACACTAATTGGGGACCTCTAATCAGGCTGTGGTAAAATGACCTGAATAATACTGGCTGTATTCAGTATTAATTACCTGTCAAAGACTAAAAATGGCAATAGGAAATTTTACTCTTAAGTCTGGAGTTATTGCCACAGTGAAACTTGTGAATAATATAATGAGACTCTACTCTTCAATCAGCAAACCCAGTTAATGTAAAATATTGAGTCTAATAATTTCACATTTCAAACAGGAATCTTTAGTTTTACAAGCATGAGTTCACAAAAGCAATACTAGCATTATGGAGTCAGACTGTCAACTTGAATCTGATTGAAAATCTGCAGAGGGAACTAAAGGAAGACCTTCCAACCTCAAATGTGTAAAATAAACATTTTGAAATATGCTGTAAGTATTTTTGTACATATTTAAATAAAATAACCAAGCAAAACAAACGAATCTCAAAGAATTTGGAGCCATAATCAAAGAGAAATTGTCAAACCAACATGCAGTTGTAAAAAGGTTTTGACTGCCGTAAAAACAGGTTTTTTAATTATGATTGAAAAAGGGAACAATGTTCTTTTAATATATTTTTGACAGCATTCAAATAGAAACATTTATTTGAATAAAATCATTTAAAATCTACACCTGCCATATTGAAAGGAAAAATATCTCAATAAATAAATAGTTGACTGATTCAGACAATTTACATTAAAGTATATTTGTACTGATATTTTGAACTAGCAGCGGCCAAGGTTAACAATTCAGTGCATGTTAGGAATTAATTTTTCTCATTTTAGACTTTTACTGGATACAAACTCTATTCCTTAGTAAACATACTAAACATTAAAGTTACACTTTAAGCTTTGCTATTGAACATAGAATTAATACAATGTTAATTAGAGCAGGGTCTGCCTTTGTGTCAAGAGCTGTTTTTCAAACAGTGCACACCAGCAAGTTAAGAGTAAATCAATAAAATTCAATGAAGACAAAGGGAATAGAAAATCAGCCGCGGCCTAATATTTCAGTACTTTTATATTCATTTATTTCTATTTAGCTTCATTTTCCAGTTTATCTATTATGTCTTTGTTTCTGTTTGGATTCCTACTGTCCTTTTCACAGATGTGTAAGGACATCCACAGCTCTGTAAAACTAGCTTTGTTGGCTTGCTGTTTTGTCTGAGTTCCAGTATTTCCTGTAATTTCATTATGTGACTGACTTGTAAATGACAATCTCAGCTGGGGGATTCTCCAGTTGAGAACTGGAGCTTCCTAAAAATGGAGAATAAATCATAAATAATCATAATGATTAATGCTTTGTTTGCATTGACGAGGGCGTTTCCTTGATTCATTGTTGTGAAGGAGCAGAACTGGATGATAAAGCTCTCACTTCTTTGGTCTAGCTTCGTTCCAGCTATTACTGATGAACATAAAGTAAGGATTGTGTAAAAGGAACAAGATCTTGGATCCAAGAGGTTAAAATTAGTTTCCTCATTAGGAAGAATGGACACTGCGTCAGAGATGGAGTGAAGTAGGTTTGGAAAAACTGATGCTCATCTGCTGTAAAACAGAGTCAGTTGACACGTTTGGCTGTTTTACAGCTCTTCCTGGAAAATTTACAGGGTAAACGCCACCAAGAGTATGTCTTGATGCAGATTCAGTACTTGCTGGAGGAGACTTTATCCCTTCTTGAGTGAGCAGGACTGTTGCTTAGAAGAAAGATGCCAAGCTTTCCTTACTGCATCTTATCTTCATGACCATAAATCTTCATTATGCAGAAGACGATGGATGGACCTCCTGCTCTTTCCAACTGTCTGCCTTCAGCACGTTAACACAAAGTTTCCCAATACTGGTGTTTACAACTATTCTCAAGAGCATTGGATTGATAAGCTCAGCAGAAGCACTGTTCCACCAGGTGTTTGCTAATTGCTGCTGCCACTAGTCTGAAGGTGCTCTGTGAGATGGCAGCTTGGCTGAGGACTGCAGCTCAGAGGAGGAGTTTTGTGTAACCAGGTGGTGATTTGTGTGAGCAGGAAATTAGGAACTGCCAAATGGCTGCCACTGGAGATTCAATGATTTTTCATATATGTTTAATAAAACAATCTAAGCAACACACCAGGCATGGTTTTGATAATGCAAAACCATGATAGCATGATGTAAAGGTGAAAAGAATCTATTTTACAATGCTCCCCCACTAATGATATAAAGGTGCATCTACTTGATCTTGCCAGGTCATATTTTATGTTTTCTTTAAAATGCGAGGCTATACATCCTTGCACCAATCGCTTTTTTGACAATGTACCTCATAATAAAAGTTTAGTCAACATCTTATTTTTTATTCTGTTTAATTATGCATAAGTCATAAATATAAATTTGATATATATTAAAATATCTTCTATTGTGGTGAATAAATTGTGGATTGATGAATAATGTAGTCATTAGAATCTGCACTACTATTATCTAACAACTACCATGTGGACATATGTTTTCCCCAAAATGTGTCCATGACTAAAGTACATCTGGGCAAACTGTATCAGCTCATAGAGATGTTATTTGCTTATTAAAGCTAGTTTAGAAGCAGATCTACCTTTAAATCTAGATTCACTGTTACACTAGGTTGTGAACAAGCAGCATCCACAAATTGCTTCAAGAATTTGCCTTTGATAGTTAATTGGTTTTTCAACATTTCTAAACTATTTTGCAAAGTATAATAGCTGTATTTATCTGCTACAAAACTGTGGTGCCATATTACTTCACTTTAGGTACAACTTACTAGACAAAGCACTGCAACAAGGTGAATCCTTGTGGCCAATATATTATTGAGCAGCACAGGCTTCTTTTGTCTTCGATCTTTTTGAGATGTTTTATACAAGAATGTAAGTTAAATGCTGCTTTATGGGAAATGCAGAGTCTTTACTTTTAAATGTGGATATTGCTCTATGTAACCTGACAAAACAGCAAGTACTTATGCTGTGCAGGAAAAAAAAAAAAAAGATCCTAATACATCCTGAGGTGTGTAAGACTTTTTAACTGGGGAGAACACTTTTAAAAACGTTGCTTTCCTTGTTGATCAGATGAATTGTGAGAGACGTTTAAGTGCTTTTCCCTGTTTGGTTGATCCGCGCTCTCCTGAACACAGAGAAGCCATTATCTGTAGTGGTGACTTCTTTGATATTCCTCTATGTTCCTCCATCAAGGTGACACTAATACACTTGTCTAGGAATGCATGTGTCAGAGAGTAAAATATGCTTTTCACTGCAAGGCAAAACTAAAGACTCAATCAGATCATCTTCCTCTCCAGCTGAATGCTTATGAGTTAGGAAGTAAAAAAATAATAATTATACCATGGTAGCTCTGTGAGGCATAGAGATCCATTAGTAACAGGTCTAAGACATAAGAGTCTCTTTAGAAAACTAACAGGGGACTGAAGAGCAACACAAATAGCATTTTCAATAATCTGAAAGGAGACATTTGTCTTTCAGCTCTATTTATTAAAAGACATATTAGTTAAAACTGCAATTAGTGCCCATATAAATGTTGCTTGAGTTTATTTGAGACGAAAACATGTAACATAATATTATCTAATATATTTTTAAGCAAATACATGAATGTTTGTTTTGGGCTGACTACTTCAAGGATGTCACAAAAATTATTCTGGAACAAAACAACGGCTATCAAATATTTATTGTGATGTATTCCTGTTATATTTCACATTTTATAAAGGCTCTGCAAAATATTTCTTCAAGGTATTTGTTGTAATAAAAAAAAAAATGACGTGAAATTCAGACTACCCGACATGTTACCAGTTTTACAATATCTCAGTGCTGCCGTTACCATGTCAGTGACAATATACTTGGTTATTTACACAAGCTCGAAATAGTCTAAAACAAAGTAAGGAAAGAAAGAAACATGGAGAGAATATAAAGAAGCATAGAGAAAGGAAGAAGGAGAGAAAGAACAAAGAAGCGTAGGAACAAACAAAGAAGGAACAAATACAGAGAGGAGAGTCAAAGAAGCATTGAATATTATTTGCACAATGAGCCATTTGAGACCATTAAAGAACGTGATTTTATCTTTGCCAGTGCATTGCATGGTGTCAGGGTTAAAATATCTCTGCCCACTCCATATGTGCAAATTTAGAGATAATTTTCATAACAATGATCTTGTTAAGCTTTTACCCAGGATAGAGATGTCTTGGCCTTTACAGAACTATAAATAATTCCAAGGTTAATGACTTTCAGATGGTGACCATATCAAAGTGCCTAATAAATTGGCCTAATGTGAAATAATTAATGACTTGACACACTCTTGCAGAATGCATGAAGTACTTTGTATTGCATTTAGAGGCTATTTCAGGTTGTTCAGCAACATTTATTCACTTCATATCTGTTTTCTTGCTTTTCTGTTGTTTGCTTATTTTTTATTAATCAGAAATCCGGATGGTCAGAGCAAAGGTTTCCTTTCACCTTTACTAAAGGTATTGTGGGAAAGTAAACATCATGACTGACAAATTCAGAGCAGGTTGTAAATTTTTTGTGATGCCTCCAACGCTCTGGAATGAGACACATTCCTCCAGTTGATGCTTTTAAATATAAACTGAAACAAATTAGATTTAAATTGGCTTTTAAAAAATTGTAAGAGTCTGAAACTGTCCGTTACCCTTACTCTAAAAATTGTCTTGCATTTTGTTTGTATAATTTAAAATTCTACTTTTTAATTTTGTTATCTCTGCCTTGTTTTTTCACTTGTGAAGCAATTTGGTCAATCTTGTGTTGTTGTTTTTTTTTTCTTTAAGGAGCTTTATACATAAACATAGTATGATATGGTGAGCATAGTTTTTAAAAAAAATAGAAAGTCAATAAGGAGAAACTGGTTTAAAACTTTTCCATACATTGTTTTAGCCTTACAAATTTCTCACATAAATTGTGCAAATAATCATAATAATCAATAATAATCAATGGCTTTGCACATACTCAGCATTTCATGAGAACAGAAAGGAACTGGTCATCGAGCAAATGACATTTTTCTGGGCAGATGAAGACAGGAATTTGTGAAATTACACAAACACCATTTGGCCATCATATACAAAAAGAGGCTCATTTATGGTTTTTAGTTTGTTACATATGAACATCAACATTAAAATGCATTTGTGGGAGCTAAATATACAGAATTAGAATTTTTATTTTTTAGATTAATCAAACCCCAACTATTATCAATGAGAGCAATCAGGTGATGTATTTTTACAGAACACAACATAAGATTAAAAAACATCATTCAGACATAACAGACATAATTTTGTCTGTGTTTCATTGGATAATGATGACACGAGGGGCGATCACCTCAACAATGAGCTAAGATTAGTATTTTCATTAAGATGATATGAAAGGTACCTTAGAGCCGAGTGTTGGAAGGAAGTAATATTCTTCTCCTTTAACTCTACCTAAAAGAATTCAAATATCAGAAAGATGAACTTGATCACAATAAAGTGTCCATGAGCTGCATAACAATAGCTCCTTCACCTTTTTATGCATTCCCATTCTTGTAGATATAAATGCACCTCTGGACTAAAAGTAGCTTTGATTAAAACAAATATAAGACAAATGCCTTTGACACAACAATAGCTGCCAGAGCTTAAAGCTGCCTTTTAGAAGCACATACAGTAACTCTCAGTGATACTCAAAATGTATAATTCAACATTTTCAGAAACATAGAGAGAGCAGCTCTTTTGGTTCCAAAAACACATAGAAGAACAAGCCAAGATCAAAGTAGAACCCACTCTTTTGATATTGCATATATACGTTTGATTGGTTGATAGATGTATTTTTGATGATAAAACAGTAAAATATGAGGTGATAAAAGTCACATTCAGTTACAAAACTCACAAGACCTTAAAAGGAATGGGTCAGTATTTTATTACTTCATCCTGTGAATCCATTTCATTTGCAAATTTCACTGCAGGGAATGTGGAGGATTGAGATTTATCTTAAAGATACTAAAATATATAGGACTAAGATGCCTGATATTCAACCACATTCCCTTCAATCAATTAGCAATTTGCTAATGAGTGAAAAGCAATATTTGGTGAGATCATATTTGAAACATTATAGAATTTTAGCACAGATATCTTGGATAATTATGATCTGTTTTAAAGTTGCCCATTGTTTGTCCTCAGCTACCATCCATAGAAGTGGCTATCATCTTATGTTTTTAAGGTTTGACCTGCACCAACTATGAATTTTTGCCATAAGATTTGCCACTCAGGAATTTATTTGCTCCTTTTTATAGCTTCTCTTTGTAAAGCATGCATCTGGTGTGGTGTGAGTATTTCAACCAACCTGTCAAATCAGCCTTCTTAATATTTAACATCTAATTTTTTCACTATTCATACTGTTGGATTTTATTTTCTCTTGACTAGATAGGACAATATTCACATATCAATTAAAGTTAAGTAAATGTATTTATTTTGCTGAAATAGTTTTGGATTTGTCTTTGTGGTTGTGACTGATTTGTCATTGTAGTTTGGCTGCTGATCCTAGTCCTGATCTCATCACTTTTTATCTCTCGTAATGTTTTGAGTTTTCATTGCCACAGCTTTTAATTCTGGTACTTGTTCAACAGTCTGTTTTGAAAAAAAAAATGTATATAACAATTTGAAATAGATAACCATGGTTTAAAGTCATTGAAAGGGGAAAGAGGGGGCACTCTGTGTTTACCTCTGGACACAAATACGGAGGTAAACACAGCAGTGTTCCTGCGGTCACCGTGACAAGTGCAAGTATTGCAGAAGCACTCAGAATACCACGGAAATTAATGCAGACTTAAAAGAGGACACAGAATGGATGTAGAAGTAGATGCACAGGCCCCAACTAATGGAAGATGACCCGATTAGGCAGTGGAGGGACTGCCTAATTAAGGTTGATATGTTGTGTAATTTGCCAAAGAACTGATCATTCACATTTACTAATGAATTAATATGTAAATAAACAGCATGGGGGTCATCTGAAGGAGTTGTCCCAGTGTTGGAATTTACACCAGGCTATTAGCATTGTCCTTTATGACTACAAGTGACTACTGCTGCAGAAAAAAATCAAAACACCTTCATACACCTTTTGCTAACAATGTAGTATTCTTCATTTCACATATTCATGTAGGCAAAAACCATGTAAAAAAGTTAGAATGCGTGTTAGGTTTGTTAGACTAAGAGTACCTTTTGAAAATAACAAGCAGCAATTCAACATACTTTGAAAAAGACATTTTAAGCATAAACTCACTGAGCTACAATACAAAGCACCAACTATTAGGTAGGGCATTTTTACAATCAATTTGGTTTGTTGCCTTTAGTTGTAGCCTTTAGTTGACTGGCCAGTGTTACAAACACTGGGCAGTCAAACAGAAAATATAATTTAATAAGTAAGTTTTCAGCGTTTCCACTTTCCAAATGATCACATATATGTATCTGTTTTCATCTCGGGCTGCATAGAGGCAAAGCTGGTAGCACTGTAAGCCTTGCAGCCAGAAGGTTCTGGGTTTGAATCCCAGCCTTTCCTCATAAAGTTCACATCTTCTCTGTACACATGCATGGGTTCTCTCTGGGTACTCAGGCTTCCTTCCACAATTCAAGAACGTGACGGTTTCCCTAAAAACACGACTGTCTCTCTAAATTGCACTTAAGCATTAGCGTATGTGTGTGTAGATGGTTGTCCTGTGTGTCTCTTGTGTCGATCTGCGATGGATTGGTTACTATCTTAGATGTTCCCTGCCACTCGCCCAATGACTGCAGGAGATAGGCACCAGCCCCCCACATGTATGGATAACACTGTATCCAGCTGACTTCCCTAGTGGACAAAGAAAGACAAAGAAAATGACAAATAGTTGGGATTTTTACATGTTATCACTGCACTGACATAATAAGCAAGCAACTGGTTATTGTATTTATCACATATTGACATGAAAACATCTTTTTGATATATCACTGACATAACTAAAGCCAAAAATTTTTTTCCTGTTGTGATTTTTTCCAAAGTAAACCATTCCATTAATTGGTATTTTTTTTTATGTAGTTTTAAGCTGTTTCCAGTGTGTTAGACCAAACCAATGAAACCAAAGTGTGGAGCAGTGAGGTGAGAATAACAAACAATAAACAACCATATAAAAGATGTATCATATGTGTGCTCCTTCAATAACAGTCCAACATGGGGAAACGTCCCTTCTTTTCAGTGACATAAAGAGTAAGAAAAGCAGACAGGAGATGAAATTGTCAAAAGCAAGGAAGAGACATAAATCCTACAGAAGCTGTGAGCAACAGCGAGAGAACACAAACAGAACCATAGAAATTATATAGAAGCATGCACAAACAGAAATACTAAAAGAGGTGGCATTAATAACACAGAGAGAGGAGTAAGCTACAGTGTGCCGTGGACAAGAAGAGAAAGTCTGAGAGAAATGTGAGGAAGAAGATCAGAAGGGCAGAAAGTTTGTGTGAGCTTTTGCAACACTGTGTGACTCAGACAGCAGACTGGTGACCCAACGACTCACCCTGTGGCTTCAACCTCAATCCCACTAAAAGGTCAAAGCTTCTTTTAAACTACCTTCTTCTGCCCCTCTGTTTCTCTTGCTATCTAAGATGCTGTTCTCTTTCCTCCTCTGTAAACAAGTAAACATTTTTTTCCCCCATCTACCATCAGCAGTCACTGCCAATTTATCTTGCTTCAACTGGAACCCACATGTCGCTGAAGCACAAAGCACTGTGACCAAAGACGTGTTTCTGGCCTGTGAAGAGTGACCTAAATACCACCTAGCCTGGTATTTAAGGGTGTAAAAATGTGAGCGTATTCAGCTAGCAATAACACAGTTTTGTGGTACTTGCATGACTGCTGAGACGGTTGATAAAGCAACAGTTCTGCAATGGGAACAAAGATCCATTTTGCCTTTTATTAACAGCTTAGGCTGATGGTGATCATTAAGAGCTTGGGGAGTTTTTTTTTGGCACACTTTAGGCCCCTCAGTAGCAATTTAGCATTCTTTAAATGCCACAGTCTGAGTATTATTCTACTTTCACTAGGATAATGCAACAACAATCACTTAATCCCAAATTGGTTTGTTAAACACAATAAAGTCAGTGTAATTTGATCACCGTCCTGACTGCAATCAAACGGAGCACCACTGGATTACCTTTCTACCACCAATTAGTGGAAAGGTAAAATTGTCATTTTACAGATGACAACAAAATCATGTGCAGCCTCAGCACATGGTGGAAGTGCTTTACCAAATGAGCCACACAGCACCCTAAAGAAATAGTTTAGTGGAAGAATCCAGCAATAAGTGAATGAAATTCCATCCATCCATCCATCCATCCATCCATCCATCCATCCATCCATCCATCCATCCATCCATCCATCCATCCATCCATCATCTTATACACTTATCCCTATTGGGGTTGCAAGGTGTGCTGGCGGCTATCTTCAGCGGTCAATGGGTGAAAGAGGGGGGTACACCCTTTACATGTCACCAATCCATTGCAAGCGAATGAAGCTACAGAGCTTACACATCTTAGAAATATGATATACACATGAGTACAATCAATGAATGTACAGCAGCTGGACAAGAATCTGAGTAAGGTACTTAAGAAAGAAAGAATAATGGGCACAGAAGAAACTGGAATGGAAAAGCTCAAAATACATACAAAGTTAAACCCAAACAGATGTGACTGGAAGAACACATGGGAACCAAGTGAGGGAGGCAAATTAACACAAGAGGGCCTGGACTAAAACTCAAAAAGAACAATAAACCATTGGGAAAAGACTGATACGGATCTAAGAGAAATGCATGACCACACAAACATGGATAAAGAAACTTGATAGAAATGAAGTAGCCATCTAAAGAGATGCACACTGTATGTGTACAATGAGCTGACCTGGATTAAATACTTTTGGCTGGTTATCCTTAGCATAAACAGTAAATATCTAGACTAAAGAAAAGGTCTTTTGGAGTTAAAATGTCCTAAAGCAGCTAAAAAGTTAGATAAAAACTAAAACATAAATTCTAAACACAGCTGTTTAAAATTAAGCTTAAAATAACCAAGAAAAACTCTCATTTAACAAATTCACCAAGACCCTTATCCTCATCCCAGAAGGTCACAGGAGGTTAATCATCATCAGTATTTCCCCCACTTACCTTGTTCTGACGTTAAATCCACAGTGACAAACTAACATGTTTATGGTTTGATCCTTTGTTTTCATGATCTCCACCGTGGATCATTGGTTGGGTTTCTGAACCAAGTCCATCCCATCAGTAGAGGCTACTCAAAGTTAAACCCCGCCTGCTCACTGTCCCACTGTCCCAGTGGTTAGAGTGCCAGGTCATTGGTCAGCGTTGTCACACAGAGGGCCTTCTGTGGCAATGGTTGACGTGTGGGTGGAGTGTTGAGAGGAAAATCATCGGTGAAGACAGTTTCTTAGTATTTTCTGGTAGAGTGTGGGCAAAAATTTAACTCTCTCACAAACACAAAAAAGCAAATATCAATTCAAACAATGTGCTCAAAGTATGAAAATTAAAGATGGTGTGGAAAAGAAAGTAATTCTAAACGTGTTATGTAAAAATACTGATAATATCAATGGCGGTGTGAAGGACAAGAAGCAAAAATGAACAGAATGATGAGATGGTGTCAGTTTTATATATGTACAAAATTATAGTGGTGGCCTTTGTTCTGTATACGTTTCATTCAAAGAAGGATATTGAATACTTTGCTTCAGTCCAGAAAGCCTTCACTCATTTCCCTGCTGTCTTTTCAGTTTCCACCTATCATTCGCTTTCTCACTTCCTTTTTCTTCCCTGTAGTACATCTCACTATCACACTTCAAAGTGTGAGAGTGTGTGCTTTTGGCCTTGTGTATTTGAGTACAATTGTAAATGGATTCAAGTTATGAGTGTGTCTGGTCAAAAAATAGATTTTGTCAAGCTAACAAAATAACAAATCAATTTAAAAAAAATCTTGTTCTGTTTTTAGAGGTAAACAAAAGAAAAAAAAATACTGCTTTGTACTAAATTTCAGCTGGCTTTCAGATTGTGTGTTGTTGCTTGCAGTGAGCTTACTTTTCATCACAGAACAACCAGTGTGCATATTATACACAAGTTGCACACACCTGATATTGATAGTTTTAACTCATACAAGCTTAACATGGAATAAATTACTGACAGTGTGCCAATTGCTTATATTTATGGTTCCTAACATCACCGTGTTGGTAGTTCATAAGTGCTGGTTGACTCTAAAACTGCTGCCACATTGTTTTCTGTTTTACATTTTGCAATAGAAATTTCTAAAGATATTTTGAAGTACATGTTGTCTGAAAGCTGCAATTTTTTCAACTAAATATTTAATGTGAGTTTTATCCTATGGCTTTGGCGCCGTATTGGTTTTATTGTTTAATGACCTCAACAGTTGTTTACTGTGAAAATGTGCTGCTTCACCTGCCTATGTGGTCTTCCCTGCCACCAGGTTATTATTGTAAATACAAGTTTCTTCTAAATAACTGTTATTATTTAGAACTATAATTAAGACCCAAAAAATGTGTGTTTGCATGTGGTACTAAATATAACTCAGGTGTAAACGTAAGTAAATGAAGTGGATAATGTGGAGTAACTCTTTATGTACTCCCAGTTTGAGCACTGTGTAATGAATCAAAGTAGTGGTATTCAGTGTTCAATTGCATTAGAGTAGTATGACTTACTGTAGATGATGTCACCATTTATATTTTTTATATATTTAAGGATTTTGTTTCCTTCTGAAAATAAAATGTTAGTTCTGTGTTAGAGTCCCTAAATAATTTAAGAAATGAGAAATTTTTTGAGAAAATGGGTAATGCTGTGCGACAGACTGACGACCTGTCCGGGGTGACCCCGCCTCTCGCCCGGAACGTTAGCTGGAGATAGGCACCAGCACCTCCTGACCCCACTAAGGGACAAGGGTGTAAAGAAGATGAATGAATGAATGAATGAATGAATGGATGGATGGATGAATGAATGAATGAATGAATGAATGGATGGATGGATGGATGGATGGATGGATGGATGGATGGATGGATGGATGGATGGATGGATGGATGGATGGATGGATGGATGGATGGATGGATGGATGGATGGATGGATGGATGGATGGATGCTAATAATAGAGTAGGAATACCTTCCTACTCTATTAAAACCCAAGGCTGATCCCCAGGACTGTTGAGATGTATAACTTGAATCACTTTATGCCTATTTACTACTCCTTTAATCACATTCACCTGCATGTACTTGTACAGCTTCTTTTTTTTTCATTGGAACCACTCTACATTAAAGTTGGTCAGTCTGTGCACAAAATTATGTAAAACCTTGAAATGATTCAGTTGATTCTCTTTCCAACCACTGGTATGTTTCATAGAGGAAAAAAGGGAGGAAGTAGATTAGCATGTGATAGAAATTAAGAATGAAGTGATAAAATGGATAAACTTTGATGGAAATAGGACATTTAAATGTCTTGCTGTGCTCTGTATGAGTAACAGCATGTCCTGCCCTTTAGGTCTATTTCATTTAGGAAACATAATGTATCTACTATCCCACCTGAAACTCTATTGCTTTGATTTTTCTTGTTTTTAACGATTTTTATTTGTTGATTTGACTCCGTTTGTGACTTTTTCTGCTTCGCCATATTTTTTTTTTCCTTGCTTTGTTGTAGCAAACTCCAGAGTACAATTTTCAGTTGATTTTGTCCTTCAGCTGGTTATGGTTTGTGCTTTACGGAAATGTCACTGCTCTAAGGGTGACAAGAGTTTGATCTGCACATCACTACCGACTGCGTATCGCCGTTAACCCAACCTTTTGTATTTCACCTCAAAGTATAGTTCTATTTATCTTTTTGAAAATTACATTATTTTTCTCATTTTCGTGGCAGTTTGGTAGAAAAACTAAGATTTCATCTGTGATGTCTCAGATTTTTTTTTCCAAGTTGCTTTGGGGATTTAGAGTTTAACACAAACTGCTTTTGTTGTTATTGGCTCCATCCAAAAATGACTTTTTTGGCAGCAACAATGTGGAGGATTTTTCTTAAGCAAGCAGTCACTGAAGTGACTTCAAAAATGGTTGAGGAAAGCAATTTTCTCAAGTGACATTGTTTAGTTACATCCAAAATTAGAACTGGTGTGGAATGATTGACATTTATCAATTGATAAGCACAATGCATAAAATCTTGAAAATACTAGTAAGTTAACTATTTTTTTTTCTTACCATCAAACATACTTCAATCATTTTTTTTGTCAAAAATCAAGGTTTTGGAGAAGCATCGATGTTAAATAGTTGTCTTTGTCGATATTTCTGGCCAGCTAACCTTGCTGTTACATCCTCACTTCTTAATCTTTCTTGCCCTCCACGTTCGTCTCTCTCATTCCCCGTGTTTCTCTGGAAGCCTTGGCTAATTGTTACATCGTCCTAGCACTAAAGATGCTCGGTGAAGCGTGCACAGATGATCGCCACTGGGTCTAACACAGCATGGGGGACAGGGAATTGAACAAGCATTGACCGTCAGAGCTGGTTAGCTTCACAGAGCCCCTGTCACAACTACACTCACAACGCAACCTGTTTACTTGCTAGGCCCCCCTGCAATCACCAGCTCCCCAGCAAGGACAGAGCTAACTCCTGGGGAGGACTAACACTATCAGCAAAAAGAAGAAGTGGGAGAAGAAGGGAGGGAAAGCCTTGTTAAAAGGCAAAGGGAGGGCCAGGGCTAAATGATGAATCTCAAAGGGACAAGCATGGCACAAACGTGTGTGTGTGTGTGTGTGTGTTCTTGTGTGTGTGTGTTTGTGTTCCTGTGGTGCATGTGAAATGGTTCACTCCTTTGCACTGCACCTTACCCAAAGCCAACAAAAATGAGTTCAGTGACAAGAAAGTAATTGGTGTTAAATTTTGCAACGCCCTCAGTAAAAGGATGTTTTTCTATGAGTCTATAAATCCGCCATTAAGATGATTGAATCAGCAAAGGGGAAAAAAACAACAATAAATTTAACATATGAGTGAGGATCTTAGGGCTTCAGAAGCATGTTGCATGGATGTACAGAGTGTTGTGTTAAGCAACCTTCGACCGTGACCTGGCCCCTGACTCACTGGGACAGTGGGGCAGTGAAACAAGCAGCAGCACGGGACCCCTACAACACAATGCCGCTTCCAAGCTGTCGCTTGTTCAACAATGTGAAAGCTGTTTGATTTGCTGGCCAAATGCCAGAACAGAAGAGGTGATCCTTAATGGAGTTTTCTTTCTTTTTTTGATAAATGACAGGACGATGATTCTGTCCTCCTTTAAGCATTAAAAAAAAAAAAAGATACTTGACTACCAGATAATTAAAAGAGACCTGTAAATCATGTTACAGCTTCCTTTATTTCAGCAGTTTACTTAGTTTTAATTAGAAATTCTGAAAATGCAGTGAGTCTCAGAGTAGTGTGCTAGCAGGGTAAAACTCTTTAACATAGAGCCGCACCCTGAAAATTTACTGTTATCAGTATAACAGAGCTTTGCAATTAAATCTGGTATCCTTTGTTGCATAAACAACAGGGCCGATGTAGACCTCCAGAACAAAAAAGCAAGTCAGAGAGGGGCTGAAAATGGGAAGCTATTTGTAAATTGTTATCCGATTGTTGATTTACATTCTAAATTTAAATTTGGCTGTGACGATATTTGACACAGAGTGTTTCAGTTCAAACCACTGACAAATCAAGTGGTTCACTGTCGTCTCGCTCCCATTCATTTAGGACAGAAACTGGCTAAGAAACATTGAGTTAGGGAGCCCGTGCCACCTGGACTAACTGTTATAAAACTCACTTTAGGTCCCACAGGCTTCACTTTTTTCCCAAAAGTATCTGATGAAAGGTGTCTTTGTTTCTTTAGACTTGTATTGGTGAAGTAGAGCATTTGTAAAAAAATATGAATACATTCAAAATTTTAGACCTTCAAACATCATTAATTAGATCAGTCATGATTTCTGGTTGAAATTCTATTTCTATTTCTCAAATGATTTACTGGTAGGTGTAGTAGAGTAACAGAAAGCCAACAGATCCAACAACAATGGCTTGGTGCTGCTAATTCTATTATTTCAACTCTTTTTTTCAATTTATTTTGAGAATATTTTCCAAAACAAAAAGGAAGGAACTGCTTTTTGTGCAGCCAAATATTTCCTTCTGCTTTAATTTCTCTAAATAATTACTTTCATATTTAATTTTAGAATAGTATGTGCTACTGACTGTAAGGACAAGCTTTTATAGGAATGTAAGCCTTGCTTTTTGTTTTTGCTAATTATTACATAGAGAAAAATATTTAGGAAAATAAAAAACACAGTTTTTCATTGCATAGAACCTTTTTGTTTTACAGAATTTTCTGATTCAGCTTAATTTGATCTACCGACCCTTCTCGCTGAATCCTCCTAGCATGTTTTTCATCCTCTCAACCGTAATTCATCAGATACTCTTGGAAACTATTCCCACCTGCAATCTCATCATCCATCCAATCAGTCTTTCATCTTTCCTCCTGCTATCTTTCCATCTCTGCCCATCTCGACCTTCTCTAATGTGGGAATGGCTGCAGTGAGAGTCTGCTGTGGCCTAAAAGTGGAAGGAGTGTTCTCTTTTCCTCTTTTCTCTCTGCCCACTTACACTGCACATCTACGCGGATGGACTTGATGGCAGCCACCCCCACCCCGTTGTCGGCCTTGCAGTAGTAGCGGCCCCCCTGCACCCGCTGGATGTTCTCGATGCGCAGCGTCTCGTTGTAGATGGAGGTTTCCTGAAACTTGTCTGAAGCGCTGCCTGCCGTCTTTGTCCACCGCACCTGAACAGAGAGGGGGAGGGGAGACGACATTGAGAGAACAGACAGGTTGCTAGAGAGAGAGAGAGAGACATATTTTGAAGGATAAAATCATTTAAGTCTGATTCAAATTATGTCATGAATAACATTTCACCATTACCAAAAGCATAACAAGTAGAGTAACATCGCTACAGTCTAATGACGAGCTAAAAGAGAAGCTGGTTGAAAAAAGCCCACTGATAACTATAAACGCAGCATCAAATACATCTGATCATACGTTGGTGGTTTCACCATCGTCTTCTTTCAAACTGCAGTGTCCGTCCTCCCTTGTGTGGACTGCCTGCCAAGCGAGGCTGTATGTAAGCCCTTTAGCTTTTGTCAAGCCAACCTCTCATTCTAAGAGCATCAAATTGAGCCATTTTGTCACAGCTGGCAGAATCTCGGAGATACCATACAAGGTGTCCTCTGTGATGCTGTGATTTAACACCTGCTATCGTTGACCCTGGGAGCAAATGCTGCTTTGTAGCAAGTCGTAAAGTCTGCAGAAGGAAGTAGGAAGCAGTGGGGTAAGGACAAAAGATGTTTGTCTGCGAGAGTTGGGGTTTAAAGTCCCATCGGGTCCATTCCGTTTCACATTTGAGACCAGTATATGTGCAGAGCAGATGTGTCTTGAAAATGCTGGAAGGACGGGTTTTTTTTGTGCTTTCTTTCAAAATATTGAAAGATCATTTGATTATTTGTCAGGTAAAAATCTATCCAAAGTTTGCAAAATATTCTTCTCTGTAATTGCAAGGTAATAGTGATCAGCTAGTCCAAACCTTCCAGTTTTTTATTCTGTTTTGCTTTTAAAATTTGGCTCCTAGCTGGTGTCAAAAAAACAACAACAAATGGTGCTTGAGGGGCTACCTAAATGCAGAGACAGAGAGAGGCCAAAATCCAGTTTATTGCACATATAAAAAGTGCAGCATAAGCAGGATGTTCACAACATAAAACTACAGCATTCCAGATGAAATGACTTCCAAGTACAAAATGGAAAAAGACACAGAAAGGTTGCTTTGCTGATGAAGAGGGTAAAACTTCAAAGAAGAGTCGACAAAGGGACGTGGGGGACATGGATCTAAATGTAGGGGTGGTTGAAGTTAGAAGAGGTGATTTGATTAAATCAAGGATGAAGTGAATGTAGCCAATATTACACAAAACAAAGTTAAAGTTGGACAGAAAAGCATCGGACTTTGCACCTGCAGGACAAACCCTTAGAAATTATGAGGAGTAAAAATAGAAGGTACCAAAACAAGATATGTAGGAAAGAGTTGGCCAAACTGGAATTATAGGAAAAAGCATGAAATGGGTGTTCTCAAACTTTGTGTTGTCTGAATTTTCCACACTGTGTCCGAGGTACAGGTAAAAATTAAGGGCTTAAAGAAAGATTGGAGTAAATGAATGACCAAATACAAGAACCAAGATCAAAATAAATTAACAACAAACCCAAAACCCTATCTGCAGGTTGACAATCTTCTCTTTGGGTCAAAAATATGTCATATTTAAAAGTAGGTTTGCAGCTAATGCCTAAGCTCTCTCTCTCTCTTTTTTTGTGTGGAGGAAACCAGTGCAGGGCTCTACGATAACATGGCACATGCTTGATAATTCAAATTAAAGATAATTGCCACCCTGGATTTTCCGTAATAAATCTTGCATAAATGTACTTATGAGCTGTTCAAAAGCTTGTTCACGACGGAATAATTAGATGGCAAAATGCTAAAGAGTAAATACACTGAGACAGACAGTTAGATAGTCTAGCGATCCCTAAACAGGTCATTAAATTGGCAAATGGTTCAAAGTTTATAAATGGGGCTATCCGCCTTCTAGTGATAAAATCTGTCTGATCTGTATGACACTAAGCGCTGTGCTCAGGGTGTCCATGCTTTTCAGCCCA
Source organism: Poecilia mexicana (assembly GCF_051168715.1). NCBI lineage: Eukaryota > Metazoa > Chordata > Actinopteri > Cyprinodontiformes > Poeciliidae > Poecilia > Poecilia mexicana. The sequence goes on along the minus strand of NW_028263372.1, from coordinate 26,915,168 downwards.
TTAGGAGTTTTGACATCCTCTATACGGATTTTTCACGCTTCAATTATCTCATCAAGCAGTGGGAACAGCGTGCAGCAGACAGCTACATGATAAGTTCCTTCGAATAATCAACCGCACAAACTCATCCTCACACACACTTGCACACACGCTTCAAAGATGTACAAAAGCTTGTAAACTCATCAGTGTAGGAATTCTCTCTTGTGTGTGTGTCTACACAACTGTGTGTGTGCAGTCCATTAATCCCTATTAACCCTTCTGTCTGTTATCAACCTCCGTGGGACTATCAACCATACCCCTCAGAGGAGGTCAGAGAGGATAATAGGGAAAAGTCAGTTGTGTGTGCCTCTGTGCATGCAAACATTAGTGTGTAGAAGTGTGCATTTCCTGCTTATATGCACACTCATCTGCCTGTGTTCCTATATGTACACTGTATCAGTGTACACATTCACTCCAGAGTGTAGGTTTGCGTTTGTGTGTGTGTGTGTGTGTGTTAGGGGATGGGGTTGGGGAGAGGGGGTGTGTGTTGATTAGAAAGCAGGTTATATGGATTAGCGGATTATCAGTGCCTGTGTAAATGCTCTGTGTCTGTTTGTTCAGGTCTGTTTGTGGGAGGGATTTGGAGGAGGCACACCGCCATTGATCCAGCCAGCCAAGGTGAGCAATGAACTGCACCCTGTCTCTTCATGGTTTAGTGACTTCAGCTAGAATGCATGCATGTGTATGGAGTAAAGACTTTTGTGAGAATCACAGAAAGGAAGCATACTAAAGTGCGTAATGAGCATTTATTGAAGAAGTAAAAGATTAATGACAATTTTGCAAATGGTTGACAGTTTTTGAAGTTAACCATGACGGGAGATTAGAAACAGAGCTGAACATTTTGACTGAATTCTAATGAAATGATTATATGATAAGGACTTTGGAAGGGAGAAATGAAACAACACCTCATCTGAGCAAAGAAGTTCAATAGTTTTTCTGGTCAAGTAAATTTATTTTTATAACAATCATGACTGTAATGATCCCGTATGTTTTTCATATGACACATTGTCTCACTCTTTTACTCACTGAGGAAGAACCAATGTAAGAATTGAATTAGAAAGTGTAAAGAAAAAACAATCAGCTAAGATTTAATGAGATACTTGACTAAAATGTGGCTTGATGATAGTGGAAAATCAGATGGGGTAACATAAAACTACTTGGTATTTATGCCATTCAAACATAGGAAATCTAAAATTGTATGGCCACATTATATCTTATTTTTGAACCCGGATAATTAACAAAAGAAATCTGAAAGCAGAATCCTGGTACGGGATTCTCAGGACAGTTCTGGTTCATTGTGGACATTACTGTCCCAGATTGTCTGTAGCACAGTGGTGAGAAATTTAATCATGTTTAAGGGCAAATTTTACTTTTTGGAGCAAACTTCCAAAAAAATAAATAAATAGCATCTAAAGGCCAGTACTGTTTCTTGGCTGATTCTTTTCATGAATCAGTTTTTCTCTTTTGTCTTGTGTGTTTTCAAGATGCTCTTATCACCAGTGCTCAATAAGCATTTTTACATTATTGCTTTCTTAGTAATACACAACCACAAAGCCCTGTTCTTCATTTATTTCTCAGATTAGACAGACAATAAGAGATCGCGATGTGCTGCTCTTGCATGAGCAGACATTGCTGCATCTGTTTTCGCTTTGTAGCCGTGTAAGCCTTACATCACATTGCGGCTTCGGTCACGATGCACAGCAGGGATAGGTCAACTTCAACCCCCATCACTACGCAAAATCATTTTGATGATCACAAGAATAATCATGAGTGTAGGTGATTTTCATGGATTGGAAGTATGGTCTGATAGGGGATTTAGGTCAAAAGGTGTTTGTTTTTTTTCTATCTTGCAGGCATAACCTCAGCATTTCCTCAATAGTGTCCACCAGGTCAGAATAAAATATCCTCAGTTCTCTGGGAACAAGTAGTTCCTTTTGGCCAGTAAATTTCTTTAGGGATGTTAAAAGCACAAGTTGCAAGGTGTACACACTGTCCAAAATACTATTTGTGCTCAAATTTGTGGAAAACAACCTAAGAGGCGACCACCCTACTAAAAACAGGGCATGTTGAGCATAAAATCACAGTGACCTGCTGCACTTGCCGTAATACAGTAGAAATAAAAGCAACATGTGTGGCAGAAATACTAGTATTCTACTAAGAACTGTGTTTGATAAGGAGATGGCACGTGAGCAGAAAGAATAAGGGGAAAAAAAAGCAGGAATACTCTTGATATTTGCGTGAGGAAAAAAGGGCAGCACCGTACAGTTTTCTTTGGAGCACAAGAGAGGGTAGAACAGAGGATGATAGGGAATGATGTATGCAGTATTGCTGGCAGCGGTGTGATGGGAAGAGAAAAAGTGAAGCACATTGGGAGTTGCTCCACCAGGGTGGCAGATGAAGCAAAATAGAAAAGGGTGATATTGTGAATAAAGGGGATATTGTGTGCAATGCAGATGACAGCCAGGCGGCAGAGGAGCCTTTATCTGGCTGTGACACAAGCAGCATAATACCATCACCTGCGCTCTCTTTCTCTGACCTCCTTCACTCTCCCTTTACACCTTTTCCTTCCTTCAATGGATGAGTGAGGCTGCAGTCTTTTTTTTCTGCTAAGGTCCTGACGGATTGTTCTGGTTATCTCTTTCAGCCCTTTTTTTCTCCCTCATCCTCTGCCTGTCTGGGCGCTTTTCTTTCCCATTTTCCTTTTATTTCTTTACAAAGTAGGAGAAAGCCAAACACTCGCTTTTCATCAAATCTCGTGTCCACCGATTTACACATGAAAAACAAACTCGTCCCCCTCTAGACTGTTCTAAAACCACGCCGCAAGATTAAGGGACTTTGTTGAGTCGGAGACTTTTGTGATGATATTTTATTTACGTCTAGTTTGAGGTGTAAAGTGAAGCGAAGCAAAGGTGTCCCTTGAGATGCAGCTTGACATGAAATGTGGAAGGTTTTCTGTACCGTTTCTGTATTCAGCTGTGGGGAGACATGCTGTCTATGACGTGGATGTTCCTACACGGGAACAGAAAAGAAGAGAAGTAGCCATGTGGAAGCATTGCAGGAGAAAAGAGGAAAGCAGTCTGTGGTCTTTACATGGGAAGTGGATGGGCTATTAGGGTGTGTTTAATATGTGGTTATTAAGGAACGCACAATAAAGCTGGGCTCAGACAAATGGGCTTGTAAATTTTCCATTAGTGGTAATGCGCTTTGCTGTAGTCATAAGTAATAATTCCATCTCACACTGAATGTGTTTATAAACTGTGTATTGCACTTTCTGAACCATTAGAAGCATAAATATTGGCATTTTAACCACTGAATTGTGTCCAGGGATACAGACTGAGGCAGAGCCTAATAACCTTCTATCATCTGGCAAAGCAATAATTTTAAAATACATCGTCAAGGTGTTGGTGAGTCAGCTGAGTCTTTGAAGTTTCCATGTTCAAGCCCAGAATGCCAAGTCAATATTTATCAAAGAAATGCATGTCTTCATATCTCAGGCTAAGATCATCCTCTTTTGGCAGTTTAAGCAAGGCAGAAGTGTTTTTTTTTTAGAAGTGGTTAACCAACGTATGGTGAATTTCTGCTATTTAATTTGACTTATTAACTAGTCAAAATTCCTGAGTGGCTCAGTGCATCTCCAACTCTGGGAAAATTTGATTTATTTCACAATGCAGCAATAAAACATCAATTCCCACTGTTAAAAATGTGTAAAAAAAAACAACAAAAAAACACCTGAACTACTTTTGCTGGAAATGTGGAGAAAAAGGCTAAGTTGTCCTCATGTTCCTCCAACTCATTTGTAATGGATTGGTGCTTCACTCAAGCACCAACACCTACAATGTCGCAAATATTTCACTTTGCAGCAGTGTTTGTATTGCCAAAAAAGACTATTTTGAGGTTTTGATCAATTCTTAGTAAATTTTTATCAACACATATAGACATAAAACATTAAGACCATCTTGTTCATTCTTAATCCTACAAAAGACAATAAAAAACAAAAACCAAATGCAGTTCTCTGGTAGGACATAGTGATTTTGAATACAAGTCTGTCGCATGATCTGAGTCTCAGCTTTATTTCCTGGCACAACTCTTACACAGATGATGTCAAATGCCCCAGTTTCATACAGTCTGCTTCACTCAAGCACCAAGGCTCATGACACGATAACATCATGAATCAAACTATCGTTGAAAACAAACTGTATAGGCTTTTTCTGCTCATTAGCAAATTTGTGACATTTTAGGCTTTCATCACTGATTTAAAAAATAAAAGTATTTTTGAATTAATTTCACCATTGAGACTGTAAACCTCTTTAAAAGGGAGGACCTGGCCAAAAGGCAGCAACACAAAAAAGCCCAAGAAGTTACACAGATAAAACAAAATGACAAGCTAGACTGAAGAATAACATATTGAAAGAGTAGCTAAAATCACCTTCTTTTGCTTCAAAAGAATCCGTAGTGCCGCTTTCCAAGCCTTTAAAAAAAAAACTGCTGTGTCCAACCATCAGAGATATAGACATCTCTTAGCCATCTGTGGTCTTTAGGCCACTGTCTCAAATGTAATGTCAAAAAGCCCTTGACCTCTCACTGTTACTATAAAAAAAACAGGGGAATACAACTGCAGCGTAGTGCTTTCCCTTCTACAATAAAATGCAAGATGACACAATCTGACTGTCGGTCTTTGGAGAAGCCGAGTTTTGCCTGGCGGCTCCCAATTATTTCCGATCTGGACTGGTCCTCTGCTGGTCTGCTTGAGCAGCAGCCATCTCCTTACAGTTTAGTACAAATTGTGTCAATAAAGCAATCTCAATATTTAATCTGAAAACTGTTACAGGTTAAACTATCTGGCAGTCTGCTTATGTTCAAGGTACAACAGTCTTACGTTTATCCAGTAAACTTTTGTTGACACATTCAACCCAAATGTTTTCTTCTCCTTCGGGGATTCAAAACTAGTCATCGCTCACTTTACGCTAGTTTGCTGCTGATTAATTACTCAGTGACAAATGATCTGACAGAAATGTAGCTATGACTTCTTGTAGTCAAAATACAACCTGCTGCGCTCAACCTAACAGATTAAAGCATGATTTGAACTGAAATAATGAATGTAAAACAAACGTTGGGAGTCGGCACCACACTGTGCAGCTCCTGGGTTTGTGAGGCCTGGCTTGGGGAGAATTAGGCTGTTTTGCACAGATGGAAACTACAGAGAATGAGGTCAGTGATTGGTGTCAGTTTAAAAAGAGGGACAAAACTAGACCTTAAAAATTGATCGAGAAGAATCCCGCTGAAAATGTCACCACAGAATAACTGTTTTCATCTCTCGGTGCTTGATGCTGCCATAGCTAATTTATGAGTCCTAGACACTTGCATTGTTCATCATAATTTTATCCATGAGCTCTGTAGGTAATTTTACTCTGACTATAATATTGTTCGTTGTAAAATGTACCAAAATTCCAGCAATGCTAAGGAAATATAGGAAAAGACTGCAAAATAAAATGGCAAATCCAGTAAATATAAAAGTGCAAAGTGTGGGGAGAGCACGATGCTGCAGAACAACACTCGACTGTTTTGTTTTTCTGCATTATAAAAATTAATGTATAGTTATACCAACTCTCTCAAGTCATCCGGGTCCACCGGTTATCACTAATAAAGTAGTTAATTGTATTAGTTTTGATGAAGATATTAATATTAGCTCCAGTTTTTAAACTTTCAGTAAAGTCCAGAATCAAATTTAAAGATCTTTAAATTAAATTTAAATGCTCCATTTTATATTAAATATATAAAATGTTTTTCTATGCAACAGTTTGTCCTGTAAAGTGTCCTGTGCTGGTATTAGTTAGTTGTCTCTAAGTAAATAACCAGAGATGAACTGACTTGAACTGAAAATATATCTTCTTCTTTGTTTTCTTCTTTATGACGTTAAAGATCGGTGTGTTTGCTCTGAATAAAATAATCTTTTTTTTTTCTTTGCTCAGCTTTACAGAAAGGTTAATCAGCATGTTATTGTAAGTTTGAACACTTACATTTGAAAAGCTATTTTAAATCCTCTGCTTTAGGAAGGAAATGACAAAAAGAAAGAATGAAAGAACCAACATCAGGAAGAGTTGTTTCTGTTAAGCCCATTGTTTATTTTATTGATTTCTATTTCGTTGCTGCTTCTTTAACCTCAGCCTCCTTTATTGTTGAAGGTTCTTTTTTCCACCATCCTTTTCAAATTGTTCATACTTTAGCCTTCTTTGTTTCTAAACTTTTAGCTGGGCTATATTTGGCTTATAGCAACCTTTAGCCAATGAGTGTTTGAGATTTGGGTTTATCTTTCAAGACTTTGAGTTCTTAGTTTCATGGACGAATGCCTTAAATTACTTCACATGTGCTTCTCAATAAGTTGAAATATTGCTGAAAAGTTGCTAAAATGTATTGCAGTAACTTAGTTAACTAAGTATAGCACATTATGGATTTTCAAGCCTTTTTATTTCTGGTAGTTATGATTACATTTTCCCACTTGAAGCTAATGAAAACACATGTAATTTCATAGATTAGAAAATAGACCAATAAAAACAAATTTCTATAGAAACAAAGGCTTAATAGAAAGTATGTTTTAAACCTGCTTGATAGCTTGACGTTGGGAAAAGATTAATATTACACACAAGCTTAACTGGAAGGAATATTTTAAATTTACTGAGATGTATGTGTACATTGGTTGAATTCCCACAGTCTTTCCGTCTGCATGAGAAGAAATAGAAGCAGAAAACTTCCCTCCTCGTTCATTGGCGCTGGCTCTGGTATACTGGTTCAAAACCTTGTTGAAAATCAACCTGGAGATGTTTCAGTCCATATTTCACCCCAGGTCATGTTTTTATTTATATACTGAGAAGCTTTCCCCATTCTCTTAAAGCTCATACACCGGAAAATTCCCGGGAATAACAAGTCTTAACTATTTGTAAAATAAATGAAACAAGGGGTTTCTGATCTTTTACATTAGTATAATGCAGACTAAAACACCACCTTTCCTTTTTAACCCCTTCAAGCCACTGACAAGGAGTCAAAGAGGAATGAAGATTAAGATGGAATTAAAATAATACCGGGAGGTGGGCGTATAGGAATGGTATTACTTTTTTTTCATCCTGGTAATTTCTTCCGTGTTATTTAGTATATCTATGCTTTATCATTCTCTCTCTCCAACCCTGCTTCCTAATATTCTTCTACAAGTCTAATTTTTTTTTACATCATGTACTTTGCTATATTCCTCCCCGTTTTTGCTCCCTCATTGACTCCCTCTATCTATCTTTCTCTCACACACACACCTTCAATGGCCAGTTAAATCTTTCTCTGAGACTTTGAGACTAAAGAGTGACACCGAACATAGGATCAATAGGATTCAACAGTCCAGTGGCTGTCAGGTCCTTTTGACCTGCAGTTAAGACTGAAAACTGTCGACACACCAACACTAAAGATGGAAGTACCATGTTACCTGAAGATGATTTAGTGGTTTAGTTTTTTTTCTATGCCAACAGAGAGAATTTAATTTGATTCAAAGGCTACATGGGATTAAAGAAAAGGCTTTATTTTTGGCACTTTGTTACAAAAAAAACATGTTTTAAAGGATACTTGTGGGACACATAAGTGACATCTGTTCAACAAGCAGAATGCATATCAGCAATACATCCTGTGAATAATCAACGTAATCAAATTCTTTTTAGAAATAAAAGAGGTATATACTCTTTTGCATTGGGTTGTTGCTGACTCCAGCAATTGCAGCTTGTTTTGCTAGTTATCCTTACTTCAAGTGAGGTGGATCAAGAAAACAAAACACTCATTTTAGCATAATGGCCTTCTGTGTCTCTCCAGTGGTTGGAATTGCATTCAACTTTGAGGGCCTTTTAAATTTTTGTAGTGGTTATAAAAAGGTCCACATTTGTCTTAAAGTACATGGACTTCAATTCAAGTTTTGCAACTCATTAATGTATGTCAGCGAAAGGCCTATAAACTTTTATCCAAGTTTAGGAACCGTAGTAGAGGCACAATTGCCTCACAACCACTAGGATGATTTTGACAGTTTTATTATATTCCAGAATAATTTGCATCTTCCCTGTGCATAATCGTTACAATTTAGCTGCTGGGTGTAAACGTTCTTTTATCTTAGCCGTCTACTTGGGAAAGCTGCATCGTTCAGTTTTACAATTAAATAAGGTCTAAAGCATAACTGTAGAAGAAAATAATTTCACAAGAGTTAAATCCTTACTGCGTTGACAGCACTGTAAGCAATTCCTCGCTTTCAAGGGTTCCCCTTCTCGAGACCACAGCTGCTTTCAGGGATGTTAAGCATCTCTGAATCCTTTATACTCCCTCCCAGAAACTCACACAGAGCTGGCTGGAGCTGCCTTATATAATTTTACTAACTCTTTTCTTGATGTAACGCCAGTAGAGTTTACACTACAGCGCCATATCCATCCAGCTGGCTCACTTGCCATGAAAAGTCTTAAGATGGTAATCCTGTTATTGGGGAATACTACTTGGCATGGATGCAGACCCACAAACACACATGGCTGCCCTAGGATAAACACAAATGCATGCACAACACAAGAAGCACAAGATCTAAGCAGAAATGTGCAAGAGCAAAGGAAGAAATAAGCAGAAATCACAACAAAAGTGACAAAACAGCTGAATCCTGCAGGCTGATGATGGCAGCTCAAAGTGATAAATACTCTGATGTAATCAGTGCTGTCTTACTTTTCAAACAAAGAATACAATAAGATACTTAATGTGACAATGTGAAGATGACATGCAGTATACTGTGAGACAAAAAGCACTGCAGCACAGAAATATCGGTTTTAATTATCTGTCACTTGAAAGCAGCGAGGGTGTGAGAAAACTGGGTATCAGAGTGAAACGCAAAGCTCGATGCTTTAAAAATAAGTGAGGAGAGTAGTTAACAAAAACTATTTCAAGCACCACAGCTTATATGGTTATTTTTCAATGCATTGCACATAAAGATGTGAGCTTTTTTCTTTTTTTTTCTTGACGGGGAATGTAAATTGTATTAGAGAAGAAAATTCAGGAGCAACTTCAGAGAAAAGGAAGAAGGTGGTGGGAAGCACAAAAGAGAAAAGGGAAATAAAGAAAACCACAGGAAAGACATAAATGTTGAAAACAGAATAATATAAGAGAGGTATTAAAGGTAAGAAGCCAAACAATATAGAATCGAAAGAGTGATGAAGAGTGGGAAAAGAACTGACAGGTAAGAAAAATGTGCTTAGATGAATTTTTAGCCATAATGTCACTAAGACATCATTTTCAATATATGATCTGCAGGTATTAATGCGTTTTCTGTATAAATCTCCCTATGAAATACACTCTATCAATCCATGGCGTAGAGAGATTTCAGAGGAAAAAAAAGAGAGACTCATTGATATTGAACACACCATCCCTATCTCTCAGGCAAAATGAATGCTTCTATCAGACGTTTTGACTGAGGCAGTAATAAAATTACAAAAACTGAAGCTGATTACACATTATCAATAAGTGTAATTTTATAGCTAAAACCAAAAGACAAAATATTAACCATCAAAAACCACAATGCATGAAGAAAAATATATATTTTTAAATACATGCATTTCACTAAGACACAGAGAGAGAAAATTTCAAACAGATCTAAGTTGAGGATTTTCTTCACTTGTGGCTGACCAAGGTTTGAGTCGGAGCAGAGAACACGGCGACAGACAGCATCAGCAAATCCACACAGCTCTCTTTACCATACAGACAGCCGCGAGCTGCAGTGTCAGCTGCTATCGTACACAATCCGCCCATGTTGGATGACTGCAAGTTAGTTGTAATGAGCACTGGATAATTAGCACAAGCAAGGCTTAGCATGGCGAAATTGGACCTCTTGCCACTCGCCTTTAATTATGTGCAAGCAGATGATGTCATTGCTTGGCAGAAGGACATTGCACGGTTGCTGAAAAAGGAGAACTTACAACTAGGTTGATCCATGAGAGAAAAGTCCTACCTAAAAATGTAAATAAAGGTTAAAAATATATGGAAAAAAGGAAACATATTTCTTTCTAGAGTTGCCCAATTTCTGTGCTTCCTCTTGAGTGCTTTTATGACGTGTGTGACATATACCAGGAATTAACATTTTCACCCAGAAAAAAAATAAATAAATCTTGGGCTTTTCATTTCTCTATGAAGTTCAGTTTTATAAAAGTCTGTACATCCTGTTTATCTGCTGCCATGCTTTGTTCTGTTTTATTTTTTTCCCCCATATTCTCTGTTTAAAACGAGAATTGAAATAAATGTGACACTGATTCAAACAGCCACGCCACTTATCTGACGTCAAGGAGGATTTCATAAATATGAAATCTATGGCAAATTGCTAGTCTCTGGTACATGTATGTGCACAACCCTGACATGTCTATGGTGACTGTATCCAATTATGAGTTCTTAATAAAAACAACAACATGAGAAGATAGAGGAATCATTTCATGTGTGCAAGAGAAAGTTCACTGTGAAACTGATTCTGAAAGTTCTGAAACATGCATGTTTTCAATAGTTGTTTAAAATAAATTGGAAAATAAGGAGTCAAGAAAAAAAACTGTCTTTTAATATGAGATGTTAAAATACATATGACATACATGCAAAATATGCCTTAATAAAGTCATGTCTAGACAATTCAACAAGGCTGCTCCCGTTCTCGCTGTCACTTATACTGCAAGAACATAGATGCAGACACCAACACAGAACTTATTTTTATTAGTTTTAGCATTAGTAAGGGGTTACTCAATCAACCACAGAGCGTTGCTACGGCAGCAGACACTGCAGAGACATTCAGATAGACGAGATGTATAAGACCAAACCACCAGGGACATCTCTCACACAGAAGTGTTTTTATGATGAAAATGAATTTGATTTGGTCATTGTTTGGTCTCATGCTGTCAAGGGTGCTGATCTTCACTTTAACACAGACATATATATACACAACTTGGTTCTTTTGTTAAATAGGCATAGAATAATGAGCCATGCAGAAGCTTCATTGCCATTGGAAGCCTTTCAGTGAATGAGGAAAGAAGTCAGGTAATAGGACCAACTTTAAAAAAAGATTCAAAGATGAAGATATTGTGTTTCTTTACTTTTCTAAAGTTATTTATGATCATGTTTTTAATTTTTTTAACCTTTTGGGAAGGTTTTGATCATTTAACAATTCACTGTACAGGCTAAATACCAGAGCAGGGTGAGAGCAGAAAGAAAGCTGGATTAAAGTTGTGTTGTTATCTCAAATATTTAGAGTTTTTTTGTGTTTTCAAGATTCTTTCCTGAACTTAACGAAGTATTTCTGTGTACAGACCCAATCCAGATATAGAGTTTTGTAAACTTAACTTGTGATTCTGAAAGTTTATCAAGCAGTGATTCATAAAGCAAGCAAAACTGCAAACATGTATTTAATTGCTAGTTTTGAGGTCTTAAAAGAATGTCTCACTTCTGCAAATGATGAAAATGCTCATAAGCTAACTTTCAGTTATGATATTTACTGAGCTTGGTGTTAGTTATGCACTGTCACCAGAGATCAGAGCACTCTGTAAAATCAATTTTAAAGCTATTCCAGTAATTTTCTGCATTTGGCTGAGACATTTGCATTGGAATTGGACTTTTTTCAGCACATATGTACTGTCAAAAAGACATTTAAAATCAAACTTGCTTGGATCATTTGATCAATCCCGACCAGTTTTCAGCCAAGTATAGCTGATTCACACTGCAGAAATGTGACAAGAATAAGACTTTGTTGAGATCTTGAGACAAATATTCAAATGTATGGCGTTAATTGAATCACCTTCATCTCTTTTTTTGGAGAAATCTACCTTATTTGGTGTGAAACTGTGTAGTTCTCTTGTTATGCCTACTTTCTCCGTTCAGTGTCACTGTCACTCGGGGATTATCTGTAACAGTAAGTCATCCGTGAGTAACTCTGCTGGATTTTCCTCAATTTGTCATTTTGAGCTGGAACAAGTTGCTCGCATGTCTACCCTGAATTTACTATTTTTGTACTTACTTTAAAGCAATTCTTAGTTATTAAAACAAACCTAAAGCTGAAAAGACTAAAATTCATCTGTTATTTTAGGAACATTAGATCATTCTTAGTGCATAAACAATGAAAACACTACAGTTTGCAAGCTATTCAAACCAATTAAAACATCCATTGAGGCAGCACGGTGGTGCAGTTGGTAGCACTGTTGCCTTGCAGCAAGAAGGTCCTAAGTTTGAATCCCAGCTTGGGGTCTTTCTGCATGGAGTTTGAAGTTATTTTCCCATTTATGTGTCACTTCTCTCCTGCTACTCTTGCCGTCCTCCACAATCCAAAAACATGACTGAGATTAACTGGTGTCTGTATCGCGTGACCTACGTTGAACCTCAGCTCTCGCCAAATTATAGATAGTTCTTTGAAAACTTTGCAAATGCAACAGCTACAATATTAAATATAGTCGGCAAACTAAACACACAGCAGTGATCATCAATGCTTATCAGTTTCTGCTCAGTTTTTGTTGTCCACACCATGCCTTTCAAATACACAAGGAACCACACCAATGTGCTCTTTCCTTCTCTCAAACACATCCACAAAAAGCCTGATGTTCCGAGGTTGTTGACAAAATATCTTTTCTTCTCCTGTTTTTTCTCCTTTCTTTGGTCTCAAAGACATCCTTCCTTTATAGCCAGTGCACAATAAAAACAAGCTAATGAATTTTCTTCTTTCATTTGAAAGCTTAAAAGAAATTCACAAACACCTTCGGAGAACCATCTCTTGAACTTTGATGCATCTTGATTTTACCCTAAGCCTCTTCTTAGTTCTCTTTCTTTCTGCTCGGGGAGGTCCAGCAGTGACCTTGTTTATGTCTAAGCTGTGTTCCTGCTGAGTGCCTGTGCAGCCTCGTGGTGCCACCCGATCAGCCTCACTTTCAGCTTCACTATCGATCGCCCTTCACTCTTTCCTCAAGGACGGAAATCCAAACCCATATTCCAGACCGCAGCACTCGCCTCCCTCTCTCCAGTCCTCTCCCTTCCCCACGTCTTCCCCTGGCCTCTCTACTTTTCCCAGCTGCAGCTTTCTCCACCGTTCCTTCCCCTGTATAGAATTTATCACACGAGTCTCAAGGTTGCAATGACCAGCAGACCCATGAATAAATAATAGGGAGGTAGGAATCACTTTCAGAAAAACCATTTACTCTCCTCTCTTGTGTTCTTGAAGAAGCCATGAGAGCGTGTGCATGGCCTACGTGTGGGAAGCAAAATTGGCTTTGTGGATGAGGGTATGGGCGCTTTGTTAGCTAAAGCCCAACTGTCCAGAAAGCTACTATGAGCAATACTTCAAGCACTTTATGGCCCATCTCTAGCAATAGGATTTGTTGCATTGGCGAGTTGCAGTTTTTCTGCATTTTTTCCTCTTACCTTTAGCTCTCTTCTAGAGGTTTCCAAATGCTTTAATCATAATTTATCATACAAGGGGGAAAAAAAGAGGACAATTTGTTACTTTAGAAAAATGCAGATTCTGAAAATGTTTCCATTTGGCATGAAACAAATAAAAATCTAATGAGCATTTTGACTTCTTACCCAGACAAAGCAGTTTCTCACTAAAGTATCTTAGCCTTGAGAATGTTGTCACATTTTGTCTTGTAACAAATAAAATCTTCAATATATTGTATAACAGATTAGTGTTGGTCTATCCATTTCATGCTATGGATGGACCAACACTAAAATCTTGCATAGCAATGACGTGAAATAAAAACATATTACAATCTAAAAAATGTGGTTTATTAATTATTTTAGTCAATACTTTGCAGAACCACATTTTGCAGCAAATTCAGCTGTGAAATTCAGCATTCTAAAATATATGCATGTATTGATCCGAGTCGTTCTACTGTAGCTCCCACTTTATGTTTAGGCGGACATCTTTTGCAGCTATTAACTGGTTTTCTTTCAGAATTACAAAGTTTTAGCTCTATTCATAATCGCAATAGCCCTGTCCCACTTCTCTGTCCCCACATGCCCACAGCATGACACTGCCAACACCATGTTTCTCAGTGGAAATGGATTATTTGAATTTAAATTGACTATTGTCTCATTTGATTAAAGCACTTTCTTCCATGTTTGCAGTTTCTCCCACGTGGCTTGTGCTGAAGTTTAAATGGGATGACGCATGGCCACCTTCCAGCAATGGTTTTGCTCTTGAGACTTGTCTATAATATATTCGTTTACATGATTTATAATGTTAATTCCAAATTCATAGTTATGGATTAAAATGTGTTCATTTCAGCCAGGAAGTTTACATTTTCCGATTGGAGAGGATCGCGGACCGTGGCTCTTGAAAGATAACAAAACTATGTGAAAAGGTGAAATAATATTTTTAAAATTCTATTTTTATTTAGGTTTCATGTAATGCCGCGTTGAAAAATATCTACATCCTTCTAAAATTCCTCCATAGTTACCAAGACCGTCTGGGCAGCTTCCTTGATTCAGAGCTGGTCCATGACTTTAGTTTAGATGAACAGATATGCTCATAGAGGTTTTTCACCTTTGACACGGTTTATATTTTTAAATGGTGGATGGAACTGTGTTCAGTCTGTGGTTTAAAGGTTTGGATATTGTTGCATGACCTATCCCTGCATTGAGCTGTTCCATAATCGTATACCTGACCTGTCTGATGTGTTATTTGGTGACCATGAAGCTGTTTGTTCACTTACAAACCTCTTCTGACTTGATGTATGATTTGCTGTTAGTCAGCAAGGACAGAGCATTAAGGAAGCATGAAATACACAGAAAAAAACAAAAACAAAACAGAAATAAACTCAACATGGACATGATCAAAACAAATGTGAGGGTTGCCTAGAGAAACATATAGGAGAAACAGGGAAGATGGACATGAAGACTTTTGATTTAGGAGCAGTAAAGATGAAAAAGAGACAATATGAAGGTAAATTGAGCAACAAAGGCAGGAAGGAAGGAAGACAGAGAGAAATGATTGGATTTTTCTCTTCTCTGTATGGATAAAGGCGAGAGCTCTCTTTTCATTGCAGTCTGGCTCAGGCAAAGGTAAACAATCAGTCCTGATAAAGGATTGGATAAATCCTCAATCAGACTCATTTTCTGTAAAGCAGCTATTTATTGGTCTGGCCTGACCATGGCTAAATTGGATCCTCTTTTTGAGAGAATGAAAGAGAAGAGGAGAAAGACTGAATGAGATAAATCTTCATCATCTTGATATCGGAGGGTACAGATTTTTTTTTTTTTTTTTTTTTGTTTCGTATTTTTATCCACCAAAAATGCAGCTTGAATTAAAAAGAGATGTTTGACATTTGTGTATTTTGTCATGATCCCTGGGTTTCTGTGTGTTTATTTTTGAGTTTTCTGTGTTCAGTCCTGTTTCCCTGTGAGTCTCTGTCCTGTCCTCCCCGTTGATTGCTCCCCAGGTGTGTCTCATTCCCTTAATTACCCCGTGTGTATTTATACCCACCTGTTGTCTGTGTTCCTCGTCGGGTCCTCGTCTATCGTCATACCTCGTCTGTTCCTCGTCGTTTGTAGTGTTTCAGTTCATTTTCTCAGTAGTACTGTTAGTCCTGAGTTCCTGATCCTTTCGTTGTCACAGTAGAACTGCTTTAGTCCTGTGTCGGCGTTGGCTCTGTTGTCCATTGCTACCAGTGTTAGCTTTATTATCCGCTCACTGTGCTGCCTACTTGTTGTGACTGTTTGAGCTACTACCACCATTAAATTCATCATCATCATATAACCTGGGTCTCAGCGTCTCCTCACCACCTAAACCTCCAGTTTATGACAGAAGGACCCGACCAGACTGCGGTGAGGAACGCAACCTAGTCCACAATGGACCCAGCAGACCGTCGTTCCCTGTTAAGGGAGATCAGGAAGTACGACGTCGAAATGGCAAATTCGAGTTCCCTGTTCAGCCGCCTCAACGCCACCACACGTATGGCGGTCCACCTGGACAGATGGATCCAGTTTCTTCCTCTGCTGGGTTTGGAGGACTTCTACAAAGAAGTAGAGCAGGAACGGCAGGCAGTGGTGGCTGCGCTGGCTGCAAGATCTAAGCCAGCACCACCAGCTCCAGCGTCTGCCACAGTCTGTCCGTCTCCTGCCGCACTTACCTGCTCGCCAGAGTCCGCCGCAGTCACGGCGTCCCTGCCTCCCGAGCTCCCCGAGTCTGCTGCCGGAGCGCAGCTTCCCCCCGAGCCAGAGCTCCCCGAGTCTGCTGCCGGAGCGCAGCTTCCCCCCGAGCCAGAGCTCCCCGAGTCTGCTGCCGGAGCGCAGCTTCCCCCCGAGCCAGAGCTCCCCGAGTCTGCTGCCGGAGCGCAGCTTCCCCCCGAGCCAGAGCTCCCCGAGTCTGCTGCCGGAGCGCAGCTTCCCCCCGAGCCAGAGCTCCCCGAGTCTGCTGCCGGAGCGCAGCTTCCCCCCGAGCCAGAGCTCCCCGAGTCTGCTGCCGGAGCGCAGCTTCCCCCCGAGCCAGAGCTCCCCGAGCCTGCTGCCGGAGCGCAGCTTCCAGTTCCCGAGTTTCCTGAGTCTGCTCCGCCCGAGTTTCCTGAGTCTGCTCCGCCCGAGTTTCCTGAGTCTGCTCCGCCCGAGTTTCCTGAGTCTGCTCCGCCCGAGTTTCCTGAGTCTGCTCCGCCCGAGTTTCCTGAGTCTGCTCCGCCCGAGTTTCCTGAGTCTGCTCCGCCCGAGTTTCCTGAGTCTGCTCCGCCCGAGTTTCCTGAGTCTGCTCCGCCCGAGTTTCCTGAGTCTGCTCCGCCCGAGTTTCCTGAGTCTGCTCCGCCCGAGTTTCCTGAGTCTGCTCCGCCCGAGTTTCCTGAGTCTGCTCCGCCCGAGTTTCCTGAGTCTGCTCCGCCCGAGTTTCCTGAGTCTGCTCCGCCCGAGTTTCCTGAGTCTGCTCCGCCCGAGTTTCCAGCCGGCCTTCCTGCCGGCCCGGCGGACCCGCCTCCTCGTCTCGGCTTTCTGCGCCGGAGACGCCGCCCGCCGGACCCGCCTCTACGTCTCCGTTTCCTGCGCCGGCGGAAGAGACCGCCGGACCCGCCTCCTCGCTTCCTCGCCCACCCTGATGGGTAGTTTTGTTTTGTGTTTTGGACTGTTTTCTGGACTCTGGCCCTCCTGCCGTCGCCCCTCCGCCCACCCTGCTGGGTTGTTTTTGGTTTTTGGACTTTTCTGTTTTTGTGGGCGTCTGGTATCCGCCCTTGAGGGGGGGGTACTGTCATGATCCCTGGGTTTCTGTGTGTTTATTTTTGAGTTTTCTGTGTTCAGTCCTGTTTCCCTGTGAGTCTCTGTCCTGTCCTCCCCGTTGATTGCTCCCCAGGTGTGTCTCATTCCCTTAATTACCCCGTGTGTATTTATACCCACCTGTTGTCTGTGTTCCTCGTCGGGTCCTCGTCTATCGTCATACCTCGTCTGTTCCTCGTCGTTTGTAGTGTTTCAGTTCATTTTCTCAGTAGTACTGTTAGTCCTGAGTTCCTGATCCTTTCGTTGTCACAGTAGAACTGCTTTAGTCCTGTGTCGGCGTTGGCTCTGTTGTCCATTGCTACCAGTGTTAGCTTTATTATCCGCTCACTGTGCTGCCTACTTGTTGTGACTGTTTGAGCTACTACCACCATTAAATTCATCATCATCATATAACCTGGGTCTCAGCGTCTCCTCACCACCTAAACCTCCAGTTTATGACATATTTAGTGGTATAATCTAGAAAAATCAAGTGTCAATCAGAACCCATGAATCATATTCTTGTAATATTAAATAGACTCATTAGACATGAGCAGCTCTTTTTCCAGAGAAAGAAAAGATAACTTGAATTGCTAAGAAACTGCTTATCTGATTAATAAAATATAGACCCCTACAGTCTTTACAGCAATGTTGTTGTTCTTAAACAAGGTGTGTTTAGCAGTAAACTAAAATAATAACAAAAAACCAAGTTGGAGAAAAAAGAAGTCAATTGGGTCAGTGAAACTGTGCGACAATAACTTCTTCGTCCTTGTCATATCTGTGTCTGTCATTCAAACAGCAGTGAAACAGTCTGTGCCTTTTGTATTTACAATCTTTAGTTTAATTCTTAAGATGAATGCTTCAGGAAACAAGTATGGCTTATAAATCCTTTCACTAAACTATGTCTAAAAAAGTGAACTAGCACATCTTTTTTGGTAATGTTTAATCCATTTCTCATTTAGCAAAACTCTGATCCGTCATGTTTAGAATAGTTTAAGCTAGCAGCATATTAGGGTAAGTATTTGTAGACTGAAAATTATCTCTCTTTCTACAGCAGCTATTCAAGCCACGTCGATTGAACTAAATTTCAACACATTCTTAATTCAGTTACAAAAAAAGGCACAATGGCCAAATACAGTTTTCCAAATTGCAATCTTAATGCTTAAAATCTTAGCAGCACTTGAGCTTTAACAGACTACCATTTTGCAAAAGACAGCAAGCAAACTTTACTCCATGCACTCAGAAAAACAACATGGACATCTGAAACCACATTTCACATGGGTTTTGTTTGTTTTTGTTTTTTTTTTCTTTTAGCTGTTGAGAAGCTGCTAGCAACTTTCAGATAATGTCACAGAATATATTCATCGAGAGGCCCCCTAAGGTTCCTTATTAGGATGTGTGCTGTGTGTCAAGTGAGAAGCGATGGGAGGGTTAAAAAGCATTAACAATAATTCAACATTTTTCTACAAAAACAAACAAAACAGATAAAACAGTGAAGAGCCTCGGCAGAGCGGTGCAGTATAAGACGAGGTATGGAAAGCTGTAAACATGTTCAAGGAGACAGGAGGGTGACAAGGATCAGGTTATCGATGCAGCAAGTGGAATGCGGTGGAACCTCTGTAAGCCCAAAGGGACTCGGAGCAGAATGCTGCAGTGTGCTACTCAAGCAGAATGCGCTGGACAGAGGTCAGCACACTGTTTGCTTCTGCTGTCACCACAACGATATCCTGAATATAAAGACCACCGAGAAATACTCCTCTCTTTGTAGACTTTATAAAAGACTGTTGTGACACCGACAGATGCCAGAACTTGCATAATTTTTGTTTGGGTTGAATAATAAAGATATGGACTAAACTATTTTTTTTTATTATTTTGTATGAGAACACTGTTCTGATATTGCTGTTTACACACACAATTTCGCTTGTCACATACATGAATGATTTAATCAAAGTATGCCGCTTCAACATCCCCCCTCTGCGTCCCAAAGCAATAAGTTGCAGGAAAGTTTTCACTCCTGCAAACTCTTTGCAAGACCGTGTTTTCTGTCTCCTCGTCTCTGCCTGCCTTTGTTTGTTTTTGTGAGCCTTCATGCACATTTTCTCGCTGACAGACTTACACATGCACATGTCCGTTGCGAGCACCTGCCGGCACAAGCTTTCACTCAGCCAGCGTCTCTTTGCCAGAGGCAGGGTAAGTCTCGTGTGCGCACACTATATATATATTTTACATTCTGACAATGTGACCACAGCAATCATTATTCAAAATATACACTCACCTCCAACACAGAGAATAAGCAATCACTGACGCAATTTCCTACGTCTTTGAACTGCTCCAGGGAAATGAACTTGCCTAGTATGTGTTATTTGCAGTACGTCCGTTGTATTGATTAATATTCCGGCACTCTGGGAAAATAAAAGTTTCAGAAAGTTGATTGTGTTTTTAAAGGCAGATGCCTATAAATGTGACGATTAAATTGGGTTGTCAAGTGCATGTCTGTATTTATCTTTTTTCTATGTGTGCTAAGAAAGATAACTCAGACAATAAAACTACCACCATCTTTAGAGGCATATATAAACATTAACTCAAGAAAATTAAGCAATTGTTTTGCATTACCCCCAACACATATTCATCTACACACACACACACACACACACACACACACACACATGCATATAAAATCTGAATTGTAGCCCCAAATCCATCTGCTTTCCTGTGGCTTTACCATGCAGACCAAGGTGTGTGTGTGTGTGTGTGTGCGCGTGTGTGTGTGTGTGTGTGTGTGTGTGTGTGTGTGTGTGTGTGTGTGTGTGTGTGTGTGTGTGTGTGCATGATCTTCCAGAGACAGATATGAAGTGAAATGATGTATCTGCAGAGGGCTTGTGTGTATCTGTGTGGGATTGTGTGAGGTGAGAAAAGCAGTCTTTCTCCCGGCTGCGTGTCCACTAGCATCATATCAGCATGAATAAAACAGTCCCCGGGTCTAGGCCGTGTTTTTTTGGCATTTTGTGTTTACATGTAGCATGTAGACTGTATATGTTTTATGTCTGTTTGCACTGTGTCCATTTTAAACTGCTTTTCAACTGCTGGAAATGCAGTTTTCAGCTGGTGTTTTCATGTACGTATGTTTACATTTGGCATTACCTAATTGGTATTTATTTAGTATGTACATCTGTTTAAATGCTTATTAAAAATACACTGAACTAGCTAACCTCAGGGGAACATCTCAATGCATTTAAAGTATTGAGATGTCTTCAAGATGACCCACTGAAGACCAGAATGTGAAACAAAGTGGATTTAAGTGATTTTGAATGTGTTGGTTCTCGATGGACTGGTCTGAGCATTTCAGAAACTGAGATGTCTTGTTTTTGTCAGATGCAGGAGGAGAACGAGCAGACTAGTTTGAGATCATAGGACAGCAGCAGTATCTCTAATAACTACAACCAAGGTATGTCAAACCTTGAACCAGATGGGCTGCAGGATCAGAAAACTTCATCAGGTGGCACTCGTGTTAGCTTATTGAGGAAACTAAGGCTTTAGTTGTCACAGAGTTGCTGAAACTAAACAAAAAGAGGTTGAAGAAATGTTCCAGGGTCTGATGAATCTTGGTTTTAGTTGTGATTGTCTGAATGTGGCATAAACAACATGAAAGCATGGATGGATCCTGTCTTGCAGTGATAGAGCAAGAGTGTTTGGGATACATTTTTTCACACTTTCGGACTTATTACATTATTCAAAATGCCTAAGCCTATTGCTGCTGTGCCTGTCTGCGCCTGCATGACCCCAGTGTGCCCATCTTCTACTGGCAGCAGGATAATGCACCAGCTGAATTAATCTGAAACCGGTTTCTTGATCATGACAATGAGGTCAATGTACTCCAGTGGCCTCCGCAGTCACTAGATCTCAATCCAATAAAACACCTCTGAGGTGTGGCGTAAGAGGAGATTCATATTATAAATGTGTTACCGACAAATTTTGCAGCTAGTGAATGATATAATCATGTCAGTATGAACCAAGATCTCTGAAGAAGTTTTCACTCACCTTGTTGGATCTACACTGCAAAAGACGGAGGCAGTTTCAAAGGTAAAAGGCTGTCCAACCCAATACTGGAAAAGTGCACTTAGTCACCCATGAGTGTGGAGTATAGCGATGTATAAAAACATGTTTTGTTTTTTTTTTAAATTGACTGGATGTACTCCAACGCGTCCATATGGCCAAAGCTAAAAATGGACAGAGGACTGTTCACTGATGTAGAAATAGAAATCAAACCCTCGTTCTGATTTTCTTTAACCGATTTTCGACTCACGTTCATCCATTTGCTCTCATTATGTTCTTTTTCAGAAACCTAACTTCTGTACGTTACATCAAGTTACATGTAACAGCAGTGGCAGAGTTAAGCTTGCTCAAGGCAAACGCTGTAATTCAATTCTTAACAGCACAGAGCGCATTTATCCAATGAGTTGTTTTGTGGAATTAAACCTGTGACCTTTAAGTCCGAAAGCACATTCTCTGCTCTGTTGCTCTTTCAACTCATGAAAGCCATTTGTTCGGCACTAACCAAATACAGTGACAGTCCTGCTAACATGACAACAGACTGAGCGCAGAGCAAGGATTCATAATGGTTCAGCTGAAACTCCTAGGGCAGGGTTTGCACGGGGGTAATCTCTCTATATGGTGAGTGAAAGATGATGCGGTGTGACTCAGCACAAACTGAACCTCTTTGACACCGTAAACACAAGTAATTACTCATAGGTACATCATGGCATGTTGGTAGCCAGTGGTTGGGCATTTCTAATCACAGAATGCCTTCGGCTTTCTCAAACACCAGCTTGTTTTGCCCCTAAGTGCCTGGATGTAGCAGCCAAACCATCCAAACAAAGTTAAGTACTGCCAGATTTGCAAAGGTGCTCATGCATTCTAACAACATCAGCAACTTGATAAGACCTCCGGCTTTGCTATATTTGAGTCTGAAAAATGGAACTACATAAAGAGTTGCAGGCTTGAATGCGAAAACTCTGACAAGCCAGCAAACCTACAAGATAGAAATTCCTAAATATTGAATTTCAAGAGGAAAGAGGGGATATGGGGGCTGATCAAAGCGGACTGAATATTCTGACTAGATGGAAGATGAATGGAAAAGAGATGTATGACTCTATCAACCACATTACCATCCATTTGGAAATAAAAGTCACCAGCTATCTTGAAAGTGATTACTTCACTCCAGTTCCCTGCAACGTTTTATGTAATTTCATACATAAAACAACACAGAGTTTTTATACATCAGCTGTCTAAACCATGGCATGAAATATTTTAACATGTGTTATTTAAGCAAACACACTGAAAGCTTACATCTTCTAAGCAGAACACTACAAAAATTATTTTATCTGTCCATCATTTTAGAGGGATTGGAGCACATTAGATTGCTGACAGGCTATTTTTCAAAGACATCGTGATTTTGTCAGAATGCCTTTAAAGAAAGAGACTCCAAACTCCACTGCACACTCAGGGTGGAAAGGCATGAGCATGAACCTAAAGCTGCTCACACACACACAAAAAAGTCAGCCTACCTGTGGTCGTGGGTGTCCTTTTACAATACACTGCAGCACCAACGTGTCTCCTTCTTTAATGGTGTAAATTCTCTCGCTTATGTTATCATCCTTGACGTTACATGCTGCACCGGAGTGCACAATCTGTGCATTAGCTGGAGCTGTGAACACACACACACACACACACACACACACACACACACGCACACACACACACACATATGCAGACAGACACACAGACAGACACAGGCATGTAACCATGCAGACAAACACAGAGAAAGAGAAAACACATTTAGTAAGAACACTCCCAGCAGCAAAAAGGTCATTCTTTGGTAGATGAATGATACTAGAGCAAGTATTGATGACTCAGATAAATAAATATATCACATTACTCCTGTATCTGCATGAACAGAAGCCTTTCCAGAAATGCTAGAGTTTTATCTGTATCAGTTTCTGATCTGGGATACTGATATTATTTGGAAAACTGAAACCTTGGACATCGTTAAAAGGTCAAAATGTAATTTTTTTTTTTTTTACTTTGTAACTAGCTATAAGTCACACGACAAAAATGCCTAACAGGGATAAACATGCATACATTTGAATCATTTGGATATCTCGTATATAAGATTGTATTAATCAGAATTTAATACACCAATAATCATTACTTCATTTAAGATTTTAAATGAAAACTAGTTTAGAATCATTGCTGCAATATCGTCTGACAAAAATGGATTCCTTCCTCTTTCAGCATCTGATGACAAAATATCAGCATCAAAACACAAAACAATTAGTATGTGACTCAAGTTTACAGGCGTGCCTTCCGGTGAGTCTCCCTCAATTTCCTGTCGACTCTCAGGCATGTTAATTATATCAGGGTTACAAACAATGAACGTCAAGGCCAAATATTGAGTCACCTTTAGAAAGACTGGCAGCATGAGTCACACAAACAGGATTGGTAGCAAAAAATACTTTTAAAAAGTATAAACTTTCTCAGTCAGATTTTATGTTTAGCTTTTTATTTGCACAAATATTGCCTTATGCTTTTCATGTGGAACATTTAGAAGTAATGGTGAAATGGACTTCTATGAGTTTTAAGATAGATTATGGTTTAGAAAAAATAACATGCTTTCATGACATCAGGGTATTTAAACAAAAATGGATAGTAAAAACATATCTGTTGGCAAAATAACATCAAATTATATGTTTTACAGTATTAAGACCATATATAGCATTCACTTTATTTTTATTTTGACTTCAATACGCATAACAAACCCAATATTGTAACAAGATTTTAGTAGAGAAGGCTCAAACCTGCAACTCTGATGACCTGAAACATTTAGATGTCTAACTTCTTCTACAAACTGAATCAAATGTTTATAAAAACCACTCTGTTTGCATACTGAGGCCGTAAATTAGTCATTTTATCATGATGCATCGGAAAGTTGCAAGATACCAGCAGCTGAACTCTGGAGTTTAGAGACCATGTTTTATTCAGGCTACCTGCTCCGGTGGTCAGTCTGTCAGCTGATTGACAGGTAAGCTGCTCACTGCCTGCTACTGTAACTTTAAAACAGATTTGGATTGATAAGAGTGAAAGATGGAGCACCTTCAGTTTCCACTGCATGATAGGAGTTTTTCACGGTTAAAATTATTTCCAACTTGATGACATTTTCCTGACTTGTTAGTGAGAAAAAAATTGTAGTAGCTTTCCTTTGGCAACATAGCTTCAATTGTTTTTTTTATTTAAAGATTTAAACCGCAGGAGCAATACGACTGTAAAGTTTAAAATCTGGAACTTTTATAACCATAGTAGCTTCATGCAGAGGAAAGGTTGCTGTTCGGATGTCAGGCTGCTTCAGTTTGGTTTTGGGGTCTGAGATTCTTTGTCTTCCTTAGCTTTTTTCTGTTAGTTCTGCCTCGTTTCCATTTCCACTTCTGTTCTTCTTTAGTGATTCTAGTTATGTTTATTTATTGTTTCTAGTTGTTCTCAGTTACTGTAGTTTATGTTTCTCTTGTTGGTTTCCTTCTTGTGTATTTTGGGGTTTTGTTCTGACTCCCTGTTTCCCCGTGGATCTTTGTAAGTTTTTGTTCTTATATTTTTATTAAAGTCATCACCATCTTTTCAAAGCCTCTGTCATCTGCATTTGGCTCCACCTAAAAACTACACATCATAACATCTGTGAAGATTATAGCTCCAGTAGGTCGACTGGCTTTCTTCAAATCTTTTTACCAGTTTGAATAATAAACTGACCTTTATTCACTACACTGTTTAAAAGCTTTGATTGAAGTGACTCTGAATCTGTAGTACACTAAATAAGCAGAACTGAACTGAACAGAACTGATACCAATAACCGGCACAGGACAGATGAAAACAAGCCCTAAAAATGTCAGTGAATGGAAATGTTAATTCTGTTCAGCTTTTGAACAACAGACGCTAAATGTTCAGAATCAGAAACACTTCCTAGTCTTTCAGTTAAACCAGACATGTAATGCAAAGTCCACTTTTTTAGCCTGTGAATATTTTTTTTTGTGTAATTTGAGTGCCTAGGAGTGAAAAAAATTTAAATTCATTTTCTCCTGGTGGTGCATAGATATTTTTATATTAATTTTGGGTCATATTTTTCACTTTAAGTTTTTCTCTACTCATTTACATTTTCTTGTTGATTACGTCTTTCGAACTGCTAAACTAGCTCAAGAACTGTCACTTAATCAGTTTTGTGAATCCTCCATGTTTTTTTTAATCACAGCTATTTTGCAGCCCAAGTTCAGATATGCCAATCTAGCAATAGAGAAGTCAAAATTTTTGGTTCTAGCTTGTATTAACCCACAAGATTCGTAACATCACCCCCTGGCATCAGAGCCTCTTCGAAGCGTCTGGTTAAATTTGATTTTTTTGTCTGAAATGTACCCATGTAAGTGGGATTTTCCGAAATATTTCATCTGATTGAGGGGTCAATTCCATCTCTCTATGGAAACAATGTACACAGCAAAGCAGTAAGCTCCAAATAATGCTAAGACGTCCTGGCCATTGGTTTGATAGCGGTATCATTGAGCCTTCTACTTCTTTTAGCACTGTGTGCTAACTTTCAGCTGCCCTCCTTCAGGATATAACTGTACTGCATATTTTGGACATAATTATTTGGGTTTGTTTTTGCCATTTATGTCTTGGTGAACACAAATGCATTCAATGACCTTCTTGATGCTCACATTATCTAACTCCTCATATTGTGGTAGCATTAATATTTTAATATGTAGCTAGCATGCATGGAGATACCATCTACCACATTGTAGGTAGATGGTATGGATGGAGAGGGTATAAATACAGTAACATTGCACTGCATTCATTTGAATGGGTGGTTCTGCAGGTTCGTCATCTTCATTGTCCTGTTCTGGGTCAGACTCTGGCTGGATTGACAAGTCTCCCATTGTTGGCATCTTTTATAAACTCTGGGATAAAAGTTTCTCTTCCAATACATAACTGTATGGCTGCTGTCAAACTACAAAAATGGCCAAACGGGGAAACGTAAAACAGAGATCTGTGTAGCTACAATAACGAGGAATTCAGACCAGCACATTGCAGTTCTACTTTTTATAGACCATAAGTGAATGACCAGCATGTAAAAAGGAAGGATTTAAAAACATATTTCCACTTTAAAAGCTATTTTCATAAGAATACTTTTAGAATACCGAGATTTGCACCTGAAAAAATAAATGAAAAAGTTCCTTTCGAAACATTCCCATTAATTAAGGCCACTTTCACATCTAACCGACTTATGCAAGAATCAGACCCAAACACAAAAGAAACATGTTATCTCACTCGTCTTATTGATGCCCCAAGTAAATTGCTTTTCCACACAAAGTCTGCTTTACAACATGTGGGAAAACAATCGTCAGTCACAACTGGTGCAGAAATAACGGATGAAAGATGCATTATGGGAGCTCCCTGCTTTGTAACAACTCCAGTGTCAGCGTCTTCTTGGTGCTGACCCTTCTGGAGGGCTGGCTTGCGTGCAAGTAGCCTCAGATGGCTTATGATGAAGGGAGACAGGAGGGAGGAGGGGAGGGACAGAGATGGAGCAGGAGAAGCAGCGGGCGAGGACAAAGAGGCTAGAGAGGAGTGTGAAGCCCCAGAGAGAAGCATGAGGGACGGGGCAGCATGATGATGTGATTAGCATCGATTCGCAGCGAGAACAAATCTTCACCACACTCTACAACTGTTATCATTGAGCGGACAGAAAGTGGGTGGCTTGTTTACATAAAACTTTAGCTGGACTGCACACATAACAATGGCTGGAAACGCAAACAAGGTTCAGGATGAACAGAGGGATTGCTTGGCTCTCTAAAGGTTCTCCATCTCTTGTGTAATAAAATGGAGGACTGGGGTAAACCATGCATGGCCACTTGCTTTTGCACACTCTCAAAAATATCGGTAACACTTTATTTGAAGGGGGGTGAATAAGACTGACATGACACTTTCATAAACATGACATAACACCTGTCATGAACATGAATAAGCCTTCATGAATATTTGTGACTGTTGTCATAAAGCGTCATTCGGTAAATTATGACACTTTTAATACAAAGTTGACATTATTCAAAATGTCTTTATTATGACAACTTGACATTAACCAAGAAATCATTACTGTTTAAACTTTACCTTTAATAACATAAAGTTACCTAATTTTTAAAGTGCAATCAGTAATACTTTTATAACAAATTTATATCAGTAATGATTTCTTGGTTAATGTCAAGTTGTCATAATAAAGACATTTTGAATAATGTCAACTTTGTATTAAAAGTGTCATAATTTACCGAATGACGCTTTATGACAACTGTCATAAATATTCATGAAGGCTTATTCATGTTCATGACAGGTGTTATGTCATGTTTATGAAAGTGTCATGACAGTCTTATTCACCCCCCTTCAAATAAAGTGTTACCAAAATGTCTTACCTTCACAACAATCGGAAAACTGAAGTCTTAGAAATGTTATAGCAGGTTGTGCATTTAGGTGGTAAATGAAAGATGCGTTCAATGTCGTGATGAATTTTCACAGAAAAAGCAAAATTACATTTATATTTTACTTTAGGTGGTGGAGTTGTTTTATGCACGCTCAAGTAAACAAGATTGGGCCAATTGATTGAAAATTTTAGACATCAAATGTGATAATAAATTCAGAAACGTAACTGAGGGTAGTAATAAGATCATCATACTGTTTTTAAAAAGTTAAAAGTTCAGTGGCTGTTTTCCAAACAGTGTGTTTTCAGGGACTTGAGACATGTGAGGCTCACATTAGAATTGAAAAAACTTGATATCATCATTGCAGTGATCTCTGTATTAAATCTACTATAAATCAAGTCAAGTTTACTTGCATATCATGTTTCAACAGTTCAGTTCAAAATGCTTCATGCCCTGAATGAAATGACGCTTTAATTTCAGGCTAAATAAGCAGCTACAAACCAGATACTAATTTTAGTGTCATCAGGCCATCTGCAGTGTACCGTACTACGTCTTTATATTACACTATGACATCCACTTTTCATTTATTGGAAATCCACATAAACAATGAAAAGCGACTCGGGTCTAACTTTTTTTTCCCCATAGTGTTGGTTCCACCCAAGCCAAACTAATTATAAAAATAAATGCTACATCAAACAATAAAGGTTCTCTTTATGGTCTATTAACTACGGTGTTTACAGTCTGGCTGCAAACAGAAACATTTTCTCTGATGCTCAATATTTAAGATCTGCACTTCATCCTGTAACACGAGTTAAGCAGAAGAAATATGCTGAACTACCTTACAGCACACTTTCAGATTCAATTGGAAATTCAGAACCAGCAAACCAAGCTTTTGCACTGTGCTCACACCTGCTCCACATGCTGTGGGTTTGATATGCACCATGGTTGTAGTCTATGTCTCACATTCAAGAAAAAAATCCCCGAATCATGCCACAAGCTACAACCATACAAAACCTTGGCACTCGAAGTGGTTTGTGAACCCAAGATTCCAGCAGGGAGAACATGTTACATGAATTATACACAACGTGATGTTTGCAACAGAAGATGGATCTGGAGATGCATCTTTTCTATTAGAACACAATTTTTAATCTGAAACATCATGGAGAATTTAGAGCAGCAGCTGTTGAAAACCAGAGCGAAGAGAGGGAGAGCTGGAAAAAAAATAATTCAGAGTAAATCTGGAACAAATCCACCAAAACCAGTCCAAGATGAGAAGAGTGAAAGCAATAATAATTTAGAAATGTGTATTAAATCAGATTATAGTTGCTTGGATGTGATTTTGACATCCCAAATGCAGCTGCAAAGAGAAGCAACAAGAAAGAAAATAAAAGTAGTTCTAAATTCTGAATTATTTTGAGGGAATGGAGTTTCTTCAATAACCTGTCTTAAGTTTTTGAAGTAAAGTTTGTGCAATCACCAGCAATTTGTATCTGGTCCGCAGAAGACTGAGCTGAACATTCTCAGTTTGATAAGACAGACATTTCTTCTGACGGGACAGTTAAGCTAACAGAGCGAGGCCAGTTACCCAGCAGATTTCTGCCATCTTAAAACAGCTTTCAGAGGCAGGAAAAGTGAGCGATAAACCACAGTCAAACCAAAAATAATGCTTTCCTGCACAGACATCTCTGTGCTGTAGTCATTCAATTGTCTGTTTCTGTCAGAAAAAACAATTTACAGAAGCTCAGGAGCAATAACGCAGCTCAGCACTATATCACACAACTGAAGCCAGCTCTCCAGAATGACTCTGTCTCAGAATCATTATGTATTTACATTTTAAAGACAATCCATGAAAGCTTAAGTTTAAAGTCTGAGGCTTACCATTGTGAGTTTCTGCTTGTGAACTTCACAGAATTGTATAAGAGAATATGTTAATGTAATAGAAAAGCCCATTAAAGGAGAAGTCAGTCAGTTACTCCTTCAGTGTTTCCATGATCCATCCAAAGACATTTTTATTCTTCCCACCATGGCAACAACACACCTCATGAAAAAACACTCATCGCCTCTCTGGTATCTCTTCCACTGTGCAGGTCTTTCATAAGGTCACTTAGTGTTGCCTTTTAGATTTCCAAAGTAAATTTGAAAAAAATAAATTTCAGCGATTGTCAATGCTCCTGTGCAAAATATATGAGATTAAACCTAAAGTGATTAGATTTGTGCTGTTGAATACAAAACATCCAGTCAAATGGCAGTCTGATTTATTTATTTTTTTTGTAAATGCTCTGCTTATAATCAAACACTTATCCACCACATGCAAAAAAGCTGCTGCTATAATTGGAGGCTTTATATCGGACACTCAGTGAAGCAGTCGGGGGTTAAGAGGCTTGCTGCAGGGCACACTGACGGCAGTTGCCGTGGGAAGGAAACTCATGCCTAATTCATCCTTCTCCTTAACCTTCTAGATTGGTTTTCTACTTAGCTTTCTCATCAGTTAACTGGTTGGCCCAGTAACGAAATTCGCTAGCCTGAAGCTTAGCCAGTGCAAATGTTCATCCGTCAGTCACAAAATAAAGGGTCTGTGAAAAGAAAATGCTCTTAAACACAAAGGAGTGAATGCCTAAAGTTTCATAGATGTGCTACACCTGCTTACAAAGACTGAAAGCTAATCTTAATGGTGAATAATTGTATCGATAGAACTTGTTGGCGTTTCTGCATTAGTTTTTCTCTCTGAAGAGGGAGGGAGGTCAGGCAGAGCGGCTCCTCCGCCAGATCTCGCCTCCGGCTGCATGGCTGCTTCGACTGATCAACTAAGAAGAGACAGACTGCCAGAGAGGTAAGAAGGAAAGGAGAGAGGAAAAATGA